>NC_091255.1:33147500-33772500 GCF_042477335.2 Ovis canadensis | reverse complement strand
GGATTCTCCAGGCGAGAATACTGGAGTGGGTTGCCATGCCCCCCTCCAGGGGATCTTCCCAACCCAGGAATCGAACCCTCGTCTCCTGCATTGCAGGCCTAGTCTTTATTGCTGATCCACCAGGGAAGCCCCACACTAGAGGAGAAGGGACCATAATGTGTTGGAGCTTACTACTTCTAAAGGTCTTCCTCCAGCTGGGGTGGTACCCAGTCACAGCTTCAGATCCATCTGGAGGCCACCTTGACCTTGGGCTGGACCTGAGGCTCCTGTGGTCCTGACAGGCATCCTCATAGCCCCTGTCAGAAAGGAGACTCCAAGAGCATGGCTGATGATATAAGAGCACCCCCTTCACCAAGTGCCCGCTCCCCCGTGTGCCCAGCCCAGAGCTCTCAGACTGAGGGAGGACCATTGTTCCACAGGCAAGAGACCACACCCAGAGGGGAGGTCCAGACCTCCGCTGTGCCTTGGGTCTCCCCGCTACTCCCACACTTCAGGCCTGGCCAGGAGTGCAGTGCGAGGTGGAGAGCAGGGGCCCATCTGGAAGGGTCTCAGGACACAGAGAAAGGGGAGAGAAGCCCCTTAAGGCCCCTCTTTCCTTAAGGCCCCTCTTTCCTCTCAGACAGAGCCTGCCAAGGACAGGTCAACACCCAACACCCTTGCTCTGTTGCACAATCTGTCCATTAGCACAGGCCCCTCCTGTCAGGCTGACCAGGAAAGGTAAGGTCACCCTCCGTCACCTGCCCCACACGAGAGCTCAGAGACGAGCCCTTGGGTCTCCGGAGAGGCTGCAGAAGTAGGATTGTCCTGAGCCACTATCTCTTCAGTGTCCCTTAGCTGTCCCCCTTTCAGGAAGGAGGACAGAGATTGACACCTAGGAAGTGCCACTATCCAAGGTGGAGGCCCCCCCAGGTGCCTGTGAAGAAGCTCCCTGGTCTGGGTGATGGGGAAAATGGACAGCAAGGGGCCTCTAGACATGACCACAGGCCCAAGGGTCACCGACAAAGGAAATCACCAGGCCTAGTTCCCAGCTGACAGCCTGTCCTCCCTCCCTGTGAGCCAAGGAGTTTAGTTCCCTAAGTACACAAATAGGGAAAAACAGCCTGGGCAAATGTTTAGTGCAAAAAGCATTTAGTATTTCTTATTTTTAAGTATCTCTTATTTATTTCTGGTCACACCTTGAGGCATGTGGGATCTTAATTCCCCGATCAGGGATCAAACCCTGTATACCCTGCAGTGGGAGCTCAGAGTCTTAACCACTGGACCGCCAGGGAAGTCCCTTGTTTGTAACAAATTTTAAAACTTTACAGGGGGACAAAAAGTTGTAATGTGTGGGAAAATACCGTTTTGTTGTATAAGATGGATCAACATGGTGAAGATGGCATTTCTCATCTAACCTAATATATAAACCTGCTGTGATTCATTTATTCATCTAATATGTATGGAGTCATTACTACATACTCGGTGTGTTCTAGGCACAGGGGAACATAGGAATGAACAAAACGAAAATTTTTGCCTTTGTGCGGCTTAAATTTTTAAAGATGGGAGAGAGAGAGACAAAGAGCTGGAGAAGTAAATTATATAGTATATTAAATGAGAAATGCAAGAGAGAAAAATCAAGGACAGTATAGAGAGCGTGGGGTGGATGGGGAGTTGTCATTTAGAATAGGCTGAGTAGTAGTAACACTTGAGCAGAGATTTGGGTTGGGGGGCACTGCTGTCGGATCTTAGTTGCATTGTTTGTTGTGGTACACAGACTCCAGTTGTGGCTCTCAAGCCTAGTTGCTTCCTGGCATGTGGCATCTTAGTTCCCTCACCAGGGATCAAACCCATGTCCCCTGCATTGCAAGGCAGATTCTTAACCACTGGACCACCAGGGAAGTCCCTTGAGCAGACATTTGAAGGAGGTGATGAGGCAGCCACGTACTTGGCGTGCTGTAGGAGCACCAAGGAGGCCTGTGTAGCTAGATCAGAGCGTGTCAGTGGTTCTCAGATATTGGGGATGCCTGGAGGCATTTTTCATGGACACAACTTGGGGTGGGAGGTGTGGGTTGCTGCCGGCATCCGGTTAATAGATGCCAGGTTGCTGTTAAACACCCTGCAGTGCACAGACAGCTTCCTACAACAAAGATTTGTGTAGGAATCCCAGTCATGACAAGGTCAAGAAACCCTGGAGAGTGAGACAAAGTTGGAGAAGAGATAGCCAGAGAGGTAACTATGAACCAGGTTTTTGTTTTGTTTTGTTTTGTTTTGTTTTGTTTTGTTTGAGCTAGAAAAGCTGATTCAGAAATTCTTATGGAAAAATATGTGAGAATAGCTGGAGCGGGCAGGAAGTGGGAAGGATTAAAAAGAAGAATTTTTTTTTTTTTACCAGATTATAACATACGCTATAAATATTTGGGGGCTTCCCTGGTAGTTCAGCTTGTAAAGAGTCCACTTGCAATGCAGGAGACCTGGGTTTGATTCCTGGGTTGGGAAGATCCACTGGAGAAGGGATAGGCTACCCTCTCCAGTATCCTTGCCTGGAGAATCCCCATGGACAGAGGAGCCTGGCAGGCTTCAGTCCATGGGGTCACAAAGAGTCAGATGCAACTAAGCACAGCACATAAATACTTTTATGACAAATGACTAACTTCCTTAATATATAAAGAGGTCCTATACATGAATAAGAAAAGGCCTTTAAAAAAAAATCTCTTAGAAAATAAGAAAAAGGGAGTTTACCAAAAAAAAAAAAGAAAGAAAGAAAAAGGATACACAAATGGATAATAAATATGTGAAAAAATAATAAGTGTTACTTGCAATTTAAATAAATAGGAGTGAAAATCATGAGAGCATTTTGCAACTATCAGAGTAACAATGATTGAGAAATTTGATTACTTAGGATATGTGAGAATATGGCTTCTTGCACAGTTCTTGAAAATATAAATTGACAGACCCTTTCTAGAAAGCAAGTTGGCAATATGTGTCCCAGATTTTTTTTTTCTTTTTTCTGCGGCTTGTGGGATCTTACTTCTCCAACCAGGGATGAAACCCTGGCCTTTGGCAATGAAAGCACAGAGTCCTAATCGCTAGACCACCAGGAATTCCCCTCTGTTCCAGATTTAAAGACATATACCTTTTCATCCAGCATGCCATTCTCAAAAAATATTCTACTTACATAGGTTTACAAAGGTTTAACTACAGCCATTTTTACTATAGTCTTAGCAAAAGATTGGAAATGACCCAAATGCCCAGCAACTGGAGTCTTGTTTATTATACAATATACAGGTGGCTTTGTGGTAAATAATCCACCTGCCAATGTTTGATCCCTGGGTTGGAAAGATCCCTCAGAGTAGGAAATGGCAATCCACTCCAGTATTCTTGCCTGGAAAATCCCATGGACAGAGGAGCCTGATGGGCTACAGTCCATGGGGTTGCAAAGAGTCGGACACGACTTAGCAACTAAACACATACACACGCTTACAATGGAATACTACACAGCTTTTAAAAAGACTGAGGCTTGCTCCTAGGCACACAGCCAAGAGAAGTGAACACACATGTCCCCAAAAAGATTTGTGCAGAGAATTTTACAACAGCTTTATTCAGATAGTCTTCAATTGGAGCAACACTAATGTCCATCAGAGAAAAATAAACAAATCGTGGCATAGTCATACAACGAGAAACCACTTGGCACAACAAAGGAAGGAAGGAATGCATACACACAACAGGGATGAATTTCTAAAGGGGTGTTGCACAAAATAACTCAGACACCAGAGTGTGTACTGTATGATTCCACTGATGTGAATTTCAACAGGCAAAACCACCCCAAGGTGATAGAAATCATACCAACGATTGCCTCAGGAAGGTGTGGATTCCTAGAAGGGGCAAGAGAAACTTCAGGGCATTAGGAAATGGGAATAAGGTACTGCTTACATGTTGTATACAGTGTGTACAATCACTGAATCGTACACTTCAGATCTATGGAATTGACATCTCATTTTACCTCGCTTTAACAAAACCGGGAATTCCCTGGTGGTCTAGTGGTTAGGACTCCGTGCTTTCTCTGCCAGGGTTCTGGATTCGATCCCTGGTCAGGGAACTAAGATTCCACAAGCTGCAAGGAGCGGCCAAATGATAATAATTTTAAAAAATAAAAGCAAAATTAACTATTGAACGAAGGAGGGGGAGTCTAACTTCATACGTGCCGAATGGAATGATCTCCAAATAAATTAATGGGGAGGAATGGCATCAAGGACAGAAAATGTATATAGTATGCTCCCAGATGTAATAAGGAAGACAACCACCATGCCGGATCTTGGACATGGAGGGCTGACTGGACTAGGCCATTTAATATAAGGCACTTGGGCATCCACAGATTTTGGTACCCAGGGGATCCTGGAGCCAACCTTCGAGAGCTAACTATGTATGTAACATGTCTGGAAGGACATGTAAGAAACTGCTGGACAAGTGTTGCCTTTCTGGAAGGGCCAGGAGGCCCCAAGGTCTGAAGGGGAGGGGCGTGTCTCAGTGCTTTTTTGACCTGTTGGAATTTCTTTCACTGTGTTCATGTTAACTTTTTAGATATAAAAACTAGTTAAAATTTCCTGATTGGATAACAGGCTCTCCGGAGGTTGGGTTGTCATATTTCTCTGCCCTTGGTAGCTGAAAAAGCATGTGTGTTAGTCGCTCAGTCGTGTCCAGGTCTTTGCCAAGTCTAGGACTGCAGCCTGCCAAGCTCCTCTGTCCATGGGATTCTCCAGGCAAGAATATTGTAGTGGGTTGCCATGACCTCCTCCATGGGATCTTCTTGATCCAGGGATTGAACCCAGGTCTCCTGCATTGCAGGCAGATTCTTCACCTCTGAGCCACCAGGGAAGCTTTCTCTGGTAGCTGGAAGCAGAGACAAGCCTGCTGCTCTAATACTGCCAGCAGTGGGAGGCCTGTGTCTCTGAGAGTGGAAGTTGGCATGTGCACAAGCCCATCAGAGAAGCTCCTGGAAGGCATGCCCAGGGCAGGGAAGTGAGAACCTGAATCCTGGGTCAAGACACCACGGTAAATAAACCAAGTATCTATCTATCTGGGCACAAGGATTTCAGCCATAAATGGTAAGCTTTCTGTTGAAGAACATAAAAACCCATCCCATGACACGGAAGATTTATCGTGATGAATTTTTTTTAAATGTGAAAAAATGCTTCATTGGTGGAAAAAAAACAAGGCTTTTAAGTTGATATTGGACCAAGGGAGAGAGTACCATAGAAGGAGTTCTGAGCTAAGAATAGGGCTGCCAGGTGTAGTTTTTAAACAGACAATCCAGCGTTTGACCTTTATTTCCACAGACAAGAATATGCCATCAAGGGTCCTACCTGGGAATATCTGCATTCTTTTTGAGAACTGGACTCTGTGCCACTGTGCTGACTCCCTCCAGAGCAACAGCTTCAATATCCATGATTTTTTTGCATTAGCAATGGTAGGGAGGAGACTTCACCTGCCAGGGAGACGGCTCACTGGCTTTGCCAGAGGAGGCCCTAAGGAAGTTCTCAGCTCAGAGGGACAGGGAAGGATCCCAATTCCAGGATCCAATAAGGAACCCTGGAATGCACAGGATTCTTGTGGAGTCCTAAGTCCTTGGCAGAACAGTTCAGAGAGCAACACATATGGTCAGGATATGTGTTCAGCTCGCCCTGGGCCCATATGTCTGATGTGTGCTGAGAGAAATCAAGGGTCTTGGGTTGAACCTCTTGACAAGATGGAAGAGGCAAAATATCAACGGGGAAAAGCTCTCAGAGTTTTCAGCAAATGGCTGAGACCCAGATGGGGGCAGGGAACAGGCCATGTAATAGACTTTAAGCTGAGACACCATGGGGCTGCAGCTGGCCCAAGCAAGTGAGGGGTCAGTGGGCTAAGGGTTGAAATGACTCTGGGGAAAGGCCCTGACAGATGCTCTAGTCCAGCCGCTCCCTGATGGAAACTGAGGCCCAGAGGGTGGGCTTACTTCTTCAGTGTCTGACATCAGGACTGAGCTTGGTCCATGACTCAGACTCTGGCCTCCTGAACCAGCGGTTCTCCTGGAAGTGGAGGCAGAGGTGAAATTCTTGACCAAACACGTACGGAATCTGTTTCTACTGAATTCCATGGAAAGGGAGCCACTCAAGTAGCCTGGAGTGAAGGCAGCCCTCTGAAAGAGTCATAATACCAGACCCTGGTTCATCACCTACCGGAGGGCTCCCAGCCTTTTTTTTTTTTTTCCCTCCTGCCAGACTCATATTTCACAGTAGGTGGGCATCTCTTGATTTCAGGAAACATAGGCCAATTTCCCAAGCCCAAAAGATGCATCCTAATTGGTCTCATGGTATTCCAGTTCCCCTTTGTCAGTGATTGTCCTCAATGTGGGCATATGATTTAGTTCTGGCCAACAAGGAGGATTGTAGGGGCTTTCTGAGAAAACTTTTGCTCTCCTACTAAAAGCAGAAAATGCAGTAGGCACCATCAGCCCCCATCCCATACACCTGCCTTCAATGCAAGTGTATATAGTGTGAGAGTCAAGCCTGACAGAAAAGCCACAGTATCCTTAAGATGGCAGAGTGGATGGTCAAGCCCGAGTCTTTGGTGGGCCACGTGAGCTGCTGGTCCCGTGCCAGCAACTGTCTAGCTCCAGACTTCTTGTTAAGTAGACATTAAATGCCCTTAATAGGATGGCATCATTGACTCAATGGACATGAGTTTGAGCAAACTCCAGGAGATGGTAAAAGACAGGGAGGCCTGGTACACTGCAGTCCACGGGGTCACAAAGAGGTGGACACGACTGAGCGACTGAACTACAAATGCCGCTCTTATAATTTAAGTCACTGCTAGCTAGGTTTCCTCTTACTTGCAGCTGAAAGCAATCCAGATCGGCACTGGCCACAGGTGTTAGTGCAACTCCAGCCAAGTTCAAGAGAAGCTGTTTAAAAACAGCCTTTGGTCAGCCTCCTCGACCTTGGAATCTGCTCTCCTGAAGCACCACCCAGCTTTCTTATCATTCCTCAATCAGATGGAATCCCCCCACCCTTTCCCCCATGCCACCACATCCTCCCCCATCAGCTCGGCCAGTCTTACTCATCCTTCACTGCGCACCTTGGATGACCTTCACTGGCCTTGCTCACTTACCACCAGGCATGCATCCAATTGACCATACTGATCATTTATTTACTAACCACACTTGCGGTGGCCTGCTGTAGTGGCGGCACTGGACCCAGCAGGCTGTGCAAGTCCTCGGAGCCCTCACTGTGGGGGCAGGGGGGGAGGGCAGACATGTCAGCAGCAGCAGTGTAGGGAGTAGTGATAAAAGGGGTGATGCGGTTTCACCTTGGTGGGAGAGCAGGTGGCCCATTTCCACGCTGCTCTCTCCAACCAAAGGCTTTGTTTCTTCTAGGGCAAAGACCAGCTCCATTTGTTCCAGGACAGCTCTGAGCCCATCTCAGAGGAGGCAGCAGCAAGGGGCTCTTGTTGATGATCCCTGAGCAGGCAGGGCCTTGGGTAGACCTGCTCTTGGTCACCCACCTTTCCCTACAGGCCCTACGAGGCCAAGGCCCTTAATGGCTAGAGGAAGCAGCAGCGGACGTGGCGGTGGCAGGTCTGAATCAGAACCTCAGCCGCCACTAACTGGATGTGTGACTACTGGACACGATGTGGCCTCTCCAAGCCCCAGTACTAATGAAAGACAGAGGAGGCTAATAACACCTGCCTATCTCACAGGCTGCAGCAACGATTGAATGAGCTCATTAGCAGGGTGCAGGGAGGCCTGGCACACTGGAAGTGGGCAATGTGTAAGTGTTCATTCATCCACCTGCCTCTCCCCACCCACCATCCTGCACACGGCAGAAAGCCAGAGACAGCCTGGTGTACCTTCCACTGGAGACAGGACAGTCAGGACTCACCACACTGCAAGGAACCAGCTGGTAGACGCTTGGTCCCCGAGTAGAGAGAGTGGGGGTCTTTAGGTTCCCAGACTTTCTCCTGCTCTGAAAAATACCATCAGTGGCACAGCACAGGATGGAAAGAAAATTGGGTTGGTGGGCAAGAGGACAGGGCTCTCTCACGCATCTCTCCCCGAGGTTCCGAGGGTTCTCAGGCCGCTCTGGAGTCTTGGTCCCACAACTTCAGGTGGATTCACGCATGGGCAGGGGCTGTCTGCTCCGGAACCACTGGGTGCTGCTGGTTCTCAGCGATGCTCTGTCAGTACCAAGCTTGGCTGCCAAGGCCAATTAGCAAAGGTAGCTTTCCCCAGAGGAGCCCAAACTCTGGCCTGACAGACAGACTCTGAAGGAAACCTACTCTTGGTGGTTAACAGCTATCCATCCCCCTGTGCCTGCAGGTGAGGGTGGACCTAGGGCTCCAGCTGTGGGCCCAAAGGAGCCTGTATGTAGTGCGACCACTGCCCATATATACTGTGACCCCAGCTGTCATGGGGCAGGAAAGCATCTTCTGGAAGAGACAAACTAACCTGCTGGGGAGGATCCCAATAAATGTCAGCCAGACCGCGAAGGGGTCTGAGGAGGTGTCCTGCAGAGCTGGGGAGGGGGTCCAAATCGTCAGTTACAGTCGAGCAGATTACAAGTGGGGTGCAGCAGGCGGTGTCATCCGGAAGTTAGCAACTCAAGTTCCTCATCCTTGAGTATGGTGGTGGGGTGGCACCATACTCCCAGTGGTCCCAGGAGGCTCTCATTCCCACTCTCACTCTAGCAGTGCGGAGCTGCCCAGGACCAGACGCTCCATCCCTGGGCTGGGATTGACCCCTCCCAGTGCCAGGAGGAATCCAAGGCAGCCTAAGGGAAGCTGGGAGAGGCACGGGGCCTGGAAGGTTGTTTTCTTACCTCCCAAGCTGGGATCTGACTCCCATGTGGATGACAAGTGAACCCCAGAGCCCAGCCCTGGGGGGCCAGCTCGTGGCTGAGTAGGGATGGGACCCTGACCGTCTCAGAGGTGATGGCAGGCCCCCAGCAAAGATGGACACCTGCAGACTCACGGCAGGCCCCCTTCACTTTGGAGCCTGCCCTCTCAAAGCCCATCCCCAGCTGAGACCCCAGGCCTGGAGGAAGAGTTGGCCTGTTGGCTGGGTCTCCGTAGGGTGTGGGCATCATGGGGTCACTTTGGGACATGAACCCAAAGGTCTGTGGCAAGTCATACTGGAAAGTTCAAGAGTCCTTGGGAGGGTGGGGGCCGTGGGCGTGGTCTTGCAGCTCTTCCAAAGACTCAGTGTGCTGTCACGTTAGCCCAGTCCGGGAATTGGTCCAAGTCAAATATGACCCGTCCCCAGGTGTTGATGGCCAGAAATACACAGGTGATTCCAATGACATTCATTATTAGTCCTGTTTTCATCTGGAAAAGAACAAGGTCAAAGTTAGCACCCTTGGGTCTGCCAGGCTGTCAGAACAAAGGTGAGTGGGACACGGGAGTCCGTGCTCTGGAGAAGGGAACCAAAGCTGTTGGTTGGGCCTCCCTTCCCCAGGCCAGGCTCTGTCCTCAACCCACCCCCAGGCAGAGAAACTTCACGTCCAGAACAAGTCATCACTGCTCAAAGCAGCCTGGGAAACAGGCAGGACAGGCAGACTCTCCAGGCCCACTGGGACGCCTGGAAACCTGGGCCTCAGGGAGGCAAGCGAGTTACTGAGGAGCCCTGGTCCAGGGCTCACCCCAGTGCCTTCGCCCTCCCGCAAATGCACACCAGCCTTTCCAGAGCCTGAACTGCCTTCTTTGCGTGGTCACGAATCCCTGCCCTCAAACCCTGTGGCAGATTTTTCACTGGGGATCAGAATTGAGCCTGCAGTCCCTGGTTTCTGGGACTGCCCTCTGTGTGAGAATGCCCCATGGAGTCCCAAAGATACCCAGGGGTGGTGCTGAGATTTGTCCCTCTTCACTGGCCGCCCCTGTTTGCACACTGGCCTCTGCCCATTCTGCAGCTGCAGACCTGCCCTCCTTCTGCCAGAAGAGTCCCTCCTTTGGCTACATTTGTTTCTAGTGCAGTATCTGCTCCTCCCAGGTAGTGGTGTCCCATCCCCAAGCCCCACCCCCCACCCACCCATCGCCATCGCCTCCACCACCCCCATCTATAGCCTCTGTCAGTCTCTTGGGCTGCCATTCGTCTTTCTCCTATTCTCAGCCTCGCCCCTCCTGACTCTCCTCTTGGGTTCTTGCTAATTTGTGAAGTCTACTTTGGCCATATGGGACCCCCACCCTCACCCCCTCCAAGTGCTCAGTGAAGGTTCCCCTGATAGCTGCTCGAGCACCTCCAAATGGGAGATTCTGTAACCCACCTCTCAGCTTTGGGAGACAGAACAGTCTGTGAGATAAGAGATGGTGTCAGAAAAGAAGAAAAAGTTGCCTGTAAGTGCAAAGAAGGAGTTAGGTCTGGACATTTGGTCCCAAACTGTTTAACATCACAGGGCATCCCTCAGGACCAAAGGGTCGTAGCTGATGGGAGTGAACAAAAGCAGGTGGCGTTACCATGTCGGAAACCTTGAGGTGTCCATAGGAAAACACGATGGCGTTAGGCGGGGTGGCCACGGGCAACATGAAGGCGAAGGATGAACTCAGCGTACAGGGGATCATGATGTACAGCGGGTTGAGGCCAATGGAACGTGACTGGGGAAAAATAGCACCGCAGTGTCACAGAAGCAGAAGACAGCTCCCGGGACCATCAGTCTGAAAAGCATTTCCCTAACATACTAAGTGCATTCCCACCTCTGTGCCTTTGTCCTGCTGGGTCCTCTGCCCTTTGCCATACGTGGATAGTAACTCTGCTGGACCCTGAAGGCTAAACTCCCCAGCACGCCTTTTGAACCCCCTTGATTCATTCAACATGTATTTCTTAGGCACCTACTATATGCCAGAGGCTGCTGGATGCTCCTGCCACCCGTGTGTGCACATCTGTCTGTCCTGATACAGACAGAGCGAGCCTGGAGGGCAGGGACCACGTCTCTCACCTGTGTGTGTGCCTCAGTATGTGTGTGTTTCTATACACATTTGGGTTCATTTTGCATATGGAATTTGGTATCCATCTTTTTTACTCTAAAGCTTAAAATTCAGCCACACCTACTCTGTCTAGCACAGGGTAGAGAGATGCTCATAAATATTTGTTGAATAAATCAGCGATATAATTTGTAATGTCTGTCAATATCTACCAAAATGAGTAATCCTTCATGTGGATCTATATGCACTTGAGGGCAGACACACACGCATCTGTTGGGTGCAACATTGTAGCAGCAAAACACACAGGAAATGGTCTCAACAGCCATCAATAGCAGGATGGTCAAATAACATACATATACACAAACAATGGAATCGTTTGCAGCTGTAAAGAATTGAGTAGGCTTTACACTTTAACAACGGAATGATCTCTAACATGTATGATAAGATTTAATATATTAAGGTACAGAACAGGACTATGAAATGCCATTTTTTAAAAAGTGTGTGTGCCTGTGTGTGCATGCTTGCATGTATGTGTGTGTGTTACACATCCAGAAAGATATCTAAGAAATTTACAATAGGAGTTATCTCTAGGAAGGAGGCTAGAGGGTAAGGGTCTGTATGCTCTTTGTATTATTAGACATTTTCCAAACGTGTATGTACACATTTGAAAAATTACATGTCCCCATTTTATGAAGTATCCTTCAAGACTATGATTTTTTAATGACTTGATAGTATTCCATTGTATGAATATATAACTTATTTCACCAATCCCCTACTATTATGGAAGTATTTTCTATCACAATTCTGTGATGTGCATCTTTATGGTATAAACTTGTAAGCATCTCTAATAATTTTCCTAAGATAAACTCCTGAACATAAAATTCCCAGAGTCAAGGGGTGTAAGAGAATTTCAGGTTACAGTTTCTATGAGTAAACAGGTCTCGGAAAAGGCCGTGCCAGTTTCATCCCTCTAGGATAACTAAGAGGAGCCAGTTTCCTTCCTGGTTTCCCTCATGATGTATGCACCCCACGTGTCTCTGGACCCAGCTGGGAAGTCACCACCTTCCCCTTGCCCACATGTGGTGCTGAGCCAGGATTGTGAGGCTTGTGGGGAATCTAACTCAGGGGTCCTGATTCTAGAAAAGCTTGTTTCCGAAAGGCCTGACCACCCACTCCGATGAAGACCCTCATTTATCTGACTGGTCTGGGAGCGAAAGCCAGGCCTCTGTGAGTGGAGGGAGTCCTCACTACTGCATGACCGACATCAGAAGGGGCTCCTTGGCATCTTTACATTCTGGGCCACCTGCTGAGGGGTAGGGGAGATGGGCTGTTCCTAACTCTTCCATCTTCACTTGGAAAGAAAGGAGAAAGTCACTTGAGTTTACTTTGTACACACATGGACACCCTGGCAACTGAATGAAAATCTACCAACTTCAGTCCTGTGCTGAGGCCTTTGTAAGTCTGTCCTCTGAACTCCAGAACATCAAAGGGTAGTGAGCCCCAGCTTCTCCCAGGCTCATTTCCCATCTACAGAGGGTTTTCACAGCCCTCATCCTACTTGACCCTCAGCACACGCATAGCATAGGAGAAAGAACTTGAGTGATGTGTTTGGAAGATCCTGAACTTGAACTCAGGTCTTCTGACTCGAAACCTAGGCCTTTTTCTGTGCCCCCTTGAGTTGGTACTGCCATGTGATGAGTGACAGAAGGAAATGCAAGAAAAGATGGCAGTCAAGCTGCCTATACACTCTGCTTTCTTCTCAGGCCCAACTCAAAACTATGCCCAGAGAACACAGTTGTGTAGCCTGACCCTCAGCACCCTCATTCACAAGCTCTCTAGGCTCAGTGCACACTGCTCCATGATACCTGAGCTTGCCAAGCAGGGCTTCTGGGAGTTTTCAGTCACGCAACTGTTTCCTTTACAGGGGCTTTGTCCAGCTGGGTCCTCTGTGCCTTTGTCCTGCTGGGTCCACTATCCTTTGCCACTACCTAGGCCTACCTTGGAGATGGAGATGGCACCCCAGTACTCTTGCCTGGAAAATCCCATGGACGGAGGAGCCTGGTGGGCTGCCGTCTATGGGGTCACACAGAGTCAGACACGACTGAAGCGACTTAGCAGCAGCAGCAGGCCTACCTAAGATGCCACTACTCCATCTTCGCAGAACGTCCTCTCCCCTCCCACCATCCCCAGGCTCCTGTTCCCCCAAGATCTCTTCCTGGTGGGTTCCAGCCAGTGGTGTCCCCTGTCCTGCAGGCCTCCTGCTCACCTGTGCTACATTCTGAGAGACGCTGTATCGTTCCCCCATGGCATCCTTGGTGCCAGCCCTGCCTCCCGAGCTTGAGAAATAATCAATTACATTTATAAACAAATTTAGAGCGCTTGGTTCTTGCTGAGCACTTTGGGTCAGCATAGAGGATACCAAGAAGAACCAGCAAAGCACTGAGGGCAGGACCAGGGCCAGCAAGGGCTCAGGGACCTGGGTCTCCAAAGCCTAGCTGGGAGACCTCTCACCCAGTCAGCTTCCCATGAAGTGATGACTCTCCCCCAGCCGAGTTTCTTACCATGGAGGCGAAGATGGGCAGGAACAGGGTGGTGGTGGCCACGTTGCTTGTGCACTCGGTGAGCACAGCAATGAGTGAGGACATGATCAAGGTGATGGCTGTCGGGGACACAGTGTGCAAGGGCTCCATCTGCTTCCCCATCCATTCTGACAGCCCTGAAGCCTGGGAAGCACAGGGAGGGCTGTCACCACAGGGCTACTGGCTCACAGTTCCTCCAGAGCCCAGAGGGACCTTCATCTCTCTCCGAGGAGCTCCAACCAGACTTCACTTCCAATTCTCTTTCTCTGAATACCTACTGCACCATAGGTGCTGTCATCCATGCCCGCAGTTTCAATCTCCAACCTCACTCTGCTGTCTCTGAAATCTGTATCTCCATCCCAGCTGGTCTACTGTCTGGATTTCCACCCAGATGTCCCAGGAGCATGTCAGGCTCAACACGACCCCTGAATTCACCCTCTCTAGCCCAGAATCTGCTCCCCCTAGGCTCCCCAGCTCAGTGACTAGACTCACCTAACCTAGAAGCCTGTCCAACCTAGAAGGCTAAGGAGTCATCTTGGGGTCTCTCTCCCCCTTATTCTTTATGCCTGGTGACCATGTCACCCAAAACATCTCAAGTCCATCATCTCCTCTCAGTCTCCCACAGTTCTTGAAGCTCAACAGAATGATTTGAGCCAGAAACTGGGGAATTTATATTTGGGGCTTTAGGCTGAGAATAGATTGTCCAGGGAGAGAATGAAAAGTGAACAGGTAAGAGGCTAAGGATAGAACCTTCGGGAACACTCATATTTATCAGAGAATAGAGGAAAAGTCAGCGTAGCAGGCAGAGCAGGAACAGCTAGAGTTAAAAGTAGGAGAGAATGATGTCTTGGGGACAAAAAGAGGAAAGAGTTTCAAAGAGGAGAGAGTGGTCCATGGAGTCCAGTGTTCTGAGCCTGTGTTAGATGAAGGCTATATGGCATCTGCTGGATCTCCCACAAGCCCCGCCCTTCTTAGGCCTCCATTCCAGACATCCCGAGAGATTTTTCCTAAGTGTAGATCTGACCAAGTCACTCTCTGGCTTCAACCCTTCAGCAGCTGCCACCACTTTCAGAATAAAGTCCACACTCCTGATCTTGATCCTCAGTGAAGCCGTTTCTGGAGGTAACACCAGCCTTATTATCTTCTGCTGTTCTTCAGCTAGATTATTTCACTTACTTCTTTACTCGTGTGTCACTTCTTTCTGAAATGCTCTTCCAGATACGCCCCTCACCTAGGATGGGAAATCCTCAAAAACAGAGACTGCATCTCAATCTCCTCTGTAATTCCTGTGCCTGACCTAACATAGACTTAGTAGGAAGGTTTGATGACGATTGAATGAGAGATAAATAGATGGATGGATGAGTGGACGGAGAAGTGACTAAATGGATGGATATGTTCATAAAAAAAAAAATAGTTATGAACCCACTACTTGCCAGGCTGTCCTAGATACTGAGCAAACAGCAATAGTAAGATAGACCAAGTTTATCTATAACATTCTATTCCCAGATGGATGGACAGATGGATGAAGGACAGCAGCACCAAGGCAGCTCGTCCCCTCCCCCTCTAGCTCATTTCTCCCCTATTAGGGAAGGAGAGAGGGAAGAAAGTTGCATTTTGGAGGGTATTTTCTTCCAAATGCTGTTCTTTTCTCCCAATGTCACTACATACCTAGAGAAAAAAATTTCTAAATGGCAACTGTATCAACAAAAGAAGTCAGCAGGTAGATGAAGCAAAGGAAATGGTGAAACTATTCACAACGAGTTGAAAGAAAGATTTGCCTTGAATAAATCAAAGCAGAGATCATTATTCCCACAGCCCCCCAGGAGACTTCCCAGCATCCCCCACCTCTCTTGGCTAACCATGATTGTTCACTCATTTCTGAAATCAATCAGACAGCACTCTCTCTGTTCCGGGTACTACGCATGATGTAGGGTTTGCAGATGACAAGACAGAGGCACTGTCCTCCTGAAATGTGCAATTACACGGAGGAGACAAAGAAACACAGAGGCAGAGCCCTGGGTTGCTGGGAAGGAGGGGTGCAGAGGCTCTCAGCTGCCCTCCCGGTGAAGGAAGAGGCCCTAGGCAGCCCCCCACCCTGTCCCCGCCTCGGCAGTGGAGAAGTTACCTCGCATCCTTTAGCCACAGCGAAGCCGCCCCCCAGGAGAAGCACAATCCCCCAGGGCACTTTCTCCTGGGCCACCTTCCAATTCAGCAGTGGGGGTGGATAGAATGGAGTTTTTCTTTCTGAGAAGAGACAATAAAAATACACACATACATTAGGAATTCCAGTGGTGGTCCAGTGGTCAGGACCCTGTGCTTTCACTGCTGATGGCCATAGGTTCAATCCCTGGTCGGGAAACTAAGATTCCACAAGCCACATGGCATAGCCAAAAAAAAAAAAAAAATCACACACAACCCAGAGCAGCATTAGCAAGCAAAAGAGATAAAAGTGATCTCATCAAGGGGGCATAAAAGCCTACAAGGACAATGAGTACCATCTCATAGCTGTAAATCAGCTAAAATTTACAGTAATCACTACATTGACTGCTGGTAAAGACATGATATATTAAAGCTATGCTCTGGTAGCGTTATAAATTGGTACAGCCTGTTTGAAAAGCAATCTCCCAATACATTTTAAAAGCCTTTAAGACATATATACTCCTTTACCCCAGCAACATCACTGCTAGAAATTTTTCCTAAAGAAGAAACACCCTCAAAGAAAAAGCTATATATACAAAAGCATTCATTTATAGTAATGAAACATTCAAAATAGCCAGAATGCTCCATAACAGGGGAATGGTTACAGCCCCCTGATACAATATAATGCCATAATTAAGAAAATAAATATGAAGACTGCAACAGTAACAGGAAATGTTTAGAGAATAACTACAAACAAAAGCATGAAAACAAAATCCAACAGAGAAAACGGATTGAAATATGTTTTGATTATAGCTATATAATATCTATATGCATATTAACATAGACTGGGAGGGAGAGAGAAACCCCCCCAAATACTGATGGCATCATGGGAAATCCCTTTCTGTTCCTCTTATAAAATAAATAAGATTTCAAATGCTTAAAAAGCAAAAGAAGAGGTCTTGCACTAAAAAATACCCAGGGAAGTCTTGGAAAATACCCCCTCCCCAGACTCTGTAATCTAGCCAGGCCTTTGCTACAGGGTGAGGTTTTCTCCCTCCTGGGCCCAGAGAACCTCATGGAGACCCTTTGCTGCCAGGGCCCCAGCCCTGATGAGTGGGAGGCCAGGACAGGAGCCTTACCTTCCTCAGTCTGGCTGCAGAAGTTGAACTTGGGCCTCTGTGAAGGCATGACGAATAGCAAGATGGCCACAAAGATGGCCACAGTGGCATCGGAGGCGTACCTGGGCAGGGACAAGCACATAGGGTTAGCCCAGCTTGGCTGGAGTGACAGTCACACAGCGAACCTGCTCTGCGTCCGAATGCTCCTACGTGAGGAAGCTGGCTCCTCTGAGAAAGAAAACTGATACTCCGGGACTTCGCTGGTGGTCCAGTGGCTAAGACTCTGTGCTCCCAATGCAGGGGGCCTGGGTTCAATCCCTGGTTGGGGAACTAGATCTCACATGCTGCAACTAAAGCCAAATAAATAAATAATAAAAATGAGAAGAAAGGAAAGAAAGAAAATTGATACTGCAAAGGCCAAGATCAGGG
Organism: Ovis canadensis; assembly: GCF_042477335.2. Taxonomy (NCBI): domain Eukaryota; kingdom Metazoa; phylum Chordata; class Mammalia; order Artiodactyla; family Bovidae; genus Ovis; species Ovis canadensis. The sequence goes on along the minus strand of NC_091255.1, from coordinate 33,755,312 downwards.
GTGCTGAGATAGACTGAATCCAGGCTGGAAACCAAGACGCCTACATTCTTGGCCCAGCTCTGCCACCGTCTTTGAGTGACCCTGAGCAACTCATGTCCCTCTCAGCCTGTGTTGCTCTGTAGGTGAACTTTGTGTGCTCTTCTCAACCAGATTTTCTGGATTCTGGGGTCACCAGGGTGACCACAAGGACTCTGGGGCGACCCCAAGCAGACCTTCAGAATGAAATAAGGCACTAATCGGTGGCTATCTCTCAGACATCGTCCGCCTTTTCTAGGATATGCATGGTCTCAACTTTTCTTCCTTTCTGACCACGTGACTTAGCCAGAAGAGAAACTCCATATCTCCCTCTTGCCAAGTCTCTTTCTAAAGAAGCTTCTGGACCCTGGGTGTGCGTCTTCAGAGGGACTCATCCGAATCCGGAGAAAGATAAGAAAGGAAAGATGGCAGAACAGAGACTGGGAAACCGGAGCAATGGGAGCCCCAGCCCTCGCCCAGCGAACTCCTATCACAGCCTGGCTGCTCTGAGGGACCGCAAGAACACATCTGTGAGCTTGTCGGGAAGACTGGCGAGACAAAAGCAAGTCTGGAAACCAACAGAGCGTTCCAGAACTGGACGGCGGAAAAGGAGGAGAGCCACGGAAGGTGCTGCGGGAGGAGCCACTTACTTTGTCTTTCCCTCTGCCCAGGCGATCGACACCCAGCCGGGCATGAAGCCGGGGTCCCGGGTGAACCAGAGGCCAACCAGCAGAAAGAAGCAGAGCAGGACGTTGATCTCAGCGAAGGAAAGGGGCCCCAGCTTCCTGTACTCTGCCCACAGCACCTCGTGGGCAGACTTCTCGTTCTTCTTTTCCAGGCTGCAGCCCCAGGACAGACTAGAGGAGGCAAAGATGACAGGGTTGGGGGAGCGTGTTGGTTGGCCCGGGACCATCACCAGGGGGCCTTGAGCAAGTCCCTCCCCACTCCACATCTGTCATCTGCCCACTCGACTTCACAGGACGTAGTGGCAAAGTCTGTTTTGTGTGCCCAGCATATGCCCCAGGATGCCCCCAGAACTGGAGGGTGCCCCCAGAGGAAGCCTGAGAAGGCGCAGGTCAGATGGCCAGTTTAGATCGAGACTCAGGAAGAGAGGATGGCCAGGAGGGTGGGAGACTGAGCGAAATGAAGTAGGGATGGACAGGAGCAGAGGGGGCAAAAACAAGCAAAGTCGAAGCCACCACTGGCAAGGGCATCCTGGCCGGTACCAGTCGCCTAGAGGCCAGCTGCTGCCATCATCTAGGGGACGCTGAGAAATATGGAACCAGCTTGAGGTGGAGCCAAGGCACCCTCACAAGCTCCCTATCTTCCTCCTCCCACTGCGGCCTGGAGCTGCTTTCAGTGGTACTGGCATGCCAGTCCTAATCATCAGGTGGCTCTGGAGGACACAAGGAACAAGGACAGGTCCCAGCAGCCTGGGTCAGGCAGGAGTAAGGTGGGTGCTTCCACTCCAAGGAGCTGAGGCGTAGGATTAGGGACCCAGCAGACTCTGGGGGCTGGAAGTGAGTGTGACTAAGGCAGGGGGAGAAACCAGCCAGGTCCTGCTCTTGGATGGGCTCCCAAGGGACAAGGGCTCATTGGCTAACACACCTGCCCAGGGCACCCTGCAGCACATCTCCCTGGGGAGGATACCTAGCCTTGGGGAGAGCTGATTCATTGGAACAGACCCTGATGCTGGGAAATATTGAGGGCAGGAGGAGAAGGGGGCAGTAGAGGGTAAGATGGTTGGATGGCATCCCTGACTCAATGGACATGAGTCTGAGCAAACTCCGGGAGATGGTGAAGGACGGGAAGCCTGGCGTGCTGCAGTCCATGGGATCACAAAGAGTCAGAGAGGCCTGAGGGACTCTCAACAGAAGTCTTGGGGAGGGACTGGCTGGGACCCCTGGCACACAGAATGCCGACCCTGCGGAATCCATCAGCCTGAAGGTGGTGGCAAGGCCAAGCTGATTGTCCCTAGAGAGCCGTCCCTCCTGGGAGTCCTTCCTGGACCCTGAGTCAGGCTTGCAGGGAGCACAGGAGTTGCGGGATAGGTGCCGAGGTGCCGAATCCTGGAGCCAAACCGCCTTCAGGAGGGTGCGAGCCAGCCCAGGGATGCGGCGCGGCCTGGAGCAGGGGCCCAGGGATGTCTGGGCACATCCTCCTGGCGCTCAGGGGTAGGAAAGGATGCGACAAGGGTGCGGGCTGGGAACCCAGGTCTACACAGCCCGCCAGGACCTCTGCTTTGGACAAGAGGCCAGGCCGTTTTTCCCCAGGGTCACCCACCAGGGACACCTTCTAGATCATCCTGCAGGGGGATGGCTCCGCTGGGGTGGGAGGGGGCCTCTCTGTCCTCGCCCCCATGGCATGAGAGTCTGTGTTCTACCTGCCACCAGTCTATTGCCTCCTGTAGTTCCCAAGACTCTGGGGCAGGGCCGGAATCTGCAGGCTTCCAGAACAGGAAAAGGGGGGACTCTGGTAGCCGCCCAGCTCTTTTCTGATGCTGGTGACACATCCTGACAACACAGCGGCTGCAGACTCTGGGGCAGCATCGTATATTCAGTTGTCCAGTGCTGGCCCTGCCATAGAGGTGCCGCCAGGCCTTCAGGTCCCTCTGAGGCTAAGCATTCCAGGCTTATCTGTGGGTTAATCCACCTGGTGACCTCTGGGCTGGCGTGAGAGAAAGGTGGACCCAGCCTTCCTGTGGGATTCCTGGGGGCTGGGTGGGTGCACAGTATCCTTCTGCAGTAGAATGGCCTTCCTCGAGATGCTGATGAACGGGGTAGACAGGCTGCTGGAGAGGCCAAGGGGCCCCGAGCCCTGGAAGGGGTCCGGAGAACCCTCCTCCCTGACTCAGAGCTTAGCCTGATGAGGAGGGCTGGGTGTAAGCCAGCAATAATATCCCACGAGTCCTGAGGGGTCCTGGGGTGGACCTCCTTGGCTGGACGTGGCCTAGGAAGCTGCCCATAAACTCTGGAAGATCCATTTTATCTGAATCAGGCTGGAGGGAATGACCCCAACATTGCTCTCTATGACCAACCAGATAAGGATTCAAGCTGGGCAGCCAGGCGCCTAAGGGAGCAGCTTCCCTTTCATGAGGGGGTCGGAACACGGGGCTGACGGAGGCCTGAGTGTACCTTTATCTTTTTATTACAGCTGCTCTGATTACGGATAGAGTTTTTGTTTTGCTCTAATTTTCAAGACAATTCCTCCTTCGGAAGAAAACCAAAATGCCCCCCTTTCCCCATTAACTCATAGGTTTTCGTGGGCATCTTTGCCTTTCATCTCTGAAGTCTCCTCTCTCCTGCCACAGAGGCCTGTTTTCCATCGGAGCTCAAGCTCCCTGTGAATCAAGGCACAGAGCACGCGGCTCACGGAGATAAGTCCGTGCCTTTAAAAATGACAGCAACAGGGACTTCCCTGGTGGTCCAGGGGCTGAGACTCTGCGCTCTCGATGCAGGGGGCCCTGGTTTCACCACTGGTCAGGGAACTAGATTGTGCACACCCCTATGAAGATCCCATATGCCGCAGCAGAGATCGAACAATCCCAAGTGCCGTAACTAATACCGGGGGCAGTCAAATAAATGAAAATAAATTTTTAAAAAATTAAAAATGACAGCATTTTGAGGTGTTTGTCAGCCATGCGTCATGGTTTCTGTGCACAGCCTGGCTGCCGTCAAGGTTGACCTTGGTGAACCATGCCTGTGTGCTGGGAACCAGAAGGTAAACTTTGCAGAAGTGGCGTGCTTCTGGGAACATTGCGAGCGTTCAGTAAATCTGGGCTTGGATTGATTGGGACACTCTCAGGCCATCTGCCGTGACCTGTCCTAAAAGACACTTGCGGCCAAGTGGAAGTCCGTCCAGTTCTACGCCAAGAACAAGTGCTCGTTAATTGCTTTGACTTGCGTTCAATAGCGCACCTGTTCCTTCTCCCTGGGCTGGGCGCTGGGCGGGTGCGGGGGTCAGAGAGGACTTGCCCGCAGGCCACAGAGGAGCTTGCGATGGGGGGAGGCACTGGAGCATGACTGCAGGTGCCAGGGGTTGGGGCAGAGCCTAGAGTGTCCAGGGAGGCCTGGAGCAGAGAGCAAGCTAGCAATCATCAGAATCGGAATGGCGGGGGGCAGGGTGGGGGGAAGCTGGGAAAGGAGTTGCCGAGGAAGAAAGGAGTTGCCGAGGAAGAAACGTTCTAACTGGCCTTGAAGATAGAGGAGGTTGGAAGGGAGGAAGGCAGGGAATGGCATTCCGGGGAGAGGGAACAGCACGTGCGAAGGCATGGGGAGCCACAGGAGTGGCAGGAAATGGAGGGCAAGCCAGCAGGAGATGGGGCTGCTGACCAGAAACGGTCAGAACCGGACAGGAAGCTCTCTCCAGACTCAGCTGCCCAGCCAGAGGGGTTTCCTGCAGGACCCGGCACACTACCCAGACCCACTACGGTGTCACCATCTCAGACTTACTCGAATCTCATGTACATGAAGCGGAGCCACAACCAGGAGAGCAGGAGCATGATCAGCATGTTGGGGAAGGCGAATCCGAACCAGGAGGCGAAGTTCACGACGTCTTTGCTGTCCGGAAACAACCTGATGGGAGCAGCGCCAGTCCCATGGCCAGTCTCCACCAGATGCTGGCCCGGGAGAGTGGGCAGGCCGGGCCCTCTGGACAGAGGCTGAGCTACAGCCGGGCCCCGAGAGGTGGCCTGAAGCAGGGGCCCCAGAACATAGCCACGCACAAGACAAGCCTGAGGTGTGGCCAACCGGCCTTCCTAGGGGTCCGCACCTGGCTGAGAAGCGCGTGAAAAGCAAGGCCCTTCAGTTCAGAAGAATACACCTTTGTATACACATAACTGGCCAATAGCTCCAGGGGGTCCACAGATTCCTCAGAATCACCTAGTGGGTGTGGGCTTTCACAAGAGAAGGGTCCCCTTAAAGATCAGATCTCAAAAGCTTCCCAGGGTGGAATCAGACAATGTTTCCTGGGGGCTGGAAGAGGGTCACTTCCACCCCCAGCCCCAGGCACTGATCCCTTTAGCCCACGAGTGAAGTGGCATAGAGCTTCCCTGCTGGCTCAGCAGTAAAGAATCCACCTGCCAATGCAGGAGGCATGGGTTCGATCCCTGGGTCAGGGAGATCCCCTGTAGGAGGAAATGGCAACCCACTCCAGTATTCTTGCCTGGGAAATCCCATGGCCTAAGGAGCCTGGTGGGCTACAGTCCATGGGGTTGCAAAGAGTCGGACACGACTGGTCAACTAAACAACAACATAGCCACAGAGTTTTTCTCACTCAGCGCAGACAGGCAGCTTTGCCCAGAGGAGCTCTGGGGAGAAGCATAAGGCTGTCATTACAGAAAACACTTGCAGAAGCAAAGCGGTCTGCTTGTTCCATCTCAAGTGTCCACCCTGCCAGGCTTCAGGCCTGCCCTTCCCACCTCCAAGCCGCCCTCCCCACCCCTGTCCAGGGTGCTTGTCTGCATAGGACGGGCACCACCATACTGCTGTCCCTTCTCTCTGTACCTACTGTGATTTGTGCTTACATTCATTAACACATTTGCATGACCCATCAGAACTCTCCAGGCATCTGCTACCCTCAGTTGCCCTCGAGTATCCCACTGGCAGGCCCCAGGACCCTCTCACTTCTGTGATCCCAGCCTCACAAGACCAGGCACAGAACTGAGTGAGTGAGTGAGCCGGTGAGGCACCAGCTGACCTAACTGCTAACCTCCCCCAACGTCATAGGACCATCGTCATTAAAGAGCAAGGTCGTGAACCAGCTTTGAGGGGAGTATCTTTAGAGGTGTCTGTTTTCTATAAGTTTTAACCAAGGACCCTGCTTGTCGGACTATGTTGTCGTTTCCCATGACTGGCTCTGGGTTCAATCCACATTCCCCTTCTGAGCAAGAATCCTGAGCCCGGGAAAGAAAGGTGGGTCTTGGCCCAGAGCGAAAAGCAACCCTGTCTGTGGACATCAGCTCCCCCGCTGTGGGGTCCTGAGCGTGTGCAGGGAGGCTGGGCCACAGAGGCTGAAGGCAGCCCATCCTCCCTGCTCTGACATGTCCCCCAAGCCCCGGGGCCCAGCTGAAGCGGAGGCAGCGGTGGGTGGGCCCCTCCAGCCCCATCCCTCTCACCCAGTTACTGTCCCCAGAGTCATGGCCAGCGACTCACTCTTGCATCTGGCCCAGGAGCACCACGTTGGGTCCCGTCCCGGTCAGGGTGGCAGTGCCTCCGATGCTGGCCGAGTAACATATGCACAGGGTCATGGCCTTGCGCACGTTCTTCCTGTTGACCTCCTGCTGCTTCACAGAGGGACCTTCCAAAGTCGCTTGGTTCCCTGCGGTGGGCACACCGCCATGAGCTGAGCCAGCCCGGCTCCAGCTCCAGCTCCCGACCCAGCTGCTGACTTGAGGCTCTGGGCATGCCGGCTCTGCTGGCTCTTCCCCCAGGTTTTCCTTCCTCAGCCTCAAGCCCCAGGCTGTGGTCTGACCCCATCTGCCACCCACGGTCACGTCCCACGGCTCCTCAATGACTTGTGCGAAAACTCAGCAGCTTCAGACACACTCCTTTCTTTCCTGCCTCCTTGCTCTCACTCAAGATGTTCCCTTCATCTGGAGGGAGGAGGGGCAGGGGGTAGTCCCAATCCATCTCAGATGTCCTCTCCTCCTAGCAAGGCCTCTCCCTTTTTGGCACTTCCTCCGTGTCTGGTTTATGGCATTCTGGGGCCTCTCTCAAGTCAGATGAACTGACCGAGGGGCCTCTTGCGCCCACCCCACCAGGCTCTGTGAATCCGTAGTACGACGGTGTCTGCTTCATCTCTGCAGGCCAGGACCTGGCCCAGGGTCTGACCATCAGCACAGGCCCCAACAGGCCATGCGGGGCCCTAGGGATGAACGATGCAGAGGAAAGACACAGGCACTCTGACTTCCTTGAGCTCAGTGTCCAGCAGGGAAGCCAAGGTGTGACCACCAACCCCAAAACCTGTGGGAATAGAGTGGCGGAGGGACTTGGCTCGTTCAGAGGAGGCCTCCCTAAGGATGAGTAGAGGTAGAAAGGATTCCACGGCATCCAGTAGATGCTCAAAAGATACCCAAATGAATAATCACATCAACATGTATTGACTTCTGTGATGGAAGGAACAGATGTGGGGGGAACTTGCTGTAAGCTCCATGAAAAGATGGAACTTTTATACACTAATCACATTCCTAAAAGTTAGGAAAAAGGCGTTTCAAAGTATTTCTCTATGTGCTTGTGAAAAAAGAGGGCTCCAGAAAGTAGGGAGGTGGCTCAAGTTTTTGGAAACAGAGGAGAGGACTGCCCTGGCCAGGGGCTCACCTGGCAGCTCGCCGGCCTTGCCCTTTTCTGCCAGCTCCAGGGTCCCCAGACTGGCCTCGGTGGCTGCACTCGTGGCCTCCATCTGCTGCAGCACAGCCTCCACGATGGGCACCATCATGGCTGTGGTGGCCGTGTTGCTGATCCACATGGAGAGAAAGGCCGTGGCGCCCATAAAGCCCAGCATCAGCCTGCAGAGGAGGGGCAGAGAGGAAAGCCAGAGAATTCCCCACCCCCAGCCACCCCCAACCCCTAGGGAACTAGGTCCTGCCCCCTGCAGGGACGCCAGGGCCCAGCACCAGGCTGCAGAGGCCTGTTTGGGACTGGATAGTCTAGGAGTGATGCTGTGTTAATACCTCCCTCCCGACCTCCCTCCCTCTGCCACTCTCCACAAACATTACTGACGTCTACTCTGCTGGCTACTGGGTCACCACGGGGCCTCAGCTCCCATCGTGGCTCTAAGGAGCTCACGCTCCAGCAAGGTAAGCACAGGCATGCAGCTGGCGCCGGCACAGGCATGCAGCTGGCGCCGGCACAGCGTGGAGCTGGCCCCAGCACAACCTAGGGGCGCACAAGGAGCAGTCCCAGCTTCCCACTTCTACCTGGAGGATTCCCAGCCCCCCAGATCCTGCTCCGCCTGAGTTCAGAAGGCCTACATGGAGTCAGGCTTCCAGGAGGGGGAGAGCCACGAGGGGCCTGGGGAAACGGGACCTCCCTCATGGCTAACCCCCGCCCCACCTTTCCACTCACACACTGTGCCCCCCTCCACTCTGCCGTGGATCAGAGCCCCAGAGAGTACTCAAAAAACATATTTCCTCCCCGTATGGCACCCCACTTTCCACCTCTGTCCCCGCTGAGTCATCTGCCTGGAAAACTCCCCTCATGGCCCTTCAGAGCCTTCAGGCAGCACCCCTTCCCTGTCGCCTCCCCACCAGTGCACACGGGGTAGGGCTGACCACACCCTCCTCCGTCTTCTCTAGGACGCTCCTCCCTGGCTGGAGCCGGAACCGTGTCCACGTCTGCCCCATGAGCACGGAAGGTCTGATTCTTCTCCATGGGTCCCACACACTTGGCACAAGGCCAGGAGCAGAAGGCGTTCCAGGGTTGGGGAGCAGGAGGGGGTTGGCTGAACGGAACTCAACTTCTTGGTCCCACACGCCCTTCTGCAGTCAGGCCCCTCCCCAGGGCCACTCATTTATTTGCCTGAAGAAGGGTCTGGGGGCTGCCCTGCACTGTGGTTTAGCCGATGTCCCTGCAGGTAGACCTCATGGCCTCATAAGTACAAAGGTTGGAAGCCAGGCTTAGAGGAGAGAGCAGTGACCGGGGGCGGGGGGGGGGGGGGGGGGGGGGCGGGGAGAGCAGAGAAGCGTGAATGAACATCCTGGATGTGGTTTGGGAGCAAGACAGTCCAGCACACTCCAGAATAAGGGCCACCCGCTGATGGAGAAAAGCCTCCCACTCAAAGGAGCCTCGGAACAAGAATTCGGGAGCCTGCAAGGCCTCATGTTTCTAGGCAATCAGTTCTGATGTGACCCTGAAAACCAATCGCTGGAAGAGCTCGATGTCAAGAAGGGTCACAGGTCAAAGAATCACAAGCCCTTACTCAAGAGAGCTGGGGTGCCAAGGGTGCTCAGACACTGGTCTCCTGGAGGGCGGGCAGGTCTCTGCCTTTAGGGCCCAGCACCGTCCTCGACACAAGGACATCGAAGGACAGACTCACTGTGAACTAACCCACCCGCCTTCCCAGGGCTGGGCTGGGTCATTGCAGTATTTAGAAAGATGCATCCTGAGTTCCGGATTAGAGGGGGCAGGGCGCCATCAGACAGGCCAGGTCCAATCCCCATGTGAAGTCAGCAGACCATTTAACCCCTCTCTGCCTCAAATTCCTCATCTACAGAACAGAACACGGGTAATGAGAATAAACCCCAACTCTCAGAGGTGTGGGAAGAGTTAGAAGCGGTGATGAATAAGTCCCTGGTATCATGCCCTGGGTACTGCAGGCACCACAGGGTGTCTGCAAGATCAGCTCCGTGACTTGGCGGGAATGGCCTGTGACTGGTGGGAAGACCTTGGAGAGGGGTGAGACAACTGAGTGGTGGGGGGAAGGTGAGGTGGGCAGCAGCTTTGCAGATGGAACAGATGTGCCAGCTTTGGAGAGATGACTTTTCTACTCCCCCCTGAGCTAGGTAGTTCAGCCATCTCTTTCCTGCTTTCCCCACACAACTCCTAGGGGCATCAGGTACAGCTTGATCCAGCCTCCACCCACCTTGTCCCCTGGATCCTGCAGCCTGTCCCCCAAGGAAGTCTTCTGAACATGTAGGGACCCTTGATGAGCAGTCTCCTCTAGATTCAGAGAAACTTTACCCACTGCTGCTCACCATACACCTCCCCCCAGTTGCTTCCCTGCTCCCACCATCCTTGCATCTGGCCTCCCTAGCTAAGACTGTAACATGACCCACCCCGGGGTCTGCCTGGCTGCCCTGCCCAGGTAAGACCATGGTCAGCCCTTGCCTGTGAGTCTGTGGCACACATTCCCCCCCCCCCCCCCCCCCCCAGCCCTGGGCCTAACTGCGAGAGAGAGGAGGCATAATTACTGTGCAGGCTTGGTCCCCACCCAGAGGAGCGTGCGCAGGGCAATCCTCTTATGCAGCTTCCAGTGCTCCACGGCCACAGCCACGATGAGGCCGCCAAGGAACAGCATGTTGGTATCCTTCATGTACTGGATGCTCACCTGCGGGTGGGCACAGAGGCTGCATCGGACCCGCCCCCTGGCCACACACTACTTGGGCTCAGGGCCACCCAAGTCCCCAGAGACGGGCGAGCAGAACAGACGCTGACTTTAGGGCAGCTTGGAGTGGGGATGGAGGGTCAAGTGTACATCCCTCTGCCAGAGGGAGCCCACAAACAGGGTATGATCTGGTCCCCCAGATCCTACACAGCTGAGAGCTGAGCTCAGAGGATGAGTCGTAGGGAGAGATGCTCTGGGGCGCTCACCTGCTTAGAGTCCAGAATCTTGAAGAGTGGGAAAAGCAAGGCAGGCAGGAGGGCAGTGACCGCCAGAGGGATGACTTCTGTGCACCAGTAAACGGCCATGACGATGATGATGTAGGCGCACCTGACAAACTGGAGAGACAGCCCTGCGCTCCTGCAGACTGCCTCCACCTCGCTCCCGGCCCAGAGCACTCAGCGCGGCCGCGGGCACGCGCGCCTGCGTGCTCACTCAGCGTGGCCGCGGGCACGCGCGCCTGCGTGCTCAGTCACTCAGTCGTGTCCGACTCTTTGCAACCCCATGGACTGTAGCCCACCAGGCTCCTCCGCCCATGGGAATCTCCAGGCAAGAACACTGGAATGAGTTGCCACGTCATCTGATGTGAAAAGCCAGCTCATTGGAAAAGACCCTGAGGCTGGGAAAGATTGAGGGTAGGAGAAGAAGGCGATGACAGAGGATGAAATGGCTGGATGGTATCATCAACTCAGTGGACATGAGTTTGAGCAAGCTCTGGGAAATGGTGAAGGACAGGGAAGCCTGGCGTGCTGCAGTCCATGGGGTCATAGAGTTGGACAACCTCCAGGGGATCTTCCTGATCAAGGGATCTAACACGGGTCTCTTATGTCTCCCGCACTGGCAGCTGGGTTATTTACCACTAGCGCCAAGCAGGTGCACAGCACAGCTATCTTCTAATTCGATCTTTCTACTGGCCTCACTCCACACTGCTGCTTCCTTTCTTTTGCAAATCAGATCGTATCACTCCTTTGTTTAAAAGCCTTTCTTTGCCTTCAGGACAGAAGCTAAATGCTCTAGCACTCTTTGGAGACCTTCTGCCCTGGAGCCGGCCCCTCCAGCCACATCTCCTTACACCCACTTTGAGCTCCACGACCCCAGAGCCATGGTGAGAACTGAGGCCGATGCCCCACCTCCTGCGGCTGCAAGACGCTCTCTTGGCCTGGAAACAGAGCTCAGGGCTCAGCTCACTGCTGCTTCTTGGGCATCTCCCCCTTCCTGCCCCTAGCCTGGGTCTGCGCCCTTCCTCTGTGCCCCTGCCTCCACCCCCAGCAAGCAGCACACTGAGTTGGCATTATCTGTTTCACCAGCACCACTCCTGCCCCGAAGGGTGGGGTCAGCAGTGGAGGGCAGAATCCGTGTCACTCAGCATCCAACGCAAGCCTGACACCCCAGGGACACTCAGCAAGTGCTGATTGGAGGAACGACCGGCACAGCATGGGCTGTGACAAACGCACCTGCGCACAATCATGGTTTATCATCACCCGAGATAACATGTGATATGCATGGAACATCGCACAAAGAGACATTCTTTGCCTGGATTGTCTTATCAGGGATAAAATATCCCAGGACACCAGCACCCCAGGACACCTCCCTACTCTGAGGCAGGGTTTCTCAACCTCAGCACTATCGATGTTTTGGGTTAGACGGTTCTCTGTTGAGGGGGAGGGGCCTGTCCTGTGCACGGCAGGGTGTGTGGGAGCACCCCAGCCTTCATCTCACTAGATGCCAGTGGCACTCTCCAGTTGTAACAACCACAAAAGGTCTCTAAACTTTGCCAGATGTCCCCAAGTTGAGAAGGAGAGGGGAGTCAATGCTGGCGACACCACTGGGCTGAAGGCAGGACAACAATGTGGTTAGAAGCCCAGCCTTGGACACCAGGCAGGCCTGATCAGTGATCAGTATCTGCCATTGCGTGGCCTACCTTGTCTTTGAGGTCGAGAAAGAGAGGTAGGAATGATCTGCTGCAGGGGTGGGCAGTGAGGAAGGGGTGGGCAGTGAGGGAGTGTGCAGTAGAGATTTCAAACACAGTTGCTGAGTCACTAAGTCTTCTGCAACCCCGTGGTTGCAAAACCCCACCAGGCTCCTCTGTCCATGGGATTTCCCAGGCAAGAATACTGGAGTGGGTTGCCATTTCCTCCTCCAGGGATCTTCCAGACCCAGGGATCGAGCCCTTGTCGCCTGCATTGGCAGGCAGATTCTTTACCACTGAGCCCCCAGGGAAGCCTCTTAAGCACAGTAATACTGTCTAAAACTCAGTCTCCTTCTTATCATCTGCTGCTGCTGCTAAGTCGCTTCAGTCGTGTCCGACTCTGTGCAACCCCATAGACGGCAGCCTACCAGGCTTCCCCGTCCCTGGGATTCTCCAGGCAAGAACACTGGAGTAGGTTGCCATTTCCTTCTCCAGTGCATGAAAGTAAAAAGTGAAAGTGAAGTCGCTCAGTCATGTCTGACTCTTAGCGACCCCACGGACTACAGCCCACCAGGCTCCTCCGTCCATGGGATTTTCCAGGCAAGAGTACTGGAGTGGGGTGCCATTGCCTTCTCCATACTGTTTCTCTGCCTTTTTGTAAACCTATTGTTAACCTTATTATTTTACAACTCAAAATCTCTCCATAAAACCCACGTGTGAAATGTCTTTTGCAATTTGGTGGGAGGAAAAGCTTTGTCTCCTACAGAGACTAATATGCTTCCTCTTTTTGAAAAGAAGGATTATGCAACTTATCATGTGTTCATTTTTGTCTTGGCTGCCAGGAAGCTCCAAGTCAAACTGTGTGCTCCATCATATGATAGCAATTCTCAATGTCTTTGATAAAATACTCCTCCTACTCCCAACCCTGGCCCCTCTCCCTGCTTGTTTCATGTCCTCACTTACAAATCAAGGCTTGAAGAGCACCCATTCTAAACGTATGCCACATAGAAAGTGATGTTTTTATTATAAATGGCAGATGACACGTGTAAGCAATTTTCCCAGACAGTTCCTGGAGGCTCCAAACGTAGCCAATAGAAAGCACACAAGACTAACTACCCACTCTCCTCCATGCTTTTATCAGAAGGCTCAGGAGATGCCCCTGAATAACGAGCTAAGTCACTTCAGTCTTCTCCGATGCTTTGTGACCCCCATGGACTGTAGCCCGCCAGGCTCCTCTGTCCATGGAATTCTCCAGGCAAGAATACTGGAGTGGGTTGCCATGCCCTCCCACAAAGTTGACCCTCCCTCATCTAGAATGCTCCAGAGGGTTGTGGGGAGATCAGGAAAGGACAGGTGACCTTTGAGAAGCCTGAAGAGAGGCTGGCAACCATGCAGAATGAGATGGGTTCTAATTGCAGATGGGAGCCTGAACCCCAGTGAGCTCAGAGCCTTCTCTGCAGCAGAGAGTATGACCCGAGGAGTACTTCAAGCTGAGCTCACCGTGGACAATGGGATTTAAAGGTCAGCACCCAGCACAGTACTGAGCACAAAGGGTAGCTCAATAAATATGTTAAATGCACAACTGAAGAAAACTGTGGCTTATCATTAACCTAATTATTAAGAAGGGCATCCACGACATTGTTTAATGGGAAAAGTATAGCTAAAAGAACATACTGTGTGTACGTTATGGGATTTGAATATATTTTCATTTTCACTTTATACTTTCCAGACATTAAAAAATTTTAATAACAATGAATGTATTGTTTATTTAATAAAAAGCAATTTAAAGAAAAAGAAAGAACCCAGAGAATGGGTAGAAGAGTGGAGGAGAGATGATGACTGGAAGGAAGCAAGGTGTAGGAGAATAAAAGAAGGAAGCCTGCAGCAGAGAGAGTTCGGGGCACCGGTGGAGGGGGACTCACGCTAGGAGTCGCTACCGTCCCCTTGGATGGTGCTGCCCAGGCTGCTGAGCTCTCACAGCCTTCCCTGTCACTCTGCCCCTGACCCTGGGCTTCCTTGCAAACTTTGTGGCCCTGAGGGTGGGGGCAGGGAGCTCTTCAGTGGTGACCAAAACAGAAGCTCAAAGGGAGAAAACAAGGAGACAGGGCTCCAGGCTCCCGGGCACCTGCCCCACCACCAGGCAAGAGAACGCAGGAAGACAGCCTTTGGAATGACTGTCACTGATGGCTCCCCTTCCCTTGCCTGATCCTCCCTCCCATCGTAACACACAGACACAGACACAACCTGAGCTGGGGGTCCTAGCTCAGGGTCTCCACTGTATGTTGGCAGGGTAGGGGGCGGGTGGTCTTGGTCACACTCTCCTGGAGCAGGAGGGTCAGCAAAGTGACTGTAATTAGTCCGGGGAACATTATTCCCACCAGCAGGACTCAAATCACAGCTCTCCTGCCTGACTCCCTCCCACAGCCAGTAACAGCCCCAAATCTCTTTCTACAGAGGAAATATTGTGAATCACAGTTGATGTGGCAACTGAAGAGCCACCCTTGTTGGACCTGCTGTCCTCAGCCCATCCAGGGTCTGTGATCAGCCTACCCAAGGGCTCCTCCCCCACCTAGGAACCAGCATGATCTCTTTTGGCCCCTACGGCCATAAAATGTCAAAACCAAGCCTCCTTGCTCCATTGTACAGATGAGAACATCAAGGCCCAGAGAACACAGGGGCTTGGCTAAAATCACAAGGATGCGTGAAAGGTAGAAGTCCAGTTCTCTTGAAGCCTGGCTTCCTGATACCCAGTACAATCCCACTCCTCCAGGACTGCCTTCAGAACGCCACCCAAAGAGATCCTCTGTTGCCCAAACCTGCCTGGGTTGTAGGGGGTTGGGGGAGCAGAGGTTTCCTGTCTGGGCTGAGAGTGAAAGGCTGAAAGAGGGAATAAGTAAGGAGCAGCCAGCAGCCACAAAAGGTTTCAAAGGGCTCGGGCCTCTGCCAAACGGGCCTCTCACTGCCCAGCGGGACCTGGGCCAGCGCTCCCGGCACCGCCCCCACCCTGCGGCCAAGGCCATTCATTCTCTGCTTCCTTCCCGGGAGCCCTCAGAGGCCAGGGCTCTGAACGCAGCTTCCCCGCAACCCTGGGTTGTGCCACCCAAGGCGTGAGTTCTGGGAACATGTTCTGCCTCCTGCCGCAGCCACAGCGGGCAGTGAGCAAAAGCAAGCCAACCTGACCTGCCTTTTCAGCTGGGAGCGGCAGCAGGACTCTGATTCAGCTGTGGCTTCCTAGGCTTCAGAGCTGGAAAGAAATGTGCATCATAGATAGGAAAACTGAGAGTCGAAGGAGGGCCAGAAGGGGACAAAGATAGGACTCAGGAGCCCCTGGTGGCTCCGACGGTAAAGAATCCGCCTGCAATACAGAAGACCTGGGTTCGATCCCTGGGTTGGGAAGATCCCCTGGAGGAGGGCATGACAACCTGCTCCAGTATGTTTGCCTGGAGAATCCCTATGGACCGGGGAGCCTGGCGGGCTACAGTCCAGAGGGTCGCAAAGAATCGGACACGACTGAGCAACTAAGCACAGCACAGGGTCCACTGAGGTCGAGACTTTGTCCTGTCTGTCCCTGAGTGGCCTCAGAAGCCACCTACAGCTGGGAAGTCCTAAGTGAAGAGACAGGAGCGAGAAGGAAAAGCCAAGTGCCCAAGCTCCCTGTTGGCACAGGTGGCACTTAGGGACCCTGGGGACCGGGTCATGCACCTGGGAAATTCTGAGCCTGTGGATGGGCTGTGTGGCCAAGATCTGTGCTATTTTCTAGGTTTGTGTGCTTTCCAAGACGGTTCTTGTTTCCAGGGATCTGTGAATCCCAAGATCCATGCCCCTCAGAATTCCTCGCAGGGCACCTCCCA
Organism: Ovis canadensis; assembly: GCF_042477335.2. Taxonomy (NCBI): domain Eukaryota; kingdom Metazoa; phylum Chordata; class Mammalia; order Artiodactyla; family Bovidae; genus Ovis; species Ovis canadensis. The sequence goes on along the minus strand of NC_091255.1, from coordinate 33,739,439 downwards.
CAGTACCCGGAGCTCCAGAAGGTGCGTGCCCCCGGGGAAGTCGTGCCCGCCCGGGTATCCGTGCGCTCCACCTAATGGTCCCGGGTTTGGTGCCCCATAAGGGGCACCCGGCTCCCGGAAGCCACCATGCTGCCCAGAGACACAACTGACCTTGGCGGGCATCAGAATGATGAGTGGCAGCAGCAGGATCGGGGTGAGGAACAAGATCACGAAGGACTTGAACTTGGAGACATAGCTCAGTGCCGAGGCCATCGCGGAGAGGGAACCTGGCGGGAGAAGCGAGAGAAGGGCAGCCAGTCGTTGCACGGGCTTAAGAAGGGGCCGCGGTCCAGGGTGGGTTGGAGGGGGCGGCGGCAACTCCGCCTCCCACGACGGAGCCTCCCCTCGGCCCCGGGGGCGGGGCCATCCCCGCAAGGTCGGTGGGACAAGCCTGCCCCCAACTCTGCCTCCGGGCGGGGCCTGCGGGCTCCAGCGCTACGGGCAGGAGCTCCAGGAGGGGTCGGGTGCCCGGCACCTCCCGACTCTCCAAGCCTTTCCTGCAGTGCCTTAGACAGGCGTGCCCGAGGGCGTCCAAGCGGGAGGGATCTGTCATTCAGTCGGGGCTTAGACATTCGGGTGGCCCCCCGACCCCCCTCTGCATCTTCATCTGCCTTTCCTGGGCGCCGTCTGGGTCCCAGGTGAAGGTTCCCAGCGGTTTCTGAGTCTTTCAGATCCATCTCCCCAACCTCTCCCTCCCTTTTCACCTGGTTACCTCTGCTCCTCACACGCCGGAGGGGTCTCCCGCAACGGCAATGACCCACCGAGCAGCCAGCGCGGTCTGCTCCGGGGGCCTCTTCTCCTCGCCTCCCACCAACCCCACCACCCTCGTCCGGGTCACGCTCGGTTTCCCTGCCGGGAATGCGCTGCTCTGAGCACAGGACCCGTCCCCCGCGCCCACGCCCTCTCCCACCCAGCGCATCCCCGGCACTCTCCAGCGATCGAGATTAAGAGGTGAGGCCACTGTCCTCTGCTGTCCCAGCGGCTTTCGCCCTCCAGCGGATACCCGCTCAGCGGGTCGACCGCCCAGCTGGCGCTGCGTCCGCGGAAAGCCGACTGAGCCCGCCTGACCGAGCAGCTACTGTCCTTCTACTGGGAAAAGAGGGTCCAGAGAGGAAGTGACTTAACCAAGGCTGCAACGAGAAGGTCGTTCATTCCCTCAGCCGCCGCCGCCTGCAGGGTACTGAGCAGCTATTATGTTCGGAGCCCTGTTTTGTGTGCTGGAGGTGCAAGGATGCAGACGCTGCCGCCACCCCCAACTAGCACTTTTCTTCCTTCTCTGTCTCCCTGTCCTCTCATTCTTCAGTTTTCTCTGGAGGAGTCCTACCCCTGTTTGTGGTTTAACCATAGCCTGCCCCATAGAGATTACTATCCTCCGTCTTTAGAGGATAACATGTCTGAAGAGGACAGAGAATGAGATGGTTGGATGGCATCACCGACTCAATGGACATAAGTTTGATCAAACTCTGGGAGATAGTGAAGAACAGGGAAGTCTGGTGTGCTGCAGTCAAAGGGGTCGCAAAGACCTGGACACACTGATCCACTGAGGAACAACAGTCCTCGGTCTTCCACCTAGCTCTGATGCCAGAGTCCCAGATTCTCCATATTCCCAAAGTCTTCCAGTCTGGATGTGTCTCAAGTCCCTAAACTCATCACATCTTAATTCAGATTCTCAAATCTCCTGCTGTGACCTCCACCTAAGGTCCTTCCTGCATCTATCTGCTTCTCATATACCTTCTGCTTTGTAACTCTCATTCATCTAACCCTGGCTTTCCTCCCATCCCACCCCCTGCCCCATCCCAAGGCACTTAGCACTATTTGTACCTATTTATTTATTGGTGTGATTTTTTATTTGACGTCTATTTTATTTGTCCACATATGTCCAACCAGCACCTTTCACAGTACCTGATCCAATGTGTGTTCGCAAAACTTTTTCTCTGGGATGTGTGAATGAGTCTAAGTTGTCAACAAAAATTGTCAATAGTCAACCTAAGAAAACAATGAAATTTTTATTCCAGCCAGCTGGAGGATTATGATTCAAGAAAGTCATTCAGAAAACTCTGAGCACTGCTCCATTAGAGGTCAAGTCACTTGAGTTTTTGAGACAAAGTATATTACATCAAAGTAACATGTTGATGGTTTATATAGTCCAACAAAGTAAGCTGGTTACTGTGACCCCTTCCAGGATTGAAAGAGAAATGTTATCTCCTAAGGAATTATCTTGCTGGCGCCAGGAGAAAATTTCCCTCCTTCTCTTTTTTTTTGAAAGTAGGCCTTCCTGTGTCTTCTAGGGGATCTAGTTAATGTATAACAGGCTTCCCCAGTGGCTCAGTGGTAAAGAATCCACCTGCACTGGAGGAGAGGCAGATTTGATTCCTGGGTTGGGAAGATCCTCTGAAGGAGGAAATGGCAACTTACTCCAGCATTCTTGCCTGGGAAATCCCATGGACTGAGGAGTCTCGTGAGCTACAGTCCATGGGATGGCGAAACAAAACCAGTTAACGTATAACGCAGGTGTACAATGCACACTACAGGGAAGAAAGCAGTGGTTCAAATGGGCAGAGAATTTTATGTTTAAATTTTTTCCTGCCTTAAAAATAATTTTATTTCATCCAAGTAAACCACTTCCTTACAGTGATACAACTGCTTTTGTTACCCAGCTGAACTTGAGTCTGTTTGGCCAACTCTATTCTGGCCTGGAGAATTCCATGGGCTGTCTAGTCCATGGGGCTGCAAAGAGTCAGACATGACTGAGCGACCTTCACTTTTCACTTTCACCAAAGCCAATCTACTGACATTAGCTTGTGGGGAATTGTGATGTTTATTGCAGGTGCCAAGCAAGGTGATCAGGCAGCTCATGCTCAAAAACATTCAAACTCTCCAATGACTTTCAGGGAAGAGCTTTTCAGGGCAACATTCGGGGTGAGAGTTGCAGGGGGCATGACTTTCTTCTCATTGGTCGGTAATAGTGAGGCAGCAGGGTGGTGTTTGGGACTCTTAATCATCAACCTTCTGGTTCTAGCTGTCAGTTTTTTAAAAATGCACATTGTGAGAGTTACAGGTTAAGTTTTATTGGGGGCAAAATGAAGACTGCAGCCTGGGGAGACAGCACCTCAAATAGCTCTGAGAAACTGCTCCAAAGAGCCAAGGGGGCAAGGTGAGCGTATATGTGGTTTTTGGTGAAGGGGAAATACATGCAGTCAAGCACATATTTTTCCAGGGAGTTTCTACTAGGCTCATGAAACTTTTGCTAGTCACAAGGAACAGTTGTCACCATGAAGGATTTTAGTGCTTTTCTAGATATAGGAAGATACAAGAATTGGGCTCATAAAATCAGTTCCTGAAAATATCTGACTATCTGAAAATCTATCTTACCAGTTTTGCCCCCAAGCACAGAGTGCCTCATTCTGGTCTCCACCCTCAACTCCTTTCAGGGAGTATTGAAGGCCAGCAGCTCCAGCAGCATACGACTTAATCCTTGTAGTGGTAGATAGGTAGACGACAAGTGCCAATTTGTAGTTGACACAAACTAGACTGGGGTCTATGCTTGTGGTCAACATGTATGCCCATCCTTCACCTGGTAAGAGGGGTCTTATTTCTTGCAGAACAATTCGAAGGTTTGTGTCGGACTGTATGTATATCCCTTGAAGAGGTACTAGTACTCCAGTGTTCTTGCCTGGAGCATCCCAGGGGCAGGGGAGCCTGGTGGGCTGCTGTCTACGGGGTTGCACAGAGTCGGACATGATTGAAGCGACTTAGCAGCAGCAGCAGCACTCTGTTTTGCTGCTGAGCTATTGTTTCTTGGCTACTTTTCTTTTGTTTCATGTTCCCTCACTTTCCTCATTAGTATCTGCTCGAGTCTGCTCTGCAGAATTCAGGGAAGATCTAGGAGGCCAAAGCCTTTTTCTACAAATAAGAAATGGACACAAGGGGTGTGTGCATGTGTGTGCGTGTTTTTAACCCAGGAGGGCCCCACTGGATCTTGTTTGGTTTCAATTCCCCTTTTCTTTGATTCTCCTCATATATCATGCTAAATGCCTGGCTGGATGACTCACAAACTGGAATCAAGATTGCTGGGAGAAATATTAATAACCACAGATATGCCACCCTATGCCACAGGGTGCCACAGATGATGCCATCCTAATGGCAGAAAGCAAAGATGACCTAAAGAGCCTCTTGATGAAGGTGAAAGAAGAGAATGAAAAAGTTGGTTTAAAACTCAGCATTCAAAATACTGAAATCGTGGCATCCAGTTCCATCACTTCATGGCAAATAGATCAGGAAAAAATGGAAACAGTGACAGATATTTTTTCTTGGGCTCCAAAATCGCTGTGGACAATGACTACAGCCATAAAAGTAAAAAACACTTGCTCTTTGGAAGAAAAGCTATGACAAACCTAAACAGCGCATTAAAAAGCAGAGACATCACTTTGCTGACAAAGGTCCATATATTCAAAGCTGTGGTTTTTTCAGTAGTCATGTAGGATGTGAGAGTTGGCTGAGCACCGAAGAATTGATGCTTTCCTACTGTGGTGCGGAGAAGACTCTTGAGAGTCCCTTGGACAGCAAGGAGATCAAACCAGTCAATCCTAAAGGAAATCTACCCTAAATATTCATTGGAAGGACTGATGCTGAAGCTGAAGCTCCAATATTTTGGCCACCTAAGGTGAACAGCCGACTCACTGGAAAAGACCTTGATGCTGGGAAAAATTGAAGGCAGGAGGAAAAGGAGATGACAGAGGATGACATGGTTGTATGGCATCACTGATTCAATGGACATGAGTTTGAGCAAACTCTGGGAGATGGTTAAGCACAGGGAAGCTTAGCATGCTGCAGTCCATAGGGTCACAAAGAGTTGGACATTATTGGCAACGAAACAACGAAAGGGGATAGGGGCAGGATAAGAAAGAGAACAAAGTTAACGATAGAGAGGTTAATCACAAACTCAGCAAGGGAACTTGGTTTTAGGGAGATTAGATTTTACTTTAAAGAGGGTATATGTGGTTGGGGCTCAGTGGTAAAGAATCTGCCTGCAGTGCTGGAGACTCGGGTTCCATCCCTCGGTAGGGAAGATTCCCTGGAGAAGAAAATGGCAGCCCACTCCAGAATTCTTGCCTGGAAAATCCCATGGACAGAGGAGCTTGGCAGGCTACAGTCCATGGAGCCCCAAGAGCCAGACATGACTTAGCAACTAAACAGCAACGAAGTGCAACTACAACAACAACAAAGCTAATAAATGGAAAGATTATACCAAGTTCATGGATAGGAAGACTAAACATTGTAAAGATAGTCATGCCTCTCAAATTAATCTATAAATTCATTTCAATCCCAATCAAAATCCCAATCGAATTTTTATTTGACAAGTTACATCTAAAGTTCTAATTTTTGCAAGAGTCGATTAAAAAAAAATTGCACTGCATGAAAGTTGCAAGTTAAGTTTTATTTGGGGCAAAATAAGAACTGCAGACCAGGAGACAGCACCTGAGATAGCTCTGAGAAACTGTGCCGAAGGGCAGAGGGGAAGATAAATACACATGTGATTTTGGTGAAGGGGGCGTACATACAGTCAAGCACATTATTCTTTCCAGAAAATCTCTGCTAGTCTCATGAAACTTTCCACAAGTCATGAGAAACAGTCGACACCATGAAGGATTTTAGTGCTTTTCTAGATATGAGGAGATACAAGAATTGGGCTCATAAAATAAGCTTCTGAAAATATCCAACTATCTGAAAACCTGTCTTGTCAGTTTTTTCCTGAGCACAGAGGGCCTCATGTCTGCCCTCCACCCTGAACTCCTTTCAGGACGTGTTAGAAATCAGCAACTGCATCAGCACAGATTTAATGCTTGCAGAGCTAGATGGCGAGACCCCGTGGCCAGTGCCAATTTGTGATTGACACAAGAAGCCAAGAATAGTTAAAACAGTTCTGGAGAAGAGGAGGGAAATTGCCTATCAGAATTCAAGACTCATGAAGTGATAGAGATTGATGTAATCATTAGCTATTGACATGAAGATATTTGGGTTGGCCAACAAGTTCATTCGTGGTCAAGAGGCTGTGCTGCTCTACCCAAGCAGTAAAATTCTGTTGTTGTTTAGTCACTAAGTCATGTCTGACTCTTTTGTGACCCCATAGGCTATAGTCTGTCAGGCTCCTCTATCCATGGCATAGAGGATACAGGCAAGCATACTGGAGTGGGTTTCCATTTCCTTCTCCAGGGGATCGTCCCAACCGTGGGATCGAACTTGGGTCTTCCACACTGGCAGGCACATTCTTTTACCACTTTCCTGGGAAGCCCAGTAAAATGCAACTCAGTGGTTAAAAAAACAGAAAGAACATACCTGGATGGATCTTAAGGGCATTATGCTGAGTGTAAAAAGCCAGTCACAAAAGGTTACAGGGGGTATGATTCCATGTATATAACATTCTGCAAGTGAAAAATTAGAGGGGAGTGGAAAAGACCAGGAGCTGCCAGTGGTTAGGATTGGGGGAGAATGCGACTGTAACACTGTATCACTGCCATAGCGATAGACATACCAGTGTAGAACTACACACATACACACACACACACACACACACCACAACTGGGCATGTTGTTCAGTCACTAAGTCATGTCTGACTCTGTGACGCCTTGGACTGTCAAGCTCCTCTGTCCTCTGCTATCTCCCAGAGTTTGATCAGATTTGTGTGTGTTGAATCAGTGATGCTATCTAACCACCTTAGCCTCTGCTGCCCCTTACTCCTTTACTCTTCAATCTTTCACAGCATCAGTGTCTTTTCCAAAGAGTCAGCTCTTCCCATCGGGTGGCCAAAGTATTGGAGCTTCAGCAACAGTCCTTCCAATAAATATTCAGCATTGATTTCCTTTAGGATTGACTGGTTTGATCTCCTTGCTGTCCAAGGGACTCTCAAGAGTCTTCTCCAGCCCCAGTTCAAAAGCATCTATTCTTCAGTGTTCAGCTTTCCGTATGGTCCAGTTCTCAATTCATACATGACTACTGGGAAAACCAGATCTTTGAATATATGGATCTTTGTCAGCAAAGTAATGTCTCTGTACGAATGACAATTTTCTGCTTTTACTAGCACGGCCATGTGGAATGCTGTGTGGGGGCAATCTGGAGAATGATATATAGGAATGATCTCTACTATTTTTGCAGCTCATAAGTCAAATTATGTTGAAGTTTAAAAACTCTTTTTAAATTGCAGTGCATTGACTAATGAATCCAATCGCCCCTTTTCTATTTATATAGCTGATATTGTAGCTAAGAAAATGGTATTACTGATGAGATGATGACAGGCATAAGACACATCTAGGAATGCGGCTGGTGAATAGTTTTACTTCAGATACTTTAGATACTTTTATTTGAGACTATTTGCGTGTATTTGGGCAGGGTGTGTAAGTATTTCTATGGATTAGGGTTGCTGCAAGAACCGGTCACTGTAACTAAAAGCAGCCATGGTTTATTTCCAGGCTTTAACTTGGGAGCAGTGTTTTATTTGTAAACAAGTTTTGGTTGCTAAAAATTCAGAGCTTTATTTGCTCAGAATATAGGATGTGCCATTAAAAGAAAGCATTGGTCAGCTTTCGCTAGGTTCGACTTGCAACAACAAATATTTATTCCAGAGCCGCAAATCGGCTGGGAGTCTGCGGTTTTCCAACTCTGCTCCCCTCTGTGGGTAGGTTGTGGGCAGCTCTATGCTCTCCTCATTCTGAACTGTGGGTCTGCTCGACTTGCTTTCTCATTCCGAGGCCTAGACCGAGGCAGCAGGCACTCTCAGGACAGCACTGTTCTCCAGGTGGAGAGCAGGAGCAAGAGGGCTGGTGGGAAGCTTGCGGCACTTCTGGAGTCTCTGCTTAGATATGGCAGACTTCATCTCTCCCCTTCCACCAGCCAAGCAAGTCCCATGGCCAAGTCCAAAGTCAATGAGGTGGGAAATTGTACTGTCTGCGGGGCAGGATTGCAAAGATGGGAAGGGAATGAATAACTGTGCACAAATAATGTGACCTACCACACAGGATACATATTATTAAGTTCAGGGCATTACACTTACATTTTTTATAAGTGGTGTATGTGGAAACAGAATCAACTTATATGAGTTATATAAGCTCAGTTACTTGGGCTTCCCAGGTGGTGCTAGTGGTAAAGAACCCACCTGCCAATGCAGGAGATGTAAGAGATTTGGGTTTGATCCCTGGGTCAGGAAGATTCCCTGGAGGAGGGCATGGCGACCCACTCCAGCATTCTTGCCTGGAGAACCCCATAGACCAAGGAGTCTAATGGGCTACAGTCCGGAGGATCGCAAAGAGTTGGACACGACGGAAATGACTTAGCAAGGCCCTTGAGTTACAAGAATACAGAAGTGAGACAGTTGTTACAGGATATAGATTAACATAGCTCTTCAGATTGGAACGTGAAATCCTGCTTTTTTTTTTTCCTCAGAAAGTAAGTCTAATTTGTATGATTGTGTGTGCTTAGACTCTCAGTCGAATCCAACTCTTGGTGACCCCAAGGATTGTAGCGTGCGAGACTCCTCTGTCTATGGGATTTTTCTGGGCAAGAATATTGGAGTGGGTTGCCATGCCCTCCTCCAGGGGATCTTCCCGACCCAGGGATCGAACCCAAGTCTCCTGCATTGGCAGGCAAAACACCAGGGAAGCCTAATTTGGATGACTACTTTGACAATAAATACTGATTTTGCCAATGAGGTTATACAGAGATGTATCCCATAAGCCAACTGAGCTAAATTTGTAGTATCAATATTTTGACACACCTATAGGTAAATCACATAACAGAAAATAACTTTCCTTTCTAAAAGGTGTATTTATATAGTAAAGCAACATAAACATTTTAAAATAAATAAAATAGAAACATAAGAAATTTTTAAAAATGAATTGTCAGATGTACTGAAATCAGTAATATTTTCATCTTCCCATGTCTTTCTGAGTATATGAGTCTTATAAGATGCTTCTACATGAAAGATATTTAGTTATCATTTGAAAATTCTAATACAGACTTTTTGGTGTAATTCTTGAAAGGTGAACGAGAAAATGGCACTGCAGGCTTGAGCAACAAATGTGTTTCTGAGCCAGGTAATTTCCAGTTCTTTTACCATCAGCAAAATTGAGTGAGAATCAAATCAGGCTGCCAACTGATACGACATTCAAAACAGTTTCCTAGGATGGCTCTTTGCGCAATTTTTGGTGAATTTGGTGAAACTTTTGAAAGTTCACAGAATTAAGAAACTCTGCTCTTAAAAATCCTTTATTCCTGTCTATTTACAGGAGCAAAGTTGCTCAGAGCCCACATCTATAACAGAAAATAAGGACAGAGTTGATGCTGAATCTTGCCTCTGCCAAGTAACATGTAACATTCATCCATGGCAAACAGATAACAAATTAAGCCCCATCAACCTTATGCAGCTGCCTTTACAATCAAATTTCACTTTTCAAATTTAATAATTATTTATTTTAAAATCTGTTATAATTATGTTGCTTTGCTTAAGTGTATACTAATAATTGTTGCTGTAACTCAAAGCAGAAGAAAATTTGAACTCTTAGAGCCTTACTTTCATAAGAAATTTTAAAGCATGAGTATTTCCATCTATATACATATTTTTATTGTGGAAAAATATCATCAGGAGAGCATTAGAAGACTTCAAATATATGTTAAGAGAAATTTTATTAACTAAATGGAATGGAAATACAAGATAAATGAGAAAAATAGCTATGTAAAATTTTGGACTGTCAAGGAAGAGGTTGAGTATTTTTAAAGTGGATAATAGCAAGTATCAGATTACTGTGATGTTTAGATTTCATTGGATACATGTTGAAAAGTGGAGTAACAATTTTAGTTTTAAATGATATTTATATTAATAAGGCATGACATTCTTTGCAGCTATCAGTCTTAACTAAATGAAATTAATATTCAATCACTTTCAACAAACAAATATAGCAGATTCACATGGCTCACACTAGTATTTAAACTCATGATATAATAGCTTAAATGGGAAAAAACTTGAAAAAGGATAGATACACGCATATCTATATAACTGAGTCACTTTGCTGTACACCCGAAGCTAATGCAACATTGTTAATTAACTATACTCCAACATAAATTTTCAAATAAATAAAAACTTATGATTTAAAAATTTAGATAACAACTTAAAATTTGGAAAGAGATACATAATAATTTCAAAATTACCTTGGGGAGAACATGAGCCAAGTTCAAAGACCGTTGTCCTAGGGAAAAACTCCCACATGTGTGTATAGGAGACACATACAGGAAAGATGAGGTAGCAGCGCTTGCAACAAGGAAAAAATTTGAAAAATCCAACAGCGAGCGAATGGATAAATAAATTGGGGCATTTTCATGCTAGATTTTTATATAGCAGGAAAAATGAAGGAATTAGAGATATGCACATAAATATGAATGAAGCTTACAAGGATTTGGCGAAAGCTTCATAATATTTGGTGAAAGAATTAAGTTACAGAAGAACACTTACGGGATGATAACGCTTATAAAATTTTAAATATGCAATATAAGACTATATTTTGCTTAAGGATACAAACAAATAGCAAAAGTATAAAGAACAGAGGCATAAATAAACACCATATTCTGTCTGGTTTTAAGCTGATGGGGAGGAGGCCTGTGATTAGGTAGGCGAGCTCTAACCATAACTGAAATGTTTTATCATTTGAACTGGGTATAAATACAGATATGTTTATCATTTTTTCCTTTATAAAACAAAATAGATTAAAAACATATTTTAGATGTTGTAAAATAAATGCTTATAACATTTTTAAAGGGGCCTGTTTGGAGAAGACAATGGCACCCCACTCCAATACTCTTGCCTGGAAAATCCCATGGACGGAGGAGCCTGGTGGGCTGCAGTTCATGGCGTTGCTAAAAATCGGATACGACTGAGCGACTTCACTTTCACTTTTCACTTTCATGCATTGGAGAAGGAAATGGCAACCCCTCCAGTGTTCTTGCCTGGAAAATCCCAGGGATGGGGGAGCCTGGTGGGCTGCCGTCTATGGGGTCGCACAGAGTCGGACGCGACTGAAGTGACTTAGCACTAGCAGCAGTGCATATATTTGACACTAGAAAAACATTCATGAGGTTTCAGGTGTAAGATAAAGGGGGAAAAAATATTTCAGACAAAATAAGAACAGCTAATGTCCCACTTGCTGAAAATTTAGTTTCCAAAGGTAGGTCATCTTTGGTGGGGGATGGAGGGCCATAGTCAGAGAGAGGGGCACAGGGATGAAAAAAGACGGGGTTTTTGAGCTAAGGATCTTTTTATCACTATGTTTATAAATGACATCTGGATGAAAATATGAACTTTGATCCCTTCTCAAATGACATCTGGATGAAAATGTGAACTTTGCTCCCTTCTCCCCGAATTGATGCTGGGTCCAAAGTTTTTGTGCCCTGAAATAGTAATTGTGGCCTTGACTGATAAACATGAAACCACAGCCTCTCTTTCAGATACGTCTATCAATAGAAAAGACAAAAATATTTGCTGGGGGAGGGCCTTCCCTTTAGTAAAACGTGTACTTTTTTTTTTTTTTAGATTGATTGATTTATTTTAGGCTCCGCTGGGATTTCATTGCTGCCGGCGGGATTTCTCAAGTTGCGGCGAGCGGGAGCTACTCTGTAGTCGCTGCGCTCGGGCTTCTCATTGTGGTGGCTTCTCTTGTTGTGGAGCATGGGCTCTAGGGCTTGTGGGCTCAGTTGTTGTGACTCTCAGGTTTGGTTGCTCCGAGTCAGGTGGATCTTCCCAGACCAGAGATCAAACTCATATCCCCCGCATTGTCAGGGGGATTCTTAACCACTGGACCACCAGGGACGCCCAAAATGTGTACATTTTATGGCACGTTGCATTTTGTTGTTAAAGAAGCCAGACAGAGTTCTATCCCTCTGAATTAAAATGAAGAAAGCGAAAGTCATTCAGTCGTGTCCGACTCTTCACGACCCCATGGGCTATATAGTCCATGGAATTCTCCAGGCCAGAATACTGGAGTGGGTAGCCTTTCCCTTCTGCAGGGGATTTTCCCAACCCAGAGATCGAACCCAGGTATCTCACGTTGCAGGCGGATTCTTTACCAGCTGAGCCACAAAGGAAGCTATCTGAATTAAGTTATATAATTTGTTGTTGTTGTTAACCTCATCACCATTTATTGAGCTGTGAACTGTTGCTATCGCTGCTGAAATCTGAGACTCACTCATCCTGATCCTGCTCTCTGCTTCCCCTTGAAAACGAACCCTGGAGCAGGACCACCCCAAACACCAGAGGGTAGAAGGAAGACATGGGGGCAGGGAGATGCAGGGAGATGAGGGATAGGGGAGGGGAGCAGGACCAGTGAGCAACATTAGGCTTCTGGGGACACACACACACTCCCACACACAGGCAAAGACCAGGGTGTCCATCCTGCTTCAACTGGCGGCCATGGGAACATCAGGGAAGGACCAGGCGTCTAAGAGACATTTCAGTCCTTCCTGTCATGAAGCGTCTGCTGAGAGGGGCTGGGCCAAGGTCCCTGGTCTCTGTCTTTAGGGCACATCAAGCCAAAGTGGCTTTGATGGTGGCCACCAGCTTCAGAAACTTGCTCTCTGTGTCCACGTAGCCATCGCCTCCCTTCTTGGAGTCAATCAGCTTTCCTGCTATGAACACTTCAAAGAAACCAGGGACCTGGGAAGTCCCCTCGCGGCAGATGTCCAGGCAGCCAGGACACTCTTCTCCTAACTTCTTCCTGAGCTAAAGATACTTGGGCTTGTAGCCTCGAGGGCCACAATAAACCACTCAGACAACAACCGTTAACGTTCCGTTAACTGCAGCATCCGCTACAGTGCGGACTCGCAATCTGAACCCAGGCGAGGAAAAGCGAGGTCTGCCAAGTTATATAATTTTTTTAAAATAAAGTTGTTCAGAATCCCTGCAGTGCAAATTGCCTGGTGGCTGAGGACTGGACAACACAGTCTTTGTAGATGGGGTGGGGTTCAGCGAAGGCAGAAGCCAGGCTGAAGTAAGGAAGAGAGAATGAGAGCTGACTCGTGGAAACAAGCAAGATGAGACTTCTCTTTACAGAAGTTCAGTTGTGAGAGAGAAAAAAAAGAGGTATACTGGAAAAGGCCAGAGGATCAAAGGAGTTCTTAATTTGTTTATTTGCATTATTATATACATTTTTCTTTGTATTCATTTAACTGCACCGGGTCTTCTTTGCAGCATGTAGGATCTAGTTCCCTGACCAGAGATCGAGCCCAGGTCCCCTGCATTGGGAGCTCAATGTCTTACCCACTGGACCCCCAGGGAAGTCTCTATTATATAAGTTTTAACTCCATTTATTCGTGACATTGTACAGGAGACAGGGATCAAGACCATCCCCATGGAAAAGAAATGCAAAAAAGCAAAATGGCTGTCTGGGGAGGCCTTACAAATAGCTTTGAAAAGAAGAGAGGCCAAAAGCAAAGGAGAAAAGGAAAGATATAAGCATCTGAATGCAGAGTTCCAAAGAATAGCAAGAAGAGATAAGAAAGCCTTCTTCAGTGATCAATGCAAAGAAATAGAGGAAAACAACAGAATGGGAAAGACTAGAGATCTCTTCAATAAAATTAGAGATACCAAGGGAACATTTCATGCAAAGATGGGCTCGATAAAGAATAGAAATGGTATGGACCTAACAGAAGCAGAAGATATTAAGAAGAGGTGGCAAGAATACATGGAAGAACGGTACAAAAAAGATCTTCATGACCCAGACAATCATGATGATGTAATCACTAATCTAGAGCCAGACATCCTGGAATGTGAAGTCAAGTGGGCCTTAGAAAGCATCACTACGAACAAAGCTAGTGGAGGTGATGGAATTCCAGTTGAGCTGTTTCAAATCCTGAAAGATGATGCTGTGAAAGTGCTGCACTCAATATGCCAGCAAATTTGGAAAACTCAGCAGTGGCCACAGGACTGGAAAAGGTCAGTTTTCATCCCAATCCCAAAGAAAGGCAATGCCAAAGAATGCTCAAACTACCGCACAATTGCACTCATCTCACATGCTAGTAAAGTAATCCTCAAAATTCTCCAAGCCAGGCTTCAGCAGTATGTGAACCATGAACTCCCTGATGTTCAAGCTGGTTTTAGAAAAGGCAGGGGAACCAGAGATCAAATTGCCAACATCTGTTGGATCATGGAAAAAGCAAGAGAGTTCCAGGAAAACATATATTTCTGCTTTATTGACTATGCCAAAGCCTTTGACTGTGTGGATCACAATAAACTGTGGAAAATTCTTCAAGAGATGGGAATACCAGACCACCTGATCTGCCTCTTGAGAAATCTGTATGCAGATCAGGAAGCAACAGTGAGAACTGGACATGGAACAACAGACTGGTTCCAAAGAGGAAAAGGAGTATGTCAAGACTGTATATTGTCACCCCACTTATTTAACTTATATGCAGAGTACACATGAGAAATGCTGGACTGGAAGAAACACAAGTTGGAATCAAGATTGCCGGGAGAAATATCAATAACCTCAGATATGCAGATGACACCACTTTTATGGCAGAAAGTGAAGAGGAGCTAAAAAGCCTCTTGATGAAAGTGAAAGAGGAGAGTGAAAAGTTGGCTTAAAGCTCAACATTCAGAAAACGAAGATCATGGCATCTGGTCCCATCACTTCATGGGAAATAGATGGGGAAACAGTGGAAGCAGTGTCAGACTTTATTTTGGGGGGCTCCAAAATCACTGCAGATGGTGACTGCAGCCATGAAATTAAAAGACGCTTACTCCTTGGAAGAAAAGTTATGACCAACCTAGATAGTATATTCAAAAGCAGAGACATTACTTTGCCCAATAAGGTCCGTCTAGTCAAAGCTATGGTATTTCCTGTGGTCATGTATGGATGTGAGAGTTGGACTGTGAAGAAAGCTGAGTGCCGAAGAATTGACGCTTTTGACCTGTGGTGTTGGAGAAGACTCTTGAAAGTCCCTTGGACTGCAAGGAGATCCAACCAGTCAATTCTGAAGGAGATCAACCCTGGGATTTCTTTGGAAGGAATGATGCTATAGCTGAAACTCCAGTACTTTGGCCACCTCATGCAAAGAGTTGACTCATTGGAAAAGATTCTGATGCTGGGAGGGATTGGGGGCAGGAGGAGAAGGCAACGACAGAGGATGAGATGGCTGGATGGCATCACGGACTCGATGGACATGAGTCTGAGTGAACTCTGGGAGTTGGTGATGAACAGGGAGGCCTGGCATGCTGCGATTCATGGGGTGGCAAAGAGTCAGACAGGACTGAGCGACTGAACTGAACTGATACAAGGTTTAACAATATGCAGGGACTTGCCTGGTGGTCTAGGGTTAAGACTCCATGCTTCTACTGCAAGGGGCGCAGATTCCATCCTTAGTTGGGATACAAAGATCCAGTAAGCCACGCAGCTTGGCCAAAAAAAAAAAAAATTGATGTCATAGAGTGGGGCCCATTTTTAAAAATGAAAAAACACTAACTATTCTCTAAAATGAGCGGCTGTGTGTCAGCATGACGTATACACAGCAAGCTTTTCCTGATAGTAGAAAGATGCTCAGGGTCTAAATTTTTTCTCCCTGCTCCCCTCCCTCCTCCAAAAAAAGTGATAATGAAAGATTTAATGTTCATGGCCATTTGTCCTGAGTCACATGAGATTTGGCAGTAACTAAGGCGGCCCATTCCATGATTGAGACCTAGAAAATCACCAGAGAGAGGCAGAAGTCCCCAGAACACTGACCCGGAGATGTCCCTTTGGGGAAGTGGAGCAGTGATCAGCGGGCGACAAAGAGGGGAGCTGAGATTGCTGGTTGGATGGGGAAGAACAGGGGGAGAGGGTGAAGGGGTGCCTTGATCAGGAACAGAGCTGAGAATGTGTGGAAACTGACCTCCAAAGGAGGGGAAGGGAAGAGTACTCGAGACCACAATTGCAGACAGAAGTCGTGGAGCTGCTGTTTCTTGCCCATCCGTTTAATGACAAGGTTCCTCCCCTCTGGATGCCAACTAAGCAGGAGCTGGCAGGGCATCTCCTGACTTTGCTGCCCAGGCTGACTTGGAGTCTGCCCCAAACACAATCACAGATATTCCCAGGCTTGAATTTCATCCAGAGAGACTAGTCATTTGATGCAATTGCCTGTGGTCTGAAAAACAAACTCCCACCCAAACACACTGTACTTGGGGAGACTGCAATCTCGACCATCATGTCTCCCAGGACTCAGGCCCTCTCTGACCGCAGGATCTTTCTAAAGGCATGACCGACAAAAGTGTGCACAACTGCACCGTGTAATTTTTGTCTGGCAAGTAACATACTTCTGTTGTTACATCATTTTCCTTAGCCTGCCCTCTGTGCTCAGTCACTCAGCTGTATTTGACGTTTTGCGACTCCATGGACTGTAGCCCGTCCTCTGTCCGTGGAATTTTCCAGGCAAGAATACTGGAGTGGGTTGCCATTTCCTACTCCAGGGGATCTTCCCGACCGAGGAATCGAATCCGAGTCTATTGCATCTCCTGCACTGGCAGGCAGGTTCTGCACTGCTGAGCCACAGGGAAAGCCCTTCCTTAGGGTAGCAATCCCTTAAAAGAAGAAAGCCTGACCAAGATCCCTTCTTAAAGTCAACCGTGGAAATGACCTTTAATATTCTCTCCTGTCTTCCATGAGCTTGTGCAGCTTTCACATACAATTTCTCAGTTTATCCTCAAGACAACACGTTGAGGTATGGAGTATTATTCCTGCTTCCTGGGCCAGCCTAGAGTTCCTGGTCTCCCCCAACCCCCACCCCACCCAGTGAAGGGCAACATTGGGCAGCCCAGCCAAGTCACGGCTGAGGGATTGGTTCCCTGTGACAACCCAGACCCCCCCTGGCCTGACACAAAGGAGGCTACCGGAAACTCCTGACTGTTGCCAAGCCGGTAGCCAGAGTGTCCTGGAGAGCAATTCTAAGCTCACAAGAGAGCATTTCTCATCTAGTTTTTTTATGGGTTTGGGATTGGGGAGGGGTTGGTGACTGGCCAAAAACGAGTGGCAGAATGATGAAATCATGAGAGCCCACAACACTGATTCATGTCATGGTGGGAATGGGGACAGGCTTTTGTGCCAGCCAGAATGTGCCTGGTTACACATGCTGGTTAAAAATAGTGATGGCTCCAGAGCGGGCATGGTGGTCAGAAAGAAATTTTCCTTCGTCTATAATATTCCAATTATTTTTAAAGAGAACTTATTTCTAGGTGGGAGGGAGGCTCAAGATGGGGGTGGGGAGGGATATATGTGTACACATAGCGGATTCATGGTGGTGCACAGCAGAAACTAACACAGCATTGTAAAGTGCTAAGGGACCAGACCTGAGCCATGACAGGCTCAGAAAGCTATAGGAGGCCTAAGATTCAGATTCTTGTAACCCTGAGTCATGATTCTGGGGAACCACCCCCTGGGAAAGTCCCGGATGGCGCCAAACCTGAGCCAATCCGGATAGGGATGCAGGATTTGAAAATCACCTACACGCACGCGCCTACGGCTCAGCCAATCATTACCCGCCAGCTGTACTAAGAACCGCCTGTATAAAAGCAGCTGTGATTCAGAGCTCGGGGCTCTCGTCAAGACTCCACTGCGCTGGATGAGACGGGAGCCCTAGCTCGAGCTAGCAATAAAACCCCTTTATATTTTTGCATTGCTGTGGACGTCTGTTCTCTCAGTTTTGGGGACTCGGACTTCGGGCATAACATCTGGGGGCTCATCCAGGGTCCCTTTAACTGGGAAGAATAACACTCCCCCGGTAGAAGGGGTTCTTCACTTGGAGAAAAGATATCTGAACACCGGTGTTAAGTTTGGTCAGCCAGTATAAGACCGAGGCCCAGCATACGCGCTGGAAGGCAGCTGGCTGTGGTGAGAAGAGAGCGCTTGTCAGGCCTAATCAGGGGCGAATTAGTCGTCCTAGCCAGTGTAAGACCAAGGCCCAGCATACGTGCTGGAAGGCAGCTGGCTCTGCAGGGAAAAGAACTTCTCTCTCGATCCCGATTCTGGTGGGCAATGGACGCCCTTCAGAAAGGTAACCTCAAGGGATAGGAGGGTTCAGGGGGCCCAGGAAGACCTAGTACTGTGTTCTCGGCGAGGTTTGTCTCTCCTCTGTTCGTCGCATCTTTGTGTGTGCCGGCATTGTCACTGCTCTCTGTGTGTTCGTCTTGCCTCCTGTGTTCTATTCTGTAATCATGGGGCAAGAGACCCCCACTCTGTTGTCCCTTATGACTGACCATTTTTCTGATTTTAAGTCTAGAGCGCAGAATCTATTGGTGCTGGTGAAGAAGAACAAATTAGTAACATTTTGCTAGTCTGAATAAGCTACTTTTACCGCTAAATAGGCGCCGGCAGGGACCATCAACCGGTCCGCCATTCGAGCGGTAAAATCTGTATAATTTTGTCCTCAGTGACCTTCTAGAGTCTATCCTTTTTCGCCCATGATCCCACTTAGGATGACTGCCGGGAGCCAGCGTGAGGAATTCCGCCCATGGCAAAGGTCATGAGGAAGGAGGCTTGGCATACGCAAAGGCGTGATCAAGCCTCAGGAAACCCCCTGTTCCCGAGCATCTAACCCCAAAGCCAGAGTCTGTTTTATGCTCTCACCTACACCTCTGACTTTACGGGGGGCTCTCCCCCATAACCGTTTCTCTCGGAGAAGGAGTAAACGTGCAGCTCCAAGGCAATAAAAATTCTTGGGCGTGACAAGAGTGTTTCAGCTTACGGACTCCTCTGAAGGTTATCTAGCCCACCTGTATAGGTTTGTCCGGCCACATGTGATTGCTTACAGCCTCCCAATCTGAGAGGCATGAGATGTTTTAGACTTACTAAAGGCGAATTCTTTTGGGGAGTTAGAAATTATTAGTATAGTTGGTTAGGAATTATATTGGTGAAGGGTCTCTTCATTTGTTGTGTCAATAATTGCTGCTGATTTCCTGCTCTGGGTGGGACAAGGATGTCTCAGGTCAAACCTCTCTGCTGACAGACTAGCTTGTGTGACAGGATTATCCATACTCCTGCCACATGATTGTTTACTACCTCTCAACCATAAACAGCACAGAGTTTTGGAGTATTTTGAGAGTCTTAATTAGCATAGGACTTTTTCTTCTTGTTGAGTCAATGATTGCCCCCAGGCCTCTATATCCTTAGGCACTTGGGAATATATTAATCAATGTATTTGGAATATAGCAAAGGAAATATAGTAGTTTTTGATGTTAGCAATACTAGACCTTTTGAGTTAATGGATTTTCTCTTTTGTAATAGATCACTGTACTTTGTTATAAATCACTGTGTCCTTGCTATGTAAGAATGTAACTTTATCATATCTTAAGACTAAATAGATCTTAAGGGGAGCATTGGTGAAAGGATTTTCATTTGTTGGGCTGATGTTTGCTGCTAAATCTCCATGTTCCCTACACTTATAATGAATATAACTAACATATAGGAGAAATAAGTATTAACCTTTAAACATATAGGAGAAATAAGTATTAACCTTTAAGCATATAGGAGAAATAAGTATTAACCTTTAAGATTAATCATGTTAACCTTGGGTTAAATAAGTTCCTTTCTTGATTGTAACTCACTACACCCTCACCCTATAGGAATGCAACTTTATTTGGAGGGTGGTGCCTGGTTTAAGAAAAAACACCCTTGGAAGAAATAAGTTTTTTGGTTATCAGAAAGAAAGGATCATAAAATGTCAGCAGGTCTCACTCATGGCCAGAAGATGATGTAATATTCCTAAGACCTTTTTTTTTTTTATATACATTTATGTGAAGCACCTGATTTTGATAAAGGTCAGGACTGCTGACCCCCGCATGACTCTGTATTCATCCCTATGTGTAACAAAAGGTATATAAGCAAACCCAAAAATAAAGAAATCGGATCAGTTTCCGGAAAGACTGATTCCCCCATGTCGCTTCTTTCTTGCTCCTGTTTTTCTGGCTGAATTCCCATCTGGAGCATGGATGCTATTCCACGTAATCCAAGTTATTCAGCCTCCTTTTCTCCACTAATCTTCCTACTACTCTATCCATTCCTAATCTCTCTATATCTGTGATTAAATATGTATTTTTCCAAAGACGCCGACTCCGTCCCCCACCTTCGAATCACCCTGGATCCACCGGGGCTGGACCCCGGCAGATGACTGTCTTCACCACAGAGGAACATGAGTGGATTTTGTCGGAGGCGTGGAAAAACATTCCAGGGGTGGACGGAAGACCTACCATGCAGCCTAATCCAATTGATGAGGGATTCCTGCCGGGGTCCAGCCCCAGTGGATCCAGGGAATTTGAAGGTGGGGATGGAGTCGGCGTCTTTGGAAAAATACATATTTAATCACAGATATAGAGAGATTAGAAATGGATAGTGTAGTAGGAAGATTAGTGGAGAAAAAGAGGCTGAATAACTTGGATTACGTGGAATAGCATCCATGCTCCAGATGGGAATTCAGCCAGAAAAACAGGAGGAAGAAAGAAGCGACATGGGGGAATCAGTCTTTCGGGAAACTGATCCATTTTCTTTATTTTTAGGTTTGCTTATATACCTTTTGTTACACATAGTGATGAATACAGAGTCACGCGGGGGTCAGCAGTCCTGACCTTTATCAAAATCAGGTGCTTCACATAAATGTATAAAAAAAAGGTCTTAGGGATATTACATCACCTTCTGGCCATGAGTGAGACCTGCTGACAGTTTATGATCCTTTCTTTCTGATAACCAAAAAACTTATTTCTTCCAAGGGTGTTTTTTCTTAAACCAGGCACCACCCTCCAAATAAAGTTACATTCCTATAGGGTGAGGGTGTAGTGAGTTACAATCAAGAAAGGAATTTATTTAACCCAAGGTTAACATGATTAGTCTTAAAGGTTAATACTTATTTCTCCTATATGCTTAAAGGTTAATACTTATTTCTTCCTATATGCTAGTTATATTCATTATAAGGGTAGGGAACATGGAGATTTAGCAGCAAACATCAGCCCAACAAATGAAAATCCTTTCACCAATGCTCCCCTTAAGATCTATTTAGTCTTAAGATATGATAAAGTTACATTTTTACATAGCGAGGACACAGTGATTTATAACAAAGTACAGTGATCTATTACAAAGGAGAAAATCCATTAACTCAAAAAGTCTAGTATTGCTAACATCAAACTACTGTATTTCCTTTGCTATATTCCAAATACATTGATTAATATATTCCCAGGTGCCTAAGGATATGGAGGCCTGGCGGCAATCATTGACTCAACAAGAAGAAAAAGCCCTATGCTAATTAAGACTCTCAAAATACTCCAAAACTCTCTGTGCTGTTTATGGTTAAGAGGTAGTAAACAATCATGTGGCAGGAGTATGGATAATCCTGTCACACAAGCTAGTCTGTCAGCAGAGAGGTTTGACCTGAGACATCCTTGTCCCACCCAGAGCAGGGAATTAGCAGCAATTATTGGCACAACAAATGAAAAACCCTTCACCAATATAATTCCTAACCAACCCACTATACTAATAATGTCTAGTTCCCCAAAAGAATTTGCCTTTAGTAAGTCTAAAACATCTCATGCCTCTCAGATTGGGAGGCTGTAAACAATCACATGTGGCAGGACGAACCTATACAGGTGGGCTAGATAACCTTCAGAGGAGTCCGTAAGCTGAAACACTCTTGTCTCGCCCAAGAATTTTTATTGCCTTGGAGCTGCACGTTTACTCCTTCTCCAAGAAAAACGGTTATGGAGGAGAGCATAAAACAGACTCTGGTTTTGGGGTTAGATGCTCGGAAACAGGGGGTTTCCTGAGGCTTGATCACGCCTTTGCATATGCCAAGCCTCCTTCTTCATGACCTTTGCCATGGACGGAGTTCCCTCTAACTCGACCCCACTGGGATTTCAAGCACGCTGAAGGTTGATGGCATTGGACCTTGGGTGCACTGTAACCACGTGCACTGTGCCACTCCAGAGGAACAAGAGAAGGCCCAGGAAAAATGGAAGGTGACACCGCATCCCTCCCATCCTTTAAGAATGAAGCTCATCCGCCGGTAGGTCCCAGACGAATCACTCTGACTCTCCTGTTGGTGGCCGTCTTCCTCGACCCTGGGACAGCCAGCACTAACCTGCACCAACCCGCCAAAACCACCTGGAAGCTTCGGAATGGACTGACTCGGGAGATACTCAATTCGACCACCAGAATTCACCCCCCCAATACTTGGTGGCTGGACCTGTACTTTAACCTGGGGAAACTGATCAACAGTGGTTGGGAGGGACCACGGCTGAGGAACTACGGATTCTGGGCATGCCCTGGACACATAAAGAACAACAGGGGGACTTGCGGGGGCCTACAACATTATTTCTGTTGGGCCTGTAGCTGTGTGACCTCCAATGACGGGGTGAGGAAACGGGGGGTAGGGAACCGGGACTTGGTCAACTTTTCATTTGTCTATCCCCTACCCGGAGTCGGAGTCGGGAACACACCCAGCTACAAGTTTGATCAGGTGAAAGTAATGTTCAATCAGGAGTCGGCTAAGCAGGAGAGGTTCCGGGCTATCTTGGGGTTTCCAGCTCTACGTCAGGTGGCCCGGCCCATACCCTGGAGGAATTCTAGTTATTAGCCAGATAATAGAACCCATCCGGACCCAAGGTGCAGTCCCCAATCACGTCAAGAATCCAGGCTCACAAAAAGTAATGAAGGCAAACCCGACCCAGGGGGCTACAACGCTGAGCCCTATGCCCTTCGTTTTTCAGCCGGGGAACCAGCTCAATGAAACAGAGGCCCTCGACCCCTTGACCCCCATCCCCGACTCAAAAACGTCAGACCCATTATGGGATCTAATTAAGGCAGCCTTTGCAGCCCTAAATCATTACAACCCAAATGCAACCCAATCCTGTTGGCTCTGTTATACTTTTTACCCTCCCTTTTATGAAGCAATAGGCTTAAATGTTTCTTACAACCTGACCACCAACCCAAATCCACCTCAATGTCACTGGGGAGAACGCAGGGTCGGTCTCACAATGAGAGAAGTTTGGGGAAGGGGACTTTGCCTAGGTACATTCCACCTGAAAAGACCCCCTTGTGCGCCCGAACTGCTATTCTTACAGGACTAGATGAAACGAAATGGATTGTGCCTGAGGCAGGAGGTTGGTGGGTCTGTTCCCATACTGGGCTGACTCCTTGTTTACATGCATCAGTTTTTAATCAGAGTAGAGAATTTTGTGTTTTGGTGGCTGTAATACCAAGGATCCTATACCACTCTGAGGAGGTTATGTACACTCACTGGGATCGGGAAATAGCGAGCCAGCCAAGGGAAATGCCTAGAAATAAGAGAAAGCCCATCACGGCCATCACATTAGCAACCATGTTTAGTCTTGGGATCACCAGAGCAGGAACCAGGATAGCTGCCTTGTCCCTCCAAGGCCAAGAGTTCACTTCCTTGTGGGCAGCTATAGATGAAGATATTGCCTGCATAGAGGAATCAGTTAGTCACCTAGAGAAATCACTAACTTCCCTATCCTAGGTGGTCTTACAAAACCGAAGAGGGTTAGATCTGATGTTCCTGAAACAAGGGGGACTCTGCGTGGCTCTGAGGGAAGAATGTTGTTTTTATGCAGACCACACTGGAGTAGTAAAAGAATCTATGGCCAAAGTAAGGGAAGGGCTAGCCCAATGAAAAAGAGAGCGAGAAGCCCAACAGGGATGGTTTGAGTCCTGGTTCCAACAGTCCCCATGGTTAACAACGCTGATTTACACCCGGGTGGGCCCTCTCATAGTGCTACACTGATGCTCACTCTTGGCCCCTGCATCCTAAATAGACTTATCACATTTGTTGAGGGAGCGCATCAGTACAGTCCAGGTACTAGTACTTAGGCAGCAATATCAGGCCCTGCCCCAAAATGCTGAGGAATATTCCTCAGTATAACTAAAGACAGGGGAGAATGTTAAGGGACCAGACCTGAGCCATGACAGGCTCAACAAGCTATACGAGGCCTAAGATTCAGATTCTTGTAAAACCTGAGTCATGATTCCAGGAAACCACACCCTGGGAAAGTCCCCGATGGCGCCAAACCTGAGCCAATCCGGATAGGGATGTGGGATTTGAAAATCGCCTACACGCACGCGCCTACGGCTCAGCCAATCATTACCCGCCAGCTGTACTAAGAACCACCTGTATAAAAGCAGCTGTGATTCAGAGCTCAGGGCTCTCGTCAAGACTCCACTGCGCTGGATGAGACGGGAGCCCTAGCTAGAGCTAGCAATAAAACCCCTTTATGTTTTTGCATTGCTGTGGACCACTTATTCTCTGTTTTGGGGACTCGGACTTAAGGCATAACATAAAGCAATTTTGCTCCAACTTAAAAAAAAATATGAAAGAAAACTTGTTTATGGATTCGTTATAGAATTATAGGTTCTCTTTAAAATTTAGAAGAAAAGGAGAGTGTGGCATGAATTAAGAGAATAGCATGAAAACATATATATTACCATATGTAAAATAGCTTGCCAGTGGGAATTTACTATATGACACAAGGATCTCAGCCTAGTGCTCTGTGACAACCTGGGGCTGGAGCGGGGGGTTGGGGGGAGGATGGGGAGGGAGATTCAGGAGGAAGGGGACATATGTATGCTTGCGGCTGATTCATGTTGATGTATGGCAGAAACCAACACAATATAGCAAAGCAATTACCTTCCAAATAAAAATAAATTCAGAAGGAAATGGCATCCACCGTTGCTTTGAGAACCTCAGGTTCTGGGGTGGGATGGGGTGGAGATGGGAGTGGAGGGAGATTTCTAACTTCTACCCTAATTATCTCAGACCTGCATTGTTCACACCCATTCAGCTCAGCCAGCCTTTGCCTGCCCACTACACACAGCCCAAGGCTTCACAGTCTACTGGGCACAAGCACAGAGGGTCCTCTGGCAGAAGCTGATGAATTAGAAACGGCTTGAAGAAAGAGGTGGTGAGGACCTCCTGCATGGTCCAGGGGGTTAAGAATCCACCTGCCAATGCAGGGGACACCGGTTCAATCCCTGGTCTGGGAAGATTCTACATGCCAAAGGGCAGCTAAGCCCATATGCCACAACAACTGAGCCCATGCATCTAGAGCCTGTGCTCTGCAACAAGAGAAACCACCACAATGAGAAGCAACTAGAGAGTAGCCGCCACAACTAGAGGAAGCCTGTGTAGCAACAAAGATCCAGTGTAGCCAAAATTAAAAAAAAAAAAAAAGTTTCGTGATGAATCTCCAGTAGCCTACATCTGTGGTTGGATGAGCACAAGCTGGGGCTACAGACAGATAAGCAGCCAACCAGACCCAGAGACAGAGCAAGTAGGTCCTGTATCAGTGGTGCTATCAGAGTTAGTTTTGAAGAATTGGTGGAATTTTGATAAGGTAAGGAAGGGGTGGTGCAGGGGTGTGCTGGTCTGGAAAGAGGAAACATCTTGGAAGACAGTTAGGATGTAGATTTTAAAAAGCTCAAGGTCATTTCCAGTTCCACCACCACGGCCGCCATCACCGATCCCTGTCCCCCGGGAGCCTCATCTTTGCACTCTCTTTGACATCTCACCACCCCCTCTGTTCTGGGGGATCTCAGCAGGAGACAACGTGTGTGAAATCTCATGGTTTTTTCCCCATTATTTTTGCTATGTGTAAAACTGCCTGGAGATAGACAGCAGTGGGAAGCAAAGGTCAGAGGAATTAAACTATTTTCCCAGGAGAGGAGGAAGGGAATCAGGACATTAACCTGGGCCTCCCCCATCCCCTCCAGCTGTCAAATAAGGTGGCTGGTATCTGACTTATGTTCATAGACCCCTGAGTGAGATCAGCCTGGTTCATATCCCAGTTCTGATATTCACTGTGTGACCGTCCTTCCCCCGCACCCCCCACTGTGTGACCGTGAGCAAAGTACTTAACCTCTCTGTGCCCCCATTTCCACAGATGTAAGTGGAGCTAAAATACATACAACAGAGCTGTTGGGCAGATTAAAAAAGATCTTGCCTGTAAGGTGCTTCATATAATGCCTGCAGCAGAGGAAATGTATAAGCAGTAATTTTTGCTGTTACTGATCATTACTGATCACTCCTATCACTGATCATTACTGTTACCATCCGCTGTCTTTCATGAGTCTCCCTGAGAGCTCAGCTGGTAAAGAATCCACCTACAATGCAGGAGACCTAGGTTTGAGCCCTGGGTCAGAAAGACCCTTGGAGAAGGGACTGGTGACCCACTCCAGTATTCTTGCCTGGAGAATCCCACGGATGGAGGGCTACAGTCCGTGGGGTTGCAAAGAGTCAGACAAGACTTAGTGACTGAGCATGCAGGCACATCTCTCATTCAGTATCTGAATTTTAGAGTCTGCCAATTGGCTGACAGAGAAGGCAATGGCACCCCACTCCAGTACTCTTGCCTGGAAAATCCCATGGATGGAGGAGCCTGGTAGGCTGCAGTCCATGGGGTCACTGAGTTGGACACGACTGAGTGACTTCACTTTCACTTTCCACTTTCATGCATTGGAGAAGGAAATGGCAACCCACTCCAGTGTTCTTGCCTGGAGAATCCCAGGGACAGGGGAGCCTGGTGGGCTGCCGTCTATGCAGTCGCACAGAGTCGAACACGACTGAAGTGACTTAGTAGCAGCAGCCAGTTGGCTGGAGACCACATCTGAACCTCTTCCTTAATCCTATTCTCCTCCTTAGAAAAGCTGCTCTCACTCCATTTGCAGGCGTCACAAGAATTCTCTCGGCAACCTTGTGCCTCTGCTCAATGCTTGGAATTCTTCTATTAGCTCAGCTGTGACTGGGGTCTGGGAAAGCTCTGAGGACCCTCAGTTGTAGGGGTGGGGGCGTGCAGATACACATTAGAGAGGGTCTATCGAGCGGTGGAGGTGGGGGTTACGTAAGCAGCTTCCATACCCTGTTCCCCCTTCTCTTCCTGTGTGTAGCACAAAGAACTCCAGATAAAGAGCCTGTCTGCACCTTGGCTTAGGTGGGCTTTCTCGCGAGCTCACCCACGTGGGACATGAGAGCAGCGTGCTCACTGCATCCTAGACCTTCCCTGCCCTGCTCCTGGGGCCAGGTCCCCTCCATCCCTGACAGGTTCATTCAGGGACAGGGTGGTGACCAGGAGGAAGCTCAGGGCCACCCAGGACTTCCACCCACAAAGCCCAGCTCTCCTTGTGCAGTAACCCACCCTCGTCTTTCTTCCATGAGCACCAAGAGTTGATCCCCACACTTGTGGAATCTTGAGTGATGCTCATCTGCCCCATTCTCTTATTGTTCAGGTGGGAAAGTTCCTGGCATTCAGAACCAGCCCTTCCCTCCAACACTAAATTGTTTCCACATTAGAATCACCTTTGGAGTTTCAAAAACTCCAAAGTCACAGCCACTTGCTGGACCAGGGAAATCACGCTTTCTGGGGTTGGGCAGGCATCTGTGGCTTTTGTTTAGTTTCCCAAGAGGTTCCCAAGTGTGGGCAAGTTTGGAATCCACCATCCTTGCTGCCCCAAGAATCCCAATAAATGGCCACACATCAGGCTAAGTGCCTAAGTGTGGCGTACCCATCATGCCTCAGTGGTCCCTTTTCAATTTCTGACTTGACCATCAGGAGGGACTTACTCATGTAATAGTGAAAAGCTGTCACATATTGATCAAGTATAGTAAGGTTATATAGATGACGTGCTCACTAAAGTTTAAATAAATTAACATGCTTAGACAAATGTGCAAAGCCACGATCATTCCAATAACACATTAATGTCTTAGTTGTGTTTGTGAATAATAAAGGTAAATATTGAAGCTAATTAAAGACAGGCATGGTTTTTTTTTTACAAATAAGATTCTGGGAAGTAGAAATACACATTAAACCCCCTTAAAAATGTCAACATAAAGTATACAATATCTAAGCATTTCTGATGGAATTGCAACTACCTGCAAATTTTTCAATTTCTACTGAGCAATTAGATACACTGTTCTGTCATTTTTATCTAATTAATTACATCCTGCTCTCTGTGAAAAGAACACAAACAACTGTTCCATATTTATTTGATCCAATTATGCATATATAATTTTGGACACATGTTGCCTTTAGCAGAACTTGATTTCTTTGAATCTCAAATTCTGGGGTCAATTCATCCAGTCATTTATAGCAGTCTGGGTCCCAGACTCCTTTCAAGTCCATGTACTCAAATGAAAGCAATTTTTCACACAGTTTCTGGGAGCACCTGGACTCCCCAAGTTCCCTAGGTCCCCTGTAGAGTCCGGGGGCAGGGGCAGTGGAAATGAGGAAACAAGCCCAGAAGCTAAAGTGACTCTTGTTGTCAGTTGGGTCCACTACCAAGATTCAAATTCCCGTCTCTTGACCCTCTGGCCATTTTAGGAGAGACAAGCCCTGGGCCTCTTGGCCTGGGGTTCAAAGCCTGATTCTGCTTCCTGTTGGCTAGCAATGTGTGCAATTTACATCAGCCCTCACTGCAGCAGTTTCTGGGTCTGAAGACTTCCCCATTCGCTTGCCCCCTTGTTAGCATTACAGCCATGTTTAATGTGATTATTTACAAGTGAGGACAGAGATGAACAGGGTAGGTGAGTGCCCTAGGTCACCAGGCTGCTACGGGATGTGGCTCCAAAGCCTGTAGTCCCCACCCTGCATCCCCAGTTCCTCCTGCTCCTGACCAGCACCAGAGTAGAATACAGGAAGTCAGGAGCCAGTCTCAAGGAGGAGCAGCCTTCAAGCTCAAGTTCAACACGGCCAACCAGCTCTCTCCTACAGAGGAAGGATCAGTGAGAGGACCAGGAGGGACAAGGAGGTCAGTGTTTTTTGGAAGAGGATGGAGTGACCCAGATGCAGTGAGGCCAGCCTGGGGGAGGGGAGGGGCTGCTGCCAGGGCGGCCTGGCCTCTGGCTCCCACCCAAGGGGTCGCAGAAACAGCCGGCGGCAGCAGCACAGGCTGAGGGAGGAGGCAGGGGCCGGGCTTCCTGGATGTCCAGTCACAGGTACTGGGCAGCAGCCCTGGGCTGAGGAATCTGAAAACGCCTCCCTTCCTAGGCTGTGGGCCCCGTTGCCAGAACACTTTCAGTTTCGTTTCTCTGCCTGCAAGAACTGAAACTTGAAACCGACAGACTCCGGAGACCAGAACATGGAGGGAGCATTCCAGGTGTGCAGGAACTGGTAAGAAGTCGCTTTCCCTGGTGGCCGACCTGAGGCTGGCTGGTGAGAGGGGCAGAGAGGATAAGTCTGTTTCTAAAGTGAAGAGGAAAGGGTCTGTGTGCCCAGGAAGGCCAGGGTGGGCCCCTGCGGTAGGAAGGGGTAAACTGAGGAGATGCCAGTGAGGGAGGCTCAGGGTTGGCAGACATCCCTGAACCCAGCCCCACCTCCAGGTACTGAAGACTTTCTGGGACAGTTCTACAGCCAAACAGCCAGGCTAACCATCCCTGCTGGACTACTCCTATTTTTCAGACCTTGGGTCCTAATTTGTATGCTGTTCATACCAGTCTTTGAAAGAAAGAGGCTCAGGCAGATTGTCTGGGATCATTCCCACTCCCACCTTTGGAGGGAGCTGTGGAGCAGGGTGAGGGGATAGAGCAGAGGTCCCAGACCACACCTCTAAATCATGGGGACCCAACCCCTTGAGGCACCTCACTCTCGAAGCTCCCTACCTGTGACAGGAACCAGGGGGATCCTTCCCCAAGGCCTTTCTCCAGCCAAACCCTCCTAGCTGTCTGGTGTTTGCACCAGCTCAGGAAAAAAGCTGAGGTGCCAGGCCAGGCAGAGGAGTACGAAGAGAGGAAGGGAGACTTTCCTGGTGGTCCAGTGATTAAGAATCCATGCTTCCCAGAGTAGAAGAGTTTTGTATACATATATATAAGTAATATAATATATATTATGTATTATTTATATAATTATATTATTATGTATTTATAAAGAAATATATAATGTATTTATATTTATTATATATTAAGAATAATTTATATGCATTAGATATGTATAATATATGTATTAGTATAATATAGTATATATATGTATGTATAGTATATAGGGTATATATGTATTAGAAAACTTACAAGTTTTTGCCTGACTAAAATGTGACATTTTGATTCCACTTGCTTGACTTAGTATAAATAGAATGCTATTTCTAATTTTAAAAAATAGATAAGCAACAAAGGTTTACTGTATAGCACAGGGAACTATAGTCAATATCTTGTAATAACCTATAATGGAAAATAATCTGAAAATAATATATATATTGGGTTTCCCTGGTGTCTCAGACAGTAAAGAATCTGCCTGGCCATGCAAAAGACACGGGTTTGATCCCTGAGTCGGGAAGATCCCCTGGAGAAGGGAATGGCAACCCACTCCAATATTCTTGCCTGAGAAATCCCGTGGGCAGAGGAACCTGGGGGGCTACTGTCCATGGGGTCGCAAAGAGTCGGACACAGCTGAGCAACTAAACCTCAGCCTTCCACATTGCAGGCAGATTCTTTACCATCTGAGCCACCAGGGAAGCCCAGGCTAGAAGCCAAAAACACAGTCATATGCTTTTGACACAAAGGATCATAAATCAGAATGACATACTGGCGTTTTACAAAAAGTTCACCAAGGATACCTGCCTAGTCCAGGTGAGCACGCAGAGTACTGAGCAAGCAGTGAGTCACTGTGACTGAGCACAGAGCTGAGAGAAAACACTATTCTTTTCATTTATATTCCTGGCATCAGAAGAAAGAGAAAAAGAAACGGTTGAGCAGGCTCTTCCATCGATGAGGGGCTCTGGTTAATGTGTAGGACAAATGCACAATGTACATGAGCAAGGGAGGAGCCCCAAACACACCGAGAGTTTTATCTTTAAATTGTTCTTGTCCTGCCTTAAAATATAAATTTTATTTCATCAGCCACAATCAAGACAATGAAACTATTCATTACCTCCCAAAGGTTTCTCTTGTCCCTTTGTAATTGCTCCCTCCTGCTCCTTCTTACCCACCGTGCTCACCCTGGGCAACATAAGAGCTTTGCAGAGCATCCTTACCATTATGTCATGATTCAGCATTGTTCTGATTTGAGATCAACATGGGGAAGGCGAGGCAGGTGGTCTCATCATCATATTTTCAGTGCTTGCGGCCTTGGAAGATCTTCATCCAGGAGCCCCGGGCATAAAATATGGCTCCATGCTTTATACCATGAAATAAACCTGCTTTTCCTCCTTCTTGATCCTGCAGCAAAAGAAAGGTGGCCTCCAACCACCTGGCCCTCCATGAGGCCCACTGTCTGATGTTTCTGGTCCTCTGCCCAGAGTGCAAGGAACCCGTCTTGCAGCATGAGATGGAAGAACACCGCCAGGGCGGGCACCAGCAGGTGGGGAGGCAGATTGGGGGATGGAGGTGGAGGGGCAGGGTCCTCTCTGCAGCCCGTCCCATGGCTGCCTGCCGTGGGCAAGTCCCTCAGCCCCAGCGCCCAGCCCCCTGTGCAAAGTGGAAAGGGTAGATAATCCTGCCCTTCCTGCACTGCCACCTGGGCTTCCCTGGTGGCCCAGATGGTAAAGAAACTACCTGCAATGCAGGAGACCTGGGTTCCATCCCTGGGTCAGGAAGATTCAAGGGAATGGCAACTCACTCCAGTATTCTGGCCTGGAGAATCCCATGGACAGAGGAGCCTGGTGGATTACAGTCCATGGGGTCACAAAGAGTCGGACACGACTGAGCTACTAACACTTCTTTCCTGTACTGCATTGAGTAGACCCTGGTTTCCCATTCCCAATCCTTTCCCTACAGGTGTATGAGGTTGGCCAAGCCTAGGGGTCCCTGTTTTGGGAAAAGTAAAATGTTCTTTTGAGATGTGTCGAGAGGAGAGACAGGAAAGGGGAGCTTGGAAGGCAGTCACGGCCAAGGTTGGTCAAGCCAACCTTTCTCTCCAGCTGTTTCTGGAGCTCCTCAAGCTCAGGCATCCATCTCAGCCATCCATCTCAGCTCAGAGGGTCCCACAGATGCGTCCCTGAGCTCAAGGTTGGTGCTGCAGGCAGATGAGGGTGCCTGATTCCTGCCCCCAGGTGCTCACAGACCCACCCCGACACACAGGCCAGGGTGGGACTCAAGCACCTCCCTCCGCATTTAGGTGGGATGTGCCATGTGTCAGCAGAGCCTGCCAAAGCACTCGCTGGAGAGTCACGAGGTAAGGGACAGGTGTGATTTCTTCTACCAAGCCCAGGAGGAGGGGAGGGGGCCGGTCATAAAGCTCTCCCCTCCCACCCCCAGCTCTCTCTTCTCTCCCAAGCAGGCCTGGAACTAGCTTATCCCAGTGACACAGGGCCTCCTGCCCCGGCCCCTCTTGCCAGGGTCCAAGAGAGCTCATGTTCCCCTCGTGAGGAGAGGCCCCCCTCCCACAACTCTCTCCCACCCCCCACCCCTCAGTCTTTCCCACTTGCTTTCTCTTACTGGCTTCAGTCCCCTCCATGGGAAAAAAGCTCCTAGCCCCAAGGCAACTGCAGTCACTGCAGGCCAGTGACTATGCCCGTCCCGCCGGCCTCCCCACAGGCCGAAGAATGCCAGGAGCGCCCGGTTGAGTGCCAGTTCTGCCAGCTGGCCGTGCGCCTGAACAAGGTGGACCTCCACGAGCACCACTGCGGCCGGCAGACGGAGCTCTGCCCAGACTGCGGCCAGCACGTCATGCTCCGCATGCTGGCTCAGCACAGAGAAGTGTGTCAGCGTGAGCAGCCCCGGCTCCAGAAAGGTGAGGATCGTGAGCTCTCGGCGGGACGGGTGACGAGGGATGACAGATGGGCGTGTCTCTAAGTCACCTGGCTAGTCTAGTTCCAGAGTGGCCTTCTTGCGCACCTGCTGTGTCTTGAAATTACTGGTCCAGAGAAAAGCAAATACCATATATTAATGCATAAATATGGAATCTAAAAAATAGTACTAATGAACCTATTTACAGAGAAGGGAGACTCCGGCATAGAGTCGGACTGGTGGACACAGCAGGGGAAGGACAGCATAGGACAAACTGAGAAAGTAGCATTAACATATATACACTGTGTGCGTGCGTGCTAAGTCGCCTCAGTCATGTCCGACTCTTCGCAACCCCATGGACTGTAGCTCACCAGGCTCCTCTGTCCATGGGATTCTCCAGGCAAGAATACTGGAGTGGGTTGCCATACCCTCTGTTCTAGGGGATCTTCCCAACCCAGGGAATCGAACCCACATCTCTTATGTCTCCTGCCTTGGCAGGCAGGTTCTTTACCCCAAGGGCCACCTGGGAAGCCCCATATGTACGCTAAGGGAAATTGTTCAGTCATGTCTGACTCTTTGCGACCCCATAGGCTAGAGCCTACCAGGCTCCTCCATCCATGGAATTTTCCAGGCAAGAGTACTGGAGTGGGTTGCCATTTCCTTCTCCAGGGGATCTTCCTGACCCAGGGATCAAACCTGGGTCTTCCGCATTGCAGGCAGACGCTTTTACCATCTGAGCCACCTTAACACCCTCATATACACACTACCAAGTATAAAATAGATAACTATAAGGAAGCTGCTGTATTATGCAGGGGGCCCAGCCTAGTGCTCTGTGACAACCTAGAGGGTTGGAATGGGGTGTGGAGGGAGGTTCAAGAAGGAGGGGATGAACATATAAATATGACTGATTTGAGTTGTTGTGTGGCAGAGGCCAACACAATATTGTAAAGCAATTTTCTTCCAGTAAAAAGCATTTTTTTTTAAATTTATAAAGATAAATGACAGATCCAGGGAGCCAAGAAGCCAGGGGTTGGGGAGCTGGGAGCTACACAGATGAGTGCAGAGGCAATGGGGTCCTCCCAGATGGGAGGCTTCCTCTGAACTCCTCCAGCGTGGCTCCAGCCTGGCAGAGACCTACCTGAATCCTTGCAGAGATGAGAAACGTCTGCAGAGTGAAACAGGGGCTTGCTAGAGGCAGAAACCAGACAGGATCCCCAAGTTTCCTGACTCAAAATCGGAAACTTTCCCAAAAGATCCAGGTGTAACTCCTGATCTTTGGGCCTATGTGTTGGCCACCTGGTGCCATAGCATGCTCTCTTTACCCAGTTACCTCTTCAGGAAGTGTTTACAGAGAACACGAGCCAAACACATCTCCTCACTGGTTGTGACAACAGTAGCATGGGGACAGAGCTGAAAATCCCCTGGGTGGTAAGTCTCTCTAGGTAAACAATTTTATCAAAATCGGCAAATGAAAAACTGGGGTGCTTAAGATTCAAGTACATTTCCAGCAGGTCTGGGTTTCAACATAGCCAACAAACAACTCTTCAGCACAACTTTGTCAACACAACACAACTTCAACAAGATAGCACTACTGCAACAAGACAATACAACTTCATCAACACAACAGAACTTCATCAACACAACTTTGACGACACAACTTCAACAAGACTGCACAGCTTCAACAACAGCACAACTTCAACAAGACAGTGCAAGTTTATCAACACAACACGACTTCAACAAGACAGCACAACACAGCTTCAACACAATCAACAAAGATGTGTGCAATTAACTCCTCATCTGATCACAGAACTCGGAAATGGCTAAACTGAACGAGCAGTCAGGTTGAACAGGACTGGCATCTGTGGTAACAGCTCCTTCCATCGCCTTGGAAACCAGTCCTGCTCCAGGAAAACATCTCTTCATCAATGCTGTGTGCTGCCCCAAGGGCACTTCTACGATTTAATGGAAATAATGTGGGCGATTCCTGTTGTGGGTGGTCCATGTGGCCAAGGACCCTGGCAGTGCAGGACGCTCATGGCAGACTCGGGGCAGTTGTGGGGCAGCCGGGCTGGCCATTGTCAAGGGCAATCATTTGTGCTGTTGCTTCTGTGCTTTTTCAGGGAAGAGCATTCCAGCTCCTGAAAGCAACATCTGCTGTCATTATTGCAACCAAATGATTCCAGGAAATAAGTATTTCCACCATCTGGTGAGTAGAAATTTGTCATTGTCTAATGATGCCAATAGCCAGTCCATATTCCAAAAAGTATGATATGAACTCTGGATTCTTTCTGAAATTCATTCATTTTATTTATTTACTTATTGGGTGCACTGGATCTTCATCGTAGCCTCCATCTCAGGCTTCTCATTGCTGTGACATCTCTTGTTGCCAAACACGGGCTCTAGATGTGTGGACTTCAGTAGCTGTGGCGCCCGGGCTTAGTCGCTCCCTGGCACCTGGGGTCGTTCTGGACCAGAGATTGAACCTGTGTCCTCTGCGTTGGCAGGTGGATTCTTAACTACTGGACCACCTGGGAAGACTTGAATAGTAGATTCTGGGTCCAGTTTTACACAGCATGAATATTAAGAGGTTCCCATATTTTGTTTTGCTTTGTTCAAAAAAGGACATCGTGAACTGCTTTAGGCTCATTTAGCACAAGTAATTGGATTCCAATCATGCCAGCCCTTCAGGGAGCCTCCCTGACCAATCCAGCTATCACTGATCACCTCTGAGGGCCTGGAAATTGCAACTTAGGCCTAAATAGGCTCTGCTTTGTTATTCTCTATCCCATGTCCCTGGTGGCTCAGATGGTAAAGAATCCACCTGCAATGTGGGAGACCTGGATTTGATCCCTGGGTTGGGAAGCTCCCCTGGAGGAAGGCATGGCAACCTACTCCAGTATTTTTGCCTGGAGAATCCCCATGGACAGAGGAGCCTGGTTGTATAGAGTTGCAAAGAGTCAGACACGACTGAGCAACTAAGCACAGCACAGCACATGCCATATGGAAGTCTTCTCTATTAGGCTGTGAGCTTCCACAAAAAAGTTAATAACTTTCTCCATCTTCCCACAGTGAAGCTGATATCAGGGCTGGGTACCAAAAGGAGGACTCTGAATGGGTGTAATGATGTGATGGATTGATTGATTGCTTTTGCCTGGGAAAATTCACAGGCTCCTCCCTCCATCACTCTAAGAATCTTTTAGCGCATTAATCAGGCCAAGCTGCTCCCCTCTTCTACAGGATGGAGCATTTTCTCTGGGGGAATCTCCCCAAAGCATCTCTCCAAAGAACTCACTTCCTTCTTCATGGATGGCATACTGTTTGTCCTTTCTTTGCCCTTCAATCCAGAGAACAATGAATATGAGAACTAAAGAAATCCTAGAGATGATCTAGGTCTTTTTGTTTATTGTGGACCATACACATAAAATGTACTGTTGGTGACATTTAGTGCATTTTAATATGAATACTTGACTTAAAATCTAAATCACAGTCCCTACCCTCCACAAAAACAATATATGGATTTGAAAACATGTTGAGTGATTCTCTATTTCCACCTTTTACATATTAATAAATGCTGTGGAATTTAGTTTCACCTGGTTTTTGTACTATCCTCTTTAGTCATTATTATTACTGTCACTTTATTAAATTCATGCCTGCTTGGATATACTCACACGTTTACCTTTCTCTTTGCTGACGTTCTTTCTTTTTAAAATGTTTTACGGATTTATTTTGGCTGCACTGGGTCTTAGTTGCGGCATGTGGAATCTTTATTGCAGTGTGAGGGCTTCTCTCTAGTGGGCTCCAGAGTGTGCGAGGTCAGTAGCTGAAGTGCACTGTGGCATGTGGGATCTTAGCTCCCTAATCAGGGATCAAACTCGAGTCCCCTGCATTGCAAGGCAGATTCTTACACTGTACCACCAGGGAAGTCATGAATCCCAAGCTTTCTTGAATCCCAAGCTTTCCTTCTGGGCAAGATTTCTGTCATCCTGAAATACATGTCTGGGTATCTTTAGTTGTCTGCACAGTTACTTCCTTTATTCTGCATCCTTGAATGCTAGTTTAATTGGATTTCAAATTCTACATTAACCTTTATTTTCTCTTAGCATTCTGAAGCATTTCCACCATCTTCCCACCTCTGTGATTGCTGTTGACAAGTCTGCTCTCAGTGTAGCTGCTGGTCCTTCGCCAATAGCCATTTTCTTTGCTGGATTTCAAGATCCTCTTTGCTTTGGATCTTCTGTGGTTTCAGCGTATCCAAGAGATTTATTTTTATTCATCCTGCTTTGGACAATAGGCTCAGATGTGTTTTTTGTTTGTTTCCTCTCTCTCTTCTTCAGAATTTATCAATTTCTAGTCCAAGGTAGACAAGCTTTCTTGTCATTTCCCTTTCCAGTTACTCAATTTTTGTCTCTTAGCCACCATAGTTCAGACTTCAAGGTTCCCAGCTTCGTGCAGGGAAAGGGGACTCTTCCAATTTCACACATCATGAAATGTGTGGATGGGACTTTTCTCTCATCCAAGCTCTTAGTCATGAGATTGACCCCACAGTCTCCTCCTGAAGGCTTACCTCATGTGCTTAACAGGTAGGTCTTCTTTCCTGGAACATGAGTTTGCTTGCTTCCTTGCAAAGTCAGCTCAATGAACATTTGTCATATTATATCCAGCATTTCTAAAGTGTTTGGAGTGGGAAATTTTCAGGTTAGTTCACCTACTATATTGTCCACCATTAAAGCTGAGGTCATTTTTAAATCTGATGCTTGACTCACCCTTGCAGGATAGATGCCGTCGAGTCTCAGGTGCTGTGACACCTTCTCCAGCGGGGAAATCAGAAATTCCTCCTTCATCCCCTTTGAGCCGGGCTGCTGTAGACCAGACTTCCAAGGCAGAGAAAGATGTCCGTCCAAAGCTGAAAAATAGACACAGAGCTCCCTTTCTTTCTGAAAAGTCAACAAGGCAAGCACCACGAGGCACAAACAAAACCACGAATCTGTCTTTGGAGTCCAATGGCAAGCTCAGAGCCTCCTCTCCTGTAGAAGATGAGACAGCCTATGACATCCTGAGGAGGTGTTCTCAGTGTGGTATCCTACTTCCCCTGCCAACCCTAAACCACCACCAGGTACCCAGCCTCTGTTCTCTCCATAACCCGCCTGTGAGCCACTGGGACAGTGTTTAAAGGAATGCAAGTCCTGCGAGATGCCCTCAGACAACACTATCTCCCCTTTCTCTGTGTGTCCGGATCTACTCCCAGCACTTATCACCTCTTTATATATGTTCATCACCTCCCATTTCTGATGGCAGAGCCAATCTCTCTTCTCTATCTCCAGTTCCCAGCCCAGTTCCTGACCACAGCAAACGCTCCCAAACCATGGAACAAACAAATGAATAGAGGCATCCAGTCTAGCTCTCTCATGGCGTAGATAAGGCAACTGCAGTCCAGAGATCAGAGCCTTGGTCAAGATCCTAAGTCAGTTGGTATCTTGTCTCTAGCAGATTAAGGTTTACCTCTAGTAGCTCAGGATTTGCAGCTTCAATAACCTGATTTTTCACATCCTAGATTATTTTCCAATAAAGAAGAATTAGTATTAGAGGTAGTTAACAATTATGCACCAGTTACAATACAAAGCAGGGCTTCCCCAGTGGCTCAGCTGGTAAAGAACCTGGCTGCCAACGCGGGAGATGCAAGAGCCGCGGGTTTGATCCCTCAGTCAGGAAGATCCCCTGGAGAAGGAAATGGTCAACCGCTCCAGTATTCTTGCCTGGAAAATTCCATGGACCAGGGAGCCTGAGGGGCTACAGTCCAGCGGGTGGCAAAGCTCTTTACAAATGGTTAATCATTATAAACATCAGGAAGGTATTTTACCCCTACCTTATCGATAAGGAAACTAAACAGAAAGGTCGAGTGGCTTCCCCAGGATTTCACAATTAGAGAGTGACAGAATCCAGCCAGGTATACATGTGGATGTAGTTCCAAAGCTTATGCTCTCAAGCCCCATAAAGGATGTCTCACTTTAAAATATTTTCATTATTTGATGTTTTTCAAAATAGAAAAGTTACTGTTGTTGTTCAGTAGCTAAGTCGTGTCCAACTCGTTGCAGCCCCTTGAAAGGCAGCACACCAGGCTCCCCTGTCCTTCACTATCTCCCGGAATTTGCTAGTACTAGATACTAGATTTTGTTGTAACCATTTGACATGATACCATACAAACAAACATAAAGATAAAGCTAATCCACCCCCACCCCCACGCCACCTCCCAAGTCCCATGCCATGAGGTACTAGTTTCAGCCTCCAGATGGGTGTCCTTCCAAAACGTCACCTCTGTTCACAAAAACCTGGGGTTTGAATTGGTTTCAAACATGGGGTTTGAATTGGTTTTCTTCCCCCATATATCATCTTCCTAGACTCATGACTCCACCATTTGCCTTTTTTGCTGAATATATGACGCACACTCCTTACAAAGAAGTAGACCTAAATCTTGTTCCTTCTAACTTTGTTAAGCATCTCTATATGCACACAAGCACACAATTTTACCAAGCTGAGTGAATTTCATACTTGCTGAGGGTATTAGTGCCATATTCCCTTGCCTCCTACAACTGAGATTTCCTTTCATACTTCTCTCTATCCTTAATGATGGGCTTGCTGAATTTAGCAAAGAAAAATTCATTACTTGGGACAAAAATAACTACAAAATAATTTCATGGGACATACTAATACTAAGAAAAATTCTTTGTCTCTCTAAAATTAAAATCTAACTGGACAGACTGTATTTTATCTGGCAACTCTGTTATATAACTGCATACACACACACATACACACACACACATTTGGAGTCCAATTGTACACACTGCTTGTATAGGATTCATCAATAACCAATAATAAGAAGGGCATCCCTCCAAGTCAAATGATGTTGCCCCTCCTTTTTCTTTTTTTAATGTTGTAAGAGTCCATGAGGACCTCCTAGTGGCTCAGATGGTAGAGTCTGCCTGCAATGTGGGAGAGTTGGTTTTAATCCCTGGGTTGGGAAGATCCCCTGGAGAATGGAATGGCAACCCACTCCAGTATTGTTGCCTGGAAAATCCCGTGGACAGAGGAGCCTGGCAGGCTACTGTCCATGGGGCTGCAAAGGGCTGGACACGACTGAGCAACTCTCACTCACACACACGAGTCCATGGTGTGCTGTGTTGTGCTTAGCGGCTCAGTTGAGTCCGACTCTGCGACCCCATGGATCGTAGCCCACCAGGTTCCTCTGTCCATGGAGCTTCTCCAGGCAAGAATACTGGAATGGGTTGCCATTCTCTTCTCCAGGTGATCTTCCCAATCCAGGGACTGAACCCAGGTCTCCCGCATTAGAGGAGGATTCTTTACCATCTGAGCCCCCAGGGAAGCCACAGCGTGGGTACCCTCTAATCTGTTCGTTCACCCTCCTGATGACGACAGTCCTCTATTAAACGCTGTCCCAGACCTCCCATAGACCCCTCCCAGTTCACTGGCCTCCCTTTTCTTCTCTTTTTTCTTTTCTAAGTTCTTATTGGCGTACAGTTGCCTTACAACATTGTGTTAATTTCTGCTGTACAGCAAAGTGAGTCAGTTATGCGTATACATGTTGACTCTTTTTTAGGTTCTTTTCCCATATAGGTCATTACAGAGTACTGAGTAGAGTTCTCTGTGCTATACAGTAAGTTATCATTAGTCGTCTCTTTTATACATTGTTGTTGTTTTTTAGTCACTAAAAGAAATGTGGAAGTGTTAGTCACTCAGTTGTGTCCAACTCTTTGAGACCCCATGGACTGTAGCCCGCCAGGCTCCTCTGTCCATGGGATTCTCCAGGCAAGAGTACTGGAGTGGGTTGCTATCTCCTTCTCCAGGGGATCTTCCCCACCCAGGATCGAACCCATATCTCGTGCATTGCAGGCAGAATCTTTACCACTGAACCACCTGGGAAGCCATAGTAGTGTATATATGTCAATCCCAGTCTCTCAGTTCATCCTACCCTCCTCTCCCCACACCCCAACCCCATTTGGTATCCACAAATTTCTTCTCTACATCTGGGTCTCTATTTTTGCTTTGCAAATACATTCATCTCTACCTATGACTTTTCTATGCCATCTACAGCTCAGGGTCCCTGCTCCAGGAACTGGGGATAGGTTTAACCAGCGATATCCCAGGAACTAACACTTCTCACCTTATACACCTTGAACTTTTAAAATATCCTTTTCTTTAGGAGAAATGCCGGCGGTTAGCTTCATCAAAAGGAAAACAAGTGAGAAGTTCCAGCTAGCTTTGGGAAAGGTACAACAGATTTTGAAGATTTTGTTTTTACAGTTTTTTCTGTTTGCTTTCTGTGCTAGAGGTTTTATTCACTGGGTTTCTTTCTTGCTGAAGAAAAGGTTTGGATCTTAACTATTTTCCTCCTTTTGAACAGAGATGGTTGGTCTGCCCAAGAGCTACATCTAAACCAGGAGGAAAAGAGAATGCCAACTCTTCTGCCTGAGAATTCTGATCAAGCATCTAGGCCCAACCCAGCCTGGACACCTTGGGAAATCCAGCTTTATCTCTGAAGAATAAAAAAGATCTTCCCGAAACCCTGTCCTCCACCTTTCTTTAGATTTTTGACAGGTTTTCCAGGGCCAGGGGCGGGTGGGTGGGGAAGCAGCAGCTAGGACGACATGGGAAGGGGAGTGGCAGAAAATGAGAGAAAGGAAGAGAAAAATGAGGTTGGGTGATGGGGGCAGCTAGGTAATGCACGAAGAGGTGCCAGTGGAGGCTGCTGGCAGGGGGAGCAGCTGGGAGACACCCAGAGAAGCAGCCCCCTCCATGCAAGTAGCACAGCCCTAACTGTCTGCCTGGCCTGTGGGGAGACCGGTTAGGGTACCAGCTCCCACCAGGGAGGACAAAGCCCAGGACAGTGGGTGCTTGGGTGCACACCCACCCACCAAAAACTGCAGAAGGGTGACCTTTCTCAAGCTTTGTCGGGTTGGCTGAGTCAGGTTTGCTTAAG
This sequence comes from Ovis canadensis, assembly GCF_042477335.2. NCBI lineage: Eukaryota > Metazoa > Chordata > Mammalia > Artiodactyla > Bovidae > Ovis > Ovis canadensis. The sequence goes on along the minus strand of NC_091255.1, from coordinate 33,697,702 downwards.
GCCTTCTTTGGGTCCTGGCGTCTCAGAAGGTAACGAATCCGCCTGCAGGGCAGGAGATTGAGGTTCCATCCCTGGGTTGGGAAGATGCCCTGGAGACAGCCATGCAACCCACTCCAGGATTCTTGCCTCGAGAATCCCATGGACAGAGGAGCCTGGCGGGCTACAGTCCACAGCCGCAAAGAGTCAGAAGCGGCTTAGAGACCAACACTAAGGCTGGGCTGACAGGGGCTTAGGCTTCCCAGAGAGCGTCCCCGACAATGGACAGGAACCGGGGCTGGATCCGGACAGGAAAGGTGGCGAACGATCGGGCCTGCACAACCCAAGTCCTGGGCAGAACCACTTCCCAGCGTGCAGAGGGGCCGGGCAGGGGGCAGGGGCTGTGGGGCCCAGCCTCCTGCCTCCCCTCCCCGTGGCCAGGGCGCCTCCCCGGCCGTCTGCGGGGTGGGGGCACCTAGTCTGGCCCCTCGAGCTGCGCAATCACCCCGGCTTTGGGCCCCGCGGCCGTGGGCATGATCAGACCCCCGCAGGTGGCGGCGCGTCACAGAGGCGGCAGGCCTCTGGGCCTCTAGCCTCGGCCCGGCCGCGGGCGGCGGAGTTGGTGTCGGAGCGGAGGCGGCGCGGGCGGAGCAGGCCTGGCGCTCGCGGTCCCTGCAGCCGGAGAAGCGGGGCCCGCGAACGGTAACGCGCGCGACGGGGTGGGCGCCTCTCCTCACCCGCCGCCCCCGGGAGGCTCCTGGGCCCTCTCCACATCCCCGGGTGATGGAACACCCAAGTGTCCTCCCAGGCTTGGCAGCTGTGTGACGTTGTGAACCCAGCCTACGCTCCCGCGTCTGGGTTCGAATCCTGCGCCCCACTTACCCATCTCATTTTCCTAACCGTCCAACACCTGTTTCCCCATTCGTAAATACCTTCCTTATAGGGATGTTATTTAGAAGCACGTTGGCACCAACTTTCTGACAGCAGCAAACACTTGAGTAACATTTACTATATGCCGGCCACTGTTCTAGTGTTTTCCATCTCAGTCCATTTAATCCCCCCAACACTGGGAGAAAGGAACAGTTATCCATATCAACAGATGTGGAGGGGATTCCCAGGTGATGTTAGTAGTAAAGAATCCACCTGCCCGTACAGGAGACACAAAAGACGCAGATTCGATCCCTCGGTGGGGAAGATCGCCTAGAGCAGGAAATGGCAACCCACTCCAGTATTCTTGCCTGGAATATCCCATGGACAGAGGAGCCTGATGGGCTACAGTCCATGGAGCCACAGAGAGTCTGGACTCAACAGAAAACACACACACAAAGTTACATAGTGCAGGTAACAACCAGAATTTAACCCACTAATCTACACTGCCTCTTGAGGGGTAGCATAGGTTCCAGGTAATGATATGACTTTTGGAAGGCTTGCAACATCATTCCCAACTCACCAAAGTTCTTCCAGGCCCACCCTATGGTTTAAAGTGTCTGATAACTATTCTGACCCCCCATTCACTTTCACTTTTCACTTTCACGCATTGGAGAAGGAAATGGCAACCCACTCCAGTGTTCTTGCCTAGAGAATCCTAGGGACGGGGAAGCCTGGTGAGCTGCCGTCTATGGGGTCGCACAGAGTCAGACACGACTGAAGCGACTTAGCAGCAGCAGCAGCTTTTTCCTTTTCTTTTCTTTCCTTGGCAGCACTGTGAGGTTTCTGAGATCTTAGTTCCCTGTCCAGGGATGGAAACCCTGCAGTGGAAACCAGGAGTCAACCACTGGACCACCATGGAATTCCCTGGTTTTAGCTTTTCTTGGAGAAGCAAGAGAAGGCAGTGGCAACCCACTCCAGTACTTTCCTGCATTGGAGAAGGAAATGGCAACCCACTCCAGTGTTCTTGCCTGGAGAATCCCAGGGACGGGGGAGCCTGGTGGGCTGCCGTCTATGGGGTCGCACAGAGTTGGACACGACTGAAGCGACTTAGCAGCAGCAGCAACAGCAGCTATTCTTGTTCACCTCTTAGGGCTTCCCTGGTAGCTCAGCTGATAAAGAATCATCTCCAATACAGGAGACCCCAGTCCAATTCCTGGGTTGGGAAGATCCACTGGAGAAGGGGTAGGCTACCCACTCCAGTATTCTTGGGCTTCCCAGATGGCTCAGGTGGTAAAGAATCTGCCTGCGATGGAGGAGACCTAGGTTCGATCCCTGGGTTATAGGTTCCTTGCTCTATGCTAAGTGCTGTGGGGTCCCCTAGCGCCAGACAGTTTATATGTGAATAAAGACACACTCTTTTTTCTTCATTAGTTAAAAAACTTCCTCAAAAGAAGAATGAGGCTGTTCCTCATTCCAAAGAGTGTGTGGGCTTCATAGAAAAGAAAGGCTTTGACGCTGAAAGGGGAAAAAGAAGGGGGTGGGCTGAACCCACCAGAGCCCTGTATCCTGGGTGGGGATAGGCTGCTACCAGTTTCCATGCAGAGGCCTATCTGGGTGGGAGATGGGAGGGCCAGCTGGAGGAAGGGGCCAAATTGTTCAGTACGTGATGATGGGGTAGTGAGGATAAAGGCATGGAGGAAACCTACAGGATCTCGTTTGAGGATGCTCTTCACCACTGTGGTGTTGGGGAGAGCTGGAAGAGGCCCGGGGGCCCCTCCTGCGAGAATGAATAGGAGACTATCAACCACTGGGTCTACTCAGGTGACAGGCGCAGTGTGAGATGTACACAGGGCAACATGAATGGTGCTTACAGACATGGAACACACATTTGGCAAGCACACGCACAAACGAAACGAAGCACATCAGACACACTGGAATAGCTGCCTCTGGTGGGGAACGGTGAAGTGGGACATTGAGTTAAAAGGGAATAAATGGGCTTCCCTCGTGGTGCAGACAGTAAAGAATCTGCCTGCAATGCAGGAGACGCAGGTTCGATCTCTAGGTGAGGAAGATCCTCTGGAGAAGGGAGTGGCTACTCACTCCAGCATTCTTGCCTGGAGAATCCCATGGACAGAGGAGCTTGGCGGGCTATAGTCCATGGGGGTCACACAGAGTCATAAAATCAAAGAGAGTTCTTGCACAGACAAATGTCTGTCCTGAACTGAAAATTATGATTAACTTGTCCCTCTGCATCCAAGGCCTGAAAAGTAGAGGCAGGAAAAAAGTACAAGAGAAAGTAAGAAAGCCCAGGTCTAGCCTGGGGCCTATTACTAACTTGCCTGTGACCACAGGCAGGCCCCTTCACCTCTCTGTTCCTAGTTTCCATCTGTTAAAAAAAAAAAAATTCAATTCTCAGGCCTCTTCCAGCTCTGAGTTTTTATGAGCCACAATGAATAAAAAAGTCAATAGAAGCTTTGTGGAGCCATGGGGCTTAAACCTTAAAAACGGAGAGTTGGGGAGAAGCAGAGAAAAGGAGGGTAGTTTTCAGGCAGGGGAAACTTTGAAAGCAAAGCCATGAAGATTACAGCACGTGACTGAAAAGCCTGACCGAGGGCTCAGTGTATCTGGTAGGGCCTTGGCCCAGTTCTTCCCTGGGGCTCCCTAGCTTGACGGGGGTACCACCTGCAATTCAATCAAGTCAGAGACCTTCCAGTCTTCCCATTTCTCTGTTCACCAGTTGCCAGATCATGTCCACTAAAAAACTCACAATTCACCCCGATTCCCACTATCATGCTGCCCTAGTCCCAGGCTTCAAGCCTGGACTCCGCTCTAGAACATCCTTCCTCCACTCCCCCAGAGTATTCTTTCTTTACCTCAAGACTGCCCACAGCACTTCTGGGCATGCGATCCTTAGACCTGCCCTGATGTCAGCGAGGTTCTCCACCTTTGTTCTGCGGCTGTGCCTTTTGAATAGAGACATATGTGTGCACGACTAGTTGCTTCAGTCGTGTCCGACTTTTTGCGACCCCATGGACTGTAGCCCGCCAGGCTCCTCTGTCCATGGGATTCTCCAGGCAAGAGTACTGGAGTGGGTTGCCATGCCTTCCTCCAGGGGATCTTCCTGATCCAGGGATCGAACCCATGTCTCTTATGTCCCTGCAATGGCAGGAGAGTTCTTTACCACTGGCATCACCTGGGAAGCCCTGAGTAGAGACACAGCCATCAGCAGTGTCGCTCAACACAGTGATTCATCCAGAGAAGATGTCAGAATTCCTCTAGGACACAGTCTTTATCACATCATTTAGAGCATCTTGAATGATGCCCTTGAGCCTGCACCTCCCACTGCCCCAGATCCAGGTTCATCACTCCTTGCCTGTCACAAATTAAGCTTCAAGCAACTGTTAATTCCCTGAATATGAACACATCACATATGCTCGCATCCTGTGGCTTCGCCCATCGTGTTCCCTCTTCCTGGAGTATACCAGATCCTCCACCACCCACCCATCTGCTTTGCACACACATATCCACCCTGCAAACCTCAGCTCAGATGCCACCTCCTCCAAGCAGCCCTCTCTACTACTTCTCACCCAGAAAGAATTGATCATGCTTTGTTTGTGCTACCCTGCACCGTGAATGGGCTTCCCAGGTGGCTCAGTGGGTGAAGAATCCTTCTGTCAATGCAGGAGATGCAAGAGGTGCAGATTCGATTCCTGGGTCGGGAAGATCCCCTGGAGGAGGAAGTGGCAATCCACCCCAGTTTTCTTGCCTGGAGAATCCCATGGACAGAGGAGCCTGGTGGGCTACAGTCCATGGAGTTGCAAAGAGTCGGACACGACTGAGCAACTGAGCAGAGGCAGAGGCACCACGAATATACCTGAGCCTTTTCTCGTCTCCCACAGTGTTGTAACTGAGTCCTGGTCTGTGTCCCCACTAGACCCCTGCTGGGCTGTGAATCCTTGCGGGTGTACACTGTATGGTTTATTTATCTTTGTCCCCCATGCACCAGCCCAGTACTGACACATGGGGCCACAGAGCAAGTTCATTGCATTAGGTTTAATATGTGTTTGGCAGGTAATGGTCTTCCTTTTTACTCCCCACAGAAAACAAGTGATTGCTTTTCTTTCCTCATTTTTGGAAGCCCTGCCCACCACGCAGCTGCAGTGGACATCCTGATTCCCCGATGGACGAAGAAGACCAACTGATCCAGCCTCAAGACCAGAGCTGCTGGGCCACCCTGCCCGATGTGTGCCTGCGTCGTGTCTTCTGGTGGCTGGGAGACAGGGACAGGTCCAGAGCGGCCCTTGTCTGCAGGAAGTGGAACCAGACGATGTATTCGGCTGACCTCTGGCGATACAGGACCATCACGTTCAGTGGGAGACCTTCCAGGGTACATGCATCCGAATTCGAGTCAGCCCTTTGGTATGTTAAGAAATTTGGTCGTTACCTGGAGCACCTGGAGATCAAATTCCTGAATCCTTACAACGCTGTCCTGACCAAGAAGTTCCAGGTCACCATGCGAGGCCTCCTCTCATGTCTGGGCAAGAGTAACAACCGTCTGAAATCTTTCTCCATCCAGCATCTCGAGTTGGACCGCCTGGTCTGGAGGAACAGCATCAGGAGCTCATTCATGAAAAGCTTGAGCTTCTTCTTGAAGAAGATGGGCAAACACCTGAACTATCTCAGCCTGAAGGGGGCCAGGCTCACCACGGAACAAGGCTGCCACATCCTCAACGCCCTGAGCTACTTAAGGAACGGGAGCACGGTGACGGAGCTCAACATCGAGGACTACTTCAGCCACCACCTCGCCGTCTACAGCAGTCCCCAGTTCAACAAGACCATGGCCACGTTCCACAGCCTGGTGTCCCTGACCCTCAACTACAACTGCATCTCTGACGAGCTGCTGGAAAACCTGTGCGACAACAACCCCGGCACCCTCCGGACCATGAACATCAAGTGCCACATTCACGACCCCCACGGGCAGGTCATCTGGGGCATGTCTTGGGCCAGGCTGGCGAGGCACGCCACCAGCCTGAAGGTCAACTTCTTCTTTGAGCGGGTCATGAAGTACGAGCACTTGGCCCGGATCCTCTTGCAGGAGATCCCCATCAGGAGCATCAGTCTGAGAAGCTGCTATTTCAGCGACCCCGACTGGTCCATGAGACCCACCCTGACGGACCTCCTGCCCACCTTTCGGCACACTCTGCAGGTAGGTACGACCGGAGGGCCAGGAGGCCGGGGAGGAGTGGCCGCCCCTCTGGTTCCTCCTGCCTGCTCTCAAAAGGTGAAAGACCCTGTGGACTGTAGCCTCCCACGCTCCTCTGTCCATGGGATTCTCCAGGCAAGAATACTAGAGTGAGTTGCCATTTCCTTCTCTGGGGGATCTTCCCAACCCAGGGATCGAACCCGGGTCTCCTGCAATGCAAGCAGCTTCTTTACCATCTGAGCCACCAGGGAAGCCTTAAGTTGAGATTCTGAGAAAGGTCACCAAACTACGCCTCCCCTGGTCCCCAAGACCACAGCAGAGGACAAAAGCTACTGCTCGCTTCTGGTACATGAAACCCACTCTTGGGTGACTGTCCACCAGGGAAAGCGCCTATATCCCTGGCTCAGAACTCTGAAGTCCAAGCATGCAGGTGCCTCCCCTGGTGACCAGAAGGTCGGCAGCCCCTTCCACTCATCCACCTGACACAGCAGCACACAGGACACAGTGAGACTCCAAACCAGACAAAAAAACAGACTTGACCCAAGTTACCGAGGAGCTCAGAGGCGTGGGCTCTTCTCTAATCTGGCAGCTCCCCATCTATAAAATCAGCATCATTTTGTCCCCTTAGCAGGGACCTCACAGTCTTCTCAAGTGGCTCAGCGGTAAAGAATCCATGACTGCCAATGGAGGAGATGCAGGTTTGATTCCTGGGTTGGGAAGATCCCCTGCAGAAGGGCATGACAACCCACTCTGGTATTCTTGTCTGGAGAATCCCATGGACAGAGGAGCCTGGAGGGCTACAGTCCAGGGGATCACAAAGAGTCAAACACAACTGAGCGACTGAATAACAAGGACCTCACACAAGGCTGTGAGCATGGATATACGGGGGTATATATACCACCACTGGGACTTTCCTGGTGGTCCTGTCGCTAAGCCTCCACAATCCCAGTGCAGGGAACGCAGCTTCGATCCATGGTCAGGGAACTAGGTCCCATATGATGCAACTAAGGGTTTGCATGCCACAACTAAGACCCAGTGCAGTCAGGTAAATTAATTAATTTATACCACTTAATAAACTTATAATTATATAACAAATAAATGATAAATTAATAAGCTTATTAATAAATTTATAAATTAAGAAACACCAATACTTACAGTGAGGGATGACAAAGTGTGAAGAGGTCATTTATGCTCACACAGCCCTGAAGTGGGCAGGCAGACATCATACTACCTTTTGGTGTTGCCCATAGTCACCTGGCCAGTCCACTGCAGGGCCAGGAAGACCACTTTGGTCTCCAGATTCTAGGTACATTTCCTCAAAACTCCAAGTTTTGGAAACTTGGATGAGATCACTTGCATTCCCAAATCCCTTCCTCTGACAACTGCGTGTCCAGTGTCCCTTATCTAAGGCACTGGAGGGGACTTCCCCAGTGGGCCAGTGGCTGAGACTCCGCTTCTACTGCAGGAAGCATGGGTTCCAGCCCTGGTCCTGATAAGGGAAACTAGGCTCCCGTGTGCCGCAAGGCATGGACAATAAATAAATAAAACACTTGGACTACCACGGCCACCAGGCCAGTGTTGGATCATGAAAGTGCTGTGAAATGATCCAGCTAAGTCCCAGCATCTCTGTTCACGTCGTCTGCCCCATTGGTGCTTTTCCAGAAACTAACTTTTGAATTCAACAACAACCATGAGTCTCTGGATGAAGAGCTGCACCTCCTCATCTTATCCTGCAGGAAGTTGTTTTATTTCAAAATCTGGGCTTTCCTGGATGTTAAGTTTGTGGAGAGGATCCTAAAGAGCCGGGAGGAAGGGCAGTGTGCCCTGCGCACACTCAAGGTAAGAGCACCCCAGGGTGGGTTCCACCAAGGGCAGGGGCACAGGGGCTTCTGGGGGGGCAGGTGTCCAGTCCTGGGATGAAGGTCAGGGTGGAGGCAGGGCATGGGGGTTGGATGTCTCACAAGTCTGTCCCTTCTGTGAAATTGCTAATTTCCAAGGGAATCTGGAGCTTAGGATTAATAATTAGTAGTAATCATCCTCAGCATTGATAGTTGGGGTTGGGCTTTTCCTGATTCTGCCAACAATTGTATGGGTTCCTCATTTGGATGGTCTTTGGGGCCTGGGTGATGTAGTCACAGGGTGCGTGTGTGCAGATGTGTTTCTCTGTCAGCACAGGTGAGAATTTATACAAACAGATATGAGACGAATGAAGAGGACAGGACACTGCGGGAAATTTACAGGAAGTACAGAAAGCTGATCGATTCAGAGCTTAACTATTTTGTCATCGCTTACCCCATGATGTAACCAGCGCTCTCCAGAGAAAGAAAACCAGGAGCACTTTGAACCTGACAATCCGGTCCTCATAGAATGACACTTGGGGCATCCCCTACTCCACCCCTTTTCCTCCTCTCCCTCCTTGTTTGCTGGCTTCACACCAACGTGACACCCCAGCAATGCCTAGGACGTCATGCGAAGACCCCAGGTGACTTTAAAGTGCTATCTTTGCCAGCTATCCAGGGGTGATTTCTCTTTTTTGTGGTTTGGTTTTGCTTTTTGATTCTCAGTCAGCCATGGAGCTGAAAGCCCAAAGCCACTCAGCAGGTTCTTACTCAGGGACCCTGGCTTTTGCTGACCTTGCTCCCGAAAAGGTGCCAGGGAGGAAACAGAGCCAAGATTTCCATCGACTATCAGTGTCAGCTCAGAAAGGCTTTTGTTGTTGTTGTTGTTGAACAAGATTTGTTCATTTATTTTTAATCTTTGGTTACACCCTGCAGCATGTGAGATCTTATTTCTCTGACCAGGCATCGAACCCGTACTCTTTGCATTAGAAGGCAGAGTCTTAACCATTGGACCGCCAGGGAGGTCCCCCAGAAACGCTTTCTATCCTGGCTGACCTTCATGTCAGAGCCTCCTGCCACTGAAGCTGGCCAGGCCTGATCTCAGATGAATGAAATCAGCCAGCAGGTCCTCCAGCGAAGCAGGGAGATTCCCACATGTAGACAGAGCCGCTCAGAGCCAGAACTCCTTCCCACAGGAGCTCAGCTCCTAATCTGTTGGTGTTATGGACTCAGATCTCCCATATCTGCTTTTCTGGTTCCCCTGTGTTTTCCCCATCCAGACAGCGTGGTGCTCAGCCTATTACGAAAGCTCAGTTCTCATGTGGGGCTGAACCAGAAGTGACCATGACCTTCATAGTCCCAAAGCATCTGTAATGTCCTGGAGAAATGTCCCTGACACAATGCTAAGTGAAAAAGGCATGACACAAAACTGTGTTTAGTGTTAATACCAATCACAATAAAATACAAGTACAGGTGTTTTTTAAGCATAGGAGAGATATACCAAAATGTTAATAGTGATCTCTGAGTGGTGGGATTATGGGTGATTTTTATTTTCCTTTTTATGCTGTCCCCTATTTCTCAGCTTTTCTGCAAAGACCATGTGCTATTTTTATAGTCACAGGGAAACATGATGTGTTTTAAATGGGGAGTATGGATAAACTCCTGAGCCCATGCTGTTGACATGGATTTCTTCTGATCTTTTGAGATTTTGTGCATATAATTCTACCTAGGGTTTTTTTCCCCAATCAGTTCAGTTCAGTTCAGTCGTTCAGTCATGTCCCACTCTTTGCAACCCCATGAACAGCAACATGCCCGGCCTCCCTGTCCATCACCAACTCCCGGAGTCCACCCAAACCCATGTTCATTGAGTTGGTGATGCCATCTAACCATCTCATCCTCTGTCGTCCCCTTCTCCTCCTGCCCTCAATCTTTCCCAGCATCAGGAGCTTTTCACATGAGTCAGTTCTTCAAATCAGGTGGCCAGACTATTGGAGTTTCAGCTTCAACATCAGTCCTTCCAGTGAACACCCAGGACGGATCTCCTTTAGAATGGACTGGAGAGTCCAAAGGACTCTCAAAAGTCTTCTCCAACACCACAGTTCAAAAGCATCAATTCTTCAGCACTCAGTTTTCTTTATAGTCCACCTCTCACATCCATACATGACCACTGAAAAACCATAGCCTTGACTAGATGGACCTTTGTTGGCAAAGTAATGTCTCTGCTTTTTAATATGCTGTCTAGGTTGGTCATCGGAGAAGGCAATGGCAACCCACTCCAGTACTCTTGCCTGGAAAATCCCATGGACGGAGGAGCATGGTAGGCTGCAGTCCATGGGGTCGCTGAGGGTTGGCCACGACTGAGCGACTTCACTTTCACTTTTCACTTTCCTGCATTGGAGAAGGAAATGGCAACCCACTCCAGTGTTCTTGCCTAGAGAATCCCAGGGACGGGGAAGCCTGGTGGGCTGCCGTCTGTGGGGTGGCACAGAGTCGGACACGACTGAAGCGACTTAGCAGGTTGGTCATAACTTTCTTTCCAAGGAGTAAGCGTCTTTTAATTTCATGGCTGCAGTCACCATCTGCAGTGATTTTTTGAGCCCAGAAAAATAAAGTCAGCCAGCCACTGTTTCCACTGTTTCCCCATCTATTTGCCATGAAGTGATGGGACCAGATGCCATGATCTTAGTTTTCTGAATGTTGAGCTTTAAGCCAACTTTTTCACTCTTCTCTTTCACTTTCATCAGGAGTCTCTTTAGTTCTTCACTTTCTGCCATAAATTAATAAAATCTCAGGACTTTTGACAAGTGTCTCACTTCAGATTTTATCTCATCTTTTGTATGTTGTATCCATATTTATGCTTAGCTTTTCAGGTCTTTATTAAAGCTCATTCTTTCTAGTGCTTTTCCGTTTTCACAGCATTTCCACAATCACTGTCTGATCTGAATGTCCCTGCAATGCTGTTGGGTGCCTATGGTTCCTGTTTCATGAACCTTCAGAAGAAAATCAGCACTGGCAAGAGGTGCAGGGTCCCTATCTGGTTATCAAACTCAGGTTCAACTGTTTGTTGCTCGAGAAATCAATATTGAGAGACAAGTGTTGGGTAAAAGGAAAGATAGCTTTCTTGAGGAAGCCAGCAATTCTGAGAAGGTAGACTCATGTCCCAAAGAACCAACTCACCATTGGTGATCGGGGATCAAGAGCTTTTAAAGAGGAGTTTTAGGGGTGCACAGGCAGGTGAGGGGCCACATGCAGAACAGCACAATCAACTCAGACAATCGTTTTGAGATTCATCTTGCTGTGTTTTGATCAGCCTCATTATTTTTAAAAGAAAACGTTATTTATTTTTGCCTGCATAGGGTCTTAGTTGCAGCATGGGGGATCTTTTGTTACGGCACACAGACTTCTCTCTAGTTGTGGTACACGAGCTCTGTAGTTTGCAGCTAACGGGCTCTTGAGTTGAGGCACTGGTTCAGCGGTTGTGGCGCACAGGCTTAGTTACTCGGTGGCCTGTGTGATCTTAGTTCCCCAACCAGAGATCAAACCCACATCCGCTACATTGGAAGGTGGATTCTTTACCACTGTGCCACCTGGATTTTTTTTTTTAAGTAAATAGCATTGTCAACTAATTAGACAGCAGTGAGGAATAAAATACAGTGGTGAGGAATAAACAGACACACAGAACAGTGGTTATAGTAACAATATGCACGTTATTATAATCTAAGGGTGACCATATCGTCCAGCATAGAAGCTGCTTTTCTTCCTCCCCAAGTTCTTCCACTCCATGTTGTCCAGCCCACTGAACGAATGTGACCTGGGCCACCCTTGATGACAGCTCTAGAGGTGGTCTAACTGTTCCATTTCAAAAGGTCATTTCCAAAAGATATTTCTCTTGTATGACATTTTAAACCCTTCTAAGTCACGATCTAACCTTGTCACTCACCCATGTAATGAGTGACGTAATGAGTGATAGGATGACCTGCCTGTGACTGAATAATTAAGCAACTTTAGAGAAACCCAGGTCCAAGAAGAATGACATACGTTTACTGAAGTAATAGCTAATAGCAGACAAGTATGCTGCTAAGTCGCTTCAGTCGTGTCCGACTCTGTGCGACCCCAGAGACGGCAGCCCACCAGGCTCCCCCATCCCTGGGACTCTCCAGGCAAGAACACTGGAGTGGGTTGCCATTTCTTTCTCCAATGCATGAAAGTGAAAAGTGAAAGGGAAGTCGCTCGGTCGTGTCCGACTCTTCGCGACCCCATGAACTGCAGCCCACCATGCTCCTCCGTCCATGGGATTTTCCAGGCAAGAGTACTGGAGTGGGGTGCCATTGCCTTCTCCAAGCAGAAAAGTATAATCAACCATAAATTCCACCAGCTTGGGAATCGGCGACCTGAAAGTGGAAGTGATGCTTGCTCAGTCGTGTCGGCCTCTTTGTGACCCGTGGACTGTAGCCCAGCAGGCTCCTCCGTCCATGGGATTCTCCAGGCAAAGCAACTGGAGTGGGTAGCCATGCCCTTCTCCATCTGCCTCACCCGGGTATCGAACCCAGGTCTCCTACGTTACGAGCAGATTCTTTACCATGTGAGCCACCTGGGAAACCTAAGTGCTGGTAATTCTGCATGATGCAGCAATTTAAAGACAGAGATGGGTCTTCATGTCTTGACATGGACACCCTTCAAGATGTGCTAAGTGAAAAAAGCAAGCTGCAGGGCTCTCCTGCAGACAGGCTTCTGACTTGGGCCCCTGAGGCCCCTCTGATTCTGGGGCTCATCAACCTCCCTGCTGCGCCCCCTGGTGGCCTCCTGGCCACCATCCTGACCCCAAGCCCCATCCAAGACCAGCCACCCGGATAAGCGACCCCAGCAGGCAGGAGCTAGTATCTGCCTGCTTCCTTCAGGGTCCCAGATGCTGAAGACCAGAGTTTCCTTTCATGGTGGTCAAGGAAATCAGAGAACAGCCAATCCCCATTTGGACTTGTTCTCTGGGGCTGGTTCATCATCACCCCTTTGAATCGAATAGTGGGAAGGCCCATGTCTTTTCTGGACACTGCACTGGCAAAATTTCCAGGGTCACTTCAAGTTATCAAAGTCTCATTTCAGTAATCGCAGTTTTGAGACCCATACAGAGTGGTCAGATTCACAGAGACAGAGGGTAGAATGGTGCTTCCTGGGGGCAGGGGCAGGGGGTAGGGGTAGGGGGCGTTCTTGTTTAGCAGACATGGGGTTAGGGTTCTGGAGATGAGTAAACGCCAATACCCAGCTGGGTACACAACAATTCGGTCCTGCTGAATCCTACATTTTAAAATGGTTAAATGAGAAATTGGATGTTATGTGCATTTTACCACAATAAAAGATGTACAAAGGGGAGGAGAGGGCGAGATGTATGGAAAGAGTAACATGGAAACTTACACTATCATATGTAAAACAGATAGCCAATGGGAATTTGCTGTATGGCTCAGGAAACTCAAACTGGGGCTCTGTATCAACCTAGAGGGGTAAGATGGGGAGGGAGATGGGAGGGAGGTTCAAAAGGGAGGGGATATATGTATCCCTGTGGCTGATTCATGATGAGATTTGACAGAAAACAACAAAATTCTGTAAAGCAATTATCCTTCAATAAAAAATAAATTTTTAAAAAAGATGTACAAAGAGTACAAGCCAAAAAACAACAACAAAAAAGAAAAGTTTATTTAAGGTTAAAAACATCTCCGCCATCTATTTTGGATAGACAGCACACAGCGGGGGGTGGGGGTGGGGGTGGGGGTGGGGGTGGGGGTGGGGGTGGGGTAGAGGGCGGGGGTGGGGGGCGCTTGTGAGTCTGTGCGTCTGTATGTGGCAGGGACTCTGTGTGGGGGATGAATGTTGCTTCCCCTCCCCCTCTGCTCACACATCCTGAGATCCTCTTCCTTACTCGCTCACTGGGCTGCTTTTGCTTCCTCCGGGGTTGAAATAGGGGAGAGAGAGGAGCAAGCCTGTCACGCTTTCTACTCTAAAAATCAGCTTTGGGGACCTCCCTGGCAGACCAGTGGTTAAGACTCCCGGGGCCGGGGGCTCCGTTTTTATCCCTGGTCAGGGAACTCTGGAACTCTGGTGGGGTTCCATCCCTGGCTCGGGATCCATGCCTGGTCATGCCGTATGCCCTGTGGTACAGCCAAAAAGAATACTAATAAAATTTTTTAAAAATCAAATTCTAACTAGTTCTGGGTGACCTGCCACACATCTCCCCAGGCTTGCTATGTGTAGAAAGCTAACTCTTCATCTAGTGACTCTTGAAAGTTCTTCCCAACCCTGCAGCCCACATCATTACCGGGGTCTCTCACCCACAAGTCTCACCCTTGGTCTGTAGGGACCCCTTACCCTAGGCCCACAGGTAGCCTTAGGCTTCAGCTTCTTGCTGCTAAGTCTCAGCTCCCCTCCAGGTGGCGCTCCTGGACAGGTTTTTATTAATATTACCGCTCTATGCAAGTTTTCCCTCTGCGTAGAGGTGCCTTCTGCATGTGCGTGCTAAGTTCGCTTCAGTCATGTCTGACTCTTTACGACCTACTGGACTGCAGCCCACCAGGCTGCTCTGTCCATGGGATTCTCCAGGCAAGAATACTGGAGTGGGTCGCCGTGCACTCCTCCAGCCGCTCTCCCCATTCAGTTCAGTCGCTCAGTCGTGTCGGAATCTTTGCGACCCCATGGACTGCAACACGCCAGGTTTCCCTGTCCATCACCAACTCCGAGCGTGCTCAAACTCCTATCCATCCAGTCGGTGATGCCATTTGGATCTCGTCCTCTGTCGTCCCCTTCTCCTCCTGCCTTCAATCTTTGCCAGCATCAGGGTCTTGCCCAATGAGTTAGTTCTTCTCAATAGGTAGTCAAAGTATTGGAGCTTCAGCTTCAGCAACAGTCCTTCCAATGAATATTCAGGACTGATTTCCTTTAGGATTGACTGGTTTGATCTTCATGCTGTCCAAGGGTCTTTCAAGAGTCTTCTCCAACACCACAATTCAAAAACATCAATTCCTCTCCCATGGCTCACATCTAATCCACAGGAAAGTCTCACATCCTTTTCTCTCAGCAGGTCTTAGGAGAGCCAGTTTCTAGTGCAGCAAACTATCTTCCCTTCACCATCAAAATCAGTGGTGGCCGACAAGTTTGTCATGCATTCTATTCGAAAAATCAGATTCATTGGGGTAAAATTTACATAAAGTTCACCAGTTTTACTATATATCATCATCTAGCGACATCATGATCAGGATAAAGAACATTTCGTCAACTGAAAAGGTTTGCTGTGCCCTTGCCTCACCCCTTACTTCTGGCCCTTAGCAACTACCAGTCTGATTTCTATCCCTGGACGTTTGCCTCCACCAAAGGAATCATGTTTTGAGGATTTACAGATTATAAACGGAATCACACAAGTAATCACTCATACTGGGTTTCTTTCACTTAGCATAAAACTTGGGACAAGCACTCATATTGTTGCCTGTATTGCTAGTTATTTCTTTCTATAGTTGAGCAGTGTCCGTTGTATCCATATACTACAATTTATTTATTCATTGATGGAATTGGCTTGTTTTAAATTTTTATCATTATGAATATAGCAGCTGTAAACATTTGTGTACAAGTCTTTGTGTGGATACATGCTTTTGTTCCTGTTAATATCTAAGGTGGGATTTCTGGGTCTCGTGATAAGTATACAGTTAGCTTGATACATATATACACATATAAACATACTACCAAATTATTTTCCAGAGTGACTGCACCATTTTGCATTCCCGACAGCAATGAATGAAAGTTCCAGTTGCTCTACTTTTTTTGACAACTCTTAGTATTGTCAGTTATTAAAATTTTATCCACTCTGGGGTATGTGTATGTGGGGTTTCCCCCATGTGTCAGTACTTTCAATGTTGTGCACATCAAATTACAGAAAATAGACAACTACTGTGAGATGCAGCTCCTCTGTTCTCATGAACAGCACACACTGTATCACAGGAAATCAAGTTTATATTCCATCATCAAGGGTAGTTTTCCCATTAGTTCCCTTTGTGATATGTCATTAAAAATCCCTTCAAATCCAATAGCCTCATCATTTTTCCTCAAATATCCACTGAAAGGTTTGAGCTTGGAAGAAATGGAAGGTGCAGAACCTGCTGCATTGCTTTGAATTCCATGTGCAATTTTAGTGGAGCAAATAGACCCCAGATGTTTCTCGGTGTGGAAAAATTTATTTTATCTTGGTTGAACTGGAAGTTTTTTTCCGTAATTCAAGAGAATGACTAGGCAAAAGTTCATTTCTCACACAAGGGAAAAACCTTTTTTTGAAGAAGGTCCACTTACTGAAAGTTCAGTAACTGGAATATTGTCCTTTAGCTGAGATCCAAGTCCAACTTGCTCTGCACAGAGCCTCTCAGCACCTTTATTGTCAGCTGGCCCCACCACTCACTTCTATTCCGTGTGGTTTTAATTTGTATTTCCCTAAGGTCTAATATTGTTGAGCATCATTTTATTTGCTTATTATCCACTCATGTATCTTCTTTGCTGACATGTCATTTTATTTGCTTATTATCCATTCATGTATCTTCATTGGCCTAGCGTCTGTTCAAATCTTTTGTCTATGAAAAAAAAGTAAGCTGCTTTTATTGAGCTTTAAGAATTCCTTGTACATTCTACACATAAGTCCTTTACTGGATAATATGTTTTGCAAATATGACTTGCCTTTTCGTTTTTCTTAATGACATCTTTTGTAGATCAGAATTTTTTATTTTTCACAAAATTCCATTTATCATTTTGCTTTTGTTTGCCGTCTAAATAGTCCGTGCCAAGGGAGTCATCCTTATTTCAGTAAGAGTAAATCCAATCCTTATTATTCTATCTTGATTAGAAGTTGAATTTCTTCGGCAACATTTAAGATTTTCTTTTTATTATTGATATTGACAAATCTGACTGTGATCAGCCTTAGTGTGGTTTTCTTTGTTTCTTTGCTTGGGTTTTGTTGAGATTCTATGCATTTATAGTCTAAGCTTTTACAGTCGCCATCTAATTTGGAAAACTTTAAGCCACGATTTATTCAAATATTTTTTCTGTTTAATTTTTGCCTCTTCTGGGATTCCAGTTTGTAATTGGAATATGTTACATTGCTTGATATTGTGCTACAGCCCACCATGACTCTGCTCACTTCTTTTTCAGTGTCTTTTCCTGTAATGCTTTATCTTGGTAGCTTATAATTGCAATTTCTTCAAACGATCACAGTCAAATGATCGTTTCTTCTGTAGTATCCCATCTGCTCTAAAGCCCATCCAGTGTATGTTTCATTTTGGATACTATGTATTTCAACTTTAGAAGTTCCATTTTGGTCTCTTTTGTATATCTTTTATTTTCCTCCTTCAGTTCAGTTCAGTTCAGTTCATTTCAGTCGCTCAGTCGTGTCCGACTCTTTGCAACCCCATGAATTGCAGCACGCCAGGCCTCCCTGTCCATCACCAACTCCCGAAGTTTATCCAAACTCATGTCCATCGAGTCTCTGATGCCATCCAGCCACCTCATCCTCTGTCGTCCCCTTCTCCTCCTGCCCCCAATCCTTCCCAGCATCAGAGGCTTTTCCAATGAGTCAGCTCTTCTCATGAGATGGCCAAAGTACTGGAGTTTCAGCTTTAGCATCATTCCTTCCAAAGAAATCCCAGGACTGATCTCCTTTAGAATGGATTGGTTGGATCTCCTTGCAGTCCAAGGGACTCTCAAGAGTCTTCTCCAACACCACAGGTCAAAAGCATCAATTCTTTGGTGCTCAGCTTTCTTCACAGTCCAACTCTCACATCCATACATGACCACAGGAAAAACCATAGCCTTGACTAGACGGACCTTTGTTGGCAAAGTAATGTCTCTGCTTTTGAATATGCTATCTAGGTTGGTCATAACTTTCCTTCCAAGGAGTAAGCATCTTTTAATTTCATGGCTGCAATCATCATCTGCAGTGATTTTGGAGCCCCAAAAAATAAAGTCTGACACTGTTTCCACTGTTTCCCCATCTATTTCCCATGAAGTGATGGGACCAGATGCCATGATCTTCGTTTTCTGAATGTTGAGCTTTAAGCCAACTTTTTCACTCTCCTCTTTCACTTTCATCAAGAGGCTTTTGAGTTCCTCTTCACTTTCTGCCATAAGGGTGGTGTCATCTGCATATCTGAGGTTATTGATATTTCTCCCGGCAATCTTGATTCCAACTTGTGTTTCTTCCAGTCCAGTGTTTTTCTTGATTCCACTTGTGTTTCTTCCAGTCCATTGTTTTTCATGTTGTACTCTGCATAGAAGTTAAATAAGCAGGGTGACAATATATAGCCTTGACGTACTCCTTTTCCTATTTGGAACCAGTCTGTTGTTCCATGTCCAGTTCTCACTGTTGCTTCCTAACCTGCGCATAGGTTTCTCAAGAGGCAGGTCAGGTGGTCTGGTATTCCCATCTCTTTCAGAATTTTCCACAGTTTATTGTGATCCACACAGGCTTTGGCATAGTCAATAAAGCAGAAACAGATGTTTTTCTGGAACTCTCTCGCTTTTTCCATGATCCAGCGGATGTTGGCAATTTGATCTCTGGTTCCCCTGCCTTTTCTAAAACCAGCTTGAACATCTGGAAGTTCACAGTTCACGTATTGCTGAGGCCTGGCTTGGAGAATTTGGAGCATTACTTTAGTAGTGTGAGATGAGTGCAGTTGTACGGTAGTTTGAGCATTCTTTGGCATTGCCTTTCTTTGGGATTGGGATGAAAACTGACCTTTTCCAGTCCTGTGGCCACTGCTGAGTTTTCCAAATTTGCTGGCATATTGAGTGCAGCACTTTCACAGCATCATCTTTCAGGATTTGAAACAGCTCAACTGGAATTCCATCACCTCCACTAGCTTTGTTCTTGGTGATGCTTTCTAAAGCCCACTTGACTTCACATTCCAGGATGTCTGGCTCTAGGTGAGTGATAACACCATCATGATTATCTCGGTCGTGAAGATCTTTTTTGTACCGTTCTTCTGTGTATTCTTGCCACCTCTTCGTAATATCTTCTGCTTCTGTTAGGTCCATACAATTTCTGTCCTTTATTGAGCCCATCTTTCCATGAAATGTTCCCTTAGTATCTCTAATTTTCTTGAAGAAATCTCTAGTCTTTCCCATTCTGTTGTTTTCCTCTATTTCTTTGCATTTATTGCTGAGGAAGGCTTTCTTCTCTCTTCTTGCTATTCTTTGGAACTCTGCATTCACATGCTTATATCTTTCCTTTTCTCCTTTGCTTTTCACTTCTCTTCTTTTCTCAGCTATTTGTAAGGCCTCCCCAGACAGCCATTTTGCTTTTTTGCATTTCTTTTCCATGGGGATGGTCTTGATCCCTGTCTCCTGTACAATGTCACGAACCTCATTCCATAGTTCATCAGGCCCAAATTTTCCTTGATTATAGTCTTAACATTTAAAATAATGGTTTTAAAGTCCTTAACTACTAATCCCATCATCTCTGTCATTTCTGGGTCTGTTCGTGGCTTGGTTGTTCTAAGTATGTGTCCGATTTTTGTGTTTTGTTACATGTCCTGTGATTTTCTAATGGGTGCTGCTGCTGCTGCTGCTGCTGCTGCTAAGTCACTTCAGTTGTGTCCGACTCTGTGCAACCCCATAGACCGCAGCCCACCAGGCTCCCCCATCCCTGGGATTCTCCAGGCAAGAACACTGGAGTGGGTTGCCATTTCCTTCTCCAATGCAGGAAAGTGAAAAGTGAAAGTGAAGTCGCTCAGTCGTGTCCGACTCTTAGCGATCCCATGGACTGCACCCTACCAGGCTCCTCCATCCATGGGATTTTCCAGGCAAGAGTACTGGAGTGTGGTGCCGTTGCCTTCCCCAATGGGCGCTAAATATGGTGAATTTTACGTTGTTGAATTTTATGTGCTGTGTTGTATTGTATTTCTTGAAAAAGTGTTGGATTTTGTTCTGGCATGCGGTTAACTAATTTGTGACTCTGTTTATCCTTTCAGAGATTTTTTTTATGCTTTGTTAGGACAGGCAGACTTGACTCTATGATGGATTAGCTCTGCCTCTATTCCCTTCCTCACCAGCTTCACAAAGGTGTGATTGGCAAACTGAACTGAAATATTACTCCTTGGAAGAAAAGTTATGACCAACCTAGATAGCATATTCAAAAGCAGAGACATTATTTTGCCAACTAAGGTCCGCCAAGTCAAAGCTATTGTTTTTCCTGTGGTCATGTATGGATGTGAGAGTTGGACTGTGAAGAAGGCTGAGCGCCGAAGAATTGATGCTTTTGAACTGTGGTGTTGGAGAAGACTCTTGAGAGTCCCTTGGACTGCAAGGAGATCCAACCAGTCCATTCTGAAGGAGATCAGCCCTGGGATTTCTTTGGAAGGAATGATGCTAAAGCTGAAGCTCCAGTACTTTGGCCACCTCATGAGAAGAGTTGACTCATTGGAAAAGACTCTGATGCTTGGAGGGATTGGGGGCAGGAGGAGAAGGGGACGACCAAGGATGAGATGGCTGGATGGCATCACGGACTCGATGGACGTGAGTCTGAGTGAACTCCGGGAGATGGTGATGGACAGGGATGCCTGGCGTGCTGCAATTCATGGGGTTGCAAAGAGTCGGACACGACTGAGCAACTGAACTGAACTGAAGGGTACATTATTTGATATACATGGAAACTGTGAAAGGATTCTCCCAGTCAAGTTGATCAACATACCGTCACCTCAAATAGGCTTCCCTTCTGGCTCAGCTGGTAAAGAATGCATCTGCAATGCAGGAGACCTGGGTTCGGTCCGTGGGTTGGGAAGATCCCCCAGAGAAGGGAGAGGCTACTCACTCCAGTATTCTGGCCTGGAGAGTTCCATGGACTGTACAATCCATGGGATCACAAAGAATCGGACACGACTGAGCAAGCTTCACTTTCACTTTCATCACCTCACATAATTATCTTTTTGGTGTGTATGTGAGAAAGCTTAAGATTTGCTATGAGAGTAAATATAGAAACTGTGTGATCTACTATAGTCACCATGCTGTACATTAGATCCTCAAAACTTAACTATCTTACGACTGAAAGCTTGTACCCTTTTACCAGCCTCTCCCCATTTCCCCCTCTCTCCAGCCGCTAGCAACCACCATTCTATTCTGTGAAAGTGAAAGTCACTCAGTCGTGTCCGACTCTCTGCCACCCCATGGACTGTAGCCTGCCAGGCTCCTCTGTCCATGGAATTTTCCAGGCCAGAATACTGGAATGGGTGGCCATGCCCTTCTCCAGGGATCTTCCCAACCCAGGAATCAAACCCAGGTCTCCTGCATTGCAGGCAGATTCTTTGTCAACTGAGCCACCAGGGAAGCCCATTCTATTCTGTCTTCTTTTTTTTTTTCTTAACGCATAAGTGATATCATACAGTTCTTGTCTATATCTGTCTGGCTTATTCCACTTAGCACAATGCCCTTCAGGTTCATCCATGAATCTGTAAATGGCAGGACTTCCTTCTTTGTTAAGACTGAATAATATTTCATGGTGTGCGTGTGTGTGTGTGAAATTTTCTTTATCCATCCATCTGTCAACAGAGACCTACTTTCTTTCTATGTCTCAGCAACCATGAATAGTGCTGCAATGAACACAGGAGTACAGTTATTTCTTAAAGATAGTGCTTTCATTTCTTTGCATATGAATCTCCCAGAAGTGAGATTGCTGGGTCATAGCATAGTTCTATTTTTAATTTTTTAAAGGAACCTCCGTACTGTTTTCCATAGTGACTGTTCCAGTTTACATTCCCACCAACAGAGTGCTAGAATTCACTTTTTTCAGCATCCTCATCAGCACTGGTTGTCTCAAGTCGCTTTGATAACAGACATCGTAACAGGTGTGAGATGGTAACTTACTGTGGTTTTGACCTGCATTTCTCTAATAATTAGTGATCTCAAGCATCTTATCATGTTGGCCATTTGTATGTCTTCCTTGGAAAAAATTCTATTCAGGTCCTTTGCCCATTTTACAGTTGGGTTATTTGGGTTTTTTGCTACTGAGTTGCATACATCCCTTATCTTTTTTTGGATATTAACTCCTTATCAGATACATGGTTTGCAAATATTTTCTCCTATTCTATGGGTCGCGTTTCATTTTGTTGCAATACACGCGTGACCCATCTGAAGACTCTACCCAATGCTTGGTGTATTAGGAGTTCTCTCCATTTTGACAGGTGGAAACAGGGGCTATTCCTACTCCTGCGTGAGCCTCAGAAACATTTGGCTCCTGTGTGGTGGTCCTTTCCCTCGCCTTGAGTAGCTTCCTGTTACACATGAGCACATCAGTTCTTAATGAAGTCCTCTGGGATCCCAGTCCCCTGGCCTTACAGAAGGCAAGTGTGGAGCATTGGGGGAAATGGCAGGGATGCGAGGGGAAATGCGGGTGGAACAGAGACTAGGAAACCCTGTGGAAGATTGGAGGGACTGGGAGGATCGGTTCAGTTCAGTCACTCAGTCGTGTCCAACTCTCTGCGACCCCATGGACTGCAGCACACCAGGCCTCCCTGTCCATCACCAACTCCCAGAGCTTATTCAAACTCTTGTCCATTGAGTTGGTGATGCCATCCAACCATCTTATCCTCTGTTGTCCCCTTCTCCTCCCACCTTCAATCTTTCCCAGCACCAGGGTCTTTTCAAATGAGTCAGTTCTTCAAATCAGGTGGCCAAAGTATTGGAGTTTCTGCTTCAGCATCAGTCCTTCCAATGACTATTCAGGACTCATTTCCTTTAGGATTGACTGGTTGGATCTCCTTGCAGTCCAAGGGACTCTCAAGAGTCTTCTCTAACACCACAGTTCAAAAGCATCAGTTCTTCAGTGCTCAGCTTTCTTTTTGGTCCAACTCTCACATCCAAACATGACTACTGGAAAAACCATAGCTTTGACTAGATGGACATTTGTTGGCAAAGTAATGTCTCTGCTTTTGAATATGCTGTCTAGGTTGATCATAGTTTTTCCTCCATGAAGCAAGTGTCTTTTAATTTCATGGCTGCAGTCACCATCTGCAGTGATTTTTGGAGCCCCCCAAAATAAAGTCTGTCACTGTTTCCACTGTTTACCCATCTATTTCCCATGAAGTGATGGGACCAGATGCCATGATCTTCGTTTTCTGAATGTTGAGTTTTAAGCCAACTTTTTCACTCTCCTCTTTCACTTTCATCAAGAGGCTTTTTAGTTTCTCTTCACTTTCTGCCATAAGGGTGGTGTCATCTGCATATCTGAGGTTATTGATATTTCTCCTGGCAATCTTGACCCCAGTTTATGCTTCATCCAGCCCAGCATTTCATATGACGTACTCTGCAAATAAGTTAAATAAGCAAGGTGAGTGACAATATACAGCCTTTATGTACTCCTTTCCCGATTTGCAACCAGTCTGTTGTTCCACAGTTCCAACTGTTGCTTCTTGACCTGCACACAGGTTTCTCAGGAGGCAGTAAACAGAGAGGATGGGTGGGGCTGAGAAGGCCTGGAGGTCTGAGAAGAGATGGATATGCTGGGAGGAGTTCGCAGGAGGTGAGAGATAGGAGACATGGGAAAGGGGCATGGCCAGGGCTGGTCATCTTCACAAATCACAGCCCTACCAAAACCAAATCCCGCTGGACTCCCTCCATAACCACCTGCTGCAGCAGGCCCCAAGCTCTGGCTGGGTCCATGCCATGACAGCTGCTGGGACCCACCCCTGGCTGGACTGGGAGCTCCCTGACTGCCAGGGTGGGCCCTGCCCTCACCCTGTGGTCAGCAGGCTCTCATCCTGCTTGTGATGGGAAATGAAAGGTAACCTGGGGGATCTTGCATTTCCTCCTCTCTGGGTCCAGGGGTCGCTGAAGGTGGCATGAAAAGTTGTGGGTGGTTTACTAATATCTGGTCAACTGAGTCTCCATGAAAAGGCCTCTGTGTGTGTGTTTGTGTGTGACTGTGCACACTCAGTTGTGTCTGATTCTTTGCAATCCCATGGATTGCAGTGTGCCAGGTTCCTCAGTCCATGGGATTTCCCAGGACAAGAATACTGGAGTGGGTTGCCATTTCCTCCTCCAAGGGGGGGATATTCCTGACCCAGGGATCGAACCAGCACCTCCTGCATCTCCTACATTGCAGGCTGATTGTTTACCACTGCACCACCTAGGAAGCCCCAAGGGCCCCTCTCAGTTCAGTTCAGTCACTCAGTCATGTCCAACTCTTTGCCACCCCATGGACTGCAGCAGGCCAGGCCTCCCTGCCCATCACCAACTCCCGGAGTTTGAGTCACTGATGCCATCCAGCCATCTCATCCTCTGTTGTCCCCTACTCCTCCTGCCTTCAATCTTTCCCAGCACCAGGGTCTTTCCAAATGAGTCAGTTCTTCAAATCAGGTGGCCAGAGTATTGGAGTTTCTGCTTCAGCATCAGTCCTTGCAATATTCATTCATCCATGCAGGACTGATTTCCTTTAGGGTGAACTGGTTGGATCTCCTTGCAGTCCAATGGACTCTCAAGAGTCTTCTCCAACACCACAGTTCTAAAGCATCAGTGCTTCGGTGCTCAGCCTCTTTACAGTCCAACTCTCACATCCAAACATGACTACTGGAAAAACCATAGCTTTGACTAGATGGACCTTTGCTGGCAAAGTAATGTCTCTGCTTTTTGATATGCTGTCTACCTAGACAGCATACTTCCAAGGACTAAGTGTCTTTTAATTTCATGGCTGCAGTCACCATCTGCAGTGATTTTGGAGCCCCCCAAAATAAAGTCTGTCACTGTTTCCCCATCTGTTTGCCATGAAGTGATGGGACCAGATGCCATGATCTTAGTTTTCTGAATGTTTAGTTTTAAGTCAACTTTTTCACTCTCCTCTTTCACTTTCATCAAGAGGCTCTTTAGTTCTTTGCTTCACTCTCCTCTTTCACTTTCATCAAGAGGCTCTTCTTCTTTGCTTTCTGCCATAAAGGTGGTGTCACTGCGTATCTGAGGTTACTGACATTTCTCCTGGCAATCTTGATTCCAGCTTGTGCTTCATCTAGCCCATCGTTTCTCATGATGTACTCTGCAAATAAGTTAAATAAGCAGGGGGCTTGAGGGCCCCTCTAGGAAGTGGGAAATAATGGGAAATAAATAAAGATGCACCTAGCCCCACACAAGGAACTAGACAATGAGTCTCCAACCAGACTGGACCAAAGCAGGAGACCCAGAGGGACTCGGGAAATGGGAGGAAGTTGGTGGGGCTCTGGGCCCGGGCTAAAACAACTGAGAGTCTGGGAGGTGAGGCAGGGACTAGGCGAGCTATGAAGCAGAACTGGGGATGGTTTGGGGATTTGAGTTGCCAGAGAGAGACAGGAAGTGGAAGAAACCAGGGGGATGGGAGGGGCTGAGATTCCAAACGGGGGTGGGGGAATGTAGGAGGAAAGAGGTGAATCAGGAGGGCCCTGGAGAGGCCAGGAAAGCTGGAGGGGGGCGGGAGTCATTGGATGGATGTTAGGACCTGAGAGAACCAGCAAGGACATTCGGGGACACAGAGGGGCTGGAGGATTGGCAAGAAAAGGGAGGCGACATGAAAACGTGGCGTAAGGCGTGTGAGGGATGGCCGCGGAGGGCTGGGGAGAAAGTGGGAGCCATGGAGCAACAAGGGCAGGGCTGAGAGAAGCTCCCTCACTCCGAGTTTAAAACCGCCGGCCGTGATTAATAGATTTCTTAACTTCTCCTTGTAGTTCTTCCAGTTTTGGCGTTCCCCGCTTCAGGGTTGAATTAGGTACACACCTAACTGCAATCCCCACCTCCACGCTGGCCCTGTTAAAATCCACCTTCCACGTGGCAGTAAAGTAAACCCGGTCCTCCCCCTGCTTGAAACCTCCCAGAGCTCTCACACCTGCACCTCTGCACCCGGAGCCACGCTTCACCTGGCCCCGCCCCCTCACCGCCCACTTGGTCTGACTGCTCAAGCCTGCGCCCATCTCTGCGCTGTTCTCCAGCCTCACTGGCCTCTCAGCTCTTCAACACTCCAGATTGGATCCAGGCTCACACTGTTTTGCTCGTGCTGCTCCTGCCTGGAATGTTCTTTCCCACACAGCTCTTAGCTACTGTCTTACTTTATAGGTCTCAACACGAATTTCACCTTTGGACAGGCCTTCTGGACCTTGCTGCATAAAGTAACCCCACCACACCACAGTCACTGTGAACCGGAAGGCCTGAGTGTATCTCCTGACGCCACCACTGCCCCACCAGCTTTCCTGTTTCTTTTGTTCTTGCTTGGGAAGGATGTTTTTTTCCCCCATCCTTCCTATGTCAGCAATTCCATGCCGTAGTTGCTTCTTCAGGCTCATGCTCAGTCACTCAGTCGTGTCTGTCCCCTTTGCAACCCTTTGGACTGTAGCCTGCCAGGCTCTTCTGTCCATAGGATTTTTCATGCAAGCATCTTAGAGTGGGTTGCCATATCCTCCTCCAGGGGATCTTCCTGACCCAGGGATTGAACCCACCTCCTGTACTTCCTACATTGTAGGTGGATTCTTTACTCTCAGCGACTTTGGGGAAGCCCCAGTTGTTTCTTAGGTGTGTTCATGGAAGACGATTGGATTTTGTTAATAGAAGATTGGATTTTATCCATTCTGAAAGGCTTGGTTTTCTTAACAGGTAATTTAAAGCCATTTAAGTGTACTGTGATGGATATATATGGACTTATTTTTATATCTTATTTTGTATTTTCTACTTATCATGCTTTTTTCCTTATTTTAGTTTTTATTTCCATTTGCTATACATGCACGTAAAGAATGAGATAGTTCCCTTCGAGTCTTGTTTAGAAAAAGATCTGTATGTTGTTCCTTTTTCTGTCTCCTCTTCTCCGTGGACACTTTCTTACTTACTCCGAAGCTGATTTTTAAAATATTTACTCCCATGTTTCTAACTGACATGTTCTTGTTACTACTGATTATCAAACTATCTTGCAGCTCAGCCCTGCTCTTCTTATTTTGCTCTGCCATATGACGGAATATCATTCAGCCATAAAAAGGAGTGAAGGGCCACAATGCATGTTGCGTGGAGGAACCTTGGAAACATGCCAATGGAAGAAACCAGTCACATAAGAGCACGTGTTGTATCATTCTATGTACGGGACAGAAAAACGTAAATGAACTTTTTGGCCAACCGAATATATTAATGGTGAAGGACAGGGAAGCCTGGCATGCTTCAGTCCATGGGGTCACAAAGAGTTGGACATGACTGAGCAATTGAAAAACAACAAATATATTAAATGTACAGAATGGAAAAATTCATACAGACAGAAAGTAGATTAGTGAGAAAATTGGGGAATGGCTGCTAATGGGTATAGGATTTCTGCTTGAAGTGATGAAAATGTTCTGGAATTAGATAGTGGTGGTGGTTGCACACCATTGTGTTGTATTAAAACCACTGATTTTACATCTGCAGAATGTATTTAATGAATATAAACTTTTTCTCAATAAAAAAAAAAAAACCGTCTACATCTCTATGATCCTTCTGAAGAAGACAAGAAACTTAGTGTCGTAGCTGCTGCTGCTGCTGCTGCTGCTGCTGCTGCTAAGTCGCTTCAGTCATGTCCGACTCTGTGCGACCCCATAGACATAGAATCCTCTTAAAAGCAAAGCTTGATATAAGGACTCTTGTTTTAGAAGGTCAGTCTGGGAAATCCTGGCAGGAAGCTGGAGAGAGACACCAGGGAGAGTGAGGGATGAAGACCAAACCACGATGGGTGTGATGCTGAGGTCTCTGCTGTGGGCAGTTCGGGCTCAGTTCCAGGGGAACCTTCTGAGGTTATCTGGAGATTCTCAAAAACCCAAGGCCATATGCTAGTGGCCTCAGCTTGGTCTGGGTCTGGCTGGGCTCCACACCAGGGTTTTCTCAGAAGTGTCCACTTGTGGGCCCTCAACCTCATGAGGATGACACATTTCTAGGACAATCCCTTTGAGCCTAGTGGCTCTGCTGCAGGCCGAACCATAGGCATGCCACTTCAGTTTTTGCCGCCACCTTGAAGGATGGACAGAGCTGCTCTGCTTTACCATCACAACTGGCAACCCAGTTCCTGACACCAGCCAGGCTGAGATCCCAGCCTGGCTTAGCATTTACACTATGGCCCACACTGTCCACCTTCAGCCCTGTTCTCTTCCCAGCCCCTGGGAACAGCCTCGACCCCTTCTTTCCCTGCAGGCCCCTGTCTTCTTTCTTTTATGGAGTAGTCTCCCTTTCTTGTCTACAAACACGTCCTCATGTCTACGTGTGTGGAGCAGAGGGAGATGGTTTTAACTGTCTTTAACCAGAAGTGAAGTGACTTCTCCACGTGTGATCCTGTTAATGACATGTGGTTCCACAAGCAGATCTGGAGAAATGCACATGCCCAGAGCTGTATGTTCTTCCTAGACTTGAATTACAACTACTCACATCAGGCTTGTTTGGACCTGCTGGTGACCAGGGTCTGGCTCAACCCAGGGCAACAGGATAAAGGTGAAAGCAACTTGTAATTTTTATTGAGAGTCAAGTGTGAAGCATGCAATCATGCATATTTGTTAATTTTATTTAACTAATAAATAGATAAATAGAGTGCTTACTATGAGCCAGACATAAGGTCTTTGTTTTTAAGGACCTTGCAAACATGAATAAATTTAATGTGTATTAACAATTCCGCCTGGAGTAGGAAATGGCAACCCACTCCAGTATTCTTGCCTGGAAAAGCCCATAGACAGAGAAGCTTGACGGACTACAGTCCACGGGGGCACAAAGAGTTGGACAGGACTGAGTGACTGAACATAACAATTCTAGGGGGGCCGCCCTGGTGGCTTAGCGGTAACGGATCTGCCTGGGGTGCAGGAGATGCAAGTTTGACCCTGGGTCAGATTTTCCATGGGAAATCCTTTAGAGGAGCCTGGCGGGCTACAGTCCACAGGGTCACAATGAGCCGGACATGACCCAGGCAAATTCGCACACATGCACA
Organism: Ovis canadensis; assembly: GCF_042477335.2. NCBI lineage: Eukaryota > Metazoa > Chordata > Mammalia > Artiodactyla > Bovidae > Ovis > Ovis canadensis. The sequence goes on along the minus strand of NC_091255.1, from coordinate 33,668,871 downwards.
ACAATTCTAGGACACAGATACCATAATATTATTATTAAAATCCTCATTTACAGATAAGGAAACTGAGGTCCAAAGATGAGTGAGCCATGACATTACTGAGACACAGAGTCCTAAGCTCTGAGCCACTCCCCTATGCTCTGTGTGTGTGTATGTGTGTGTGTGAGACCTGTGACTCCAGTTTGCACATGGGAGTGGGGGCCATGAAGTCAACCTCTGGCTGTGGTGTGACTTTCCACAGCTAGGAGTGGAATGAGGAAGAAGGCCAGAGGAGAGGCAGACTCAGGGATCTGGCCCACTGACATGGGCCTCCTGCCGCAGACCAGCTCTGCCCACTTCCTGTCTGTCTGCTCACGTGGTAGTGGGGCCGAGTTCGGTCTGGCTCAGACGCAGCAGCCGAGGGTACCAGTGAGGGCTGGCTGCAGCAGGGGCACTGGGTTCGGTCCTCTCTCATCCTCTCCCAGCCCAGACCCAGCGGCAGGAAAAACCTACTTACTGCAGACTGAAGGGCTCACACACCACTCCATAGTCATTCTTCATGTCCAGGGAGACAGAGGTGGAAAAAGAGACAGGAATTAGGACTGAAGGAAGAACAAAATATACAGAGAGGGACTTCCCTGGTGGTCCAGTGGCTAAGACTGTGCTCCCAATGCAGAGGGCCCGGGTTTGAACCCTGGTCAGGGAACTAGATCCCATATGCTACAACTGAGACCCAGCACAGCCAAATAAATAAATATTTTTTAAAAATACAGAGAATTATGATGAGTCTAGACAGAAAGGTACAGAAACAGACACAGATGCTGGGACACAGACCATACACCTGGAGCACGTCTGAGATGGAAGTTGCTGGAGGATGGGATGGGGGTGAGACAGAACTGATAGGAGGACAGTGCAGGGAGCCACTAAGGCCCTGAGGGGCTTGGTGTCCTTGGAGAGTGGACAAGGGCCTAAGCCAGGGGTTCCCATCCTACTGATGTGGCCCTTCTTCTGAGGGCGGGGCTGTAGCTGGAGTCGGTGTGTGAAAGTGTGTCCAGCCCCCTTCCTGGGCTGTTGGCCTGGTGACCCCGGAGCTGGGGACAGGTGCCCTACCTCCCTGTGCCCTCCTCCTGAATAGCACCAGCCAGTCCCCTCCACGCTGGGCCAGCGTCAGGTTCCAGGCTGTTCCCTGGGGGAACTTTGATCTGGAAAGAATGAGAGTGACCGAGCTGACTGCGGCCCAGGGCAGCACAGCATCCCTAAAACCTGGCCTGGGCTGCCCCTGCCACCTTCCTGCCCACTGGCACACCGGGCAGTCCCTCCAGGGCTCAGGAGACACAGACGGGGTCTTTCCTGCTTTCCTTCCCCGCTGGTTCTCTCCATCTCCATTTGCTGTTCAATCACCAGTTCTGCCCTCATTCATCAGGGCCTGGGGCTGGGCGATGGATGAAGTTGAGGTCTGCGCGGCTCTGGACTCTGCCCTCTCGGGAGCTCCAAACTGAGATCACTGAGATCACTGCTCCAGAGAAGCACAAATCCCGCACTGGAGCAGGGAACCAGGACAGGAGCGGACCTCGCAGTGGACACAGTGGGGCAGAGAGTGGAAGCCAGGCGGGCTGACAGGCTTCACTAAGGATGACTTCTCAGAGAAGGTGGCATTTAAACCGGGCTCTGGACTTCCTTGGTGAGCCAGTGGTTAAGACTTCACACTTCCCATGTAGGGGGCATGGGTTTGATCCCTGGTCAGGGAACTAAGATTCCACATGCCAGGCTGCATGGCGAAAAAAAAAAAACAACTTCCTCAAAAAACTGGGCTCTGAAGATCTGAAAAAGGAGCAGGAGTTTGTCAGACAGGATGGCAAGTGGAAAGGATGCTTTGGGCAGGGCGACCAGAGCAGCCACAATGGCAGAAATGTGAGAGTTTGTGCCTTGTGCTGGACGGGCCTTGAATGGCAGCCTCAGCTATTCGCCTGCTGCTGGAGCAGAAAGGAGACTCTGGGGGCTTGCAAGGGAGGTGGCCGCCTGGTGGGTCCGGATGCTGGCCTCGGCTCTTCAGGCCTTCCCAAGGATGGTCTCATGCCCTCGGAGACTTCCCATGCCTACCCCAGCCCCAAGGAGCCTCAGGAATGCTTCTGGGGGAGCCTGGCTTGTCTACAGACTGCAAGAGGCTCCAGAGAGCCCCTTGCCCAGACCCTAGCCCAGGCCCTTGCCTCAACCTGGCCTCCCCACCCCCACTGCTCGCTCTGAGTGACACGGCCTTTTGCTGGGCTGAAAGCGGACACTGCCCAGCCTCTGGGGCCCCTGGGGAAGGCCCGTGAGCTCTCCAGCCCTGCAGCTCTGGCTCCTCAAGTCCTGGAGGCCATTGAGCCAGGCCCTATAAATAGCCCGGGAAGGGGGAGGAGAGGCCGGCCAGGCAGGGTTAGAGGGGACAGGCTCTGGGTAGGATGTTGTGGAGAGGTGGGGAGAAGGAGAAGAAGTCCAGAGTTCGAGGCCAGTTCTGTCCCTGACCAGGACTGCTCACTCCTCCAGATCTCGGGGTTTCCCTGGGCAGCGGGTGGCCAGGCTGATGGAGCAGACAGACAGGAACTGCTGTTCTAAAGGGAGAGGAGACCCCTCCTCCTTACTGGGTGGTTTTCAGAGGCAAAAATGTCAGGATATTAACTGTGAGGGTCGCAGGCTGGGCCAGTCCTGCCACAGACACCACCTCCCCAGTCCCCAGGGGCCCGGGACAAGCTCTGGTGGGGTGCTGACTCTTCCAGCACCTCAGTTTCACCTCTTGGCAAGGCAGCTCCCAGAGTGGTGGGGGTGGGGAAGGCACTGGGTCAGCCGGAGACCTCTCCAGGCCATGGAGCCAGAGCTTAGGGGATGGGACCTGCCGGGGAGGCTCCTGGAAATGGAAAATGTGAGCCCCACGGCCTTATCTGGGCTGGAAGCAGCTGTCTCCATTCCACACCCTCCACAGCCCCTGCCTTGGCTGGGAGGAGTAGGCAGCCCCTCCACACGGGGATGATTGCTGTTTGTTCTCTGGGCAGCCAGTCTTGCAGCAGAGGCTCGTGGGAAATTCCTCCTCCGCTGGGACCAAAAGGGCCCGGTGCTGGTCCAGGTGGACAGCAAGCTCCACTCTCTTACCCCCTCCCCAGGTCAGGGCCACCCTTAGAATTGTATATGCGAGTCTCTGCAGAGCACTCAGGATCTGTACCTTCTAGAGACACACTTTCAGGTCTGGTGAAAGAGACAACGGAAAATGTGGCACGTGATGTGTGATCAAACTCACACAACGAGACACACACAAATATCTGATATACGTGAGCATGTGTAGGCAACGCACATACACACACAGGCATGCGCACGTCCTCTGTTGACACACGTACTACAGGCATGCACCCTTGTGTGTCTAGAAACACATTCACCATTTATGAGCGAAGGCATAAAAATCCCCCTTCCAACCACAAGGGCTTGAACATGTGCCCATATACGTGCATATGTGTACAGCTGTGTGTGCAAGTACTATAGACTCTGCACCTCCACATCTTCCCTCTATACCAACACACATACACAGGTATATGCAAGCATGATACATGCACAGACATGTCCCCAGATACACCGGAGAAAGAGGAACATCCCAAATACACACATGTGTCCCTGGGATGGAGTTTAAAGGAGGGTTTGGTAGAGGGAGCTGGAGTGACCGAGGGGGCAGGAGTCTCTTCTGTCCTCCCTCCCGGGGGCCTCAGGATTCCAGGTTCCGCCCCGGTGGCTCCGCTTCAGGCAGGCAGAGCCGTGGGGCAGAGCCCAGAGCTCCTGGTGCCCTTCTCTGGGGTCCTAGTTAGAGATGAGGCCTAGGAGCTCCGAGACTGGCCCACTCCAGGCTCCTGTGCAGCTTCCACACGCCCCTGCCTCCCCGCTCGGCACCCCTTTTGGCTCCTAAACCCAGCAACCTGGCAGGAAAAGATAAACGCAAGTTCTGCGTTCACGCCCCTGTGGATCTCATAACAAGGCAATGGTTTCCAGGGCAGAGGCTGGATTTCAAGATTCAAGGGGGAGGAGCCGGGGATGGTATGTTTGCCAGGACGGTCCAGTCCTAGAGTGTATTTCTCCATCAAGTCCTTATTAGCCTGCTCCCTGTTGGTGTCTGCATCTGGGGACCCTGAGGCGTAGGGTGTGGCTCCCTTTCCACACCTTCCCCAGTTACAAAGCTGGACTGCCGGGCCTGTTAGCCATCCCAGCGACCTGAAGGCTTCATAGAGGGCTTGGCAGGGCCAACTGGGGCCTGCCTGGCAGATAACAGGTCTGGCCTGACCCATGATCTTCTGACCTGAGCATTCCTGGCAGAGGGGCTTGAAGGGCTGAGGTGACCAGTGAGGCCGGCAGCTATCTTTGCCTCAGTGCAAAGGCTGATGTGACCTTGGAGTCAGCCCCCGTGTGGCACCTATGAGCCTCATGGTTCACCACGCCTTCTAACGTATCCTCTCTGACCCCGCTCATGGGGTCCATCCATCCACTCATTCTATTGGTTCCACTCCCTCCCAATGAGCCCCCTTTCCCTGGCATTCACTCCCACATTTTCACGGAGCACTTTCTAAAGCCAGCTGCCTCTTCAGCTGTAGGGATAGATGAACAGCTGAGACAGCTCTCTGCTCTCCAAGGATGGGCTCCAACACATGTACGCAAGTGCGTGAGGGCCCCACGCCCATGCGCGGGGACCCAGGTGCAGAGGGTAAGGGCCAGTCCCAGGCAGGTGGGCCCAGGACTGCAGAGGACTGACCCACCCCTTAAGCGCTGAACCTCAGGAGTCTGGGGACTGGGTGGGAGCTTCAGGACAGGAGCTGGAGGCAGGTGGGTACAAGGAGAGGGACTGGGCTGGAGGTGGAGGAGTGGGAGTCACCAGTGCGGGGGTGGGGGTGGATGACACCATGCAGAAAGGGTCTGTTAATAAAAGGGGGACCTTCCCAGCTCAGAGCCCTGGGGACCACGGTCAAGGGATGAGTGAAAACAGAGCCACTCAGGAAGGTCACTGGGGAGAAGAAGGGGAGTCAAGAGGGCTGGGAGGAGGGATGGTCATCAGGGGCTCCTGCTGGAGGGCCACAGGGATGGTCTGGAGAGCTCAAAGCACAATTCCGGGGGATTGGAGCCTCTGGGTAATCTGGAAGCAGGGGGACCTGCCCAGATTTGGCTGGATTTGACTGTTGCCCCCAAGGGGCCCTGGGACCACAGCCAAGACCCTGGGTTCCAGCCCTGTCTCTGCATATCTTGCTCTGTGACCTGGAGCCTGTCCCTGTCCCTCCCCAGACCTCATTTCCCCCACCTCAGTTGCCTGACTTTGGGGTTTGGGCTTGGCCAGGATTTGATTTCATGAGGTGATTGGCAGGGGTACAGGAAGGCTTGTCCCACATCCTGCCCCCAGCCCAGCACCAGAACAAACCAAGGGGCCAGGAAGCAGGGTCGGAGCCAGGGGAGGGAGAGCTGGGAGGGCAAGTGCCAGAGCCCCTGGGACTCAGTGGGAGGTCGGCCTCGCTAGCCCGCTGACATCAGGGCTGGTGAATGTGCAGGGAGTTCAGCAGGGTCCATCACCCTCACCTCCCCCACAGTCTGGTACTGGGCAGGAGCTGAGCCCCGGGAGGGTGGGAGGAGGGGCCTTGAGGGGGGGTCAGGAGGAGCCGGTGGGGCCTGGGGTGAGCAGCAGCCTCCCCCAAACTGGCAAGGAGCCAGCTGTTGGATGGCATTGGTCTTCAGTGCCTCCCTCCCCACTCCAGAATCACCCCCTCCCCCCTCCCCCCCCCCCCCACGCTCTGCCCCTCTTCCTCCCCTCCTGGTTCATCTCTCCTCTCCTTGGCTCATCTCCAGCTATTGACTCAGTGGTCTGACTGCCGAGGGAGAGGAACCAAGGGGGATGGTCTGATTCTTGTACTGTCTGCCCAGAACCTACCGTGAGCCCCATCTCTGCCCTTGGCAGATAGAGCCCTCCCCAGGCCCCAAGCAGCCCCTCCCAGATGTTGTCATGGTGGATCGGGACAGACCGTATAACCCACCTAAGGTGAGAGAGCGAGGCTGGATCCTGGGCAGCGAGTCTCTAGAATCTTATCTATCTCCCATTGGGGTCCCACCCTAGAGACCTGGCCAGCCTTCCTTCTCCTGGATGCTGCGAGAGAAGGCTGGACCCCCACCCACCCCCACCCTCATTTATGTTGTCCATCCAGGCACAGACTCTGCTGTACATCAGCTATAGGACCAGGGACCCAGCTGTCCAGCCCCTCCCAGACTTTCCTGCCTGGTCCTTCCTTGGGTCCTGCAAAGGAAGAGGCTGGGCTTTTCTGGCTGAGACTGGGGTCCCTGCACTCCAGGCTTTGTGCTCAGATCCAGAGGGGCTCCGAGTGCTACTAGAGACAAGCTGTAGCAGTTGCCTCTCTCCTAGTGTCTATCAAAGATTCTACCCGGAGAAGAATGCAGGGAGCAATTTGGCTCACCCTGTCCCACACAGCTACTTGGAACACACACATATACACACCATGCATGCCTTTTGGCACTTGACTTTCTCATGAAATAATTGCTGGAAGGCTCCTTGGATTAGGTAACCCAGTGTTTCTTCCTGTCCCCATGGTGGGGGTTGGGGGGAGTCAGCATTTAGTATCTGTTGGGCTGATCCAGCTCCTTTGGGGCAGAGCAGGCCAATTCAGGAGGTCTGTGGCCGCAAACAACTTTGGAAGTGTGATGGGAACAAGCCTTACAGACCTCTCATTCTTAGGCACCGGGGTTAGGCCGAGGAAGGAGAAGGCTAGTCAGGAAAGATCTTTTTTTTGCACAAAGAAGGATGGGATGTTCCCATTTTTATTTTAACCTAATTTTGCCATATACTTGAGAACATACAGCATCTTTCAGCATCATTCTGAAGCAACAGCTGTTTTTACTCCTTGCTTTCTTGGGATGGTTGGGGGGGTGGGGAATGGAAGGAAGGAATATCTGAGTTCAGGCACGAAAGGAGTGTTGAGAGGATGTCGAGGTGGGAGCCCTGGGCTGTGGCTAGAAGCCAGGGACTGAGGCTCTGATGGAGGGAGGGGGGTTCCTAGTCCTAGGGTCGCTGATCCTAGGATTTGGAGACTCAGCCCTAAGCACACCCTCTTCTCTCTGTCTGACCTCAGCCACTCATGGATCCCCTAGCAGGGGCCTCTCTGTGAACCCCCAGGCCCTGTGACCGTTGGCAGCAGGATGAAAAGACCTTACTATCCAGAGTGGGTTGGGAGGGGAGAAGGCACAATGGTAGAGGCAGGGAGGGACCTCACCACCTGTCTCCTTCTCCCCTAGGTCTTATAACAGGTGCAAGAAATTCCAGACAAAGCCTCCATAGGTGAGTATGTGCTTGTGAGGGCCGTGTGCATGGCATGGAGGGGACAGTGATAGGCCCAGGGTGAGGGTTGGGGGTCTGGAAATTATTGCTGAGGTTTTCAGGTCTCTTTGAGCAGAGCGTGGGCGTGTGTGTGTGTGTGTGTGTGTGTGTGTGTGGCTTGGGGAGTGGGGTCGGGTGGGGATGTCTCCACTCCCAGTAGGACTTGCCCCCAGGACCTCCCTCACCTCGAGGCATCCCGCGGGACACCGGGGCGGGGGCGGTCTCCGGAGCCGCTGACCACGCCCCTGAGGGCCCGCCCTCGCGTGGCGCCCAGTCCCGGGGCTCACTGGGCCCGCCCCGCCTTCCGCCCGCCCCTCCCACCGCCCCTCCCACCGCCCCTCCGGATGAACCCCGCCGAGGGTGGCCAGTTGCGGTCCAGAGCTGCGGAGCTCGACTATTCCCTCCGGGTCAGGCCCGATTTCCCCGACAAACAAGCGCCAGGCCGGGCCATGGAGCCGGCCCCCGACGCCGAGGAGGCGCGCACAGTGCGCGAGGCGCTGGGCCGCTACGAGGCGGCGCTGGAGGGCGCGGTGCGCGCGCTTCACGAGGACATGCAGGGGTTGCAGCGCGGTGTGGAGCAGCGCGTGGCCGAGGCGCTGCGCCTGGCGGGGCCGCTGGCGCGCACCGTGGCCGATTTGCAGCGCGACAACCAGCGGCTGCAGACGCAGCTCGAACGCTTGACGCGCCAGGTGGAGTCGCTGGGCTTGACGACCGGGCTGGCGCCCGCTCCCGACACGCCCAGCCCTCCGCCCGCGCCCGGCGTCCCGAACCGCGCGCCGCGTCTGGGCACCGCGCGGTTCGCCAGCCACGCCACCTTCTCGCTGTCCGGCCGCAGCCAGGTGAGCCTAGGGGAGCGCGGGCGCCTGTTCGCGTGCGCCGGGGGAGAGGGGCTCCGCGACCCCTGCCGCCCCTAGGTCCCGAGTGCGTGCGCCTGCCGCTGCGACCCGGTCGTGGGGGTCCGGCTACGGTCGGGGAAACCACAGGCTTAGGCTGCCCGCCGCACCTGTCTCGGACCTCGTCCCTTCTTTGCAGCCAGGTCCCATTTTCCCCGAGCTCTGTCCCGCTGTCTCCACTCTCCTTGGCACTCGGGCGCTATAACACCAACCCTGGCCTGGCCGAAGTATTGGAATGGTCAGCAACACCCCCCACCCCCTACTTCCCCACCTCCGTTGACTCGCCCCTGTGATGCCACTTCACTGAGGCCTGACGGCTCGGGTTATTGATTAACCCAGGTGGAGAACTCCAGCGCGGTGTGAGTGTTGGGGGCAGGACGCAGTCTGTTGGGGCGCAGCCGGGCACAGCCTTTGGGAACTCACTGGAGGCGGGGAATCCTTCCCGTGATGGGAGAGACGAGGTTGGGGTAGAGGCCAGGGGAACCAGTCCTGAGCGGTCTAGATTTCTGGGGTCAGTGACTGGCCAGCGACCTACACTGCGGGGGGGCGGGGTGCGGGCCGGTGTGGACCAGTCACCGCGGGCCTCCTGGAGTGGCTCGTCAGAATGCTCTCCTGTGAGCACAGCGGTCCTCGGGTGGGACTCTCCGCCCTGCCCCCGGCACGTGCTCCAGGACTAGGTTTCCGGGGTCTGGATAGTCTGCACCTGCCGTCCCCCTCAGTTCAGTCCATCACTCATTCAGATCTCTTGTGCGGGCTGCGCTGCACCTCAAGGGGCTGGAAGCGGAGGGGGTAGGTTATCAGATTAACCTTTGCCCCTAGAGGTTCCAGCCTGGATGGGAGATGGCCCCACATGGAGCAGTCCCAGCAGCGCTGGCGGCCAGAGCGGGCGTTCTCATCTTAGGATTGTCTCATCCTAGCGGGTTTTGTGCTGGGGGCCTAGGACCTGCTGCTGCAGGGAGTGTGTGTGAGGCTGTACCGACCACCTCAGAGAGGCTCAGAGGACTCAGTGGCCAGAGGGGAGCCTGGTGGGGTGTGAGAGGAGAGGGGTGAGTTGAGAAGGCCCCCAGATGATGGGCCAGGGAGTTGGGCTTTGTCTTGGGGGGTGGGGTGAGAGGTTCTTAAACGTGCTGGTGTCAGAGCCCCGGAGTGTCCCAATGTCAAGGAACATGTGTGTGCGTGCGTGCTAAGTCACTTCAGTCGTGTCCAGCTCTTTGCAACCCTGGGGACCGTAGCCTGCCAGGCTCCTCTGTCCATGGGATTCTCCTGGCAAGAATACTGGCGACGGTTGCCATGACCTCCCCCAGGGGATCTTCCTGATCCAGGGATGAAACCTGTGTCTCTTAAGTCTCCTGCATTGGCGGGCAGGCTCTTTCCCCCTAGCGCCACTTGGGAAGCCCGTCTAGAAATATGGATACGCTTAATTCTGTCCTTTGAGCATGACCACTACTTGGCCAAGATATAATATCATCACTGTGAGATCACACGCACCTAATAAACTGTGTCATCGACTGTTTCTGAGCTTTTATTTTAACATACATTTGCTACTTGTCTATTCACAGAAGCAGCTGTCTAAGGTTTAAAAAAATACTCTGAGTCATGTATGCATATGTACATGAATTCACACACATATGTAGAAGTGTCTCCAGTCTTCTTTTTTAAGTGGGAATTGGCCTTCAGTCACATGGGGCTTCCCTGGTGTCCCAAATGGTAAAGAATCTACCTACAATGTGGAGGAGACCTGGGTTCAATCCCTGGGTCAGGAAGATCCCCTGGAGAACAGAATGGTAACCCACTCCAATATTCTTGCCTGGAGAATCCTATAAACAAAGGAGCCTGGCGGGCTGCAGCCCATGGGTGGCAAAGAGCAGCTAACACTTTCACTTTCATGTGGGGTGAGCTGGTCCTCTTGGCTGTTGGGTGGTGGTGAGGGGCACTGGCCAGGGAAGGAATAGGCTCCTCCTTGTATCCAGCAAGCTCCCTCATGGATGGATGGGGGTTGGAGGGCAGTTGCAGGCAGGGTAACTTAAATGCGATGGTCCAAGGAGAGGACAGCCAAGCGTGGGTGGAGGGAGCATCGGGACTGCCTTGCAGTGCTGTCTTGGAGGTGCAGTCATCAGGGTGAGACGGTCTTTGGATGTGAGCAGGGAGGCAGGGAGCACAGCCCTGCCAGGGGACTCCTGGGTCACAGATCTGTGGAGAGGCCAGTTCCCTTTGGGTTGTCCTGAGGGTGAGGGACATCCTGGTGAAGCTGATCCAGAGCAGGTGGAGTCACAGATCTGGTCGAGACCAGAAGTGAGGAAGACAGCAGGGCAGAGCTGGTGGGTGAAGCCCTAGAATGGGTGGGGTCTTCAGGGGAGCAGAGGGAGAAGGTGAGGCTGGAGCCCTCTGCAGAGGTCAAGGAGCTGCCAGGGAGCACGGAGGTTCCAAAAAGCCCATTCTTAGACGTGGAGAGAAGGGGGGTGCCTTCTGGAAGAAGGGGTTGGGGTTCATCAGGGATGCCGTAGCCTCTTGGAGCCTCTTGGGTTAGGATGGAGACACAGTTGGGGAGTAGGTTCTGGGCTTCAGAAAAGCCTGGAGTGGGTGGGGCTGTGGGCAGAGTTCAGCACTGTGGGTGGAGGATGGTCAAGGTCTCCCATTGGGTCAGAGGCTCTCTGGGTCCCAGGGCCCTGGGTCCCTGCCCCAAGGCACTGGCCTCCACTTCTCTTGCAGCCCGCCTCTCAGGAGCACCCACCCAGACTCCGAGCCAGTTTCGGGCAGGGAGGGGCACTGTGTGGAGTCATCCACACGTTGTCACTCTCCAGCTGTGACCAGCAGCTTGTGATCAGGTGCTTGGTCATGAACAGGGAATCGGGTCTCTAGAGCGAAACTGGAAAGAGTCATAGCTGGGTGCCAGGGCTGTCTGGCCTCTCAAACTTGTGTGTGAGTGTGTGTTGCTGGATGGGGAGTCTAGGTGTGAGGATCTATCCACACATGAGAGCCACTGGTGGCAGTGGTCAGGCAGTGTGGAGGCTGGGCTGTCCACTGCCCCTCTGTGATAAGCAATAACATTTAGAGACCCTCAGTTGAGACCCTTTCACTTCCTGCTCTTTCAAAGTGGGAACCGCCAGGGTTGGAGGAGGGTTGAATTCAGCATGTACATATGCTCTGAACTCGATGCAGAGTTGATTTAGTAATCCACTTGTGAGTGCACAAACCTTGACCTTGCTAGGTAGTGAGCAGCCAGGGAGGCTCAGGGAGGAGGGAGAGGGCAGGGCAGTAGAGTGGGAGTAATCAGGGAGGACTCCCTGTAGGAGGCCTGAGACCCTGCAGCAAACAGGAGCTGCTTAGGGCTCATTTGCTGTGAGGCTGTGGGGACATCTCTTAGCTGAACCTCAGGTCCCTTGTATCTCAGGAGGACCGGCCCAGCCCTGTATGGGCCCTGAGCTGAGCCAGCTGAGTAGTTATGACAGTGACATCCGCCCAGTGGGTTCATAAGAGTGTCCACGGAGCCACAGTTGTGATCTGGCCAGTGGAGGGAGCTGGCTGGGGGCAGCCTGAGGCCAGGCCAGGCCCGGCTCAGGAGGCTGCGCCAGAGTTGGTCCCTGGAAATGTCCTCAACTGAGCTGGAGCCACCGGGTCCCCATGTCAGAGGCAGTGGAGCCCCTCCCAAGTGGCTGCCAGGAGCAGAGATCGGACGTGAAAGAAACCAGACTTGCCTTATCTGCCTTCCTTTCCCAGACACACTGTGTGATAAGAGAGTTAAATGCTTGGGGAGAAGTTTGAATTGAGTCTTTAAAACTGGTGGTGTGAGTGAGTGAGGAGGAGGAGGAGGCTGGGGCAGCCTTGTTAGGGGCCCAGGATGGGGGTTGTGCTGGGCGTGCTGACATGTGCCCCGTCCACACGCACAAGCCCGCGTGGAGTCAGGCAGCCCCAAGGATGCCTGAACTATTATTCCTGCCCTCCCAACAGTGTTTAAAAACTTCCCCAGGAAGAGTGTCTCTGACTTACCTCCCCTCCCCCCACCCCCAACCTCCCCGCCTTCTGCCTCTCTCCCGAACATTCCTGGGCCTGGACTCCCTGACCAGGAACCTCCCCCTTCTTCAGACAAAGCCCAGGTCTTGGGGCTGTGACAGTTGGCTCCCCAGGACCCGTTTGGTCCCCAGGGCTCTCCGGTGACTTGACTTCTACTCTGGCCCCAGCATGCAGAGGGCCCCCCTCCCCAGTCCCTTCTCTGTGGCTGAAGCAGGCTGCCCCCACCAAAGGAAGACCACTGCAGGGGTGTGCTGGGGCCTGTGGCTGGGCTTGGGGACTCAGATCCCACTGGGGCAGTTACCCCACCCTTCCCCTCATCAGTGAGACAGCTGGGGCCTGATTGCACAAATTTGTCTCGAGTGGCCCTTCCTGCTCCTGGAAAGCACGAGCGCTTTGTGGACAGAGCCCGGGGTTGGGGTAGGAGACCCCAGCCTTGACTCTGCTGCTGCCTTTAGTCATGGGGTGAGGTTAGGGGTGAGCCCGACCCCCAGGCTTCTGTGACGATGAGTTGGAGGGTGGCCTCTGAGGAGCTCCTTGGTCTGAGGTGTGGGTTGAGCTCTTTCCTTGCATGAGCAGTGGTTTCCGTCTCAGGCATGGGGGAGTGAGGGGCAGGGGGAACCTGGGAGTCTGGCCTCCCAGTGTGAGTCAGTCCAGCCCCTTTCCTCTTGCTTTGCTGGAGACCCCTTAATGGGAATTCGGAACCTGCCTCCTGTCTGATGGTGGTGTCTGGTCTCCTGGGCCATCCTGGGGAGCACGGGGCCTGCATCATGCAGGAGCAGGTGTCTGTGGGGCCCCACAGAGAGACCCACATTCCTGAGAAGATGGTTTCACCATCAGCTGGGCCCTCCAGGCTCCTGCCTAGACCTGCAGAACCTGTGGGACCAGGGTACGGTGTGTGTGGGGGGGTCAGGGAGCCCCCAGAGCTGTGCACCCTGCTGACAGGCGAGGCTAGAGTTCGGGAGGGACTGGCTGTCTCCCCTCCATCTGCTGAGTTGGCTTCAGGTTAGGCTCTAGGGGTGCCCCCCACCCTGAGAGGCCAGGAGAGGCCCCCTTTTCTCCGCTGTGTCTATGAGTGGTTGGGGAACCTCTCTCTCCATCCTTCTGAATCGGAAGTTGGACGGGGCCCCCTCTTTTCCAAACCCTGGCTTGATCCTATGCTCTTCCACCTCCCCAGGGTCCCCACCCCACAGAGGATCCCATCACCCTGCTAGAGTCTTTCTCTCAGCCTCTAAGCATCGTCCCCCTCTTCCGCCTGGGTGAGCCCTTCCAACCCCTTTCCCCGCCCCCACCCCGCCACGGTTGCAGTTCCTGTGTCTCCATCTCAACCCGAGGCTGTCTCCTGCCTTCACCTCCACCTCCGATTCAGCTCCTAAACTGTCACCCAGCACGTCTTTTTGGGTTAACCTCAATGGACCCTTTTAGATGTTGCCTTGACCTTCTTTTCCTTGACCTGAGGCCACCTTGGGAGCCGCTGATGCACCAGCCTCCTTGTTATACTTCCACCTGCCTTTCGTAGTGTTCTTTCGGTTTTCTCCCTCCTCCCTCTGGCTGCTGCTCCTTATTCTCCTCTGCAGATGCCTCCTCTGCCCCCGAACATGGTGCCCATCCCAGGCCTCTTCAGCCCCGAGCCAGCTCTTCTGCTGGGCTCTGGACATGAGACCCCTGCTTCTCTATTGTTTGTCCATCCTCCCTCTGAAACTTCAGACTCAAATATCCAGCTACTTCCTGACCTCAACTCCCTGATGCCTCAGGGGCTCCTTACACTCACGTCCCAAATTGAAGTCCCTATTTTCCCACCAGTACCCCCTTCTCTTTCCGTAGTCAATTCCCCAGGCCCAAAGCCCAGGCTTGGAAGACGTGTGACTCCCCCCCACCTCCACATCCACTTACTCTCCCCAAACCGCTGAGTCCTTTTTGTCCTCCACTGTTTTGCTGCCCCATCTCTGCTTCCCAGATCCCCACCGGAGACTAGGGAGGTGACTGGCCATCTGGTCACCCATTTCCATGCCACTGTCTCATTGGTCTCTGAAGGATGTTTCTAAAACAGAGCTGATGGCCTTGGGTTCCTTCTTGTCCAAGGAGTCAAGTCCAAGCTCTCCAGGATGGCACCTTGAGCTGCTTAGTGCCTCCCCACCCACCAGATCAGAACACTTTGTGCCTTGAAGTCTATGTGCGTTGGCAGCTATCAGTCGCTCTACTGGGAATGGCTTCCACTCCTGGTCCACCTGGCTTACTCTCGCCGGGCTCAGCCACCCCTGCTTCCCTGACCCGCTGGGCTGGATGAAGTCTGTCCTAGGCACGCACCTTCAGGCTGGATTGACGTCATCTGCTCACAGTCCTGGCTCCCACACCACGCTGATCCCCTCATGGCAGGGTGGATACCTCTTGTACTCGTTACAGTCATAGCTGAGCCACTGGGGCCCAGGGATGGGCCGTTGTCATCTGGAAACCTGGTAGACAAGGGGGCCAGTCTGGCGGTGTCTTAAGAAGAGTTACGGCCAACCTCTCAAGCCGCTCATCGTGGGCTCTGAGTAGAGCCCCTGATCAGAGTCTGCCTCTGTGTCCCTCTCTTGCCAGGCAGACCCCATCAGGCTCACAGAGACTCTGTACTCTCCAACCTCCCTCCGTGTAGGAAGGGCAGGGCCAAGGCTGAAGAGAACATCTGTCCTGACCACGAATCTTAGTTCTTTCTTACTGGGTAACCTTGGACAGTACATGTCCTTTCTTGAGCCCTTGGATCCCATCTGTAAAATGGGTGTGCTAGCATCGACCTGGGACAACAGAAGCAAAGTGATATAAGTGGCATGCACAGGCAAAGGGCCTGATGGCCTGGCAGGCGCCAGAATGATGGAGGTTTGCGTAGCCTACCCCCCCATCTCCAGCAGGGAGACTGACCCAGAGGGGGCACAACCATCTGACCTGGGTCACCTGGCTCTTGGTCTTAGCTCTCTCTCTCCGCATGACACCCCCAACTGCTGCAGGCCAGAGGGAATGGAGGGGTCGATGGAACCAATAAGGCCTCTGTACTCTGGACATCCAGGCAAATCTTGTGACCCTGCAGCCAATGAAAAGACCTCAGCATGAGGGCTTCAGGGCCGATTGTTGGCCCAGAAGGACCTTACTTAGGTCACTGGGTTTGGGCTCCCGACACAGCCCCAGGCCAGGTTCTCCTGACCCCAGTCATCTGGTCCAGCCTGAGCAAAGGGGTTGGGTGCCTTGCGTATTCCTTCGGACTCCCAGCCTCTTTTTTTTTCCCTTAAGATGTATTTATTTTTGGCTGTGCTGGGTCTTGGTTGCTACGCACAGGCTTTCTCCGGTTGTGCGAGCAGGGGCTACTCTCTAGTTGCTATGTGTGGGCTTCTCATTGCAGTGGTTTCTCTTGTTGCAGCAGGCTCTGAGGGCTTCAGCAGTTACTGCTCATGGGCTCCGGAGCACGGGCTGAATACTTGTAGTGTAATGGGTTTAGCTGCTCCGTGGCTCGTGAGATCTCCCCTGACCAGGGATTGAACCCGTGTCCTGCATTGGCAGGTGGATTCTTTACCACTGAGCCACCAAGGAAGCCCTGGAACTCCCAGTCAGGACCTTTACTCAAGCATTTTGATGGTCTGGGATGAGCCCAGTGGAGGCTTTTGCCTCCAGGATCCTGGGGGCTCAGTTGGTGACGCTGAGTCCATGTCAGCGTCTTATATGATAGGGGCCCATCACCGAACACCCTCCCTACCCCAGAACTGTCTCTCTCAAAATGTTTGTCCTGCCAGAATCAGGGAGGGTCTCTGGCAATGATTTTAGGGGAGGGGCAGCTGGCCCCAGCTGACTGGGTCTTGGCGGGGTTTGTCTCTCTATAGAGCGTGGACCACCATGACGAGGCCAGTGAGTTGGAGATGAGAAGGACCTCAAACTCATGCATCATTGAGAACGGGCACCAGCCCGGGGCAGGTAGGGGCTGACGGCAAAGGAGGGCGAGCTGGGTAGCTTCAGGGTCAGTGCTTTGGCCATGCCTCTGTGCCAGGCCAGCTCTTGCCTGGGACAGAGGACTTGCACCTAAACCCCAGTGGGTAGAGAGGCTGACAGGAGAGCAGCCTCATTCAGGGTGAAGTAGAGCTTTGTAAACACAGGAAAAAAAAAATGAGAGCTCTTGAAAGGTGGTGAGCTTCCTCACTTCTGGAGGAAAGCAAGCAGGGGCTGAGGAATCATCCAACTGCTGAACTGGGTAGAAAGAGAGGCAACTATTTATTGAACTGTCTGTTTAGTAAACAGGCAGTTTATTGAAAGTTGCAGCAGATGCCAGCTCTGGTTGGAGCGGCAGGGAGAGGTCAGGGAGACTGGAGTGATCAGGGAGACCTTCCTGGAGGAGGTGGGAAGAGGGTTCAGAGACTAAAGTCCTCTGGGGAGGGTCTGAAGCCCCTGTGGATGCCACAGCTGACAGCTCCACCCCTGCTGGTCACGTGTTCCAGATCCAGGCGATGGACCCCCCGAGACCACTCAAACCATCCCAGGACCAGAGCTCCCCAAGCCTCGCCCTGTGAGCCTCTCCTTGCGGCTGCCTCACCAGCCAGTCACAGCCGTCACGCGAGTCTCCGAGAGATTCTCTGGGGAGACCTCAGCCACAGCTCTGTCTCCCACATCTGCCGCCATCCTGGGGGGTCTCGGCTCGAGCCCCAGCGAGGCTACCACCCCCTGGACTCCCAGCCCCAGTGGTAGGAGTAGGAGGGGATGCACGGCCTCAGCGTGGGAGGGAGGGCAGGGGCTGGGGTGGTGGGGGGAGGGTGTTGGCCAAGCCCCAGCCTCCTCCCCAGTCTGTCGCCGTGACCCCTTTCCCTAGTTCATCGGCTCCATCATATGGGGCCCCTCCTTCCTGACTTCTCCGCTAGAGATGCTGTGAAGTAGCATCAACCCTGTAGGACACCACCGTGGTTTTTCCTACAGGTCAAGGCTGTGACTGGAAGGCGGCCTCTCACCCTGCACACTCTGGTGTGGCCCCTGGGGCCTGGGGTCAGGCCTCAGTGGCAAGTCTGGGGTTGGGCTATGTAGGTTTCCGGAATGAAGACTCGGGATCAAAGTGTTTATGGGCTGCAGCCCAAGAGACCCTGGGCTCTGTACTCTCAAAAGCAGGAGGGAACACTGTAAAAGGCCTCTTTTATGTTACTGCTCTATGTCCCCAGCATCATTTGTCCTCAACTGCTGGCCAAGGCAGGGCCAGCTTAGCCCAGGGATCCCGCCCATGCCCTGGAGTGACGCTGGGTAAAGGGCACAGGGCCAGGTCAGCGGAAGGGAGGCAGGCAGTGGTACCCCCCACACCCTGAGGCCAGGGTTTGTTATTTATCTCTCTTGCCTTGTCCCTCAGAGAAGAATTCTTCCGTCCCACGGTCTCTGTCCAGCTCTGGCTTCGGGGCAATGACGGCCAGCAGGAGCAATGACAGGTGAGTCTGAGTCAGGGCCCCAGTCCCCGGTGGGGAGGGGTCGTACCTCCCCAGGAAGCGTCTGGGCTTTGCCTTGGACCCAGGCTGCCTGGGCCCCTGCAGGGAGCTCCCTGTGCTGACCTCCAGGGAAATAATGCAGTGAGGCTAGGAGGTAGAGGGTTTTATGGCCACAGACTGGTTTCACTTAGGATCCTTGAAAGCAAGTCCATGCACAGACTGGAGGGGTGTCTCAGTCCACCCAGGAAGATGGAGCGTGGGACCATCTCCTGCTTTCTCTTCATCCATCCTGGCTGGGCCCCTCCTCTCCAGCCTGGTGCTTCCTGTCCCTGGCCAAGGAGGTCCCTGGAGGGACTGACCCCCAGGCTGGGGCAGGTCTGCCGCCTCCTGGCCTACAGTGGTCCCCAGGCTCCGCCAGGCCCACTGGATTGTGATCAGAGCTGGGGGCGGGGCTGGCTTGACCTCCCCACCCCCACCTCCTTTTAATAATGAAAGGAGGATTGTGACTTTCTGGCGAACTGTTCTGGGGGAGACAAAGGGGAGCTTTTCAGTGGTGGCATAGAGGGGGCCTGGCCCTGGGAGTGGCTCTGGGTTCACCTCCTGCAAGGAGGATGCCCCCCAACCCCAGGCACTGACACCTGCCAAGGGGTGACTACTCCCAGAGAGGGGGCCCACGGCCTGTCTGGCCTGCCTCAGAGAACAGTTCAGCTCAGAAAACCTGCAGAACCGGTTGGGGACTAGAGCCAGTGATGTTTCCTTTCTCCCTGGAGCCCAGTTGCTGCCTCATTTCACACTCAGTGGGGCAGGGGACCTGGGGTGGGAGACCGGGGGCCTCTGGTGAGCTAGCAATGGGCGGGTCTGTGTTCTTGACTCAGTGGTTCTCTCCCTCCCTGACTCAGCCCTCCGCTGGTGACGCCACCCCAGTCACCGCCATCCCCACACCCGCCAGCCACGACTCAGGCCCATCGGCCGGGGGAGCGTCGCCGGGAGTTGGTGAGGTCACAGACTCTGCCCCGCACCTCGGGAGCACAGGCCCGGAAGGCGTTGTTTGAGAAATGGGAGCAGGATACAGCCGGCAAGTACGGATGCTCTCCAGATCAGTCAGGCCCCAGAGGAGGCCAGGACTCAGACCAGGGTCAGGCAGGCACAGCACAGCAAAGCTGGGCCTTTCTGTTCCCCAGTATGTGACCTCTTGGGCAAAACACAAGGTCACGGCCGATGACGGGGTAGGGTGGGCTGAGGGGTTAGGCAGCCCCAATGGAGGGAGGAGAGGAGGGGGCAGACGGGCCAGGCAAGGCCTGGTGAGAGCCCAGCCCCTCTCCCTGCATTCCAGAGGGGCCCCTGGCCACCCTCACACCCACATTCCTCACCCAACTGGAGCAGTTGGTTTCAGGGCGTGACAGGGGAGACCAGAGGGCAGTCCCTGGGGTTCCTGGTAGGAGCTGGGAGGTGACACAGCGAGACCCAAGGGCCCACCAGCCCCTCCTCACACCCCAACGCCACCCCCTTAGAGATCGAGTCCAACTTTGCAAATTTATCCAGCCTGCCTTCCTCTGGTGATACTAACGCCTACTGCTTGAATGGTAGGCCCAGGCCTGTGTGACGATAACCGCACCCCGAGTCCCAGCTCTCAAGGCTCCGTCTCTAGTGAAGGGGACAGACCAGGAAGTGTCCCTCTGACCCTGACAACCTGACCTTGGCCATCCGGGAGTGTCCATAGGACCCAGAGGAGAAAACCATCCCTCTGGGCTAGGAAAGAGCTGTCCAGGAGGGCAGCCCAAGAGGGAGCCTCAGAGGAGGGTGGGATGAAGGGAAGTGGAGCCGATGCCCCAGGCAGAGGGGAGGAGCACAGGCCGGTGGGCTCAGGCCCTCTGCCCCCAGACCACCAGTGTGGTGAGTAAAAGCTGGTCCGTCAGACCCCATCAAGGCCGGCTGTGCTCTGGGATCCATGGCTCCTGCCTGGACGAGGGTGTGGGGTCGGGAGGGTGCGTGCTACCTGAGTGAGCAGGTGGAGCATGGTCTCCGAGGAGATGGCAGCTGAGGGGCAGCCCCCCACCCAGCCCGCCTGCCCTCTGTCCGCAGGGGGAAGGGCGAGACCCGGGCGAAGCTAAAGCGCTCGCAGAGCTTCGGTGTGGCCAGCGCCAGCAGCATCAAGCAGATCCTGCTCGAGTGGTGCCGCAGCAAAACGCTCGGCTACCAGGTGAGTCCAGCTGGGCCACTGGGACCCCGACCAGAGGCTGGAGTGGGCATCGCCCCCGGCTGTCGTTCCTGGAACCCCAGGCTGGGACGGAGGGGTAGGAGCTGGAGAAACCATGCCCTTCCGATGGGTCCCCAGCTGGGAGTCCAGCAAGCACGGGCACTTGTTACTGAGCTGGGGGGATGGTTGCCTGGGAAGTGGCTGGGAGGACCTCAGAGTCGGGTTGGGTGGGGGAGCTGAGGCCGGCACCGTACCCCCTCTCCACCTCATCCCCTTGCCTTGGCCTCACAGCACGTGGACCTGCAGAACTTCTCCTCCAGCTGGAGCGATGGGATGGCCTTCTGCGCCCTAGTGCACTCCTTCTTCCCTGACGCCTTTGACTACAACGCGCTGAGCCCCACACAGCGGCGGCAGAACTTCGAGCTGGCCTTCACCATGGCCGAGTGAGTCTGGGGGGTCGGAAGGCGCGGTTGCTTTGGAAGCCCCAGCTGCTAAACAGCAGGAAATTGAGTAATATCTGCCTGGGGGACATTTCAGACTTCTCCAGTGGGTCCATTTTGCTCCCCTAAATGTGATCAAAAGCGTTGATTATAAAATTGCCTACCTTCTTAAGACATGCTCATAGAGAGAGGAGGGGCTTCCTGGTGGCTGAGACGGTAAAGAATCTGGCTGTAGTGTAGGAGACCTGGGCTTGATCCCTGGGTCGGGAGGATCCCCTGGAGAAGAGAATGACAACCCACTTCAGTATTCTTGCCTGGAGAATTCCATGGAGAGAGGAGCGTGGTAGGCTACAGTCCACGGGGTTGCAAAAGAGTTGGACACGACTGAGGGACTTTCACATAGGGAGAGGAGGGGGTGAGGGGTGATTCTGGTGTCGGGAGGTGCTGGGGAGCTTGGGATTTGGTTATAGGTTGAAGGCTACCCCAGGGTGTCAGGAGAGTGGCAAAGAGGGGTGTACCAGTCAGGGCTCTGGTGGGGGGTGGGCGGGGGTGTGTTCAAATTGAGTAGGCAAGAGAGTTTAACAAAGGGATTCCTTGTAAATGAGTGGGCTGGAGTGAGGGAAGGAGCCAGGTGTCCTGCGATACCCTCGGGCTGGGGAGAGCAGCTCTACGCAGAGGGCTGGCTGGCAGAGCCGTGCTTTGGGGCAGTGGGTGGGTGCAACCAGCTCACAATGACTGGGCAGGAAGGGTTAGGGAATAAATACCCTGCCTTCCCCCTCCTCCTGCCCTCACCCCAGGGCCTCCTGTGCGTTGAACACAGAGGCAGAGGGCGGGGGAGCTACTGCCGCAGTTCATCGAGTCCCCCACCCCGATCCAGGGCAGGCACCGGGGTAGAGATGAGGATATTGAGGGCTGCCTGATGCTGGGAATTAAGGGGAGGAGGGTTGGAGGGCAGTAAGGCCTCCCCGGAGCCCGAGTTTCCTGGAGGGAACATTTATCATTCTCTCCTACCCGCCCTCCTTTGTGCCTGGTGGGGTGAGCCTCTGCCATCCGGGTGTGCCTGGCCCCTTCCGTGTCTTGTCTGCAGCCCTGGTGCCTGTGTCCAGGAGGTGCCCTCCCTACTGCCTTGCCTGCCCCCCTCAGTCTGTTCCAGCCCCCACACCCTGGCCCTGAGCCTGGCTGGAGAAGGAGCTGCAGCTCACAGGTTACATCCCGGAGCCCGGTTCCAAGGGTCTCGCCCTGGGGGACAGATCGGAGGACCTGAGTCTGATCGCTCGGCCCCCGGTGTTGCCCCGTTGTGTTGCCCCAGATGACGTGCATGGCTCCTCGGTCCCCTTGGGGTCACAAGAACCCCTTGTATACTTTGAAAGTCATTCCTTTCTTGGCTGCTTGGGATTTGCTGTCATCCTAATTGCAGAAACAGCTCTGGACGGAGTGTGTTACACAACTGAGCCCAGACGATGCTGAAGGAAAGCCAAGTGTAACAGCTCCATGTTGGGAAGGGGGCGTCTCCCCAGGAGGAGATCCAGCTGTTTGCAAGCCTAGAAAGGGTGGCTGTCAAAACAGCACATGGTCAGAGGGTGCAGGGCCTGGAGCTCTGATGTGGGCACCCCAAGTCCCACCCACGCAGAGTGAGGCTGCCCTTGGCTGACCAGTCGAGTTCAGGGGGCCAGGCCATGCCAGCTCAGGCCCTGGCTGCCTCGGTCACCCTAAGCCCTGGATCAGGCTGGGCTTGTGCAGGGAAGGGGGGTGGGGCTGGGATGGTGGCCCTGCACCCCAGCTTGCAGGGAGCACAGCTTCCCTTGGCAGCCGGAGCCAGAGAGATTCGTGGCTCAGCACGAGGTTTGAGCTCACAGAGCCTGCAGACTCCAACCAGATGTTTCTTCTATTCCCAAATCAGGGGCGGGAGTGGGGGGAGCCTGCTCCAGGTTTTGCCTCTCTCCTACCCAGAGCAAACAAGGAGGTAAAAATTGGCCTTGCCTCCCTGTGGCCTGAGCCGACTCCCGGCTGGCTGGGGAGGGGAGGATGGTCTGTGGGCCCCTGAGATGAGTTCTTGCTTTTCTGCTGACTCGAGAGGTATGGGAGGGGCGACTACAGCAGGCCTGAGCGGGAGGAAGGTGCCTCCCCCTGTGAGTCATCTGGTATATCACCTCCCAGGTACCTGGGGGAGCAAGCTGGGGGGTGGGCCTGCCCGCCCGAGGCCTCCTGGCTTGGCTCACATAGTTTCCTGGACAATAAGTTGGTTAGACAAGCTGGAAAGGGGGACTTCCCTGGTGGTCCAGAGGTTAAGAAATCCGCCCGCCAGTGTCGGGAACGGGGGTTCAATCCCTGGTCAGGGAAGATTCCACATTCTGTGGAGCAGCTAAGCCTGTGGGCCAGAACTACTGAGCCTGCACTCTAGAGCCCACAAGCCACAACTACTGAAGACCGTGGGCTGAAATGACTGAAGCTCAGGCGCCTAGAGCCTGTGCTCCGCAGCAAGAGAAGCCACACAGTGGGAAGCCCGTGCACCACAGCTAGAGAGTAGCCCCCTCTCGCCGCAGCCAGAGAAAGCCCGCACAGCAATGAAGACCTGGCACAGCCATAAATAAATATTTTTTTAAGCTGAGAAAAATAAACTAAAAAAATAATAATGAGGCAAAAGAAAAAAGCTGAAAAGAAAACACAGGGAGACCTCCAGGAGAATACTGATTATCAGCATCTTAACAGGCACTGGGGTTAGACAGCAGAAGCCAGGCAGACCCACAGGGCTATCAGAAGCCATCAGAGACCACACGGGCGGCAGGATGGACCTGGGGCGGCAGGACGGACCTGGGGCGGCAGGACGGACCTGGGGCAGGCAGTCTGCGGCGGGCACTGGGGAGCGACCGGAGGAGGGAAAGCGGCAGGGTCAGGGCTCCCTGACACCAGGAAGGAGATGTTTCCAGACCCTTCAGTGAGCAAGGGGTCTTAAAAGCACACACCTCTCCTGGGGAGTGAGAGGGGTTTGTGTGCCCCTCTCCCAATAATTTGCCTCCCCAGAGATTCCGGGGGCCTAACCTGTGTGAGTGATGCGGTGCTGACAGCTCAGTGAGCTCCCCTTATTGGACAGGTGCTCAGGGCTTGGAAAGCGGGAGCACTGGCCCATAGTATGGGTGTGTGACCCTCCGCGCTCTTCTCCCCATATCTCCAGGCATTGTGCAAGCCCGGCCCGGGCCCTGTGCCTGAGGCTCCCCCTTGCCCTGCGGAGAATGTGTCCTGCTCTCAGGTTACGGCCCAGCTGAGGAGCTTCCAGGCTATTTGTAGTGCCCATGTGTCTGAAAAACCAGATAGGGGCTGTAGTCAAGCCCTGGCATCCCAGGCTGCATTTAGAAAAGGCTTAAACAAATAAAAATAGCCCCTCACACACCTCCTCCATTTCCCTGACAGCCTTGTAGGTACTGAAGATCACAATAGAAAGTAATAGGAGAAAACCCTCTGACCCTTTCTTAACCCCAAACAAGGTGGGGCTGAGTAAATCCAACTAAAATTGGTAGAAGGCAGAGGGTAACTCTGGTTCTTGCTGTGCAGTGACATTTGAAATGATCTGTACTTTCTCCTTGGGACTATTATTCCATGCTGCTCCAACTGTTTAAAACAAGCTTGTATTATTTTCACAAAAGCAGTCATGTTTTCACTTAAAAAGCAATCAGGGCCCCTAATATTTTGAGACTGTAATGTTTTTATAAAAGTCAGTGCGCATCATCGTTTTCCTTTGCTCACATCCCGTCCCACGGAGCTATGGCCACAGCTAGAATAGGAATCTTGTCGTTATTGTCATGGGTGGTGGGGTGGGGACAAGATGGATGTGGCTCAGTCCCCTGGTTCTTTGCTGGGGAAGCCAGCATCTTGCCCATGGCTTCCTGTCTGGAGGGGTAGAGGGTGATGCCAGGTTCAGACCTTAGTGCCCATCCTGAGGGCCACCCTGAGCAGGGGCAGGGATGTCCTTACTGGGAGGCCCAGCGCAGCCTCTAGAATGAAGCACAGGTTGGACAAAACTCAGAACATGCCCGCGATTCTGGGTGCTCTTCCATGAAGAGGGCTAGAGAGAAACCAGAACCACCAGCTCAGGGCAGAGGTCCCAGGTACCCACTGTGGGCACAGTGAAGGAAGCAGACATGTTTAGTTGTAGGGAAAGATGTGGATATTAAGATTTTCTCCTGGGACTTTGCTGGTGACCCAGTGGCTAAGAGCCCGTCTTGCAACATGGGGACGTGGTTTTGAGCCCTGTCTGGGAGACTGGGATCCCGTGTGCCGCAGGGCGAGTAAGCGTGGCACTGCAACTGGAGGAAGCCCAAGAGCCGCAATGAAGACCCAGAGCAGCCAAGAAAAAGAAAAGATATTTTCCTCCAACATGCGAAAGGCTCTTCTGTGGGGAAGAAAGTTAGACTGAGAATAGCCTTATAGGGACAATAGGCAGAAAGGACTTAGAGGCAAAATAGCATAAGAAATGCTGGGAGGAACTTCCTCGTGGTCAGAGCCTGCCATGGCCAGAGCAGGGCGATTGGAACCATCCTTGAAGGAAGTTAGGGCCCCTTCCCTGGACCTGGAGGTGAGCACAGCCGAGGCAGGGCCTCCACCAGGGGGTTGGTGTTTGGAGGATGGGATTTCAGTTCTCTTCCAAGGTTGAGGTTTAGGGTTTGAATGGTACCCGCATTCCCTGGAGGGACTGACTACTGAGGTCACTGCTGTCAGAGGTGGTAACCTGGGCACACACTTGGCATCCTCTGACTGCAGCCGTGGGAGGGAGGGGGAGACAGAGAATCTCTCCTTGTGCTGCAGGTGAGGAAGAGGCTTCAGATGCTACCTGATAGTTCAGGGAGGTGGACTCAGGTTGAAGGCCTCCCCAGGAACTCAGATTTTCAACAAAGCACCTTTGCATGTACGCTCTTGTCAGAGCGCCAACCCCCTTGACACTGAGCCCCACCCTGGCCCATCCTGGAGAGCAAGGGTGCCCGCTCATCGGTCCAGAAGCACTCGCCACCCCATGAACCCATCAGATTTCTTTACTAGCTGCTCACTCCACACCCAGGGGGAGGCAGCAGTGGGATCCAGAACAGGTATCTCTGCTTCACCCTGACGTTTGGTTTCTGATCTGAGGCCTGGTATCAGGCCAGCACCAAAGGATGGCCCGTGCTGATGTTGCACACCTTGTCTTGGAGCAAGCAAGCTGGGGAGCCGGTAGAGACTGGTAGAAAGCTCTCGGGGTACTGGGCATGAACAAGCCCGCCTGGAAGGGGAGCAGCAGTGGGAAGCTGATTTCTACCCTGCCCCCAGGAATTGGCACAGAGGCGTGGAGCAATGAGCAGAGCTGAACCCAGCTCTTTAGAGTTCCATTTCGGGCCACTTTCCCCTGATGACCCGCTCTGATGTTTAGAGAGAACCATAATGATACAAACAGCAACAGTGCTCACCGCTCACAGTTACTGAACTCTCCATGCCAGACGCCACTCGAACTGCTTTGCGTGATTTGTTCATTAATCCCTCCCACCACCCTGTGAAGTGGCTGTTATTCCAGATGGGGAAACTGAGGCCCCAAGAAGTTGTGTTCTGCTCAAATCATGTAGCTAGGAAGGGTGCAGCTGGAGTGTGAATGCTGACACTCATACCAGTTCAGTTCAGTCACTCCATTGTGTCTGACTCTTAGGGACCCCCATGGACTGCAGCACGCCAGGCTTCCCTGTCCTTCACCAACTCCCAGAGCTTGCACAAACTCTTGCCCATCAAGTCCGTGCTGCCATCCAACCATCTCATCCTCTGTCATCCCCTTCTCTTCCCGCCTGCAATCTTTCCCAGCATCAGGGTCTTTTCTAATGAATCAGTTCTTCAAATCAGGTGGCCAAAGTATTGAGTTTCAGCTTCAGCAACAGTCTTTCCAATGAATATTCAGGACTGATTTCCTCTAGGATTGACTGGTTGGATCTCCTTGCAGTCCAAGAGACTCTCAAGAGTCTTCTCCAACTCCACAGTTCAAAAGCATCAATTCTTCAGTGCTCAGCTTCCTTTATGGTCCAACTCTCACATCCATACATAACTACTGAAAAAACCATAGCTTTGACTAGACAGACCTTTTTGGCAAAGTAATGTCTCTGCTTTTTAACATGCTGTCTCGGTTGGCCATAGCTTTTCTTCCAAGGGACAAGCATCTTTTAGTTTCATGGCTGCAGTCACCATCTGCAGTGATTTTGGAGCCCCGAAAAATAGTCTGTCACTGTTTCCCCATCTATTTGTCATGAAGTGATGGGACCAGATGCCGTGATCTTAGTTTTCTGAATGTTGAGTTTTAAGCCAACTTTTTCACCCTCCTCTCACTTTCATTAAGAGGCTCTTTAGTTCTTTGCTTTCTGCCATATGGGTGGTGTCATCAGCATATCTGAGGTTATTAATAGTTCTCCCAGCAGTCTTGATTCCAGCTTGTGCTTCATCCAGCCCCTCGTATATGGGGGCAAAAAGACCAGGGACCTGGAACAAGAGGGCACACAGTTGCTGAAGGAAGGACACTGCTGACTGGACCAAGTGCAGTTGCTTTTGGGCCTTCTGGGTCTGGCCACATCTGGTGCCGGGTGGGAAAGGGGCTGTGCTGGGCATCACAGAGGACCCTTGCCATTACTCCTGGGTGCATGCTCATCCCCACCAGACCCTGAAACCCGTACCTTTGGTTACCACTCTAGCTGGGAACAATGGAGTGAACAGCTTTTTTTCCAGCCCAGTGAAAGGCCCCAGTTTCCACATTCTTCTACCCCAGTGGGCCAGAAGTTAAATCAGTATTTCCCAGAGCATGAGGCCTAGGGCAGAGTTGAGGGAGGCTCTCAAGATGATTTTAAGCAATTTTTAAACCTTTGAGTTGTTGTGACCCTTGTGTTGTATGCATGCTTAGTTGTGTCTGACTCTTTGCGACCCCATGGACTGTAGCCCACCAGGCTCCTCTGTCCATGGGATTTTCCAGGCAGGAATACTTGAGTGGGTTGCCACTTCCTCCTCCAGGGGATCTTCCAGACTCAGGGACCTGCATCTCCTGCATTGGCAGGTGGATTCTTTACCACTGAGCCACCTGGGAAACCCCTTAGTGGCTCATGACCAGCATTTAAAAAATTGAAAAAAGAAGTGGGGAGTGAAATAAAGATGAAATCTAGAGAAAATATGAATAGTAGAAAGGGTCAATATTTTTGTGAAACTTTATTTCCGCATACAGGTATGTGTATGCTGAATCATGAAAGATCTCTAACTATGGGTTATGGTTAAAAAAAAGGTTAAAGACTGTTTTAGGAGGCATATGGGTAAATTTATTTTTTACCTGATTCATTTTACATTTATTTTCATAGTCTGTGCTGATTCTCCTTACACTGCTGATACACATTGGATTTTTTTTAGTGAAATTTAATTTCAGAGCTAGATGTTTATCAATAAAGCTAACCATTTTGATTCATATAAATTTGACTAAATTAATAAAAACTGAAATTGTTTTTAGCAGAACTTAATATTTAGTGAAACCTGAAAGGGAAATTGAATTTCATTGAAAATTTAAAGTAAGTCTAGTTGGGTTTCCCCGGTGGCTCAGATGGTAAAGAATCTGCCTGCAATGCAGGAGATCCCAGTTCAGTCCCTGGGTTGGGAAGATCCCCTGGAGAAAGGAGTGGCAACCCACTCCAATATTCTTGCCAGGAGAATCCCGTGGACAGAGGAGCCTGGTGGGCTACAGTCCGTGGGGTCGAAAAGAGTCGGACACGACTGAGCGACTTTCACTCGCTCACTAGTTAACTAAAGGGCTTCTCTGGTAGCTCCGTGGTAAAGAACCCACCTGCCAGTGCAGGAGATGCAGGTCCAATCCCTGGTTCGGGAAGATGCCCTGGAGAAGGAAATGGCAAGCCACTCCAGTGTTCTTGCCTGGAGAATCCCATGGACTCAGGAGCCTGGTCGGCCACAGTCCATGGGGTCACAGAGCTGGACAGGACTGAGAGACTGAAAGACAACAGTCAAGTCAGAACATGAGCTGGAAGGGTGCTTCCTCCACGTGGGAGTTCCGGAAACACTGCATTAGAGAGAGTAACTCCACCAACTCTTGTGGGGTAATGTGAATTCCCTACTGGGGGGCACTCAGGAGCCTCCAGCTCTGGGCTGAGCTGTGTTCCCCAGCAGTGATGTTGGCTGGTGGCTGGGGCTGACATTCTGATGGGGCTTCTATGTTTCAGGAACCTGGCCAACTGTGAGCGCCTCATTGAGGTGGAGGACATGATGGTGATGGGCCGCAAGCCAGACCCCATGTGCGTCTTCACCTACGTCCAGTCTCTGTACAACCACCTGCGTCGCTTTGAGTGAAGCCCCTTGGGGCTGGAAAGCCAGCCCCCAGAGAAGACAGTGAGGCCGCCGGTGTCCCCGAGTCAGGAGGCCCCCTTGAGCAGAGCTGCATACTGGTGTGAGAGTGCTGTTTGTGCCAAGTGACCGTGCCCCCCACCTGCCCGGCTTCATTACTGATGGAAAGTACCACTGAACTGCGCTCCGACTCATTACAGCCAAGGGCTCCGAGGAAAAGGAAATATTACTGGAGAGAGAGAGAAAAATTGGTGCTAAGTAATTCTCTTCCCTAAAAAAAAAAAATGCTTGTCTGTAGATTCCGGAAGCCTGAATCACAGTGTTCCTTCTACTGAACTGGATCCATTGGCTTTACAACGTTGCCTTGATTACAAAGTGTTGTGTTTTTTTGTTTTTTTTTTTTATCAGAATAGCCAGAGTTTTCTACTTCCCCCCACTATTGTAGGCTCCTTTCCTCCCTTGCTCTGGGCCCCTGTCAGGAAACAGAGAGACGTATAATCAGCAGCTTGACAAGGATGACTGAAGTCTTGGGAAGAAACGGTTAATCACTCCGGGGTCCTGGGCAGCAGATGACCTACACGTCACCTCGGCTCTCTGGGGAGAGGGGAAGGCTCTCGCCTGGTCCTGTCCTTCCCAGGAGGGCCCCACAAGTGTTTGGCTAAGAATAGGCTCTTGGGAAGTTAACACTTTTAGGGAAGGACAGGCCCTTGGTGCTGTGAGGTGGTTTTTATTCACAGCTTTTTTTTTTTTTTTTAGGGGATTTGCTGCAGATATTTATAAAAAGTAACTCCATCTGTACCATTGACTGTTTGTACATAAAATGATGTGTCTCACCTTGCTTGGGATTTTTTATTTCATCTGGGAATAAGAACTTTCACATACATGCCAAAAGAAAATCTACTTAAATCTGCACCCCCCGCCCCCACTTAATTGTTTCTGTACCAAAATCACCACCCAGAAAGTTGAAAATCACATTTGCTTTTTTTGCATTTGCCTGTTGGTCACTCATCTCCATATCATCGAAGGAGCGTGGACAGAAAGTACCCCCCCCTTGCAGTTCTGTGTCCTGGAAGTTGACTGACAGATCCGTGATCAGCGGTGGGGTGGTCCCACACATGGGGGAGTCCACTGAAGGGCACTGGTTTATTTTCACAGCTGTTTGTAAAAAAAAAAAAAAAAAACTGTTAGGTTTTTAGTAAGACATCTTTAGATTCTATAAAGCCACAGACATTAGCTTATTCTTATTCAAGAAGCATTTTCTAACTGGGTTGGATTTTAGCCATGAACTTGGAGAATTTCCCTGTAAAGAGCTAGTATGTGTCTCCAGCTTATACAGAGGGTTCAAACCACCAGTATCTGGGTACCTTCTCAGAGTCACCTGTGGTCCCCTGTGTTGGGGGTCAGAGCTCTTTGAGGGTGTCAAGAGGAACATGATCGAGCTTGCCAGCTGGGTGATAAATAGTCTCAGCAGATTTGTTTGTTCAGAGCTGCCCCACTCAATCACTCAGTTGTGTCTGACTCTTTGCAACCCTATGGACTGTAGCCCAGCAGGCTCTTCTGTCCATAGGATGGATTTTCCAGGCAAGAACACTGGAGTGGGTAGCCGTTGCTTTCTCCAGGGGATCTTCCCAATCCAGGGATCGAACCTGGGTCTCCTGCATTGCAGGTGGATTCTTTACCATCTGAGCGGCCAGGGAAGCCCCTGTTTGTTTGTTCAGGCTGAAGGCTTATTCCATCCTCTGAGTTCTCCGTCAGTGGGAACCACCCCCTGTCCAGCTCCAAAAGGTGAGCCCTATTATTAGCAAAGACACTGTGCCTGGTCTTTTTTCATACCGAAGCTTAGGGTTTCAAACCTAAAGCCAATCTGGGATCACAGGGGCTCTATAAAAAGCATGCCTATACCATACTGAGTCCTTGCACATGTTAAATGGAACTCTCCTGATTTGCAGACGTGGCCTTGCACCTCTGCACGTAAAACAGAGCAGATCCTGCTGGAGAAAGGAAGAATGCCTCTTAAACTGAGCAATGGTGTTTCTCACGTCTCACATTCAGTCACAGAGACTAGGTGTTTTTAAAGTGGGTTCTGTGATGTTCTTCGTGGTTTGCGGGGAGGGGCAAATGAGGGCTCATAAGCTTTAACGGGTTTTAAACTTGATTACCTCCAAGACAAAGCCTGAGGATTCCCAGGGAGGACAGAAGGGGATGGTGGCTGGCGGCAGGGGGGGGGGGGGCGGGGGGGCGGGGGGAGGGGGCTAGGTTGAAGGGGCATGCAAGCAGGCCGCACAATCTCAAGACATTTGGAAACCATCGTTTTGCATCAGAGTTACACGGAAAATTCCCATTTGTGAAATTGGATTTCAAATCACCTTCTGCCATGATACAAATGGTTTCACATGTTTCTTCCCCCCTATCTCTCCTGAGAGAATTATTTCTCAGAGCTGCCTGTGAGATTCTTCTGCTTTTCCAGATAGATCCCTTCACCTGGATTTTGTTAAAACTTATTAAGTCTGAACCAAATTGGCTTGTGTGCATTTCCCTGAAGGGGATGTGTCACCAGAGCCAAGACGGGTTTTAGCTTTTCTGACAGCTGATGGAGGTGTTTTTTTTTTTTTCCCAAGGCAAGTGAGAGCTTTATAAGCACTTTCTGAACATGATCCTACACAGGCTGGTTAGAGGAGAACGTTCAGGCCAGGTGTTCAGGGGAACAGTCTGTGAAGGCCAGTGAATTTCGCAAATGTGTTCAGTGACTTAAGTTCTCAGCTTTCCTGACTGCACTGGCCAGCACTCTGTCACTGGAGGAAACACACACATAGAGGCTGCTTTCTGCCATCCCAGGCCTATGTGACTCCAGACAATGGGATGATGGTTTAGTCGCTCAGTCGTGTCTGGACCCTTGCGACCTCATGGACTGTAGCCCGCCAGGCTCCTCTGTCCGTGGGATTCTCCTCCCGGGCAAGAATACTGGAGTGAGTTGCCACTTCCTTCTCCAGGGGATCTTCCTGACCCAGGTGTTGAACTGGGGTCTCCTGCATTGCAAGCAGATGCTTTACCAAGCGAGCCACCAGGGAAGCCCCAGACAGTGGGATGGCAGACTAACTGTGCTGAGTGAGTTGGTCAGTTTTAGGCAGAACATTGAGCCACCCAGCAGAACCAGCTCTGGACTGGGTTTCGCCAACTGATGACTGGTGACCAGCTCATTCTGATGAATGGATCACACCAGTTGAGATGGACATGTTTCCCCTTTGCTCCACTCCCTGAGCCATACTTTCACACCCACATGTCATCCCCGTCAGCTGAATGATGAATGTTCTCAGGAGGGTTATTACCCATTTTATCTCTCTCTCTTTTAAGATTTGGTTTGGGCTTGCTTTTAGAGCCTTTGATCTCTTATCACTTGGTTCTTGGACTTGATTTGACATCAAGCAGCCCTCACTGTCCTTAGTCAGAGCACATTAAACGTGCCTGGGCCTGCCCCTTCCCTAGAAAGCACCAAACAACAACAAAAAAAACACACCTGGGAAGGATGGGGCCAAGAACGCTGTGCTCCCTGGGGTACCCAGGCAGCCCCAGTGAGAGGGAGACTGTGCAACCTGATGCGATAAAGAACTGATGGAGGCCTGGAATTAGCAGGGGCCTCGATATGGATGGTGACACCCCAGAGATGCCAAACAATGTTTGAGTCCAACTTGACTCTCTACCTGGGTCCCTTGAGTTGATCTAATGGTGTCACATAGACAAGGGGCAAAATCTATATTTTTCACAAGCCAAATTTTTCATCACTCTCAGTTACAAGTGTCTTTTGTGTGTTTTGTATCTCAGTTTGGCATGTGTGTTATTGGACCCCTCTTCCTGGCATCCATGGCCTTACCCATACTCACAGGTCCCACCCCCACCCCCCCACTGCGCTAGCTGTTTCTTCCCAGTCTCCACCATGACCTCCTTTCCCTCTGTCCACTACTCCCCTGTGCTGTGTCTTATACCCTGTGCCCCATGTTCTAAATCAAGGGCTCATAACCCAGGACCGGCATGGGCTTTGGGAGTCTAGATGTCCAAATTGAATGTTTTCCCTTCTTTTTTCCTCTAAAACAGGCTCCTTCTCCTGTATTTATTCAAATATAGCAAACAGCAGCATGATCACTCCCCACTGTCCATGCCAGGGAACTGAAAGCCACCTTGTCCCTGAGCATCGTGGACCAACTGCCCAAGCGACTCTCCCTACTTCCTTTCACATATTGTAAACCAGGCGTTTGCAAAACTCTTACTAGTGGAGCCCCATGATTCCTACCCAAGTGTCTTGAAGCATCAGAGCTATTAGTTTTCCCCAAGGGTTTATTTTGCTAATCCTCACATTTACAGAAAACTTGAAAGAAGAGTTCAGTGAACACTGTTTTCCTTTGCTTTGTAAACATTCTGCCTTGTTTGTGGTCTGTCTCCATTTTTCTGGGCCATTTGGAAGTAAGATACAGACATCATGGACACTCAGCCCTAAATGCTTTAGCGAATGTCTCCCTAGAGTAAGGGCATTCTCCTACATGAGCACGATAATGTTAGCACACCTGAAAAATGGAACATTTACTCATCTAATCTACACTCGACATTCAAATTTCCCTAATTGTTTCCACATGCCTTTTATGGCTGTTAAAAATTCTTGAAAATCCAGGATCCAGTGAAAGTTCACACACTGTATTCGGCGGTTATGTCTCTTTAATTGCTTTTCATCTAAAACAGTCCCTCCACTTTTTGTTTACTGTCAATTTTTCACTCAATTCTTTTTTATTGGAGTATAATTGCTTTACAATGTTGTGTTAGTTCTGTGGCACAACAAAGTGAGTCAGCTATCCACATACATATATCCTCTCCCTCTTGAGCCTCTCTGCCAAACCACCACTGCCCTAGGGCTTCTCAGGTGGTTCAGTGGTAAAGAACCTGCCCGACAATGCAGGAGACGCAAGAGATGCGAGTTCAATCCCTGAGTCGGGAAGATCCCCTGGAGGAAGAAATGACAACCCACTCCAGTATTCTTGCCTGGAACATTCCATGGACAAAGGAGCCTGGTGGGCTGCAGTCCATGGGGTCGCAAAGAGTCAGGCATGACTACGCACGCACGCACGCCATCCCACCCTTCTAACTCTTTTGAAGAGCCCAGGCCCGTTGCCTTGTTCCCCACTCTGCTGGTGTTTGTTTTCTCCCAAGTAGATTCAGGTGAAGCATGTTTGGCACAAATACAGCCCAGGTGGTGGATATTTCTATAGCCCCATGTCAGAAGCACATGCTGTGGTTTGTCTGCTCTTGGCTATGGGAAGGTTGATGCTGTGGGGAAGGGCATTCACCAGACCTTTCCACTGTCCTCTCTCCCTCTAAAACTAGTTAGAAATCGGTGGGTGATGCTTTTGAGGTCATGTGAGTATCCTGCTTTGCAATGCCTTGAGAATCTTAAGATTGTCTGTTGAGATTATCAACTGATGATCTTTGCCTGACTCTATGATTATACTGGGAGCTGAAAAGCGTGTATGTTTTTTTTTTTCAGTTATAGTTGATTTGGGCTTCCCTGATGGCACAATGGTAAAGAAACCACCTGCAATGCAGGAGACCCAGGTTTGATCCCTGGGTCGGGAAGATCCCCTGGAGAAGGGAATAGCTACACACTCCAGTATTCTTGCTGGAGAATTCCATAGATGGAAGAGCCTGGCAGGCTACAGTCCACGGGGTCGCAAAGAGTTGGACACGACTTAGTGACTGAACAACAATAAGCAAATTCATAGCTGATACAACTGAGTGACTGACACTTTCATATGACGAAGGTTCTGTATCTTTTTCTTTAAATTCGTATTTTATTCTAAAACAGTTTAAATGTTATGTTTTAAATACAATTTGGAAAGGTTACTTTCCATTTACAGTTATTATAAAATATTGGCCATATTCCCTGTATTATACAATACCACTTACTGTGTACCTAATAATTTGTGCTCTTACTCCCCTACTGCTGTATTTCCCCTCCTCCCCTCCCTCTCCCCACTGGTAACCGCTAGTTTGTTCTCCATATCTGTGAGTCTGCTGCTTTTTTGTTATATTCACTAGTTGGTTGTGTCTTTAAGATTCCACATGTAAGTGATATCATACAGTATTTCTCTCTTTCTGACTTATTTAGCATAACACCCTCAAATCCATCCATGTTACAGCAGGTGGCAAAATTTTGTTTTTTTTTATGGCTGAGTGGTATTCCATTGTATATGGAGACTGCATATTCTTGATCCATTCATCTGTTGACGGACATTTAGGTTGCTTCCCTATCTTGGCTATTGTAAATAGTGCTGCTATGAATGGGGGCTTCCCTGATGGTTCGGTGTTAAAGAACCCGCTTGCCAAGCAGGAGACGTGGGTTTGGTCCCTGGGTCGGGAAGTTCCCATGGAGAAGGAAATGGCAACCCACTCTAGTATTCTTGCCCAGGAAATCCCATAGGCAGAAGAGCCTGGCAGGCTACAGTCCATGGGGTCACAAAAGAGTAGGATACAACTTAGCGACTAAACAATTTTAAACAACTTCTGTGAACATTGGGGTTCTGTATTCTTGACTATAAACAGTTCCTTACCAGGGCATTCAGGGTAGCTCCTCCCGGCCACCACTGACCTCGGACGTGGGGTAGCTCCTCTCAGCCGCACGCTTAGTGCGTCGGCTCTCGCTGCCGTCTGCGCTTAGTGTGCTTAGTGCACTGGTCAGAGCAAACACCCTTTTCCAACAACACAAGAGAAGACTCTACACATGGACATCACCAGATGGTCAACACCAAAATCAGATTGATTATATTCTATGCAGCTAAAGATGGAGAAGCTCTATACAGTCAACAAAAACAAGACCAGGAGCTGACTGTGGCTCAGATCATGAACTCTTTATTACCAAATTCAGACTTAAATTGAAGAAAGTAGGGAAAACCGCTAGACCATTCAGGTATGACCTAAATCAAATCCCTTATGATTATACAGTGGAAGTGAGAAATAGATTTAAGGGCCTAGATCTGATAGATAAGAGTGCCTGATGAACTATGGAATGAGGTTCGTGACATTGTACAGGAGACAGGGATCAAGACCATCCCCATGGAAAAGAAATGCAAAAAAGCAAAATGGCTGTCTGGGGAGGCCTTACAAATAGCTGTGAAAAGAAGAGAGGTGAAAAGCAAAGGAGAAAAGGAAAGATATAAGCATCTGAATGCAGAGTTCCAAAGAATAGCAAGAAGAGATAAGAAAGCCTTCTTCAGCGATCAATGCAAAGAAATAGAGGAAAACAACAGAATGGGAAAGACTAGAGATCTCTTCAATAAAATTAGAGATACCAAGGGAACATTTCATGCAAAGATGGGCTTGATAAAGGACAGAAATTGTATGGACCTAACAAAAGCAGAAGATATTACGAACAGGTGGCAAGAATACACAGAAGAACTGTACAAAAAGATCTTCACGACCTAGACAATCATGATGATGTGATCACTAATCTAGAGCCAGACATCCTGGAATGTGAAGTCAAGTGGGCCTTAGAAAGCATCACCAAGAACAAAGCTAGTGGAGGTGATGGAATTCCAGTTGAGCTGTTTCAAATCCTGAAAGGTGATGCTGTGAAAGTGCTGCACTCAATAGGCCAGCAAATTTGGAAAACTCAGCAGTGGCCACAGAACTGGAAAAGGTCAGTTTTCATTCCAATTCCAAAAAAGGCAATGCCAAAGAATGCTCAAACTACCACACAATTGCACTCATCTCACATGCTAGTAAAGTAATGCTCAAAATTCTCCAAGCCAGGCTTCAGCAATATGTGAACCGTGAACTCCCTGATGTCCAAGATGGTTTTAGAAAAGGCAGAGCAACCAGAGATTAAATTGCCAACATCCGCTGGATCATGGAAAAATCAAGAGAGTTCCAGAAAAACATCTATCTCTGCTTTATTGACTATGCCAAACCCTATGACTGTGTGGATCACAATAAACTGTGGAAAATTCTGAAAGAGATGGGAATACCAGACCACCTGACATGCCTCTTGAGAAACCTATATGCAGGTCAGGAAGCAACAGTTAGAACTAGACATGGAACAACAGACTGGTTCCAAATAGGAAAAGGAGTACGTCAAGGCTGTATATTGTCACCCTGCTTATTTAACTTCTATGCAGAGTACATCATGAGAAATGCTTGGCTGAAAGAAACACAAGCTGGAATCAAGATTGCTGGGAGAAATATCAATAACCTCAGATATGCAGATGAAACCACCCTTATGGCAGAAAGTGAAGAGGAACTAAAAAGCCTCTTGATGAAAGTGAAAGAGGAGAGTGAAAAAGTTGGCTTAAAGCTCAACATTCAGAAAACGAAGATCATGGCATCCGGTCCCATCACTTCATGGGAAATAGATGGGGAAACAGTGGAAACAGTGTCAGACTTTATTTTGGGGGTCTCCAAAATCACTATAGATGGTGACTGCAGCCATAAAATTAAAAGACGCTTACTCCTTGGAAGAAAAGTTATGCCCAACCTAGATAGTATATTCAAAAGCAGAGACATTACTTTGCCGACTAAGGTCCGCCTAGTCAAGGCTATGATTATTCCTGTGGTCATGTATGGATGTGAGAGTTGGACTGTGAAGAAGGCTGAGCACCGAAGAATTGACGCTTTTGAACTGTGGTGCTGGAGAAGACTCTTGAGAGTCCCTTGGACTGCAAGGAGATCCAACCAGTCCATTCTGAAGGAGATCAACCCTGGGATTTCTTTGGAAGGAATGATGCTATAGCTGAAACTCCAGTACTTTTGGCCACCTCATGCGAAGAGTTGACTCATTGGAAAAGACTCTGATGCTGGGAGGGATTGAGGGCAGGAGGAAAAGGGGATGACAGAGGATGAGATGGCTGGATGGCATCACGGACTCAATGGACATGAGTCTGAGTGAACTCCGGGAGATGGTGATGAACAGGGAGGCCTGGTGTGCTGCGATTCATGGGGTCGCAAAGAGTCGGACGCGACTGAACTGAACTGAACTGAACTGAACTACCAGGGCATTGAAGACCACCAGCCTGGCTCCAGCACTCATCTTTACCCATGTCCCCAACTTGTCCCTTCAGCCTGTTCACCTGACTCTCTCCTACTACTTGCCCAGAGCTGTCTAAACCTCACTTCCTCCGGGAGGCCCTCATTGACAGTTCTGTCCACAGAGCACCAGAAACTCACTTTGTCCTCTCACCCAGCACTCTTGTTTTATCACTAGACCATAAACGCCGGGAGGGCAGAGGGCCGGCCTGGCTTCCTACTGGGCGCCCATGGCCTAACAACAGCCTGGTGCACAGTAGGTACTCCATGAGTACTCCCTGAACAGATGGGCAGTGCTGCCACGCAGGCAGGTCGTTCTTTGCCAGACGAGCACGGGAGGAATGGGCCAAATGAATCAGTAGTTCTGGGCCCCCAGGACCCGGCCCAAGTTTCTGAAGGTTAAGAGCCTCCTTTCAGAATTAATCAGGTGCCACTCTCTCTCCTTCCAGCAGGACATTCTAATCCAACAGTGCTTCAGTTCCAATCGCCAGAGCCTCTGGGAGGCCAGTAGGAAGAGCAGAGTTAGGTGTTTGTTTATTGAACAGATGTTGATAAATGAAGCCAAAGGTGACAAGTGGTAACTGAGCTCCTCCAGACTCAGCTAGAACCACCATCAGTGAAAAGGTTCAGGTTTCAGCACCCAGAGTGCATCGTCACCGCCTTGGATGAGGGTAGTGACACTTGGTGATTAGTGTCACGGGGTGTCCACCAAAGGCCTCCTGCCCTTCAGTCCTCATCATGAGACAGGAAAGAAAGAAAATCAATTCGATTACAACAGAGACATGCTGAGAACACTGCAGAGCCTGTGCTGTGCTCGGTCAGAAAG
Source organism: Ovis canadensis (assembly GCF_042477335.2). Classification (NCBI taxonomy): domain Eukaryota; kingdom Metazoa; phylum Chordata; class Mammalia; order Artiodactyla; family Bovidae; genus Ovis; species Ovis canadensis. The sequence goes on along the minus strand of NC_091255.1, from coordinate 33,630,348 downwards.
CAAAGCCAGGGAGGGGAAAGCAGGCCACAGCCCCTCCCCTGGCTCTGGGAGCTCCCCCCCAAGGACCCACAGTCTGGCACCTTCCAACGACTAAAACCCTACACACAGCAGAGTACAGAAATTGCTAAGTCCTAGAGTAGTTAGTGAAAGTCATTCAGTTGTGTCTATTTGCAACTCCATGGACTATACAATCTAAGGAATTCTCCAGGCCTGAATACTGGAGTGGGTAACCTTTCCCTTCTTCAGGTGATCTTCCCAACCCAGGGATTGAACCCAAGTCTCCCACATTGCAGGCGGATTCTTTACCAGCTGAGCCACAAGGGAAGTCCAATACTGGTGTGGGTAGCCTATCCCTTCTCCAGCGAATCCTCTTGACCCAGGAATCAAACCGGGGTCTCCTGCATTGCAGGCGGATTCTTTACCAAACAAGCTCTCAGGGAAGCCCACAGGGTAATTAACTGTGTAATTACACAATGTAATCAGTGTCGTTAAGCTAATGGCATCAACCACATGTCACGTGGCAGAATCACAGAGTTGGTCCACTGAGCCTCCGGGGACAGAGGCGGAGCTGTGTGCTCATCCATTTCCACCACCATCCTGGCCTCAGACAGAGTCTGGACGCGGTAGGTGCTCCGTGGGCCCTGTTGACCCGACTGGGACACACCAGCTGCCCACCTGTTGACACCGCGCCACTGTCATGGCAAAAATCGCATTGCACGTTGGCAAGTTTGGGGCACACCCACACCCAGCCGCTTTGTGCCTCTGATAAAGGCTTTGATGTAACTGAACAGAGCAGGTTCAGCGCATAACTAAGCACAGATCAGGGGTGAGTGAGCCCTTCTGGTGGTCCCTGGTCTGCGATGGAGCAGCTGATTTACAAGGGTCTGGTCTCGCACTGGTGACTTTCCCTCTGCCCCCCAGGGCAGGGCTGGGCTCTGGCACACCAGACCCACCCTCTGAGAGGGACAGATTCCCCAAGGGAAAACCCAGGGTTCTGCCCCAAACTATGCGCCCCTTCCCCCCGCCCCCCGCAGTCTTCCTCTGCCTAGGAATTTCATCCCAAAGGAGCTCTGTTTCTTTCTGTTACTTTATCCAGCAAGCTTACGCTGGCCCAAGGAGGGTGACTAAGGGGAAACGGAGTATTCTCAGCCAGGGGCCATCACAGTCACTGCATGAAGCATCTTTTGGGGGCAGTGAATCTCACGACAGGTGTGTTTTTATTCAGGAGAAATAATGCACTTAATTTAGAGGGATGGACTTTCCTTCCAAGAACTGTTCCCTCTCTCTCTCCCCTATCCTCACCCACGCTGCCAGGAGAACCCACAGCGATGGCAACCACGACATTTAAGCCTGGAGAGACCATTGCAGCATAAGCCACAACACCTGACTTCAAGTCTCGTCTTTTAGTGACTTTTAATGGGGTGAGCTCACCAAGCCATACTTCTCTCTTCTTTCAAATGGGCGTCAGCCCGTCCCTACAGGCTTGGAAGGGGTGAAAGTGAATGTGTGAGTCACTCAGTCATGTCCGACTCTCTGCAACCCCATGGACTGCAGCCCACCAGGCTCCTCTGTCCATGGAATTCTCCAGGCACAAACACTGGAATGTGTTGCCATTCCCTTCTCCAGGGGATCTTCCAGACCTAGGGATCAAACCCGGCCTCCCGCCTTGCAGGCAGATTCTTTACCATCTGGGCTACCAGGGATGCCTTTGAAAGGGGTAGGGAGAGGGTGTTCGTGAGATGATCCAATACCTGGGAAGCTGCAGTGGTCCTCACTGGGACAGCACAAGCGTGAAAGGGTTGGTCTCAGTCCTCTTTCAGGCCAGAGACATGAAAGAGAAGGTTCAGAGTGGAGAGGTGGCTGGGTTGGGGTGTTTTCTAAAATTTGCCCTTGCCCTGTGGATTGGGTATTTTTCCTATACATTAAAAAAAATTATTTTAGTGAAAAAATTTACAGCCTCTTAAAAATTCTTTGATCAGAGTAACACAAGCACATAGGTTAGAAAGTCAAACAGGGGCCTTCCCTGGTGGCCCAGGGTGTGTCCCGCTCCGTCTTGGGACACACCCTGTGGAGTTCTGGTGACCGTGTAAGAAGTCTGGTTCTCCTGAAGCCACCATGCTGGAGAGATTTTGGGGTGAGGCCATGAGAGAGAGACAGAGATGGATGTCTGAGGAGCCGCAGCTGGTCCATCCTCTAGCTATTCTATCTTGTAGTAACCCTGGTCCTAAGCAGCAAGTGAGACATGCCCAGCTGAGCCCAGCTAATACTAATAAATGATGGGCAGCTCCTTGGCGGTCCACTGGTTAAGAATCCACTTTCCAATGCAGCAGATGCGGATCCGACCTCCCCTCTGGGAACTGAGATGCCCCCACGGCGTGGGTCAGTTAAGCCCGTGCCCCACAGCCACAGAAGAACTGCAACTAAGATCTGATGCATCCAAATAAAAATACATTTTATATTAATTTAATATTAATACATTTAATAAGTGATGGTTGTTGTTTTATGCCACCGAAGTCTGGTTTAGTTCAGCAGTGGATAACAGGGTCATTGCTCCAGCTTCTGTCTCCCCATCTCACTTGACGGCAGCTTCATCTTCCCAGTCGCTTAGACCCAAAACCTTGGAGCTACTTTTGTCTTTTCTCTTTCGCACCTCACACCTATTATGTCAAGAAATACTCTGGCTCTGCCCTCAATGTTTGCCCGGAGTCCACTCGCTTCTTACCACCTTCCGTGCTCACACCCGGCTCCAAGCCACCGGCATCCTCTTGGGCACCGTGATCATCTTTCACCTGCATCATAGCAATAGCCTTCTAATTGCAATCGCATCTTGCTTCTGCCTTTCTTCCCGCTACGGTTTATTCTCAACGCATCAGGCAGAATCATCCTGCTGACACGTGAGTCAGCCCTCTTCTAAAGTTTTCTTCTACCTACTCCTGCCCATACATGTCTTTTTCAACACTAAAGTCACTCTTTAATTTGTAACAAAGAGACCTGCATTCTAGTTCTGTCTTTGCGCCTAATAGACTAGGAGATGGAAACAGCTCGGATGAGGGATCTAGATTCAACCTGCCTGGATCTGAATCACAGCTCTGCCACTGGTTTGCAGTGTCCCATGGCCCAGCGCTCAGTCTTCCATGGGCTTAGTCTCCTCATCTGTCTGATGGAGCTGATAATAATAGAACCTAACTCAACGCTGCTGTGGGGATTAAAGAGATGAGCCACGCGAATCGCCCAGCCTAGCACTCAGTGTTCAAAACAAGCTAGCTATCACTCTTACTATCGTTCCCAATTTAAACCCTCGGGCAAACTTTGTTGCTTCGGGCACAAGTGGGGATGAAGACTCTTAGGGGTATGAAGGTTTTCAGATGGCTGAGGCAGAGGAAATGTGATCGCCTTGATTATGTTTGTAGGTTCTATTAGACCACATAGCAACAGAACAACATAGCAACTAAAGAAAGCAGTTCAGTTAACTTGCCTTTTCTTTTCCTGTGGTCCCGACTTAAAAAGAAAAAACAACCATGTGAGTAGTTTTCGTGCCACCCCCTGTGGTGAAAGTGGTACTTGGATTTTGTTTCTGCTCAAAGCTGTTGTCACAAATTTACAAACCAATCACGAACTCCCTCTGTTCTTACAAGCCTATTTTATGAATGTTTTACTAGATTGCTACCACAGTGCCCTCTGGTGGAACATAATGATTTCCTTGATATAGGTGGCTTAGATTTTTTTTTTTTTCTTTTTTTATTGAATTCACAGTGTTTCAACTGCACGGTAAAGTAATTCAGTTATACATATATGTGTATTCTTTTTCAGATCATTTTCTGTTATAGGTTTTTACAAGATATTGCATATAGTTCCCTGTGCCACAGAGTAGATCCCTGTTTTTTGTTGTTGTTTTAATATTTATCTGTTTTTCGTTGCATTGGCTCTTTGTTGCTGTGCGCAGGCCTTCTCTGCTTGCAGCAAGTGGGGGCTGTTCTCCAGTTGCGACGCATGGGCTTCTCATTGTGGTCACCCCTCTTGTTGCCGAGCACAGGCTCTAGGCTCGTGGGCTTCAGTAGTTGTGGCGCAGGGGCTCAGTAGTTGAGTGCAGCAGGTTCAGTAGCCGTGGTGGATGGACGGGCTTAGTTCCTGTGCGGCATGTGGCATCTTCCTGGAGCAGGGATCAAACCCATGTCCCCTGCATTGGCAGGCAGATTCTTATTGACTGTGCCACCAGGAAAGTCCCAGGAGGTCCTTGTTGTTTATCTACTTTATATGTAGTAGTATGTATCCCATTTATTATTATTCATAGTATTAGGCTCATATGAAGATATGGCTTATCCACATATTTTAGAAAACTTAAAAAAATTAACTTGTGATTTAATTTTCAATCCATTGAACTATGAGGCTTGGTTTTCACTGTCTAAGAATCTACCTTTCCGCAGAGTGGTTCTGCCTGGTGGGCGCCTCAATCCCACGCCTATGGTCCCTCTGGGTTTAGAGGGCTGCTCTCAAACTAGGACATAGCAAATCCGATAGAGCGAGAGGGCAGCCCTCGCAGGACCCAGGCTGATTGTTCTGCACAGGGGATGCAGCTAGAACTCAAAGCTGCCTGAAGTCAGCCTTCTGTGCCAGCTCCTGTCCAGCCTCTTCCCAGCTGGGTGTGCTAATGATCCTAAAGGGGGCCAGGGTATGCCATCCCAAAATATGCCACGTTGGCATAAGGGTTATTTTTGAGCTGCAAGGTAACTGAAAAGTGAGAGATGCAGGAAAAGTTCTCTGTCCTCCCTTATCTGCCTAAATCTAGGCTATAGATGTTCCTTGGAGGAAGGTCTGTACCACGAAAAAGAGACAAACTCTGATCACCAGAGACTGGAGTCACACTGAGATGAATCTGCATAAACAGACCTTATAAAAATAACCTTTATCTTTCATTGGTTTCCCATATATTCCCTAGTCACTTTCCTAGAATTTATCACCCCAGAAACCCAAATCTTCTTTCCTTTTTCTAGCCAACTCTCCACAATTTACTGCCCTTTGTTAAAATGGTATAAAAGCCCCAAGTCTAGCTGCTCTTTCAAAAAAATTTTTAATTGGATTTTTTTAAACTGTTTATTTGGGCTTTTTGTTTTGCTTTGTTGTGTTTGGTCGTACCACATGGCCTATGGGATGTCAGTTCCCCAACCAGGGATTGAACCCGTGGCCCCTGAATTGGAAGTGCAGAGCCCTAACCACTGGGATGCCAGAGAAGTCCCTCTAGCTGCTTCTTAAGAGTTTTCACTTATTTTTTTTGTGTGTGACAATCCCATGCACACAAAAATACTAACATAAATAAAAATCATATACATTTCCTTCTGCTAAGCTTTGCCAGTTTAATTTGCGTATCCCTATATACTGAACATAAAAGAGGGGAAACATTTTTTCTTTCCTACAGTTATCTCCCAGGTGTGGAGATCATTGCAAGAAGGACAGGAGGTGAGTTAGTAGCCTTTGCTCCACCCTCCAGGGAGCACCTGGCACCTGGTTTGAGTCTCGAATGTTGCTACCTCATCCAATTCAGCACCTTCAGCTGCCGTGCCTGACAAATGGCTAAAGACAAGAAACAAACCACACAAAGAACCCAGCACACTCTCTGCCCTGTCTCGTCTTGACTTTCAAGGGGTTTTGTGTGCTCTCTGAAATGTTAATCCTCCAGGGTGAAACCCAAGCTGGTTTATCCTTAGAGCTACCAGGGCCAGTAGAGATGGTGAGCAATGAAGCACTAAATTTCTTCTCCTAAAAATACAAGGGGTCTATTCAACAAACTCACTGTTGTACCACAAAAAGCTATTCTTGTATCAGATCAACAAAGGGAACAGGGCCAAGTACAAAGACAATTTGAGGTTTATGTTCTGTTTCCTGTGGAAAAGTGAAACCCAAGGGAAGACCACTGGTAGGACAGAGCAGGTCCCACGAAGGTGCAGCGTTATCTTAGACCTAAGTTCTGATCCAGCATATTTGTGGTGGGGCCTGAGAATCCACACTTTAACAAGCACCCCAGGGGGTTCTGATGCAGATTATTGGAGGGTTGCCCACATTCTGAGAAATACTCAGTGGTGTCTGCCAAGATTCAATAGCAGATAGCAGTAAAGCTCTCAGGAGCACAAGGCCATGCCAGCATAGTAAAAGAATAATTACATTTTCCAGGGTTTGGCTCAGTCAGCACTTGCTTGGCCCTCATAAATGCTAGTAGATAGATATTCATAAATAATAAACATATGTTTAGCATCCTGAACTAGACTTTTAAATAGAACATTAAGAAACTGTCACACGTAGAGAACAGACTAGTGATTGCTAAGGGGGAGGGGGTTGGGGGAGGGATGGAGAGGGAGGTTGGAGTTAGCAGATATAAACTTTTATATGTAGAATGAACAACGAGGTCCTACTGCATATCACAGAGAACTGTATTTAATATCCTATGATAAGCCATAATGGAAAAGAATATTAAAAGAGAATGCTTCTGTACAGCAGAAACCAATATAACATTGTAAAGCAATTATACTCCAATAAAAATAAATAATAAAAATAGATAAATAAAAATAGAAGGAAATGGCAACCCACTCCAGGATTCTTACCTGAGAAATCCCCTGGACAGAGGAGCCTACTGGGCTACAAACAGTCCACAGAGTCTCGAATCAGACACAACTTAGCAACTAAACAACAACAGAAAATAGACCTCCTATATGATCCCAACAATTTTATTTCTGGTTATTTATCCAAAGAAAACAAAAACACTAATTCAAAAAGATATATCACCCCCTATATTCATTGCAGCATTGTTTACAATAGTTAAGACACGGGAGCAACCTAAGTGTCCACTGATGAATGGATGAATGGATAAAGAAAATGTGATATATATATAAACTTCTCTTTATTCTGTATGGCCCAAGATAGAAACTAGTACTCACAGATGAAAACCATCAGAAGGCCTTCCCTGCGGAATATCCCAAAGAAGGACTGACTGGAGAGGTGATGAGTTCCCCATCACTAGGAGAGTTCAAGCACTGGACAACCATTTGGCAGGAATGCTGTAGAGACTATAGCATTTTAGCATCAGATTGGATTAGATAACCTTTCAAGTTCCTTGCAATTCTAAGAGTCAGATTCTCTTAAAGGATACCTCAAAAGTTCAAAAGTAAACCTATAGGTTTAAAAACCACCAAAATTTCTTTCTAATGTTCTTTCAGACACAGGGAAATCAAGATGAGTAGAAACTCTAGTACCATGTACACTGAATGCTTTGAAAGTCTGAAGGACTAGAACTCTAAGATGTACCTAAGTTCTCTGAAATGTCCGTCAAAATAAGAGGAGTATTGGCGTGAAGCACATTCAATAGCATCCTTTGCTGATTTTCACAAGCCCCAAATAGGTAATCCAAGGGCCAATTTTTCAAAATCACACTCAAATTTCATGCTTTCTAAGGTCTTGAAGTATTTTAGTTTTTTGATTGTGTTCATGAATGTATAATAATCTTTTTTAAAACCTTTATAATTAAATTGACTCTTGGTAGGAGAACAAAAGCAAGCATAAAACAGAATCTATTTTCCATAGCTTTTCCTGGATGGAATAAAATGGTACTCAACAAAAAGTAAGTAAATAGTGATTGGGTGACATAAATAAGAAAGAGCTACGCACATTGATTTCTTTACTGAGCAGTTTGTTTCCTAACATTAATTTAGGCAATAACGCATTCTCAGACATCCCCTTCCCACTTAACAGAATTGCATTCTTATGTCAATGCTGCTCACTTTCATAAAGCCTGGACAGCTCAATTGATTAGAGCACACCCGTTCAATACACATTTATTGGGGGACTTCCCTGCTGGTCCAATAGCTAGGACTTCGCTCTCAATGCAAGGGGGCAGGTTTGATCCCGGTCAGGGAACTAGATCCCATATGCCTACAACTAAGAGTTTGCATGCCAGAACGAAGAATCAAGGATCCCTTGTGCCACAACCAAGACTCAGTACAGCCAAATAAATAATTAAAAATAAAATATTTTAGGACTTCGCTGGTGGTCCAGTGGTTAAGAATCTGCCTGCCAGTACAGGGGACACGGGTTTGATCCCTGGTCCTGGAAGATTCCACGTGGAGCAACTAAGTCCATGCACCACAACTACTGAGCCTGTGCTCTGTAGCCCAGGAGCCACAGCGAGAGAAGCCACTGCAATGAGAAGCCCCCGCAGCCAACCTAGAGAGCAGCCCCTGCTCACCGCAACTAGAGAAAGCCTGGGTGCAGCAAGACCCAGCACAGCCAAATGCGGATAAACAAATAAATAGTACACATATTTTTACATTTTAAAATACATTTATTGGGCACAACAAATGTACCCTAGTCCTCCAGGAACACACACTTTAGTGCAGAGAATCTGCTAGGTCCTGGGTTCAATCCCCGGGAAGTCCAGTTAGCTTCACGGCCAGCCACCTTACAGACGCTGCTATGAATCACAGCCAGAACTGGTGGAGGTGACTATGCACTGTAGACACGGCGAAAAGACTACTGGAGTTGCGGGTGTGCGGTGACCACAAGAGAGAAAGATGGCTGAGAACATCTCCCAGGCCTACTGGCAGTGGAAATAGGCTATTTCGATAGAGAAACGTACGCTTGACATCCTCCTTATCTCGGAAGTACCTCTTAGAAACACACAGACGTCATCTGGTAGTTAGTCAAAGTTTAAAATGCCAATAAGAAGCTTTTAAATGCTCACGTTTCTTGACTGCTGATTTTCCAATAGCACTGTGCAACACAGGAGTAAGGTCCTGATACAGACCCAGGACACTGGGGTCTTGAAGAAGCAGCTTCAACACAATGGCGTATGATATTGAGACAATTGAAGAATGCTGAGAATAAAAAACTGATTTCTTCTCAACGAGCTCACTGTTCCACAGTGATGCCCAAGATAGAAAACAATTCATATCTTAACAATACCCTTGTATGGAGGAAGAGATTTTTTTCCTCATCCAGGTGCAACTGGGTAGAGAAACCAACACGGATCTGAACACCACTGCCAATGCTACGAAAACAGAGCTCCAGGGTCATGGAAGCACTGTAGGAAATTAAACAAGAAGTTAATAACATCTGACGTTTTGGTAGCATTTTTGCATCCATAAGACTCTCCTATGGCTATCATAAGCCAAGCAGAACAAAAATAACTATTTTTTAATTGAAATACAGTTGCTATACAATATTATATGTTACACTCTATTACAGCAATTCATGATTTTTAAAGGGTATAGTCTGTTTATAATTTATTATAAAATATTGGCTATATTTCCCATGTTGTACAATATATCCCTGTAGCTTATTTTACATCTAGTAGTGTGTACCTCCCAATTCCCTTCCCCCATATTGCCCATCCCATCTTCCCACAGATATCTCCCCACTGAGAACCACTAGCTTATTCTCTGTATCTGTGAGTCTGTTTCTGTTTTATTTAGTGTTTTGTGTTTAAGATTCCACATGAGTGATATTATATAGAATTTGTCTTTCTCTGTGTGAGTTATTTCACTTAGCATAATGCCCTCCACATCCATGCGTGTTGCTGCAGATGGCAAAATTTTATTCTTTTTTATAACTGATATCTTCTCATATATGTGTATATATATATGTATACACATATGTATGCCACATTTTCTTTATCCATTCATCTGGTGATAGAAACTTAGGTTGCTTTCATATCTTGGCTGTTTTAAATAATGCTGCTATGGACATTGGGGTGTGTGTATCTTCTCAAATTAGGGTTTTGGGTGTTTTCTTGGATATATGCCCAGCAATGGGATTGCTGGATCTCGTGGTAGTTCCTCTTTTTGAGAAACCTCCATGCTGTTTTCCAGGACAGGTATTATTAATGTGGATGAGAACACTGAGACAGCTAAGTGGTAGGTAGGAACCAGGCTGGAAGCCAGACTGCAGGCTCATGGCTAAGTGTGTTTTCCACTACACCATGAGGCCTCCATAAGCTTCCTGCAGAATTCTTTTAGTTTCAAAATGACAGTTTAATGCTGTCCCCACTTTCTGTTTGTCTTTCTTGTTTGACATATAATTTCGGCTCACCAAGAGCATGAAGTTATACTTCTGGGTTATGAATCATATAATTTGTGTAACTCTTCTTAAATTCTTCAAGAACTCTTCTGACTTTCAGTTATAATTTGAACTGATAGCTTTCCAGAACTGATACAGCTATCATATCTTTTCTTTATGGTTCCTCTATTTGTTATGGTCAATATCTTCCTCTTTCTCGATTTTTCACTTTTATTCCAGTAATTTTTTTTCCAAAAGAGTATATGTTCAAGTTTCAGAGCTGCCAAAAAATATCTTTATTTTGCTCTGTGAGGTGTTTTGGCTGGTTATAGAATTTGAGATTTGAAATCATTTCCTCTAGAATTTTGAAGACATTATTCTAGCATCATTTCTAGGAATCTATGTTATAGACAAAAAGCTATATACATATTCATTTCTTTCTTCCTTTACTCTTTGAATAATGACGTTTCCCCAGTGGTCCAGTGGTTAAGACTCTGCACTTCCACTACAAGGCGTGTGGGTTCAATTCCTGGTCAGGGAACTAAGACCACACAGTAAGGCCAAAAAAAGAAAAAGAAATTTCACTAGAATAGGATGTATACAGATTGAGAATAGGTGCATATATAATGTGTATGTATGTGTGACTATGTATGTGTGTGGAGATAATTATTTCAGGTGGGTCTTTCAATCTAAAGACTTGAGTCTTAAATTCTATATATCACTTACATGTGGAATTTTTTTAAAAATACAACAAACTAGTGGGTATAACAACAACAACAACAAAGCAGACTCATAGAGACACAACTTGTGGTTACCAGCTGGAGAAATAATATAGGTGTCGGAGGCAAAAACTATTGGGTGTAAGACAGGCTCAAGGATGCATTGCATTAATACAACATGGAGAATAGAGCCACCATTTTGCAATAACAAAATGTAAATAGAAAGTAACCTTTCAAAATTGTGTAAAATTTTAATTAATTAAGAGAAATAAAGACTTGCGTCTTTAGCGCAGGACATTTTCCCTCTTTCCTTCATCTGTTCTCTATTTTTCCCCTTCTGGACGTCCACTTGACAAATATTAAACCTCCTGAGTCTATCCTCGCAGACTTCATTTTTCCCCTGTATTTTCCATCTCCCAGTGGACACAGTGACCTGGGTTGGTTTGCCAAAGGCATCCTCCCCATACCTGCACTCAGAGCTACCTATTCAGGCCTCCCACACGAGAAGAGCCTGGTTGCAGAAACAGAGCTACACCAACTCCAGAGGAAACTCATTGTATTTGGGAAACACGGTTTTATTCCAACTAACAAAAATCTCAAAATCACTGAAAACTTCAGTGTGCTTTGCCTGAGTATTCCTACTTTGAATATAAGCGTTGGTTGTACACTTAATTTAGCAAATTCTAAGCCTTGAGCTGCATATCTGCTTTATATTCTCTTCCCTACCCATATATTCTCCTCCCTACCCATATACTGATGCCAGATACACACTGAGTATTGATAATAAGCTGTTCCATACTTTCTCTATTGGACTCATGCCTTTGCTGGCCTGTGTGGGTGCAAAACAAGGTTTTTCTTTTGAAAATATTTTACTTAAACTCCAGAATAAATAGTTGGAGAGCTCTTTTTTTCTTCTTCTTCTATTTTTGTTAATACATCAACAGAAGCAACAGCATCCGAGTTTAGGCCTTTCAGAGGGCAAAACCAGCAGAGCAGAGTCCAGCTGGCTGGCCTCAACTACAAGGATCAGTTCTTCCGCGAGGATCTCAGGGTTTTTTTTTTTTTAATCCCCTCCTCCAACCCTTGGAGTGCTTTACCAGCACTACAATCATAAAGAGCATATTCCGAACGCTGTTTGGGAGTTTCAAGCCACTCATTTTCTAGATAGAGAAACCACTCCTGACTCCTAGCCCTCGGTCTGGCCACTGCCACTGACTGGAGGCTGAGGGACCGGCCCGGGGTGCCCCTCCTCATCCCTCCTCCTCTTAACCCCCCACCCCCGCGGCCGCGGTAACCCCAGGAATCTCTCCATGCAGCGTCAGGTGTGTGGTTTAAGTGGCCCCAGGCCGGCCTGCGGCTGCGAGGACCTAGAGGCATCGTCCAGCCCAATTTCGCGGTACATCTGGGGAGTCCGAGACCCAGTTAGTGCTGTGCGGCCCGAGGTGGCCCAGCCGGCAGCAGGACCAGTAGCAGGCCTCCTGAACCCCAGCTTGGTGTCCCGCATCTTCGCTGTAGATTGAGGTGTCTATCTGGCCAGAGCCCTCCCAAGCCACATCGCCAAGTCACTAGCGCAGGCGAAAAGACAACACTCGCGCCTGCGCAAAGCCTTCCGGAGTAAACGCCCCTTTGCAGCAGACCCCACCCCCCTTTGCCCTGGTAACGCGTTACCGGTTGCCATAGAGCCTGAGCTGTTTACGTCCCATTTCTGCAAAGGCCCAGAGCTCCCGCTGGAGTAAGGAGGCTCCCATCCCCAAGTTGTGAAGTAGTTCTTTGTGGCGCTGAGGTAAGTAAGCCTCGGCCCCACCCCACCAACTCTTAACTGAAGTCCATAGACCTATCCAACGCCTTGTGCACATTGGAATCAGCCAAAATTTAGGTTTAATTTCAACCTCATTTAGCCCTAATTTCGATTTCTCTGGGAGCTGCTCAGACTTATCCAGAAATCTGGGGTTAAATGTTGAGCCCCACACTCAGACAAAATTGGCAGAGGCCATTGGATGGACTGGATTAGGAGACCCATGTTGTCAGAGAGGGCCCGAGGCCTGAAACTCAGCCTGGTCAAGATCTGACTTCAGTTCCAACCTTCAGAGATTCCGAAGTCTTTAAGGGCAGGCACTCGTATGTTTTGGATGAGGATGGGGCTTCCCAGGTGGCACTAGTGATGAAGAACCCACTTGCCAATGGAGAAGACATAGATCGCGGGTTCGGGTTCAATCCCTGGATTGGGAAGATCCCCTAGAGGACAGCATGCAACCCACTCCAGTATTCTTGCCTGGAGAATCCCATGGATAAAGGAGCCTGGTGGGCTACAGTCCATGGAGCCGCAGTTTAGCACACATGCACGTGGGTGGGGCAGAGTTCAGCCCCGTCTGAGGAAGACAGGGCTCACAGTCAGAGCTGTGTGCAGATGCGTGTGTGTGTTAGTCGCTCAGTCGTGTCCGACTCCTTGCGACCCCATGGACTGCAGCCCGCCAGGCTCCTCTGTCCATGGGATTCTCCAGGCAAGAATACTGGAGTGGGTTGCCATGCCCTTCTCCAGGGGATCTTCCCAACCCAGGAATCGAACCGAAGTCTCCTGCTTTGCGGGTGGATTCTTTATCACCTGAGCCATCAGGGAAGCCCGCTGTGTGCAGAGGAGGAAGAGACATGCTCGTCTTTCTCTTGCTGCTGGCCTCTCTGTTGCTGCTGGCCTCTGCCTGCTACCTCTTCATGGGTTCCTCTTCTTGTTCTCTCCTGTTCTCTCTCCTGGGAAACTTTTGTTTCTGTATCTGCTGAACAGGCTCAGTACCTAGTTGTCAGTTTACAGATGTCACATTTGCTCTTTTTGTTTTTAGAAAACACACCTGGATTCATCTGTTAAGCAATATCTACTAAAACAGAACACTGCCCTATGAGCTAGCAATTCAAATGAGTTCTAAAAATGCATTCATGTGTTCACCAATATACGCATTCTAAATGCAAATATTCATAGCATTCTCATAATAACCCCAAGCCGAAAACTCAAATATCCATAAACAGTAAAAAAAAAAAAGAGAGAGAAATTGTGGTATAATGATATACTACACAGCAATGAGAATGAACAAACTACAACTATATGAACAATCCTGATAAATCTTACAAACATAATCCTGTTTATTAAGAAGTCAGATAAAAGAGTGTATAGGAAAAAAGAGTACTTAGGGATTCTATGTTAAGTTCAAAAATATCAAAACTAATGTATAGTGTAAAAATTGGGGCTGTGTGGGGCTGGGGTGAAGAATAGTGGCCGGAACAAGGCACAAGGTGCTAGTAATGTTTATTTCTTGGTCTGCGTGCTGGATATACTGAGTTTTTCATTTTGTGTACAGATCATGGTTTGTGCACTCTTTAGTATGAATGTCACACTTTAATAAAAACTGACATTAAAAACAAGACAACTTGCTTTCAGTTAATCTAAAAAAAAAAAAAAAATCTACTTTTGAGCAGGACTTTGGAAAGTTCAAATGGCCAAACTACTACAACAGCCACCCAAGTTCTTGCGCGCAGAGTGGCAAATTGCTAACAAAAACCAGTACCACAGAGCAGAAGCCCAAAGGTCCCGGTCTGAACGCCTGGTAGCAGAAAGCCAGAGACTTGTGGATGAAATTGAAAAGACCACAAGAAAATCTCAAAGCGATGTGAATAAGAAACTAGGTAAGATAACACACTTGCTACGTTTGTAAACATGTTTGTATGATACTGTATTGTCATTAGCATTTCTTACTCAGGAGTGGCAGTGTATTATCTTGAAATATTAGAGAGAAACATGTATTTCCAGATTCTGTCTTTAAGTTCATTGCCTTAAGAGACAAGCTTTTGATGCTTTTGAACTGTGGTGTTAGAGAAGACTCCTGAGAGTCCCTTGGACTGCATGATCAAACCAGTCAATCCCTAAAGAAATCAACCATGACTGTTCATTGGAAGGGCTGATGCTGAAGCTGAAGCTCTAGTACTTTGGCCAGCTGATGAGGAGAGCTGACTCATTAGAAAAGACCCTGATGCTGGGAAAGACTGAAGGCAGGAGGAGAAGGGGATGACAGAGGACAAGAGGGTTGGATGGCATCACTGACTCAATGGACATGAGTTTGAGCAAGCTCCAGGAGATGGTGAAGGACAGGGAAGCCTGGCGTGCTGCAGTCCCTGGTGTTGCAAAGAGTCAGACACTACTCATCGACTGAACAACAGCAAGAGACATGGTAACCCAGTCTGATTTGCAGTCATCCATCAGTCATTCTTTTATTGATTTGATATATATATCTGTTGAGCATCTAAGAGCATCCATGGACTAAGCACTATGGATATCACAGGGATATCAGAGCCTGTTTTTAAGGGGCTCTCAGATTGAGGACGGAGAAGGCAATGGCACCCCACTCCAGTACTCTTGCCTGGCAAATCCCATGGATGGAGGAACCTGGTAGGCTGCAGTCCGTGGGGTTGCTAGGAGTCAGACACGACTGATCGACTTCACTTTCATTTTTCACTTTCATGCATTGGAGAAGGAAATGGCAACCCACTCCAGTGTTCTTGCCTGGAGAATCCCAGGGACGGGGGCGCCTGGTGGGCTGCCGTCCCTGGGGTTGCACAGAGTCGGACACGACTGAAGCGCCTTAGCAGCAGCAGCAGCAGCAGCAGATTGAGGAGGAGAAAGATACAAAAATTGTTAATCAGAATATAACTAGATAGGTGCTGTGGGAAGGGGTACAGAAGTAAAGGTGGAGTAGACACTGGAGAGTTGGAAAAGACATCCTAAAGAGGAATATTTGTGCTGAATCTTTTTTTTAATATTCATTAATTTTTATTTTTGGCTGTGCTGAGTCTTCATTGCTATGCTGCAGCTTTCTCTAGTTGCAGTGAGTAGGGGCAACTCTCTGTTGTGATGTGCAGACTTCTCATTATAATGGCTTCTCTTGTTGTGGAGCCCGGGCTCTAGGGTGCAGGCTCAGTAGTTGTGGCGCATGGGCTTAGCTGCTCCAAAGCATATGGAATCTTCCCAGTCCAGGGATCGAACTCATGTCCCCTGCATTGGCAAGCAGATTCTTTACCACTGGACCAGCAGGGAAGTCCTAAGCTGAGTCTTAAAGAAAGAGTAATGCTGTCATGACAATCCCATTCCTATGGATACAGTTTTAAAGTGGTGCCCAGGGACTTTTCAAACAATATACCTTTGTGTCTTCGACAAAATTAAACATTATTTAAAACAGGGAGACTTGAGAAATTAGTCACTGAGTGTAGAATGATCTTTGGATTACTTTGATGTTGCATATAAGAAGAAACAATGTTCTTTTTCCTTCCTTCCATTCTAATAAACACAAAGATGTATAGATACCCCAAGTAGCACCATTCTGAGAAGGAAAGAAAGTATCTCGGCAGCTTCCCAATAGTCGTCTAGTTTCTAATCTAAGAGCTGCCTACGCTGGGAACAGAGTCATCCTGGAGTGACTTCTCTGTGTGCTTCAGAGCAGAGACTTGAGGAAGTCAGGTTCTGGAAGAAGGAGTTAGATGGCAAACTTGAGCAGCTGGTGTACACAACTGAAGACCTGCTCCTCTATCAGACCAGACTGGAGAAAGCCCTCGAGAGCTTTAAGGAGCCCTTGCGCATCACAGAGAAATGCTTGGAATACAGGTAGGAGGGATGGTTCCTCTAATGAATCTTCTGGGAAATGAAATGCTGCGTAGTAAAAACCGACTGTGCTTGGTGGTGGGCTAGAATGAAACCAATAAGCATGTGTTCTTTTAGAGCCTGAAATTATCTCAGCATACTCATGGTGCTGGGCAGGAGCAGGAGCACCGGACTTGGTTCATGTCTAAACTCTGCTCTTAACTAACTTCAGTATAAGTTAGGACTGGGTTTGGCTGTGGATATCAGAGAGGGACAAAATAACATTGACCTCTTTCCTCTCACATTTAAGGAATCTGGAGCTAGTTCGGGGTTGGCATAGTGTGCCACAGTGTCAGGCTTCCAGGCCTTTGTAATCTTGTTGCTCCACTATCTGGGTGATCCCTGTGCTTGGTTTCACTCCCAAGGTTACCTCATGATTCAAGATGGCAACTAGAGTGCCAGCCATTATGTCTGCATTCCAACAAGTAGGAATAATTAGGGTTTAGACTTAGCAGCAGCAGCAGCAGCAGCAGCAGCAGCAGCATTCACCGTTTCTACTTGCATCTCATTGACCAGAGCTTAGTCACGTGGCCACCCCAACAGAAACTGGGAAATGGTGGTCTTTATTTTGGGCAGACAAAGCAGATACAGTTGCTAGAGGACAAGCCTGCTCCCATACACAGAGCACATGGGAGCAGTTCACAATCCAGAGAGCACTGTGCTAATGTACGTTTTTACTATAATTTCCCTCATGTAAGTACTATGAGCAGGATGCTCCTCTCTGCTTTGGGGTGATTCTGATTCACAGAGCTGATCCCCATAAATCTTCTGGAGCACCCTAGCAGGTCTTGTTGCTGCCAGCATAGCCCCCTCCAATTGAGTGCCTCGTCCACACTGGCTATTATGTGAACTTTCCCCAATGCAGATCTTTCCAGGTCACTCCCCGGCTTTCAAATCCCTTCATTACCACCCTATGCCCTAACACCTTCAAAATCAAATTCAAACTTCTTCGCTTCAAAAACGAGGTCCATGATGGTTGGGCCCCCAGTGAGCCCTCCATCCGGTCCTGCATCTCATCCCCAACAGTGGGATGCACTTGGCGCATTGAGCTGCTTGCACTGTGGCTCTGTCCGCTCTGTTCCTCCTCCTCAGAAAGCCCTGTTGCCTCAGTGAGCTTCACCAGGACCCTCGGCAGCAACCAGGCAGCAACTCAACCAGATTTAGAGAGGTGGTAAAGCAAAGGAAAGTGGCAGGTGCTCAAAGAAGCCAACATCCCGTTGGCTCAATTCCACACTTAAGGGTGATTAGGACGCAGATGCTGCTAAGTGGGTTGAGTACCTGCTACTCTGTGCCAGGTCCCATGCTGTCTGCTTTCATATCTCTTTTGTTCCTTGCCACAACCCTAGGAAGTACTGATAAGTATACCCATTTCACAGAAGAAGAAACCAAGGCACAGATAAATTATACAATGTGCCTGAGCCCACACAGCTGGTGAGTGATGGAGCCTTCCCCGAAAACAAGCACTGTCAGGCAGGTGGAAAAGAACAAACTATCAGACGGTGACCGACCAATTTTGGGAGGAAGTGGTTAAAAGCATGTGTAATGCCCAGTTCTGTGACACAGGATCCGTAACCTCTCTGAAACTCAGTTTCCTCACCTGTAATTGAAAGGTTAAATGAAAATGAATTTTCACATGAAAAGCTCAGTACAGTGCGTGTCTCATTGTAAGTGTTCAGTAATGGAGTACTATTAATTTTGACATTATTATTATTACTATTATTATACAGCATCTTTTTCAATTCAACCCTTGTTAAAAAAACAAGACTGGGCTCAAGGAAGAAAACATATGTCTTTAAAGTTCTAAGTCAAAAGATAGTCTTTCCAATAAATAGGTAAGAAGGAAAAGCCTTCTGAATTGATGGTGAAATTAAGGCAAAATAGTCCAGCTGGCATTTTTCAGACCAAGTGACCAACCACTGATTCATTTTTCTTCTTTGTGTTTTGGATATTTTGAAGTCAAATAGACACCAACTAACGTATATCCCAGTGGCTCAGATGGTAAAGAATCCGCCTGCAATGCAGAAAACCCAGGTTCCCTGAGTTGGGAAGATTCCCCTGGAGAAGGGAATGGCTATTCATTCCAGGATCAGAGGAGCCTGGCAGGCAACAGTCTATGGGGTCACAAAGAGTTAGACACGTCTAAGTGACTAACACTTTCACTTTCAATGTGCATCCCCTGTCACATTGTCCAGATGGATTGGGTTCAGTTGTCTTGATAGTTTTAAAAGTCAGCAAGTTTTGAGTTGTCTCCCTCCATGCGTGGGATGACTGCCCACTTTTCTCCCGACCAGGGAGAAGCGGGTTGGCATTGACCTGGTCCATGATGAGGTGGAACAGGAGCTGATCAAGGAAGAGGAGATCATCCGGGGAGTAATGACCCTGCTGACCCGCACCCTGGAGGAGACACGCGAGCAAATCAGGTACTGCCCCCACATCTCCACTGAGCGTATCTAGGAAAAGCTGTGCCCAGCAAGACCATGCTCCCCGGCACAGGAAGAATGGGGTTTAATATCCTGCAAGCACTCTCCATGCCCGAGTGGCCAGGGAACACTCAGAATGAGACCGGGACCGCCTCTCGTGCCTGACAGTCGTTCTCTGGTGGTGGGCTGGGATGTGGCAGAATTTCACCCCTGATTAGAAACTGGAGGACACTGGAGCCATTTCCTCCCCAGGGTGACCTCTCACAAGCAGGATGCCACAGTGGTGACATCCGAAAAGGCCACAGTTGAAAGGAGGATTTCGAAGTCCAGGGCTGGATATGTTAATTGGTCACCAAGCGTTAATGGGGTGTGTGTGTGTCTGTCTGTCTGTCTGTCTGTCTGTCTGTCTGTGTGTCTGTGTGTGTTGAGTGGATGAGAGGGTGGGAGGAAGTGCCGCCGTGTTGCACTAGACTAGCTTCATTTTCCAGGGTCTCCCAAGAGCCTGACGTAGCTGCCACTTGGGCATTCAAGAAGAAGAAACCCAATTTACCTTCTCCCTTCAGGTTAAACCGCTCTGCCAAGTACAATCTTGAAAAGGATTTGAGGGACAAGTTTACAGCCATAACCATTGATGATATCTGCTTCTCACTCAACAACAACTCACCAAATATCAAGTATTCTGAGAACGTCGTGAGGGTTGAACCAAAGTGAGTGAGTCCCTGCTGGCCTGGCCACACTGTCCTTCTCCCCACTGTGTGATGCCCCAGTGTTTCTTGGAGAGGCCAGCAGGACCTAGGACATCATCCTGACCTTAGGCTGGGAGCTAGGAAGAGGCAGGTTTTAGGCAAAGACAGGCGCTGAGCAGTTGACTACCCTATAGGGCCCAGTGGTGCCTCAGTCCTCCAGGCTAGGCTCTACTTTAAGAAAGTCTGATGTAAAAAATATATGTATTGTTTGGCTGTACTTTGTGGGGTGCAGGATTTTAGTTCCCCAGCCAGGGCTGGAACCCGAGCCCCCTGCAGTGGAAACATGGAGTCTTAATCACTGGACTACCAGGGAAGACCCTGAAATAAAGTCTTAAAACCTCTCAAATTTATTCATTTACCTATTTGCATTTTTAACAACTAGAAGAATTTGAAAATGTATAAAGAGCAAGTTAATAGTTTCCCTGAGATAGCCAGTGTTTCCTGTATGTTCATATAAACATACATATACACTCATGTACACAAATAGTTTTGTTACAAAAATGAGATTATACTCTTTACCTTTTCTATAACATCTGATTTACATTTTTCAAGTAGTATTACATCACAGACCTAACTCATTCTAATTTTTAAAACATTCTTTTTGAAGTAAAACATACATACAGAAAACTGCACCAGAATTCCTTTTTTAAAGTAAATCATACATATAGAAAACTGCATAGGAATTTCCTGGTTCATTGATTGGGATTCAGTGCTTTCATTACCCGGGCCCAGGTTCAGCCTCTCTTTTGGGAACTAGGATCCCACAAGCCAAAACAAAACAAAACAAAACAAAAACAGAAAAGAAAGAAAATCGCACAAATAATAATCAATTGTTTAATGAATTATCATCATTTTAGTTATCTTTTGCTGTTACCAAGTTACCCCCAAACTTAGCAGCTTTAAAACAAGCGTGTTATCTCCCAGCTTCTGTGGGTCAGAAGCCCAGGCATCACTCAGCTGGGCGCCTCTGGCTCACCTTTTTTCAGGTTGTAGTCAACCTGTCAACTGGGACTGTGGTCTCATCTGAAGGCTAGACATGGCAGCTGATCTAAGAGGAAGAAAACAGAGAAGGCATCCAAGAGAGAAGCCATAGTCTTCCTCTTTCAGCCTCATCTCAGACATGACCTCTCATCACATCTATTCGTGAGAAATGAGTTCATCACACAACTCAAGGGGAAGGCACTGTACAAAGGTGTGAACACCAGCAGACATGAGGGGTCATCAGGGGCGTCTCCACATAACCACCAGCCAGGCCAAGAAGTAAAACATTACCACCAACGCCAAAACCTCCACCCCGGCCCCTCTTGATCAATGCCCCCTCTCTCCTCCCCCAAAAAGAACCACATTCCCGGCTTCTAATAGGTTTGTTCTGCCTGCTTCTGCATTTATTAAATAGCATCATATTTTGAATATTGTATATTTTGTCATATATGTAGTATATATAAGTATATGACAAAATATACAACATTCCATAATGTTGAATCTTCCAATTAACATTATTTTGAGACTCCTCAGTGCTATATAAAACAATTCCTTGTCAAACTAGCAATTCTTTTATTTATGGCATTTCAGGATACACTCATGATTATCCTATTTTTTTCGGTGTATTATAATCTGTGGGCTTCCCAGGTAGCTCAATGGTAAAGAATCTGCCTACCAGTGCAGGATAATGGGTTCGATCCCTGGTCTGGGAAGGTCCCCTGGAGAAGGAAATGGCAAGCCACTCTGGTATTCTTGCCTGGGAAAAACCACATGGCCAGAGGAGCCTGGCAGGCTACAGTCCATGGGATCGCAAAGAGCTGGACACAATTTAGCAACTGAACACACACTCACATTATAATCTGTGACGACTATAATTTATTTTGATACCTACCTTGTCCCTACCTGTGTGATGTTGACCAGGTTACTCCATCTTTATGAACCTGTTTTCCACATTTTTCAAATGAGGGTATGAAAGCCACTTCACTAGGCCAGCATAAGGATTAAATGAGAGAGTGTCTGTAAAATGCCAGCCCAGTGCCTGGCAGAGAGTAAGTAGATTTCCCTAGAGTGGCAGCTATTGCCACTGACAGACCAGTGTTCACTCTGCCTAGAGATGGGGAAATGTTCTAGGTGCTTCCATTGGTGGAGGGAGGCCTAACTTCCCACTGGTTTCCAGTCACTGGTCCCTCTCCCCACACCCCCACGCCAAGTCCAGATATGCTATGAATGAGTGCCTGGGTCCCCTTTCAGCTCCGTGAGTCTGGAAGACTGGCTAGACTTCTCCAACTCCAACGTGGAGAAGGCTGACAAGCAGAGGAACAACTCCCTGACGCTGAAGGCCCTGGTGGACCGAATCCTGTCCCAGACGGCCAATGACCTCCGCAGGCAGTGTGACGTGGTGGACACCGCCTTCAAGAATGGGCTGAAGGAGACCAAGGACGCCAGGGACACACTGGCTCTTCATCTGGACAAGGTGAGCTTCCTGGAGGGACTATGGACGAACTCGCTCAGAAGGTTTCACTCTGGAGACCTAGAATGGCCTTTAGGGCTTGTGATCCTGGGTGCTAAGGAGTAAATGTCATTCACCTCCTCCGTCTTAGCAGCAGGCTTTGGACTTTGGAGGACTGGAGAGGGTCTTGGCGCTGCTCTGGGCCTCCTTCGTCACTGACTGTTGCAAAGAACAGGCCGTCTCCCTGCTTCAGGCCTTAGATCCTCCTCTGCGGAGCATGGAGAGGCACTGCATGCTCTCAGATATTCCTTATGACTCTGAAGCTCTGTGCGTGCACGCGCACGCGTGTGTAAGCTGCTCAGCCGTGTCCGACTCTTTGCAACCCCACGGACTGTAGCCCACCAGGCTCCTCTGCCCATGGGATTCTCCAGGCAAGAATACTGGCGTGGGTTGCCGTGCCGTCCTCCAGGTGGTCTTCCCGACCGAAGGATCGAACCCGCATCTCTAACGTCACCTGCACTGGCAGGCGGGTTCTTTACGCTGCTGGGACTTCTGTGGTGATCCAGTGGCTAAGACTCTGGGCTCCCAAAGTAGGGGATGCAGGTTCAATCCCTGGTCAGGGAAACCAGATCCCAAGATCCCACATGTATCAACTAAGACCTGGTGCAGCAAAATAAACTTTTTTTTTTAATTGGCTGCTGCTACTAATAATCACAACAACAACAACAATAATAGTAACGATGATAAACATAGCCAAATAGAGTCAAGAGGCTTCCTAGTGGAGTAAGAACTTAGTCCAGGCCTCAAAAGACGGATCTGAGATAGGAAGGCAGAAGTTGGAAGGATCCTCTGTAAGGAAAAAGGCAAGAGGCTGGTCTTTGCAGAGGCCTGTGAGAAGCCCTGTCCTACCAGAGGAGATCCCTGCAGGAGCTGGGGGCTGTGGGGCTGAGGCCTTGGAAGCCACATCTAAAATGAGCACCTGGGACTTTCCTGGTGGTCCAGTGGCTACGACTCTGCACTCCCAATGCAGAGGGCCCGGGTTCCATCCCTGGTCAATGAATTAGATGCTTCCACAATTAAGAGTTCACGTGCCACAACTAAAGATCCCACATGCTGCAACTAAGATCCAGCACAGCCCAGTGAAAATGAAATAAAAATGTAAAGTAATAACTAGCTTTTTTAAAAAGGGTCTGGGCAAGCCGGAATGATGGACTAGAACAACTCAGGTGAGGTTCCCTGCCCTCATCTGGAGATAGGGACCTAGCTCTATGACAGAAGTCTCCACCTGCTTATTGTCTGGTCAGAAGCCTCCGTGGTCACGAGGAGACTTGACAAACTGAGGAGGCGACCTTCAAATTAAAGGGTAGGGTGGCCCCCATTTTTATTTCCGAGACACAATTATTTCCTTATTGAACAAAATGTATTTTAACTCCAGCTATACTTAGAATTTAGTATGAGAATGTTTAATCTAACCCAGGGCTTCAGTTACCTTAATGAGTCAGCAACATTTTTCTATAAAGGGTCAGAGGGTAAATATTTTTGTTTTTGTGGACCAAGATGCAAGATCAAGGATATTACCTAGATATTAATATAAGAAAACAAATTTCCACAAATTCTTTATTGGTAAAATTAAAAGTATAAATAATTATAACTGGGTGTTGTTTTTACAGGTCTTCTGGTGAGAAGAAGGGGATTGATTCTTTTAGGGGGAAGAAAACAATTGCTTTGGTGGGGTTCAAAGTTAGTATTTTCTACCAAAACCATTGCAGAGGTTCACCTGTTAATGCTGACCTGTAATGAGATTTTGTATATTTCATCTTTGAAAGCATCCATTCATTCGGATAGGCACTGCCATAGACATAGCCACCTATAAGCATATGATTTTAATTGAACACGATCACTGCTTGGAAGACCTTTATAGAATCCTGTTAAATTGTTCTCCTGGTACAGTATTTGCCTTTTAGTACCTCATTCCATATCAGATTAATCACTCCCAGTCGAAGGGTAGTTAGAAGTTCTTAATTGCACAGTTAAGTGAATTTTGAAGTATGGAAATTTCCTTTGCACTTGCTTTGATGTCCAAAAAAAAAAATTTCCAGAACTTGGAAGAATACTTCTTTGGCAAATGTGTAGGGGAATGGAGGTCTTACTTCATGTTTTAACTTTTGGCAGCACAAGAAGCAAAGAAAGCAATTTGATTCTACTTGTGACGCAAATCATGTCCAGTTGTTGAAATGACTTTATCGCAGCCAGTATACGAAAGGGCTGTCTTGCCTTGCGATTTTAGGTTGACTCACTTAGAAATATTTTTAAGTGTGCAGCAAAAGTGAACTTCCAAAGCCACTCCATGTTTGATACCAGAGGTTGTTCTTGCTCAGAAAAATTTTAATCTTGGCCCCAAGCTAAAATAAACCACAAGAACATTTCATCACTGCTAAACCATTTTACTGCTGAGTAGTATGACAAGTGAGGATAACCAACTTCTATTTCTGACAAACATGCACAGAAATGAAGACAGTCAAGTCCACGGAAGCCAGTCCAAGTGAACTTCATGGTTCACTGTTGACGTTATTGGTTCGATAACACATGATAGATCCACATCTCTTCTGCAAAGCACTTTCTAATGAATAGACCAGCCACAGTCCTTAAAACGCTTACATTTCCACGAGCTCTGTAAAAATGCTCAGCTAAGCCTTTTTGTGCTCAACATATTTCCACAGCACCATCAGCTCTCACACTTAGTAGATTCCACTTCAGGTTGTACTGAGTTTCTGTTTTCTTAACTTTTTGAAAATATCCTCACCTATAATTATTTCATGCAGTCATTCGTAGAGGCTAATTCTTTAGTTACTTCAAACTCAGCGTTGACTCCTTCAATAAACGACATTGAACAGGATCAGAACACCCGCCAACTCACGAAGAGCAGAAGAAAACCTCCCAAACTCATGTGCTTTGTGTGCTTTTAATTAACGATAGTTGTTCCTTGTGTCCATAACTCTTCGAGCAACTATCCTTGCAGACTAACAGTCTTAAAAATAATTTATATTCCCTGAACACTCTTTCTCAGCTGCTGCAATCAAACGTGATTTAATTAGCTCACCATCAAGTAAATGGCTTTCCTTACTTGGCTAACACATGCACCGCTTAGACTCTTATTGTGATAGAAGCCTCATTTTCCTTTGTGTGAAGAAATTCTGCAGTGATGAGATACTGTTTTAAATTTCCAGTTTTTCTGATCATTGCTCTCCTGTGTGTTGGGAATGTTGTGGTGAATGCTTAGTCTGGTACCGTTGATGTTGAGTGTATTCTTTCAGTATGGTTGTTGTGTCCTTGCATAATAAACACAGTGCTTTGCTCTCCAATGAATGGGCAAAACCTGCACTTCACTCTGCCTTACAAGTGCAACCCACAAAGCCCACTTTTCTTGTATTAACATGATGGACATACACGGATAATAAAAAGTAAAATAAGATGCCACAGTATGATGATACATGTAGCATTTGGAAAGCTGTCAAGTTATTACCATGTCTTTGGGATTCACAGTCTGGACAGAAGCACAAAACAGTGAGAGCATAATGTATATCATCTGTTGCAACTTCTTAACTCTGCTGCTATAGTTCAAAAGCAGCCATATATCAATGAATGATCATCATTTAAATTGATGATGAGTCCATGAGGTTCATTTTACTATCACTTTCATGTACGTTTAGAAATTCCCATGATGCAAAGTTTAAAAAGAAAAAACAAGGAAGAAATAAAATCTTAAACTAGTTAAATATTAATCTAAAAACCCAAGTACCTTGAAGGCATCTTTTGTTGGCACAAAGCCACCATCAAAGAAATTAACAAAACTCAGATTAAACTACTTACTCCTTTAGTGGGCAGAACTGGTCCTAGTGAGTGGATTGGTAAGGAAGCAGGCAGAGGCAGCTTTCATGGTCCAAAAGTACAGGATATGTAAGAGACACAGGTTCAGTCTCTGGGTGGGGAAAAGCCCCCGGCAGAGGACACAGAAACCCACTCCAGTATTCTTGTCTGGAGAATCCCATGGACAGAGGAGCCTGGCGGGCTGTAGTTCATAGGGTTGCAAAGAGTCAGACACAACTGGAGCAACTTAGCACACACACACCGAGGCACATGGGCAGCCTCCAGCCTTTGCTGGGGGCCTTCCCCAGGAAATCCACATATTTGAGAAGGAGATGAGGCAACAATGGCCATCTGTATCCATTCCATGCTTGAGATTCTAAGGCTGGGTGACTTACCTTACCTCCCAGCAGTCACTGCTCTAGGGAAAAGAGATCAGGCCGATTCAGGTGGCCTGCGTGGGTAGATAATCCGAGGTTCCCTCTTCCTAACTCCCTAAGAGTGTCTGCTGTTGAGGAACACAGCCTGGCCTCACCTACTCTAACCCTTTTTGTAAGGTCATGGAAGAGATCGCCTCCCAGGAGAAAAACATTGTGGTTCTTGAAAAAGCCATCCTCGACCAAGAAGGGCCTGCCAAGGTGGCTCACACACGCCTGGAGACCAGGACACACCGGCCTAATGTGGAGCTGTGTCGAGATGTTGCACAGTACAGGCTGATCAAGGAGGTTGGCGAGATCACCCACAATGTTGCAAGGTAAGCAAAGAGCTCCTAGAGGAGGGCACGGCAACCTACACCAGTATTCTTGCCTGGAGAATCCCACGGACAGAGGAGCCTAACAGACTACAGTCCATAGGGTCACAGAGAGTCAGACACAACTAAAGCGACCTAACCACTCAGGCAAAGGGCTACTGGGGCTCCATTTAAACCTGGACTATGAGGACTTCCCTGGTGGTCCAATGGCTAAAAATCTGCCTTCCAGTGCAGGGGACAAGGGTTCGATCCCTGTTTGGGGAGCTAAGATCCCACATGCTACAGGGAAACTAAGCCCATGAACCGCAACTACTGAGCCTGAGCATTCTAGAGCCTAAAGCCTTCTCACTCTAGAGCCCACACATAGCAAGGAAACCCCCCCCCCACCCACACACACACACACAAAACCCTGAACTGTGAGCAGGGCTAGGCAATGTCATCATGGATGAAGCCAGCTGGGCATAAGGACCTTTGCCCTTTGCATCTATCATGTTTAGGGGTTCCTTTCTAGAGGAACCTACTCCAACCGACTGCTGCCATGCAGGGCACGGACCCAACGTTGACATTTTTCTAAAAATCCAGATGTTTAGGTAAATTCTAGTTCTAACTGTCGGAAGTTCACAGGTTTGTCTGCTTGTGAATCTGGTCCAGGGCCACCGATTGGAAATTTCTGTCTTAAAGAGGAGAGAGGAAGCAGACACATCAATTTGAGTCCAGCACCTAATAGACGAATACACTTTTCCCCCTGAAGCAGTGACAGGAAGCCATTCATTGTTCCCTCACATTCTTCCTCCTCTTCTAGACTGAAGGAAACACTGGCCCAAGCTCAAGCAGAGTTGAAAGGCCTGAATCGCAGGCAGCTGGCCCTGCAGGAGGAGATCCAGATCAAGGAGAACACCATCTACATCGACGAGGTGCTGTGTATGCCCATGAGAAAGTCCATCCCGCCTCGGGACGGGGATGACCACGGGGAGTGGGCCGGGGGCTCCCATCCCGAGGCTGTCTGCTGAATGGAGAATTCTCATTATGCCGTTTCTCATTAAAGCACGTCCTAAAACAGGAGCACAGAACTCTCCTTCCAGGTCGGCAGAACTTCCATGCAGCCCACCCAAAACTCTCAGCTGGGTATCAGGCCTGCTCAGGGCCTCAGATCTGGCTCTATTCTGCTGCCGGTGGTGGTGCTGTGGTTGTTCAAGGGTTAAATTCTGTGACTTAGGCTCTTCTTATACTATCACAGAACTTCAGGCCTGGGGGAAGGGTCCGAGGCATCTTAGTTCTGATTTATTTCAGTTGAGGAGCTGGGCTGGCTCGCCTGTTCAGACCATGCCCATCTTACTCAGGAGAAGGTGAATATTTCTCCTGGCTCTCAAGATTCCTTTTCCCTGGAAAATAAGATAGTGATTGCTGACTGAGGTCCCTGGTTGGTCCGCAGGATGCGTGTTTAGCTCATACAGACCTGAGAGGAGAGGGGAGTGGCGCGGCCCTGGGTGAGGAGTCCCCTTCAGACTTACTGACACCTGTGGACATCTCTCTGGGCCTCTTCCTCCCGCCCCCACCTTCTTCCAGGTGGTTCAGTGGTTAAGAATCTGCCTTCCAATGCAGGAGGCAAGGGTTCAATCCCTGGTCAAGGAACTAAGATTCCCATATGCTGAGGGGCAACTAAGCCCGAGCTCAGTTGAAACTGAGATCAGCTGATGGCTAGGACCTGAGACCCTCCAGTGGAATGCTTGCACCTGGACAAGCATCTCCCCAAGCAACAGAATACAAAGAAACTGGAAGGCCACAGACCAACTGCCATTCCTGAGGTGCTGGGAACAAAAGCGTGATCCTTGCACAGGGGCACCACCGAGTGGCCTGGGCAGACCCCCTGAGTCACCCCTCTGACCCAGCCCACAGACCTGCCCCTGTTGTTGGCCCATTTAAGGAACTAGCTCCTGCATGCCCCCTCAGGGAGGAGCAAGGACACCTGGGGCTTGTTTTCACTCCCTGCTGCTGTAGTTCGAGTCAGAGTCCCGGTAAAGCTTTGCCTGAATATCTTGTCTGGCTCCTCATTGATTTCTATCAGTTAAAGAGTCCAAGAACCTGTGTCAGTAACAAAATGAAGAGGAAGGCTAGGATCCAAGGGGCCCTTCTGCACTTAGGAAGTTAGGGGTTGAGGAGTGGGTGAGCCAGGTGGCTGCTTTCTGGGCTCATGGTCTTACCAACTCGGGTCCTTGGGCTCTTTAGACAATAGAAATTGATGAAGATCTGATGAGAAATTCAAGCAAGGCTTATTGGGATTTGTGCTATGGCACAAGGCAGCAAAAACAAGCCCCAGGTGCTCTTGCCTTCCTCGAGCAAGGGCGAGCTGGTTTCAGCTAGAGGGCGCTAGGCAGGTGTTCAGATCCCAGGAAACTAGTCTCAAGATTGTCAGTCTGGGAAGGAGGGAGAGAAGTAAAGAGGTAAGCTTTTCCAGCAGGCCTTCCTGAAGGCGCACAGTTACCTAACTGACCTAACAAGACGAGGGTTCTTGACCTTCCCCAATCAATCCCCAGTGGCTCAGCTGGTAAAGAACCCGCCTGCCAATGCAGGAGTAGGTGCAAAGAGACGTGGGTTCAATCCCTGGGTAAGGAAGATCCCCTGGAGAAGGAAATGGCAGCCCACTCCAGGTTTCTTACCTGGGAAATCCCATCGACAGAGGAGCCTAGCGGCTCACAGTCCGTGGAGTCACGAGGAGCTGGATAGGACTGAGCACGCATACACAGCAATCAATAGAAATTGACCCCAGAGGCCAAACAAGAAATTCAGGCAAGGCCTTATTGGGGTCTCTGCTGCAGCAGGGGGAGCGAAGACAAACAAGCTCGCTTCCAAAGGTGGAGGGGACAGCAAACTTCCTCATGCAGGGTGAGGGTAGGGGTGTGCCCAGGGTGGGCTGGAGGGGGGGCTCAGGTGTTTTGCCAACCCTTTAGGAGGTGATGTGTGCAGTGGACATGTTCAGTATCCTGCTTTTGCTCCAGGCTCTTCAAAAGTGGCAGTTGGGTTTGGGTTTCCTTTTTCTGGTCTCTTTTTATCTTTTGTCCAGAATTTGTCCCAGCTGCACATGCACGCAGGTATTTTTAGTCCCATACAGTTTCTTTGTATCTTGTTGCTCCAGAAGAGGCGTGTCCAGGTGCAAGCACTGCAGCAAAGGATCCCAGGTCCCAGTCTGTCCCAGCACCGCTGCATGAAGTGTTTCCGGCTTTTATTTTCTCTGATGAATGTCAATAGAGTGTGAGTTTGCTGTTGGTTTTCTGACTAGTTAGTAATCATTTGTAGTATTGTTAATGCTCATGTAACAGTAAAAGAAAAAAAATTACGTTCTTACCACAGATTCAAGTCAGTGGCTAAGGGTTTGTGTTCCGAAGCCACACAGATGTCAACTCAAGGTCTCCAAGTATACCTGCCTCCCAGGGCCCATGGGAGATTGGGTGAGATAATCCTTGGGCAGGGGCTTCATACAGAGCCTGTCCCTGGAGAAGGAGGCAGAGAAGGGATGGAATCCAGGTAGTCTGGGAGCTCTGGGGCTTGATGGCTGCTTTGGATATACAGAACGGGGTAGGGGGCGGGGGGAAGGAGCCGAGGATGGCTCTCTGGTTTCTGGCGTGAGTAGCAGGGTGAATCCTGGCACCTTCTGCTGAGAGGGAATGTGGGAGGAGGAGGGTGGGGGTGGGAGAGGGAAGGTGATGAGTTCACACATTGAGAGTGAGGACCTTGCGGTCGAGAGAAAAGTCCAGCTGTGGCCGGAAGCTGGGAGACACCTGGAGAAAGGCGGTGGTGGTGGATACCAAGGAAGGCATCAGAGCTGGAAGAGCTCAAAGAAGTGGTCCGGGCCTGAGCCCCCGCAAACCCCAGCACTTCCCAGTTCAGAGAAGAACCAGGCCGACAAGGAGAGCTCTTAGAGAACACCCGAGGGGCCGAAGGGAGCCAGGGAAGCATAGCATCACGGATGCTAAAGTGGGAGAAATAGAATCTTTCAAGGTGGTCAGTGGGTCAACCACTCCAGGGTCAGCTAAGAAAGGAAAAGCATCATCCAGATTTGGCAATTAGGCAACCACCAATAACACTCTGCTAAAGGCAATTTCAACAGGATATTGGAGAAAGAAGTCAAGAAGTGTAGATGCTGAGTTTTCAAAGATGCTTATCTCAGAATGTGCTAAGAAAAGAAAATTGGGATTTCCCTGGTGATCCAGTGGTTGGGACTGCTTGCTTCCCCTGCAGGGGCCATGGGTTCGATTCCTGATCAGGGAACTAAGATCCCATAAGCTGAATGGTGCAACTTTAAAGAAAAAAAAAAAGTTTTTAAATCACTGTTAACCACTGTTCTCTGCTGGTATATATTCTGCCTCAAGGACCAAGAAGCTGAGAGGTGGGACAGAAATAAGGAAGCCTCTCCACATGAGCCTACAGTCAACATCGTAAGATGCCATGTTAATCTCTCTCATCTTGGCCCATGTCCTTGAAAAATCAGCGTGTCTTGGAAGTCATAAACCCTGCAGCCGTGAATGCAGACTTTGAAAAGTGTCTAGTCCAACTCAGTCATTGTGCATCCAGGAAAGCTGAAGCCCAGGAAGGAAGGGACAGCGTGCTAGACCCAAATAATGAACTCCCATCCATACCTACGGTTGTGTTTACCTTTACACATAAATTACATCATTACATAATTATCACGGAGCACCAGATACTGGCCTCGTTTGAGCCTCGTTGAGCTGTGGCCTCAGCATGTTCTGAAAATCCCAGAAGCAGCCAATGTCTTTATGAACTATTTATTTCTCATTGCATTCCTTAAATCAGGATTGGCACTGAAGTAGACCATCTCAGTTAGGTACGAAGCCTCATTAATGGAGGGACTTAGTGTCTCTCAAAGTTATTGAGAGAATTAAAATTAAGGAAAGGAAGGCGTTACATCAACAGAGGTTAGCCCATCAGTTACAAGCCAAATCAAGTAGCACTTGTTTCTCAAGCAGGGCACGCACCCTGTCCTGTCTCAGTCTACCGATACCATAGTAAAATCCTCTGTATTTGAGGCCTTGCGGTCTATTATTTTGTGAGCAACGTAGGGTGAAACATGCTGGGTCTCTGAGAGCTAAGTCCTTGGCAGAAGTAAATCACTCTGTCTGAAAATTTCCTTATGTTTCTCAGAACCTTCTGGGGAAATCTCAAAGGTTTAGGTACTGGGTGGTATTGTCATTGTTCGTCGCTAAGTCGTGTGTGACTCTTTGCGACCCCATGAACAACAGGCTTTCCTGTCCTTCACTATCTCCAAGAGCTTGCTCAAACTCATGTCCATTGAGTCAATGACACTACCATCCAACCATCTCATCCTTTGTCGCCCCCTTCTCCTGCCCTCAAACTTTCCCAGCGTCAGGGTCTTTTCCAATGAGTCAACTCTTTTCATCAGGTGGCCAAAGTATTGGAGCTTCAGCATCAGCCCTTCCAAGGAATATTCTGGGTTAATTTCCTTTAGAATTGACTGGTTTGATCTCCTTGCTGTCCAAGGGACTCTCAAGATTCTCCTCTAGCACCACAATTCGAAAGCATCAACTCTTCGGCACTCAGCCTTCTTTATGGTCCAACTCTAACAATCCATACATGGCTGCTGGAAAAACCATGGCTTTGATTATATGGTTCATCTGGAACCACCGTATTTACACCACCCAGCCCATTTGGGTGGGTCAGGAGTGAGCCCCGCTCCCCTGAGGAATTTGCACTTGGCACTGGGAGATTTCAGTTCCATCCGGCTGCTCTCTCGAATAGAGGCGACGTAGGCTTTGGAGGGTGAGTGACAGCTGCCGTCTCTCACATGGATGGGAAACAGCCAGTTTACAATGAGAGGGAAAACAGAAGCTGCTGCACCAAGAGAAAGAAGAGAGGGCTCCCCGCAGCGCTCCCACGCTTGGCTCCAGGCAGTTTCAGCTAGTACAGGGTTTTAGTTTCTCTGTGTGTGTGTCTCTCTCAACTGTTAACCCCAGAAAATATAGCCTTGACTATATTACCAGCAGGGTGGGTTGAGGAAAGATCTGCTTGCTCCCCTCCTAGAGTGAGAGAGAGACGGGGGAGGCAGTCACTTGATATTATTAGGTTGTCATATAAAAAGGCTACGGCAGTTCGGCCACTAAGTTGTGACCGACTCTTGAGGCCCCATGGACTGTAGCCCGCCAGGTTCCTCTGCCCATGGGATTCTCCAGGCGAGAACACTGGAGGGGATTGCCATTTCCTTCTCCAGGGGATCGTCCCAACCCAGGGATTGGACCCAGGTCTCCAGCACTGCAGGGGGTCTCCTGCTTTGCGGTAGCTTCTTTATGCTATAGATGCCCTTGTGTTGTGTTTTGGCCTCTATGGTGTTGACTTCACAGCAGGCTGGGATCTGTTAGCTCGAAAGCTACCACTCCCATCCAGCCCGGAGCCAGACTCAAATTTATACACACTCAGGTGCTTTAGTTATAACCCTAACCATATTTTCAAGCCCCTTAGCACCTGCCTGATTGACGCACCCTGTAAAACTGCACCCAACATCTACCGTTCATAGGTAAGACAAACCCCAGGGGTGCAAAAGGCCCCAGCGCCACCGCTGCTCTCTGGAATTCTCTGATCCAGGGACTCATCTAGACACGTAAACGCCCCCTCATAGTCCCTTCTCCCTGGGGAAGCCCCTTGCCCTCTTCCTTTCCAGGGGGCGGCCCCAGGAGGGCTCCCACCGTGGGGAGCCTGCCCTGACTGCAAGCCCGTCCTGGAGTCACTCTCATACAGCTCGTTGTGTGCTACTACCATCTAGTGGTCCTGGGTTTTTTCCTCGATCAACACACATCCACACATCATGGGGGTGGGGAGGAATAATTCTCCAGTAGGAAAAATCTGGGTGCCATTAGGAAGAAGCGGTAGAGAGAGAAGGCAGCCTAACGCTTGACAGACCCACTACCGGAAGTAACATCAAAGATGAATGAGGCTCTCAGCAGCAGAGGACTGGCACCCACAGGCAACTAGAACACTTTACAGAGATTAAAGCAGTTTAATCTAGTTAATTACAGAACTAGATGCTGCCAGGAAGGGGACAACAGAGGTGCTTCCTGACTCAGGCCTTCTGATTAGAAATATTCAGAAAAGACACTGACCACGTAATGACTTCTTACTGGAGCTGAAGTTCCCCAATTCGATTTCTGGCTCTAAGACGAACTTTTCCTCTATGGAAAGGGGCACACAAGTGGGCTAGGCTCACCCATTCTAATATTGCCTCCTCTGGGGGGCCCAGTGGTAAAGAATCCATCTGACAATGCAGGAGACGCAGGACACGCAGGTTTGATCCCTGGGTCGGGAAGATCCCCTGGAGTAGGAAATGGCAACCCACTCCAGTATTCTTGCCCGGAGGATCCCATGGACAGAGGAGCCTGGCGGCTGCAGTCCACGGGTCACAGAGTGGGATGTGACGGGGCACATGCACACCGGGTATTGAGGCTGTTCCCGACTTGCTCAAAAGCCCTTTTCTGGTGCTATCTGCAGCTAGAATCACTTGGGCTGATTTTTTTAATTTTTTAAATACCAATACTCTGATTATATCACAGTCATTTTGCAAGGAAAAGCCAATTCTTTCCCCCCTACCACACTTCATTGCCTCCAAGTTTATAATTAGAGTCGAATCTCAGTATGTCCCAGGGTCCAATTATAAGGTCATGCATGGGTGAGTATGCACACTCACGGCAGATCTGAGCCAGAGACGGTGAGCAGGAAAGTCAGCTAGAAGGGACTGGAAAAAAGCTGGCTGTTGGGCCCATATCCTTCATTGCCCCTTTTGTAGGAGCAGCCAGGAGTGCTGGAGGACAACCCACCTTTGGCTGTTTGCAGGCTCCTCACTGCCCGCCCTCAGCAGAAGAGGCACCCAGTGAGCGCCTGATAAATGCACCTATTAGTAGAGGAAGCAGTTCTCAAATCTGACCACCCATTAGACTCTACTAGGGAGCTTTTTTTTTTTTTGAAGAATCTCTTAAAATTCTCGTTCATTTAACCAGGTTCCGTCTGCACTGGGTCTTTGTTGCCGCGTGCAGGCTTTCCCTAGTTCCGGCCAGCTGGGGCTGCGCTCTGGTTGCAGTGCTCAGGCTTCTCATTGAGGCGGCTTTTGTCGCAAGAGCTCTAGGCACACAGGCTTCAGGGCTTCAGTAGTTGTGGCTCACGGGCCGGAGAGCATGCAGGCTTCAGTGGTTTTGACACTCAGGGCCTAGTTGCTCCACGGCATGTGGGATCTTCCCCAAACAGGAAGGGAACCGCAGTCCCCGTCATTGCAAGGTGGACATGCAACCACTGGACCACCAGGAAAGCCCACCTGGGGAGCCTGAAAAACTATCCTGATGACGAGCTCACTTCCAGGGATGCTGACTCCATTGATGTGGGACTGGGGACGGGAAGGGATTAGCACATTGGGATACATATTTCTGTTAATCACTGGACATTTTTCTAGTTGCAGAAATCCCTGAACTAGCAGGCTAGATCAGACAGAGGTTCTCAACCTTGGCTGTACATTGAAAACACCTGGAAGGCTTTTAAAAACACCTGGCAAGCTTTTAAAAACTGATGAATCTCCAACCTAAAGATTTTGATTTAATTGGCCTGCCTGGGTATTATTTTTAAGCTTACAGATGATTCTAATGCATAGAACTGTTAGGATGAAGTTGAGAACTATTAGGATAAGAGAATGAAGTCGTCAATATAGGCATTGCAATAACTTTAAATGCAGTATGACTAAAAATATTGAATCCCTGTGTGGTACACCTGAAACTGATATAATATTGTAAGTCATCTGTACTTTAATTTAAAAAATAAATGATGAAGGCATGAGGGACTCTATAGTCCTACACTTCACACTTCAAGGCATCCGGTATGTGTGTGTGTGTGCATGTGTGTATGAATAGTTGAAGAAGTAAAGCTTATCCATAGCATTTCAGCATTATATATTGATGGTGGCCTCAATGGTCCGGCCACTCAAGAAGACTCTTCTCTTGCTCTCCACACATCCTCTGCTTGTCTGGTCTCTGCCTCACCTACACCATACTCACATGACTATCCAGTCCTCTTAATCATAACGTTCTTGCCCCCTGCCCCAGCCACTGATTTCCCTGGTTAACTGGTGAGCCAACCTGACGTCAGTTCCCCCTATAAATGGTAGCCACCTTCTTGCTTGAGTATTGCAGACTGTTGCCGTGTTCTGCCTCCCATCTGGTGTCCACGGTGGGGTGCCGCTCCAGGACTTTGCTTTGGACTTATAAGATTCCCTACCCAGTAAATCACTGATGTTTCTGTTGCCGTCTTGGTTCTCTCTTTGGTCTCATGGCTGGGCAATTATGAGGCTTGCAGATTGGCAGACTACAGCCCAACAGAGGCCCATAGAACAGAGAGGAAGGGACTCATGTTTTTGTTTTAATTTTCTGGCCTTGCTGCACCACATCTGGGATCTTAGTTCCCCAACCAGGGGTTGGACCTATGCCCCCTGCATTGGGTGGCGAAGTCTTAACCACTGGATCACCAGAGAAGTCCTAGGAACTGAAGTCTACTGGGTACCAGGCACTGGCCTAAATGCTTTAAACGTACTTCCT
This sequence comes from Ovis canadensis, assembly GCF_042477335.2. Classification (NCBI taxonomy): domain Eukaryota; kingdom Metazoa; phylum Chordata; class Mammalia; order Artiodactyla; family Bovidae; genus Ovis; species Ovis canadensis. The sequence goes on along the minus strand of NC_091255.1, from coordinate 33,594,106 downwards.
TGTCAAACCCTCACGACAATCCTGGGAGGACAGACCCACAGAGGATCCTATTTACAGAAATAGAGTCAAGACACCTTGCCTGCAGTCACATAGCAAGTCAGTGGCAGAAACTGGACCAAACCCTGGTTTCCAAAAGCTGGTTCCACTCCCAACTCCCAGGGAAATGATTGGCACCATTTGCCCATTGGCCTGACCACCATTCATCCCCAGAGCCTGTCTGGCATCTACTTGACGCTTAGCTAATAAGCATCTCTGGGGGTCTGGGCAGTGCTGTCCAGGCCCAGAGCTGTGGGAGTGATAAAGACCACCCAGGAAAGGTCCCCCAGACCCAGTCAGTGGAGGTCTTGGTCCCAGAGAGTTTGCCAGGGCATAGTCTAAGGACAGAGGAAGATTGGCTGGACAGGCACCAAAGAGTGTCAGCTGGGTGAAGGGAGCCAGTGCCAGCAGCCCAGAGGCCAGGCTGAGGACGGGGCAGTAGATACTCAGGGTTCCCAGCTGCCTTCCCTTAGGAAGGAAGGACCGACTTTCATTCTGACCTTACAACCTTCCCACATTGTATTAACAGGAAGTGAAATTATTTTATAAAACGAGCTCAGATCGTAATCATGACCCCCTCACTCAACCCTTGGCAAAATAAAAAGTTGGCCACCCTATGATGGTATGTCCAGCTGGTTGATGGGTTATTGGTCCAAGAAATCACAAAACCTAGAAACGGAAGGTTTCTCTGGCAGGTTGAGGGTGGAAACCAGCTTGTAGTGGGTGGCAGGGTGGTGGTGGTGGGTAGATAGGCAAGGAAGAGGCGACAGCAGGTGTATATTTTTTGTAGATCGGTGCTCATTTCAGGACTGGCGGTGGCAGCATCACCTGGGAGTTCAGAAGGCAAATTTCTGGTCCCTACCTCAGACCTACAAAATCAGAACTTCTGGGAATGGAGCCGGGCAATCAGGATTTAACAAACCCCTGTCCGTGCGTACTAAGTCTCTTCAGTCATGTCTGACTCTGCGACACCATGGACTATAGCCCACCAGGCTCCTCTGTCCATGGGATTCTGCAGACAAGAATCCTGCAGTGAGTAGCTATGCCCTCCTCCAGGGGATCTTCCCAACCCAGGGATCGAACTCTCGTCTCTTACATCTCCTGCATTGGCAGGCAGGTTCTTCACCTCTAGCACTACCTGGGAAGCGTTAACTCCGAACACACCAGTTAGAGAACCACTCCACCTGCTTGTGAAGAGTCTGAGGGAAAGAGGAGTGGCTGGAGAGTCAGATGAGATGAAAAGATGATTTCTGTGGCTGTGATTCTAGTGTAGAAGATAAGCTTTCTCAAAGCTTTTTATTGGAATGCAATATACCTCCAGAAAAGTGCACGTCACATGTATAGCTAGATACACTTTCACCGTCAGGAACCCAGGTAACCAACCTCAGACGGAGAAACAGTATCACCAAGCATTCCAGACGCCCCTCTGCCTCCTCCTGCTGACTGGTAATGGCAGAGGCTGGTTTCACCTGTTCTTGTAATTTACACATGAAAATTGCTTAGTCGTGTCCAACTCTTTTCGACCCCATAGACTATACAGTCCATGGAATTCTCCAGGCCAGAATACTGGAGTGGTTAGCTGGTCCCTTCTCCAGGGGATCTTCCCAACCCAGGGATCAAACCCAGGTCTTCTGCATTGCAGGCGGATTCTTTACCAGCTGAGCCACCAGGGAAGCCCAAAAGACAAGGTGGACAGGCAACCTCCTCCCCCAACCCCCCCCCACACACACACCCCCCCACCCCGCAAAGGGTCTTTAAACCGCCACGCCAGAAACAAATATGATGTGCTCTTTCTGCTTTGGCTTCTTCCAGTCCTCGTGTGCCCATAAGATCCATCTATGTGATCGCATACAACTGCAGAGCCCTCATTCTCACCACTGCAGAGTACTCCCCATGTACCACACCACTCACTCTCCTGATAATGGATGTGTGAGCTTTCGAATATGGGACTGTTCCAATTCGTGCACTTACGAACATTCTAGTACGTGACTGTTGGGCACATACCTAGCAAAGGGAATTTCTGGAGACTGGACCCTGTTTAAATGCTGAGAAGGAACCCGTAGAGAAGACGTGAAACTACAGGAGAGAAGGGGTCAGTGAGAGAGTGAGCTCCCGGGGGAGGCAAGAGGCAGGGAGTGGGAGGGCTCGGGGCCGGAACCAGAGGCAGAGATCGGCTTTTCGACGGGAGCCGTGTGAAGGTGGGTTTGTAGTTGGGGGTTGATATGGGGGTGGGGGGTGTCTTTGTGTGTCAGCTTTGATTTGTTATGTGAAGAAGGACAGGTAGTCTGCTGAGAGTGTGTGGCAGATGGTTTGGGGTTTGAGGCCCTCGTAGTCGAGCGTGGTTAGGAGAGAGATGACTGGAAAAGGAATGAGACTGTAGCACTCTCTGGAGTTACAGCTTTGCCAGAAAACAGCTCCTTAACGTGAACCCCAGAGTGAAGGAGTCTGGGACACCTGGTTTCCAGGCAGGGGCTCCCCAAGAGGTCTATGGCGCCACCTGCTGGACAAGATGTTCATGACAGGCCCAGAGAGGTATTGATACCTTCACCACCCAAGTTGCTTCCCCAAATAGGGAAGCCCAGATCCCTGGAGTGGCCTCAGGCTGAGCCTTGACCCCAGACAGAGACCAGACACCCCCCTATACCGGAATCTAGCCACATGCTGAGCCCTGATCAAATTCAATGTACTGCCGTCCTCTTTTTCCCCTGTTCCTAGATTAGAGCCTGAACAGGAGAGATTTAGAGGCTGTAGCCCCTAAAGGGGGGCTTCCCCAGTGGCTCAGCTGGTAAAGAATCTACCTGCAATGCAGGAAGCCTGGGGTCAATCCCTGGGTCAGGAAGATCCCCTGGAGAAGGGAACAGCTACCCAGTCCAGTATTCTCTGGCCTGGAGAATTCCATGGACTGTATAGTCCATGAGGTCACAGAGTCGGACATGACTGAGTGACTTTCACTTTCTTTCCTCCTAAAGGGAGGGGCCCACAGATGTCCTGGGTCTCAGGGCCTGTGGCCCCAGGACCAGGCTCCTCCTCCCCTGCATCCCCTAAACCAGGTCCCCTGCCACGAGAGCCCCTCAGGCCCTGTGCCTTAATGGGGCAGGTTCACACACAGCCTCCCTGGCCCCGTGCCCTGCCCAGACCTGTTCTAGATTCCACACCACCCTTCCCCAGGGCTCCTCCACCTCCCACCCACCAGCCCGGGCAGAGCCTCCTGAGACTCAGCCTGGAAGACAGGCAGGCAGGAGGGCAGGCACCGTGGAACCATGGAACCCGAAGCAGGGCCTGTGCTCTACCAGAAGCTGCAGGTCTGGGAGCCAAGCTTGGAGTCCGAGGAGGAAGAGGAGGAGATTTCGGAGCAGCTCATTCCGGATGCCTCCAGGCCCCACGACTCCTCTGGGTGAGTCAGGGAGGGGTCTGGGCACTCAGTGACTCAGGCCTAAGGCTGGCAAGTCCCTCCCAGCCCCAGGAACCTTCTGGTTGAAGGCAGGGACCACCCCACCCCCCCCACCAGCTTCAGCCCCAAGCCTGGCCAGTGCCAGTCAATCCAAGGTCTGTGGGACCGAAGGGACATTTGTACTAAGTCAGCCCCGCCGGCTGCTCTGCCAAAGGCTCCCAGCCCCCACCCCCTGGTGCAGGAGGCACCTGCTGGGCGGGTTGGTTCTGGCTACACCTGGCCAGGCCCGGCTCCTGGAGCCTGCCAAGCCCCGCTAGGCATCCCTCCGGACTGGCTGGACCCTACCTGTGCAACCCCCTCTTCTCCAGAGACCCTCCCCAAGCTCCTTCCTGTCTCCACGTCTCCATTCACAAGGCTGTGTCTTCTGCCAGGAGACCCTTTCTCCTTGGCAAACTTCTCCTCCTGCAAGCATGACCACACCTTTTGGGAATTAGTCCCTGGGTTCTCCAGGGGTTCGTGGATGTCCTCCTGCCTGGCCCTGGCTTAGGACATCGCTCTCTGCAGGAACAAGGCTGGCCATCTGCCCGGGGCCTGGGCCCAACTGGTGGCTGCCCTGCTGTTGCTGGCCATCAGCTTCTCCCTGGCCATGAGGCAGCTCTGCAGCAGTGGTGCCTCTCCGGGAACCTTGGGCTCTGGGGCCGCTCCAGCCAGCGGGCACTCCCACAGGCCTGGCATGTACCACCACAGCGCCATCATCAGCCCAGCAGGTCAGTGCTAGGAGTAGCTCAGGGGAAGAAGGGGGCAGGGTTACTGGTCCCAGCTCCCCACCTCAAGACAGTCCCCTTTCTCACTGCAGCTGAGTGCTCCCGCCTGGGTCGAGAGCTGTTTGTTGCCGGGGGCAACATCGTGGATGCTGGAGTTGGAGCAGCCTTGTGTCTGGCAGTGGTCCATCCTCACGCCACAGGGCTAGGTCAGTAACCCACAACCCCAGACAGCGACCCCAACCCTGGGCCTCAGCAGTGACCTGGAACTCGGGCAGTCAGCAGCCCTGACCTCAGGGCTGGCTGGTGAGCAGGACCTAAGACTTGGGCAGTAGCCCCACCCCTAGGCTGTGACCTTTGATCCCAGATCAGTGTGATCTTGACCCCAGGCCTGGTTATTAATCCCCATCTCCAGGCCTGGTCAGTAACCACTAACCCCAGGCTAAGTCATTGACCTCCACCTGGGACTACCGAGTGCCCCTGACCCCTGTGTGGCCCCTTTGTCTCCTCCCAGGTGCCATGTACTGGGGCCTCTTCCACAATAGCTCCTCGGGCAACTCCACTGCCTTGACATCGGGCCCAGCCCAGACCCTGGCCCCCGGCCTGGGGCTGCCCGCGGCTCTGCCCGCCCTGCACATGCTGCACACTCACTTCGGCCGCCTGCCCTGGCCACACCTGCTGGTGGGCCCCATCTCACTGGCTCAAAAGGGCTTTCTGGTGGACACATCCCTGGCCAGCGCCCTGGCAGCCCAGGACACCAAGGGCCTCTGTCCACTACTTTGCCATGCTAACGGGACACCCCTGGGCCCCGGGACACGAGTCACCAACACCAAGCTGGCAGCTGTGCTCCACAAGGCCTCACTGGCCCCCACTCCAGACCTCTCCGGGGATGCCCTGCTGAGTCTGCTGGCCGAAGACCTGGGGTTGGAGGGCCCCTCAGTCGGGCCCAGGCCCACCTTGGAGCCAGCCCTGCAGCTACCTGTGCCCCAGGGCATCCTGTTCACCACCCCCAGCCCCTCAGCTGGCCCAGAACTGCTGGAGCTGCTGGAAGCATCTCTACAGTCCACAGGGCCCAGCCCTGCACCCTGCCCAGCACTCCTGCAAGCTGCTGCAGCCCCCAGGAGCAGTGTCCTGGCCACCGTGGACAGCGGCGGCTCCGTCCTCCTTCTCACCTCCTCGCTCAACAGCTCCTTTGGCTCTGGACACCTGTCCCCAAGCACCGGGGTTCTACTCAGCAACCTGGTGGCTGAGTCTGCAGCTGGCACCTGGGCCTGTCCCCTCATCTTTCGTGGCATCTCAGATGACACAGAGGTCGATGTGTTGGGGCTGGTGGCTTCAGGGACCCCTGCAGCTGCCACAGTCATGACTCACGCTCTGCTCAGCCACCTGGCCAGGCCCCAAACCCCAGACCAGCAAGGACCAACAGAGAGCCCCAGAGCTTGTGGCCAGGGGACCCTGCTCCAGGTGGCAGCCCACACAGAGCACGCCCATGTCTCCAGTGTCCCCAGTGGCTGCTGCCCCTTCCAGGGGTTTTAAGGTGGGGCAGTGTCTGGCAAGGGTGGACAGGAGTAGGGGGTCTCAGGGGTCTGCCCCATGGAGGCAGGGGCAGAGAGCCCAGCAGCAATGGTGTGCATAAAGAGCGTGCGTCCATTATGTGCCCAACGCTGGCTCACTTCTGGCCTGATCTGTTGTCTGGACTTGAGTTCGGCTCTTTCTTTAGCTAAAGAATCTGAGGATAATGAGGAAAGAACACCAGGAACCTGGGGACAGCCTTGAGTTCCGATCCAGCTCTGGGAAGCACAGATGGAAGAAAGCCATACCCCTGCCGAGGCTCTGGGCAGAGCAGGCAGATCCTGGGGCCATGCCGGAACCTCCGTGCTCCCCTCCAGGCCACACTCCACTGATCTCCCTCGGCCAGGCTGGAAACAAAATAAAGATCAAGTCTCCTGGATGCCATGTGCTACTCTCGCTTCTTGGTTAATTTCACATCAGCCTTTGAGGCGTCTGGGCTCCAGCCACAGGGAACACAGGAGACTGCCACCCAGGGATGCAGAGCCAGGCTAGTGTCTTTCTGCTCCTCCCTGCTCTACTCCCCTGCCTCCCAGGGCAGCACACATACAAGGTAAACCAGTTCTCACTTTCTGAAACTGATAGAGCAAGGAAGGGGTTTGAGATGGTGAGGAGGAGGTGTCCCAAGGGGGAACAAAGGGGGCTGGAGCTGGATGTGCGGTTTCAAGGCCGGGTTGGCCCTCACCTCCCCACCTCCAAGAGGGCTGGGTTCTCTCTGAACTATAATCCTCCACAGGTTAGTTCTCAAACCAAGAAACAGGTGGCCATTAGCACTCCTGCCCCACACTGTAAAATGAATGTATCTCTGACTTACTAGAACTCAGTGCCGCCACCTCCCTCTCGCTGCTCACCCCCCAACTCCCGGACAAAGAATTCTTCCCCCAGCCCAAACAGTACCACAGTCTACCCGCTTATGTTAGCCCCAAGCCTAGCATCGGAGAAGGCAATGGCAACCCACTCCAGTACTCTTGCCTGGAAAATCCCATGGATGGAGGAGCCTGGTAGGCTGCAGTCCATGGGGTGGCTAAGGGTCGGACACCACTGAGCGACTTCACTTTCACTTTTCACTTTCACTCATTGGAGAAGGAAATGGCAACCCACTCCACTGTTCTTGCCTGGAGAATCCCAGGGACGAGGGAGCCTGGTGGGCTGCCGTCTATGGGGTCGCACAGAGTCGGACACGACTGAAGTGACTTAGCAGCAGCAGCAGCAAGCCTAGCATCCCTCTCGCTTCTGTCACCTCCCACCTGTTCCAGATTAGCTGGAATTTTCTCAGCACTTGGTTCAATCCAGCTGGTATTCCTGCTTCTACCTCTGCTCTCCTTCAATTCACCCTCCACACAGCAGCAGAATACTCTATTAAATGTGTAAATGGGGGGCTTCCCTGGGGCTTCCCTGACTGTTCAGTCGGTAAAGCATCTGCCCGCGATGTTCAGTCCCCAGGTCGGGAAGATCCCCTGGAGAAGGAAATGGCAACCCACTCCAGTATTCTTGCCTGGATAATCCCGTGGACAGAGGAGCCTGGCGGGCTACAGTCCATGGGGTCGCTAACACTTCACTTCACTAGAGGTACCGTGGTTAGGACTCGGCTCTCTCCCTGCGGAGGGCCGAGGTTCCATCCGTGACCCATCCCTGGTCTGGAAAATAAAATCCGACAAGGCGGGGGGCGTCGGGGCAGTTAAATAGGACCAAGGCTTGTGCCTGCATAAAACCCTCCGGTGATTTCCTATCACAATCGGAATGAACTCGGGACTCCTGAGCGCCCAGAGGAAGAGCCACACCTCCCCGTCCGCCCCGCCCCCGTGCCAGCCGGCTCCGCCCCCAGCCGATCCAATTCATTGCGCATGCGCCCCGACCTGACCTGGAAGAGGCTGTCTTCCGAGCCCACGTGTTCGACGAGCATGGCGGAGCCGGCGAGTGTGGAAGTCACCGAGCCTCTGGCTCCGGGAGAGGCCCAGAAGAGCGGCGCCCGGCCTGCCGACCGTCATGGCCTGCTCAAGCACAGCCGCGAGTTTTTGGACTTCTTCTGGGACATTGCGAAGCCGCAGCAGGAGACGCGGCTTGAGGCTACAGAGAAGCTGCTGGAATATCTGCGCGCAAAGCCGAAGGTATGGTGGCGGGGTCTGGGGCAGGAGCACCAGAGATCCTGGCTAGTAGCGGCGAGCTTGGGGTCACGTGGTCGCGAACCTGGACGACCCAAGTGAGCGCGCGCCGAGGAGCGGGCATGGGCGGGTGCCAAACGACCCTTCTCACTGGTCCACCTGGGGATGTGCTTGGTTCCTTAGGGATCTTCCGAGATGAAGTACGCCCTGAAGCGCCTAATCACTGGGCTCGGGGGTGGACGAGAAGCAGCCCGGCCCTGCTACAGTTTGGCCCTGGCACAGGTGAGGTGGTGACCCCTGGAAGGGGTCCACCTGTGCTGGTCAGGTAGGGGAGTGAGTGAGCAGAGCAGATGTCCCAGTTGCAAAGGACGTGAGAACTGACAAGTAGGGGTAGCATCTCAGGCGAGCCGATGGGAGGTGTGCCCACGTGGATGCGGAGAAAATTGTGTAAGCAAGGCCTTTGTGCAGAGAAGCCCAGGAAGGCGGAGAGAGGGAGGTTGAGGCTGCTTTTGGGTACCTGGGTTGACCAGCCTCCGAGGTACATGTACTGGGGGTGGTAAGCTCTGGGGTGAGTTCTGTTACCTCTGCAGGGTTTAGGACCCTCTTCTCCCAAGGGGCACACAGCTAATTATAAGCCATATCTAAGGAGCTTGGACAAATGGAAGGCCTCTAGAGACCCAGTCCTTGAAGACCAGTCTAGGGAGAGCTCAGAGCTGGCTGTGGGGACAGCATGTTTGGGAAACACAGTCTAGTGGCCAAAGCACCCCAGCTACACGTGGGACAGGGAGAGAGGGGTCAGCTCCATTCACAGCTATGTTCCATCATCAGCACTGCTCAGAGGCAGGTAGGCAGCTTCAGAGGCATCCTTGGGGCGGGAGCAGGGGCCCAAGGCCTGCTCCCAAGGGCAGAAGTTGAAGAAGTAGGAAGAGATTAACGTCTGTTGGGATGTGGCAGGGCCACTCCCCCTGAGCCCCTCTCTTCCTCCTGGCAGCTGTTACAGTCTTTCGAAGACATCCCTTTGGGCAGCATCCTGCAGCAAATACAGGAGAGACATGACCTGCAGAAGGTTAAGAAGGTGAGAGTTAGCAGCCCCAGGGATATCAGCAGTCCCCAGGGTGGGAAATGCTTGGGTCCTTCTCACGGGTGCCTGGAATCCTTTTCTAGGGGATGATGAGACCTGCCCTCTTTGGAAACCTGTTTGGGGTGCTAGCCCTCTTTCAGTCAGGCAGGCTAGTGAAGGTAAGAGCTTTGAGGGTTCTGGGGGTATGTGGACTGGCTTGGAGTGGTGGGGGAGAGTGGCACGCCCCACTCATACCCTCTCTGCCTCTGGGACCACCAGGACTCAGAAGCACTGATGAAGTCAGTGAAGCTGCTGCAGGCCCTGGGCCAGCATTACAATCACCTTCAGGAACAGCCCCAGAAGGCCCTGGTGGACATCCTTTCTCAGGTATGGGCTCACCAGCTGTGGAGCCTTGGGTAACTAACGCCACCCGTCATAGAAGAGCACGGAGAAGACACAGGTTAATGCATGAAAATGCGGTACCGAAGCATAAGTGTGGAACATGATGTTTTGTAGTAACTTCCCTTAAAAAGTAAGAAGGAAAAGGGATGTGCTTTAATAACATGGTTTAGTTTAATATCTAAAGTATTTTCATGTGCAGTCAGTATCAGAAAATCTATGGAGGTTTTTTACATTCTTTATCGTGGTAAGTCTCCAAAATCCAGTGTATTTTATACTCACCAGCATATCTCTGTTCAGATTAGCACATTTTACATGCTCAGTGTCCACATGTGACCAGTGGCTTCCATATTGGACCATGCATTTGTAGAACAGCGCCTGACATGTGCCCGGTGGGTTAAACATGTTTGCCATTGTTGTTTTGGGCAGAGCTGGGGTCCCCACTGCCCTACTTGGGAAGTGGAGGTGGGCTAGTACCTAGAATCCTTGCTATGGTGAAAAAGCCAGGGACTGGCACATCCCAGGCCAAGGCTTTCTGCATAACCCTGGCCACAGAGCTGGAAGGACCTGAATTCAAGTCCCAGATCTTCACTGGGGACTCCTTATAAAAAAAATGCTAGTCCTGCAAAACCCAAAAGAGGAATAATTAAAAGGGTGGTCCTGGGCTAGTTAGCATCAGTGGGGTGCTTATTTATTTAAACCCAGTTTCCAAGGATTTGGGAATTTGCGCTTTTTAAGAAACCCTCTCTGGTGATTCTGTTGCCTGACAAGGTGGATTGTGACTGTCCCGTCTCAGGCTGTTGGTGTGCCGGGGCCTTGGGGGAGCCTGGGAGGTAGAATGGGGCCCAGAAAGCTCAGCTCACAGCAGGAGAGACAAAGGATGCTGTGAGGGCGCCCTCCGCACCCTCAACCTGTCTCCCCCACCGCCAGGTCCCGGAGACCGCGCTGCAGGAGATCCTGCCCAAGGTCCTCAAGCCTGACATGAATTCAGTTCTCGGCTCCCCTGAGCACCTGGAGCTCTTCCTCTTGGCCCAGCAGAAGGTGCCCAAGAAGCTGGAGAAGCTGATGGGACCGGTCAACCTGTTCTCAGACGAGAACATCCCCAGGTGTGAGGGAGGTGGGCAGGTGGGCCCTCCATCCACAGGTTTGCACCATGACCCGGGGTTGGGGGTCCATGTGGCCCCAGGCGCCTGGCCCTTGTTTGCTGGGGACTGCCCCCTGAGTCTTCTTCACCCCCACCCACCCCCGACCTCTGCAGGCTGGTGACTGTGCTGAAGACGGTGGCCAACTCTGTGAAGAAGGAACGCAAGCTGCCCACCGTGGCTCTGGACCTGCTCCGCCTGGCGCTCCAGGAGGACAAGTTCCCATGGTTCTGGAAGGAGGTTGTGGAGCAGGGGCTCCTGAAGAAGCAGTTCTGGCCGGCCAGGTGTGTGGGCGCTTGACCTCTCCCTATTTGGTGAGCAGGGGTGGCTCAGGGGGCCGAGGGCTCTGACCGGGGCCGAGGGCTCTGACCAGGCCCTGTCGTGCGCCCCCTCAGCTACCTGTGCTTCCGCCTGCTGGGCGCAGCCCTGCCCCTGCTGTCCAAGGAGCAGCTGCAGCTGGTGATGCAAGGGGACCTGATCCGACATTACGGGGAGCACATGGTCACTGCTAAGGTGAGCGCCGCCCCGCGGCCCAACCCTGCTGGAAAGGGCCAGGTGACTGGGCTGCTTCCTGCCCAGAGGAGGAAAGGGATCAGCCAGCTTCTGGAAGAGAGGGTGGTTCTTGGTGTCAGTGGTCCTGCCTGGGATGGGCAAACACAGCTGCCCCTGGGAGGAGGGGCTAGGGACCTGGGTGTCCCCCACCTCTGGGTAGAGGGAGCTGCCTGAGAGCCGACCCCCAGCCCTGCATCTTCCCCTACGAACCGAGAGTGGCAGGGTCAGCCCTTCTGCCCCCAGGCCGCTCAGCCCGGGCTTGTACAGCCAGCAATCTGTCCAGACCCCCCTCCACCCCCAGCTGGTGTTACAGGAATGCTACCCACCGATGCTATTTTGAGTACTGTCCACATGCCGCACACTAAGCTAAGTGCTCGACAGGGGACTCGAGTAGTGGTTAAGAGCAGGGAACCTGGGACCAGACTGCTGGGTTCCCGTCCTGACTCTACTGCCGCTAGCTGTGTGACCTCCCACAGGTCGCTTCCCTTCTCTGTGCCTGCCCCTGCCCCTGCCTCTGAGCCAAGGAGCAGGACCTTCCTTAGAGTCGTTGTGAGGATAATCAGGCTAATATCCACAGGTGCTTAAAGTAGTGCCTGGTGTGCAGGAAGTGCTGCTGGGTTTGCTTCTAGCTCATTCCATCTTTACCGCCAGCTTTGGAGAGCTGCCATTCCCCTCTTCCAAGTGAAGGACAGGCTCAGAGTTCAGCGCAGGGGTTAAGAGCTCCACAGGCTGGGGGACCAGACGGACAGGGGCCGAGTCCCAGCTCCACCACTTTTAGTCCTGTGATCCTCGGAAGTTGCTTCCAGGCTTTCTTATGCTTCATTTTCTTTCATCTGCAAAACAATTAGAGGTGCCAGGACGAAAGTTGTCCCAAAGACTAAATGTGGGGGCGCCTGAGCGACCCAGCTGGGTACAAGGGAGGGGACTTCCTAGGCCCCAGGGAACCTGTTGTGGAAGAGGCTGGGGGTGTGTTGGACCCCTCCTGGCTGATGACCCCAGCGCTATGCCCGACTCTCGCAGCTCCCGAAGCACTTCAAGTTTGCCCCGGAGATGAACGAGTACGTGGGGGCCTTCCTGGAAGGCTGCAAGGACGACCCCGAGCGGCAGCTGGCCCTGGTAGTGGCCTTCACGTCCATCACCAACCAGGGCCTCCCTGTGGTGCCCACCTTCTGGCGGGTCGTGCAGTTCCTGAGTCCCACCGCCCTCAAGGGCTACGTGGCCTGGCTGCGGGACATGTTCCTCCAGCCTGACCTGGACTCCTTGGTAGACTTCAGCACCTACAACCAGAAGAAAACCCAAGATGCTTCGTTCCATGGGTGAGTGGGCCTGTGGGGCCCAAAGGCCTGGACCCTCCGTCCCAAATACCTTGGTTCCTTGGGCCAGAGAGGAGCCAGACCTTTGCTCTTAAAGGCCTCAGTTTCCTCACACGTGGCCCTGTGCTGGGGATCAGGGCGTTGGGGAGCCTTGGTTGATTTTCCCGTCTCAAGGATGGGAGACACCCATTTCACCACCTCTAAGCAGTTTCCGGGACTTGTCTCCTGCCCACAGGCCCGAGCGAGCTGTGTTCCGGCTGCGGAAGTGGATTATCCTTCGCCTGGTCAGCATCGTGGACAACCTGCACGTGGAGAAGGAGGAGGCGCTGATCGAGGAAGTGGCCAGGTATGGTCCCGAGATGTGCCTGAACCCTGACTTCCCACGGATGCAGCGACCTCATGTCTGACCTGCTTTGGGTCCTTCCTGGAGCCAAAAGCCTGAGGGTCAAGTCATCCTTGCCCCTTGGGCAGGACGAGATTGGGGGAAATTCCCCAGGGAGTCTGGGTATGGCGGGGGGGGAGCTCCAAGGTTCAGGCTGGCTCAGCATTCCCCCCACTGCCTTTGTGTGTCAACGGTGTCGGGGGTCCTTAATGACGACGCTGCCACTGCTACTCACCCTCATGGCGGCCCTGAGTGGGGCAGGAGCGGCGGTGACCTGGCCAAGGCCACGCAGCTTCGCGTCTTTGGTTCCAAGGGAGGGATGCTGGTCCTCTCCCGGTTCAGGCTGGGCTCTGTTCTGCTGGGGGTCCAGGCCTGGGAAACGTCCCCTCTGGCGTCATCACCTCCTGGCACCAGGCCCTCGGTGAGGCCACCCGAGAGTGGCTGGTGAGGAGGGTGGCACTGACCGAGGGAACACGAGTACCCTCCCACCCTCCCCAGGTTTTGCTTCTTCCACTCGTTCTTCGAGACAAAGAAGCCCACGTCGCAGATCCCTGAGTCCGAGCAGCACTTCACCCTCGCCTTGGATGGCCGGACCCGGGAGGTGGTGTGCAGTGCCTTCTTCAGGTGGGCACCGGGAAGCCCAGGAGAGGCCTGAGGGTGGGCGAGTAGGCGGGGAGGTGGCCTCGGGCAGGGTGGGCGCTACTCTCTCCAGCTCTTCATCTGAGGCCCGGTGAGTTCCAGGGGCTCAAAGCCTGGGGATGGAGTAGGGTAGCCGTGTCTACCAGCCCAGCCCGTGACCCTGACCGCCCCCGCCTACCCCACCACCACCAGTCTGCTTCAGACCCTCAGCACGCAGTTCAGGCTGGCGCCGGAGCAGACGGCAGACGGGCGGCCCTGGACCTACCACTTGGTGCAGTTCGCAGACATACTGCTGAATCACAGCCGCAATGTGGCTCCACTGACAGCCTTCACCACGCAGCAGCGCCAAGCCTGGGACCGGTGAGAGGGTGTGGTTGCCGCCCGTGGGTAGAACCTCCCGGGGTCTGACACTGGACACATGGGTGGGATCCCCTGGGGTCTGACGCTGGCTGCATGGGTGGGATCCCCTGGGGTCTGACACTGGCTGTGGTGGCCTGAGAGCATGCTCATCTCGCCCAGGATGCTGAAGACGCTGAAGGAACTGGACACTCTCTCTTCTGAGGCCAAGGCCACTGCCTTCCAGCACCTGCTACTCTTGGTGGGCATCCACCTCTTCAAGGTACGGCGGCCTGAAGTGGAGGGGGCTACAGACCTAGGGTCTGCGGGGGCCAGGAACAGCTCTGTGGAGCTGAACGTGACAGGTTTCCTAGGCTGACTGCTCCTGGTTGGAAGTACAGCCCAAGGGAAAAACCACTCCATCCACTTACTGGACACCAGCTCTACCTTGGGCTTCCCTGGTGGCTCAGACAGTAAAGAATCTGCCTTCAGTGTGAAAGACCCGGGTTCAATCCCTGGGTCGGGAAGATCCCCTGGAGAAGGAAATGCCAACCCACTCCAGTATTCTTGCCTGGAGAATTCCATGGACAGAGGAGTTTGGCAGGCTACAGTCCATGGGGTTGCAAAGTCAGACACAACTGAGCAGCTAACATGCTCTATTCTGAGCTTTCTGAGCAGTGTCCGTTGTTGGTATTACCCACAGATTGGAGGCAGGCACATTTCTGACAGGTGGGATAATAGACTCACAGAGGTCAAGTAACTTACCCCAGGCCACACAGCTTTTGGCTGGGATTCAAACATGGGGCTCTGACTCGCTATCTCATAGGACCTCCCCAAACTACCTTACTGGCCAGGGGTGGTGGATGTCGAGGAGGGCGGGGCCTGGCTCTGGGCAGACCCGTCGACCATGGGGACACTTCTTCTGTCTGGCTGTGGTCCGTTCGGAGTGGAGCCGCGATTCTTCTGTTTAGCTCTTGCACGTTTGGAATCTAGAGTGGTGAGTTGAGGGTAGTGGGTGTTTTTCTGGCACCGCCCTCCCATGGCGTCCTGTATCCTGTCAACTATATTTCTCATGTCATGGGTACCTCTTCTCATAACCGGTTCTCTAAAACCCACTCCGTCTCCTTTTCTGTTCTTTCCACAAAGAAATTTTGGCCGTGTGCGGAGCGTACTGCCGACAGCGCTTTTGACCCTTGTGGTTTCCTCTGACTGTGAACTCAGGTCTCTGGAGGTTTTCCCCTCAAGTTGTACAAGGCTCTTGTGGGTTGCTCCAGGTCTTCAGTAGCCTCAGGAGACAGGACTCCCTTCTGGCCTCTCGGCTGAGGTTTTTGCTTCCAGGCCTTGGGCACTCAGCCCAGCTCATGGACAAGCAGTGTGGGGAACAGTTGGTCACCATGCCCCTTCCAGTCCTTGGCCCTGGACATCCAATAGGGGCTGCCCAGACCCTGGACCTCTGAGCTTGACATGGATGAAAGCTACCCAGCCACAGCCAGGACGCTAGAGGCAAAGATGCCTGAGGCTTTTGAGCTCCTGTTCTGGCCTTCCTTCCACCACCCCCACCCCAAACATTGAAGCTGCCCTGCAACATTAAGGAGGGGAAGTCTGCCTTTTTGGTACCAGCGGTCAAACAGGTTAATTTCAACTCACTGGACTCTGGTCTTATCCTTCAGCAAAATAGACTTGAAAGGACTGTGAAAGTTGGTCAGTTGTGTTCGACTCTTTGTGATCCCATGGACTATACAGTCCATGGAATTCTCCAGGCCAGAATCCTGGAGTGGGTAGCCTTTCCCTTCTCCAGGGCTTTCCAACCCAGGTCTCCCACATTGCAGGCAGATTCTTTACAGCTGAGCCACAAAGGAAGCCCAAGATAGACTTAAGTTAGTTGAAATTAAATTTTAAATTTGTTGAAATCGGTCATTTCCAGTTCTTTTTGTAACGATGTCGAGCCAGGTGTCGTGGCGGAATCTAGAACTGCAGATCAGGAGTCTGGGACCTGCTGGTGCCCTGTGATCCTGATCCAGCCTGGGCATCGGTGGGGAGGTTGGGCTTCATCTTCTGTGAGGCTCATAAACTGTGTGTCTGGATGTTAGGTCATCAGCTCCTGGGGTCTGGCTGTAGGCCTCTGCTCTAGATTGTGAGGGGGACCGGCCAGGACAGTCTGGAGTCTTTTGGGCCTTGATACCAGGTCCGCCCCCTTGGTCACTCCCTCTCCCAGCTGAGCAAAGGCTGAGCATGGGGCCTGGCCTCTGATTTCTGTCCTGTCCCACACAGTCCCCCGCAGAAAGCTGTGACCTCCTGGGCGACATCCAGACCTGCATCAAGAAGAGCCTGGGGGAGAAGACCCGCCGGACCCGTTCCAAGGCCACCAGTGGGTTGTCGTCCCTGGGGCGGGGGGCGGGTAATAGGCAGACAGTAGGACCCAGCATGGGGTGCTCAGACCTGCTCCAAGGCCACCAGTGGGTCGTCGTCCCTGGTGGGGGGTGATGGGCAAACAGCATGGGTCACTGGCCCCCTGCCCAGGCTCACCCCTTCCCTGCTTGCAGACCCCCAGGAGCCACCGTGGGTGGAGGTGCTGGTGGAGATCCTGCTCTCCCTCTTGGCCCAGCCCAGCCACCTGATGCGCCAGGTAGCCCGCAGCGTGTTCGGCCACATCTGCTCCCATCTGACCCTACGTGCCCTGCAGCTCATCCTGAATGTAAGTGGGGGCCTCTGGGGACGTGGGTCCCAGGATGGGGCTCTCCAAGCCCAGGGCTGCTGTGTCCTTGCTGTGACCTGCATGGTTGGGGGATGGAGGCCTCCTTCAGAGTCTCCTGCTGTGCACCCCTGACTCGGGGTCAGGTCTCTCAAGGACACTGGAGGGAATGGCTTTCTCTCCCAGGCTCCATCTTCCTGCCTGAAATGGGGACCTTTGGCCAAGACTGGATGGGAGGGGGAAGGAAGGCAGTTGAGAAGGTCCCGGGGCCTGAGGGGGTGGTGAGGGAGCAGGGACAGCAGACACGACGGCCACCTGGGACTCCCCACAGGTGCTGAACCCGGAGGAGAGCCAGGACGAGGACGACAACGTGGTGGTGACAGACGACTCCGAGGAGCAGCCACTGGGGGGTGTGGAGGTACTTGTCAGCAAAGGGCAGGGGGCGGGCGGACACCTGGTGGGCCGCGGGGAGGCGTGACACACGGCCCACCCACAGGACAAGAGCTCAGACGGCGAGGACAGCAAGGGCAGCAAAGGCTCAGAGAGTGAGGAGGAGAGCGATGACGACAGCGACGAGGAGGACCGAGACGGGGACGTGGACCAGGGCTTCCGGGAGCAGCTGATGGCGGTGCTGCAGGCCGGGAAGGCGCTGGTGAGTGGGCACCGGGCCCCGCCCCCCCCCCGCCCCCGTCCCTCTGCTCCTTCTGCATGAGGAGGGGCTCACCCGGCCTCTGTCCCCCCGCCCACAACCCCCAGGGCGGAGCGGACAGTGAGGATGACGACGACGAGGAGCTAGGGGACGAGGCCATGATGGCCCTGGACAAGAGCCTGGCCAGCCTCTTTGCTGAGCAGAAGCTGCGCATCCAGGCCCGGAAGGACGAGAAGAACAAGCTGCAGAAGGAGAAGGCGCTGCGGCGGGACTTCCAGATCCGGGTGAGCCCGGGCCCTGCCCTCCCGCTCACCACGCCCCTCCCCCCACGCCCCTCCCGCTCACCACGCCCCCGCCCCTGCCCTCGCCCCCACGCTTGGCTGAGCTCACCCTTCTCACTGCAGGTCCTAGACCTGATCGAGGTGCTGGTGACCAAGCAGCCCGAGAACCCCCTGGTCCTGGAGCTGCTCGAGCCGCTGCTGCTCGTCATCCGGCGGAGCATGCGCAGCAACAGCAGCGCCAAGCAGGAGCAGGACCTGCTGCACAAGACGGCGCGCATCTTCACGTGAGGGCGGGAGGGGGGGCCCGGACAGCCGGGCCGGGGGGCTCCCGGAGGGAAGAGGTGGGAGCCAGGGCCCGCGTCACTCAGGAGCCTTCACCCATCTGTTCCTGCAGTGCTTAGCGCAGGGCCCCCAGTCCCACCGACGCCCTCAGGGCCCCTGTAGTTGGCAAAGCAGACTCGGTGCCCGATTGGCCGGGGCTGTGGCAGCGAGTGGGCGGGAGACGGGACACCTAACCCAGTCTTGAGGGACCGGGAAGGCTTCCTGGGAGAGGTGTCAGCAGTGCTGGGAGCTGTGGAGCTCTCTTATCCTCCCAGAGGCCACAGGCAGAACAGGAAGGTGTGTCTGACACAGTCAGAACATAAGCAGCTTGTGGCCTGGCCGACCTCAGTGTTGAGGAGCCACAGAGGCCTTTGCAGCAACAGCAGAGGTGGGGTGAGGTGGGGTGGGCGCTGCTGGAGCAGGGCGCCCAGCAATGGAGACATAGATAGCAGATAGAGCCCTGCTTCCTGGGCAAGGGTTTGGGGGGGCAGTGTGGAGACAAAGGCCTAATAAGAACTTGAGATGGGGGGGTGCCCCCACCTCACCGGCCCAGGTCACACTTTCTCAGCTAGTTCTCTGCCCAGTGTCCTGAGCACATAGACCCTGGTTTTGCTTTACAAAGGGCCCGGAAGCCACTGTCCCCTGAGAGACAGGTGCTCATGGGGCTGAGGACCACATCGGGGTGTTGGGGTGTCACTCAGGGAGCCAGTTTCCCTCTGGCTTTTCCTGGGTAGATCTGTGTGTGGCCCCGGGCCTCCCCCTGCAGCCTCAGTCAGACCCCTGTCTTTAGGGGTCTGTTTCCGCCTGTGAAGTGGGGCTCGGGTCTGCTGGGGTGGGGGGACGTTGAGACCAGCTCTGCCCCCGCCCCCCGCAGGCATCACCTGTGCCGCTCCCGGCATTACTGCCGCACGGTGGGCGACCGCGTGGAGACTCTGTACGCCCGGCTGGAGCAGCTGGTGCAGCAGGCCAGCCAGCAGGCTGACTCCTCCGTCGCCCTCTACCACTTCAATGCCTCCCTCTACCTGCTCCGCGTCCTGAGGGGCAGCACCGTGGACAAGCCCGCCCGCAAGGCCCAGAAGAAGGAGAAAGCCAGCAAAGATGCCAGCTCCCAGCCCCAGGGCCCGGAGGTGAGCAGACCTGGCGCGGGGAGGCTCGGCCTGGAAACCCAGCGCCGCTAGATGGGAGCACATCCTGGGAGGCAGTGGGGCAGCCAGCTTACCTGTTTCACAGACGGGGAGGTGAGGCCAGACCTTCCCTGGGACCCAGCCTTCAACCGTCTAAAGGCGTCCCAGGCTGGGCTCCCGTGCCAGGCCCCCCCAGCCCCGGCATCACAGCAGCTTTCTCCCTTGGCACAGGCTGCCAGCTGCCTGGACTTGAGCCTTGTGACCCCGATCTACTCGTCAGCGCTGAGCTCCTTCCTGACCAAGCGCAACAGCCCCCTCACGGTCCCCATGTTCCTCAGCCTCTTCGCCCGGCACCCGGTGAGTATCGGGCGAGGCCGCCCCCTCGGGCCCCTGCTGGGCCCCATCCTCACTGCCCACCATTTCCTCCACAGATGCTCTGTAAGAACCTACTTCCCATCGTGGTCGAGCACGTGACAAGCCACACGCGGCCCCGCCATCAGGTAAGGCCTTCCCAGATCCCAGCCCCAGGTTTGTGTGAATTACCCGCTTGACTTACGTCTTTGTTGGCTGTTTGAGAGACTCAGGAATGGTGCCCTGGGGGACAGGGTGGGGTGAGCCTACCCCTCCAATCTGGCCAGTCCCCCCCAACCCCACCACTGTAGGCCCAGAGTAAGTGGAGATGGGGGGACACTTCCCACATGGCCTGAGTCCTCCGGCTCCTCAGAGGTCACGCCCTGGCCTGACGGGTATGCCTGGGGGTCAGGGTAGGAAGAGGGGGCCTGAGTTAGTAGGGGGCCAGGAACCGTGTCCAGCTGACAGCCCTGCTGCCCCCCTTGGCCTCAGGTCTCCCCACTACCTGAGAAGAGCGGGTGGGAGCAGGCGATGGTGACAGCTGAGCCCAGAGCTTCGGTGATGACAGCCCAGGCGGGCTGTGCTGGGCACAGCAGGCAGCCCCACCTGCACCCCCTCTTCAGGTACCTGGAGCTCGCGGGGGTCGCCCAGCATGCCAAGGCTCCTGGTGACCACATTGCCCCCGCCCCAGGTCCAGGCCTGCTTGCTGCTCCAGAAGACCCTGCCCACACGGGAGCTACGCCTGTGCTTTAAGGACCCAGAGTGGAAGCAGCTGCTGGGCCAGACCCTGGGGAAGGTCACCGAGGTAACAGCCCTGGGCTCTCCTCCTCTACCATCCAGTTGTGGTCTCGGGAACCCAGGGGCGAGGGTTGCTGGACCCTGTGCCTCGGGGTGGGTTTGGGGTTCCCCCAGGAGACGTTTCTTCCCTGGGGACCCTAGTCTCTCACGTGGGAGACGAGCTGCGAGCAGCTCTCCGGAGTGCTCAGCCCAGCCGCCTTCTCCCCCAGATCCTGCGGACGCTGGGCGAGGCTGAGACCAAGTCGGGGCACCAGAAGGATCTGGCGGCCTTGGAGCTGCTCAACACTCTGTTCAGGAATTTCCATCACGAGGTGAGCACTGGGCACAGCAGGAGGTTGCCAGGCGGGCAGAGCATAGTCTGAGCAGAGGCTGGGGGGCAGGTGGGAAGCCATCTGGGGAAGGGTCTGGATGCCAGGGTGAGGAAACTGGGCTTTATTTATTTGAGGCGGGCTAGTGCTATACGGAGAAGGCAACGGCACCCACTCCAGTACTTCTGCCTGGAAAATCCCATGGACAGAGGAGCCTGGTAGGCTGCAGTCCATGGGGTCTCGAAGAGTCGGACACGACTGAGCGACGTCACTTTCACTTTTCACTTTCATGCATTGGAGAAGGAAATGGCAACCCACTCCAGTGTTCTTGCCTGGAGAATCCCAGGGACGGGGGAGCCTGGTGGGCTGCCATCTGTGGGGCCGCACAGAGTTGGACACGACTGAAGTGACTTAGCAGCAGCAGCAGTGCTATATTCTGTGCTTGGCCAGGGTAGGGTGAGCTGGTATGCTGTTGCTGTGCTCCAGTGAGAAAGCTGAGAAGGGGCTGGGAGGGCTGGCGACCGCGGGAAGACGGCTGTTGGGTGGGAACCCAGGCTCCTAGACTGGCAGAGACGAAACGGGGGTATGGCATGTGAGATGCGTGAGGGCCACGGGGCGGCTGTGGGCAAGTCTCTGGTTCCCCCAGTCTGGCCCAGAGGGAAAGGTGTGGGAGTCCTTGGCGTAGACACTGATCAAAGCCCCAGTGCTCTAGCTTCCAGGAAGGTGCCGAGGGGGCAGGTGCTGAGCGGCAGGCAGACCCCGAGAAGCCACACCCAGAGTGATAGCAGAAAGCCAGGAGAGGGGCCATTCTGGAAGCCAGTGGCTTTCAAAAACACCCCACTCAGTGCGTGACAGGGACGGAGAGATGAGAAAAGGGCCTTTGGCGACCCGAAGGTCACTGCATGGTGCCCCCTGAGGTGGATGGGCTTTGGGCCCTGGGAAGAGAGAGCAGACTTGGCCCCTGGGGCCCTTATTTTCTCCCCAAGGTGAGAGAGGCTAGGGAGGCACAGGCTGAAGGGCTGGCTGAGGGGCCACAAAGGGGTGGGTGAGGGTGGGAGGGATGGGGACCGGGAGCTGGGGAGAGGCCGTGCCTCTGGTCCCCACTGCAGCCACAGCCTTGCCCGCCTCTGCAGAAGCTGACCGTGGACCTGACCGCCGTCCTGGGCGTGCTGCAGAGCCGGCAGCCGAGGCTGCAGCAGAGGCTACAGCAGGGCGGGCACTCGGCCGGGTCCAGCCGCCTCCACGACCTCTACTGGCAGGCCATGAAGTTCCTCGGAGTCCAGTACGTTTCAGGGAGGGCGGGCGCTGGAAAGACCCTCATGTTGCGTGCGTTCTGATGTCCTCTGTCCCCAGTGTGGGAGCTTCAGGCAGCTTGAGGATGACAGAGGCACAGGTCACCCTTGCCCTGGCCACAAGTTTCCTTTCTCTGCTCACTTTACCCCAGGCGCCCCAAGCCAGAGAAGGATACCAAGGAGGCCCCTCAGGCCACACAGCAGAGCCCCGTTAGCATGAAGCGGAAGAAAAAGGGCTTCTTGCCAGAGACCAAGAAGCGCAAGAAACGTAAGCCTGAGGCCACCATGCA
The DNA here is from genome assembly GCF_042477335.2 of Ovis canadensis. Classification (NCBI taxonomy): domain Eukaryota; kingdom Metazoa; phylum Chordata; class Mammalia; order Artiodactyla; family Bovidae; genus Ovis; species Ovis canadensis. Next base: position 33,572,318 of record NC_091255.1, on the reverse strand, counting down.
GGAGGCGGCGGTGGCCAAGCCTGAAGCCACCAGTGGGGACCAGCCCCCCAGCGCCGGCAAGAAGAAGAAGAAGAAGATGAAGAAGACCAAGTCCCCAGCACAGTCCCAGGTGAATGGGACACCTGCTGCCAAGAGTCCGACCCCAGAGCCCCCTGTTGTGAGCCCCAGCACCCCCACCAAGACCCCAAAGCCACAGAAGAAAAGCCAGAAGCTGTCCCAGATGAACGAACCCACTCCCCTGCCTCGTCAATCCCCCGAGGAGCCGGCGGCCAAAAAGCGTCAGAAGAAGCTGCCCCAAAAGGGAGTTTCAGGCAAGTCGCCACAGTCCGCGCTGCCTCGGAAAAAGGCCAGGTTGTCCTTGGCCAGCAGGAGCCCCAGCCTCCTCCAGAGTGGGGCCAAGAAGGTGCAGCTGAGGAAGGCGAAAAAGCTCTGAGTGACCCCCGTCACCCTGTTGTGCTCAGTCCTGACTTGCAACCCCGTGGACTGTAGCCTCCCAGGCTGCTTCTACCATGGGATTTTACAGGCTAGAATACTGGAGTGGGTTGCAGTCATCCCCTTCTCCAAGAAATCTTCCAGACCCAGGGATCGAACCGCAGCTCCTACCTTGCAGGCAGATTCTTTACCCACTGCACCACCCTAGAGACTTTTTCACCGTGATTTTAATAAACCAGCTACTGTCTAAGGTTCTACCTTCTATGCTGGGGATAGTGGGTCTGCTGCAGCAGGCATGACCTGAGAGACCCCAGCCCTAAGCTGGGCCCTGCTGCCGCTCTCGAGCACACAACACCCTTTGGGACCTTGGCTCCCAGATGCTGTGGGCCAGGCCCAGGGCTCTGGTGTCTGTCTGGGTTGAGTACAAGTGTGACCACACCTCGTGCCCCTCATCCCCACCCCCCAGGCTGCTTTGCTGCGGGAGCCACCAGGGCATGACTTAAATAGCTTTATTTCTTCATTTACAAGAGGAATATATTTGGCTTCTCTCTTAAGACTCTGAGATTCACAATCAGCAGCTCTAAAAAATAAAGGAGCAGTTTGGCTTCCGGAAGGAAGAGGAAGCAGCACTTGGACCTGGTTCTTGTACAACAAGAAAACATTGCTGGGGCCCCGGGCTGAGGCTGGGGTGGGAGTGGAGGCCAGGCTGGTCTTCGGGGGAATCCCACCCCCTGGTTAAGCCCCCCTCCTAGGGTACCCCAGAGCTTGGTAGGGAGTGGGTGCTCCACCAACTTACCCACCCCTGAAGCCAAGCCAACCAGTAACTGAGTAGGGAGCACTAAGCTGGCCGGCTCTTAGGGTCTCCTGCCAGCCCCACGGGGCCCACCAGACCAGAACCACCTTGATGTGGTGGGGAGGGAGTGTGTGGAGCAGAGGGGACAAGCGTCAGTGGGGGCGTGGGGGGTCTGATGTGAAGTTGGCAGCTGTACCCTGTTGTGGCTGCAGGGGTGGGGGTCTCAGCCACATGGAAACGTGTGAACTGAGCGGCTGACATGCACAGGGAGGTGACTCGAGTGCTGGCCTCTCCTGATGCACCTTAGCCTCCACCAGCCTCTTCCCAGGGACAGGAAGCTTGGAGGATGGCTGTTTCCTCTGGCAGCCAGAGCCCTGGCTCCCGCCCTACAGATTCTGGGAATACTCCCTTGGGCGCTGCCCCTGGAAGGGGTCCAGCCTGGGGGCAAGAGTCAGTTCCTGGCATCTGTGGGGATGGTCAGGCAGGGGATGGACAGTGGGGGTGCTTCAGTGGATCCGAGGAGCCCTGTAGGGACGGGGAACCCCCAAAGGTCTCAAGCATGGGGCACAGGTGGTGTGCCACTGCCACCAGGGCCTTCGCTCCCGGTGACGCCAGCTCCTTGTCAGCACGGTCCCCCACGTGGGAGACCGCCAAGCTGACAGCCAGCCCAAGGCAGAGACCAGTGTCCTCCAGAGTGGCCAGCCAGGCTGGGAAGCGCCAGCAGCTTGGGTGCCCAGCTCTTGCCAGGTTGAGTCCAGTGTCCTCAAGGTCAGAGGTCCTCACCCACCCGGCCCTTGGGGAGCCAGAAGTGCCGCCCTGAGGCCTGGACCCCCTCCTTTCTGTGTAGTCCAGGGGCTGTTGGGTCTTCAAAGCTGCAGCCAGCACCTTGCCCAGCAAGCTGCATGGGAAAGTCCAGCCTCCTGGCCCCAGGGTCTGGGGAGGGAAGACACTGCCCCAGGATCACATAAGCTGGGGACAGGCCAGCTTCTCCCCACACACCCATGGGGGGCTGTCTTCCTCCAGGACCCCAGGGCCCCTGTGGCCCAGACCGGGGCCTGGGGGTGGCCTGTCCCAGGGCATGGCTCCAGCAGACACAGCCTTCCAGGTTAGTTGAGGACACAGCTTCTTGGAGCCACTGCCACTCAGCAGTCCCAGACCAGAGCTGGTGGGAGCCCCACTGTGGGTCACAAGGAAAGCTTCGGGACAGCCTGGCAGGGCCAGGGTGCCGGGGGACACCTCCCAGACTAGGCAGGAGTCCGGGTCCTTCGTTATCCCAGCAGCACCTGGAGGGAGGGGGTCAGAAGTCAGGTGCAACACCCAATCCAGGGATCCTCCCTCTGGGGCCCACTGGAAGGGAGAGAGCAGATCTGCCACGGCCAAGGCGTGGGGGCAGTGACCTTGGATTTTCCTCTGCTGGGAAGCTGAGGCTCCCAGAGGCCAGGCCCAGAGGAAGGTCCAAGTAGGAGTTGGGCTCTGGCACCTCCAGGAGGATTTGGGAGGATGGAACCCAGAAAACAGCAGGGAGTTCCTGGCCAGTCCCTACCCTGACCTGTGCCCCCAGCCCTTCTGAGGAAGGAAGGGGGAGCTGATTTACTGGAAGAGGGAGCCTGTCCACCCCACCCCACCCCCCATCCCGTGGGTCTACCGGTCATCCAGGCAACATTACTGGAGGAAGAGGACCAGTCCCAGGGCTGGGATGTGCTCAGGCAGGAGGTGACTCACAGGGAGTCTAGAACATCCCTCTGCACAGCTCCCTATTCCAAGATCCCCACCCCTTCCCTCCCACAAGAAGCTCCCCCCACCCGCCTGCCCAGCCCACACTCACTGCCTCAGGCTTTCATGGATGTAGGAGGCATCACCAGCTGGTTCACCCTGGGGGAGAGACGGGCGGGGGTCAAGGTGGCACATCAGCGGGGGCCGGGCCCGGGCACTGCTCTGGAGCATCGCATCGCGGGAGCCGGCGGGCCGGACGTGCTGGGCAGGGACCTCGTCAGCCCCAGGGGGAGGTGGGAGAGCCCAGGAGTGGGGAGAGGGGAGAGAGAGGGGGGAGTAAAGAGGAGAGGAGAAAGAAGTCAGACGATGAGAGGAAAATGAAGGAGCAGAGCCCAGCCCCGAAAACCATTCATTCCAGAGAAACTGTCTAGACCCACCACACAAACCCCGGTGCTGCCGTGGGCTCCCACTAGTGATGCAGGCTGCACCTCTTGGAGGCGGGGACCTCGTCAGCCAGGTGCACCCATCCACTTCACCCTGTCACAGCCGCAGCAGGCCCACCCCCACCCACGCCACCAACTCACTGCTGCTCAGCCTTGGCACGGTCGCTGAGGAAGAAGAGCGCGGTGGCCAGGAAGAACATGCCACCCAGGACCACGACGAAGGGGCAGAGCATGAGGGCGTAGCCCAGGCTCAGGAACTCCCAGAGCGGGGAGTCCTTGGTGCTCTGGCGGATCAGGTCGGAGATCTGGGGGGTGGGGGAGCCGGTGGACGTCAGGGCGGGGCCACCTCCCGAAGCCCCCACACCCGCCCACTCCCTCCCCTGCAGCCCCTGGTACTCACAAAGCCAATGAGGTAGGGGCTTCCAGCATCCCCCAGCAGGTGGGAGGTGAAGCTCTGCAGGGCCACGGCAGTAGCCCGCCTGGTGGGGATGACCACATACTGTGCAAGAGGTGGCAGGTCAGAGCCCAGGGGAGCCAGGTGGACCCACCTGGCCTCATCAGGGGGCCCAACACTTCTGATGTTCCCATGGCCTCACACAAAGTCCTCCTGTCTTCCCCACTCCCTCCTCCAGCTCCTAAGTCCACACTGCCTTAGCACCTGCACTTGGCCCTCGCCAGGGAGCCAAGTGCACCAGTCATGGGCAGACCGAGGCCCAAAGGCACAGAAATGGCACATGGCTGCCCTGGGACCAGAACCCCAGCCTCAGGCTTGCCCTCACCTCCCCCGCAGGGGAAAGACCCATCCTGGTTGCCCCGCCGAGGCCCAGGCTGGCTGAGAAGGGCAATGCTGGTGAAGAGGACCCTGCCTGGAAGAACCTCCATTTTCACTCCCAGCACCGACTGCCAGAGCCCCTGGGCCCCCAAAACCCACCCTCCTGCCTAGACCAAGCAGGTCCGGACCCACAAGGGGCCACAGCTCTAAAGCCGGGTAGGCCAAGGCCAGACAGAAGGGCTGGTGGCAGAGGCGCAGAGGGTGAGCAGCAGCCACCTCAGCGGGTGCCCTGGGCAGCCTCCTGCCCCAGAAGCCCACCCTTTGTGGCCAGACTATGACAGCAGCTAGTGCCCGCCAGGCAGCCAGTTACTGGGGGCAGGGGGAGGGGAGACCTCGATTGCATGGCCCCGTTTCCAGGAATAATTAGTCACTTAGCTGTGACACTTAATAAAATAGGACACAATTTCCCTGGGACCCAAACCCTGCCAGCAGCTGGGGCTGCCCCTGGGGGTAGAGGCAGAGCAGGGGTCCTGCCTACCGCCAAGGGCACTTTCAGTCTCACTCTGACCGTCACTCCCACGTGCGCAGTGACCCCGCCCACCCCTGCCACCCACGCCTGGCACCATGCTGAGGTGCAGAGCTGAGTCAGATCTCCCACCCTTCTAGCCATGGGCCGGTCAGGGGTTAGTCAGGAGAGACAACCCTGGGTGAAGCAGACTTTCAGGGAAGCTCGGGTGAGGCAAGGCAGGCTTCCTGGAGGAGGAGAGATGGCAGGGGCCCGACACCCAGGCAGAATCTGACCTCCTAGGCTGACCCGTACTCTGACAGCAAACACCAGGTGCCCTGAAGGTGGCCCCTGAGGAGTCCTTCCTCCTCCCTGCCCCCCAGGGTCCCACCCCCAGCACCTCCCAGACACTCTCCCCACCACCAGTCAGTCCCCCACATACCCTCCTCTCAACCCTCTCCTGGCCCCGACTTGGAGGATCCCTGAGGTCAGGACCACATGTCACCCTGTCTCCAACCACCACCCCCAGACTGATGCCTGTTATCAAGGCTACAGGCCCCTCCGGGTCCCTCCTAGACTGCTTCTGTCCCTGCTCAAGGACACAAACCCCTGCCACCACTCAGACAGCCCTTTGTCCCTGGCTGGCTGGTCTGGAGCCCATTGTTGGCCCTGTGAAGACAGCTTCTGTCCACCCAGCCCAGCCACAGGCATCAGGCAGGCACGCCCGGGACCCAGGCTGAGCCAGAGAGGGCAGAGTCCACAGGAGCTCAGACCCTGGGGGCGGAGCGCTGGCAGACAGCACCACGTCGGTGCCAGCCTGGCACTGCCAGCCTCCCGGCCACAAACCTAGGCCTCCAGACATTACCCTTCTGCACCCAGTCCCCACATCCCTCCCTTCTGCCTGCTCAACCCTCTGATTCCAGACCCTGGCCCAATGCAGACCCCCAAAATCCCCGCTGTCTCCCTTCACAAGTCCTGCCAGCTCTCTCACCCCTTCACCCGCCCTCCCCAGCTGCCCTGAGTGGTCAGCCATGGCCTGCCTTACCATGAGGATGTCCGCAGTGATAGCCCAGTTAGAAAACAGCAGCGTCTCCCCTACGAAGATGCAAATCTGTCCGGGGTCGGGGAAGACCAGAACAACCATCAGAGGGCGCTCTACCCACTACAGGTCCCAGGCTGCTCCCTGCACCCTGGCTGCTGGCAGGGAGCCCCCCACAAGCCTCCCCGCCGCCAGCTCCTGGCAGTGAGGCTCCTGAGAAATCTGTGGGTAACCTACAGGCTTCAAGCCAGGCCCACAGCCCTGAAGGGCACCCAAGCCCTGGTCAGAGCAAGGACAGAAGCCTGGAGCCTCCAGTTGTGGGGACCCCACCCCCACATTTCCTGTTCCAGAGCCCCTGCGCCCACCCCCTGCACTCACATAGGCGCCCACGATGCTGCTCTTGGCGGCCACAAAGATGAGGCAGATGAAGATGGCGGAGCCCAGCATGCCCACAGCACACACCAGCGGGTCAGCCCTCTGGGTCCGCAGGCGGCACCAGCGCGTGGCTCCTGCCCCCGTGACCACACCCAGAAAACCCGTGAAGCAGGTAATGGCCCCAAAGATGAGGCTGCAGAGACAGAGGACAGTGGGGTGTGGGTTAGGGGGCAGAGCTGGGGTACGGGGGCTGACTGCATCCCTCTCTACCCACCCCCCGCCCGGCCCCTGGCACCGACCCCCAGGCCCGGCCCCACCTGTCCTTGGCCCCACAGGGCGGGCTGCTGCAGGTTTCCGCCGTCTTCTGCACAACTTGGGCACGGTGCAGGTAGAGCGGAATCCACATGCCCAGGGCCCCTGTGGCGAAGGACACGGCCGACGTGGCCAGGGAGGAGAAGACGTAGCTGCGGCTGGAGAGAGGCCGGGGCAGCGACACTGAGCGGAGGGCTGGCACCCCTGCAGATGGCAGGGCCCAGGAGGCAGACTTCCCTCCCTCACACCCTCCCCCCAAGGGCAGAAGGCCTCAGATGCCTTCCCTGAGGCCTCCGGGGCCAAGGGCTCTGGCTTCAGGAATTATAAACGCTAGTGGTCTCAGCACTGTCGACAGTGGAGATGCCAGAAAGTACAGCCAAGCAGGCAAGGGGGGGATGTCCTCCCACCTCGGAACCCCTCCCTCTTCCCACTGGACCCCTCCCAGCGGCACTCACTTGCGGATCAGGGCCTTCATGTCTCGGAGCCATGACGTCCGTGCCTTGAGCTGCCCCCCGAGCTGGTCGGCATGGCCCCTCTTCGTGGCCGGGACCAGGACAAGGATGAGCGTTCCTGTGATCATGCCCAGGATTGGGGACACCTGGCGGGGCAGGGTGCACCAAGTTAGGACACCAGGCCCCCAGAGTCTTTGTCTTTCTTTGGCACTGGGAAGGGGTACCAGGCCAGCCATGCCTTCTCTGGGCCCCGAGCTCCTCCTCTGGGCTCATATCTTCCCAGCCTTCCAGACTGGGCAAAGCCACCAGAGGTGATGCCAGCACAAAGGGCTGGTGGGCTCCAAATGGGCTGTCCAGATGAGGGGTAGGACGGGAGAGGGGACTGAAAGTGAAAGGGAAGGAGGGAGGGATGGTCAGAATGGAGGAAGGAAGGAGGATAGATTGCTAAATAGACGGACAGATGGATGAATCCTTGGATGGATGGATTGCTGGGTGGATGAATTAACACATGGAAACAGGAGGATAAATGGATGGGTGATAGATGGAACAAAAGGAAGACAGGTAGGTGGGCGGATGAGAACTAGGAAAGGAGAGTTCCTGGGGTCAGGGGCCAGATACCAGCTCTTACCCACCTCCCTGGGTCTGGGAAAGTTTCTCAGGCCGGCTCCTCTCCCTGGGGAGGGTGGACACTGAGAAGGGACTGGTTGGGCATGAAACTTCCAGCTAATATATCAAGTAGGTGATCATTTGGGAGGGGCCCATGTGGGTGGCTCGGCAGTAAAGAATCTGCCTGCAATGCAGGCAGCCCGGATTTGATCCCCAGGTTGGGAAGATCCCCTGGAGGAGGGCATGGCAAGCCACTCTAGTACTCTTGCCTAGAGAATCCCACGGACAGAGGTGCAGGCTGCAGTCCTCGGGGTCACACAGAGTTGGACACAACTGAAGCGACTAAGCAGCTGCAGCAGCATGGGGGTCCCCGGAGAACAGAGGCGCAGGGGCCCCTTTGGGTCTTCCTTGCATCCTTCCCAGTGTCAAGAACAGAATCTCCAAGGCCCCAGGCCTCTCTCCGGATGGAAGGAGCACATCGTGGGAGCCTGGATTCCAATCCGCCGGCTCCTCCACCGGCTCATGAGAACCGGGAAATCTGTACCCACCCCCACCGGGCCTGGGAGCCCGTGGGCTGGGGAGTTCCTGTCCATTTGCTGTCTCCCCCACCCCCGTCAAAAAATTCCACGGAGGCTGCTTCCTTCCTGCTTTTGAGGAAAAAACACTTTGTCTTAAGCTTCCTCTCCTTCGCGAGACTGGGGATCTCTGTTTCCTCTGATTGCACCGTCCTGGGGCCTTGGCACACTTGTGCTGAATCCTCCCGCAGGACAGGAAGCGGCCCCACACAGAGGTCTTGTCTCAGTCCCAGCCTGGCACAGTGCCCCCCAACCCCCAGCTTGAACCAGGAAGTGCCACCATGAACCTGGAATTTCCTTTGTCCTCGCAGACTGCGGCCCCTGAGGGTGGCAGGGGCAAGTCTGGCTCCCCAACACCTCAAAGTGGGCTCATGGAGAAGAGCCCAGGTCCGTGAGGTGGGAAGCTAGGGAGCCAGGCCTGGGCTTTGTCCCCGAACCTCTGGGTGACCCTGGGCAAGAGCTGGTCTGGGGGAGGGGTCCTTACCCGCAAGGCCCAGTGCCAGTCTCCGGCCGCCTGCTTCACGCTGGAGCCGGTGATGTAGCCCAGGCCGCTGCAGAGAAAACAACGTCGTCAGGCAAGGACGGGCAGGGGTGCGGGGGTCAGGGGATGCTCACCAGTCCAGGAGGCCGCCAGCCCTGTCCCACCCCAACACCCCCCTCAGCCAGCCAGGGAGCTGGTCCCGGCGGCTTTCAACGCTGACCGCCCGCATGTTTAGGTCACAGAGAGCCAGACGTCAAGGAGAGGGGATGGTCAGAAATCCGAGGGGACCCTGCCTGGATCCCTCACCTGCCCAGCGGGATGGCGAAGTAGAAGACAGACAGCATGAGCGTGCGCGTGTTCTTGGTGAAGAGGTCGCCAATGATGGTGGGCGCGATGGTGGAGTAGCTGGCCTCGCCGATGCCCACCAGCCCGCGGGAGAGGACCAGCAGCCAGAAGTGCTGTGGGGGAGGGGCGCAGGCTGCTGGGAGACTGTCCTGCTCCTCTGCCTGCTCATCCTTGGTCCCCGCTTTGCTCCCCACCCCCTGCGGGGCCTCGGAGCCAGGATGGAGCCCTACCACTGCCTGAGCAACAACTACACCCCAGGCGGCTCCAGGCCTCAGTTCCCACCTCTGAATAGTGGGTCGGACTGGGCCCAGGACTGGGATGGAGCTGGACTTTCACGGGCTGAGAGTTGTAGGTGTGGCAGGAGCAACAGCCTGTGTCTCCACTGCCAGCCCCACCGATTAGGAGCCTTCCTCCCTGGGTTCTGGCCCCACCTCGGGAGCCTCAAGCCAGCCCCACTCTGAGTCCCATCCCTGACAGGGCCGCTGGGCTGGCCCTGGCGGCACTGAGGACCCAGTGTACACGGGGAATGGGCAGGGCAAGCCCAGTGGGCTTGTCACCCCTCCCCCATCACACATCAAAGAGCAGAGCCCAGCTGAGCCGGGAAGGGTGGGGCCCTGCCAGCTGCCAGTGGTCCTACCCGCTTTGATGTGAACCCAGCCCCTCAATACCCCCAGCTGCCCAGGGCCTGAGAACCAAGCCTGGTCATTTTCCCCTGGCCTCACCCTGCCCACCCATCCGGCCCAGCATCGCCCACATCCAACCCTCCTCCGGGTCTCCCGGTTTCTCGCCCTCCATCTCCATCTGTTTCCCAGACCTCTCTCGGCATCGCTGGTCCTGCCCACCCCTCTCTGTGCCTCTCGTTTCCATAGTTCATTCACCCTCTCACTCTCCATCTTCCTTCCCCTGGCCCCTGCCTGTGCTTCTTTCCCTGGGAATCAGCTGCCCATAGCCTTTGCTTAGTTTTCTGTTGGATTCTTTGTCTTGCATTGGTTTCTGTTAGCTTCTTATATGTCATGGGAATTGATGTTTATTAGATAGGTCACAAACATTTTCCACCATCATCTTTCTTTCCACTTTTTTACGGAGAGTTTCATCACACAGAAGCTTTATTTTGTGTTATTCAATTCAATGCTGTCCCAGCTGCTGATTTTCCCTTAATGGTTTCTGAATTTCACATCTTGCTCAGGAAGGGCTAGTCCATCCCAGAACAACAACAACAACAACAAAATATATATATATGTATATATATATATTCTCTTATCTTTTGCGTTTATTTTAGAAAGAGAAAGAAAATGGGAATGATGTCCTGTTCTCCTGGGCTCCAAGAGCAGGCAGATAAGACTCTTTGACAAAGGATCCCATTGAGCCTCACTCCTGCCCCTGGAACTGGATATCTTGTATATTTGCCATGACTTCTGCCTTTGCCTGTATGTACACATACCAGGTGACAACATTTAGTGTCCCCTGTGTGCTTTCAAAGAAAAAAATCAAATGACCATGTTTTTCTCCATGCATCTTGTCCCACAACTTGCTTTTTTTCCCTTCATCTTTTGGAAACCCATTTCCGCTGGTTAATGTAGACCTAGTTCATTCATTTGCTGCCAAGAATCTTATAGCATGAATACACCCCATTCTATCTGGGCATCCCCCTAGTCATGATCATTTAGACTATTTGTCTTCTCTCTCCCTGTCTCTTTTTTTTTTCTATTACAAAACTATGACAAACGTCCTTGCATGCACCCATCACTTCGTGTCCATGAGGTGGAGTTTCTCTCTTCGGCATATACTTCGAAGTAGAAGGCAGGGCTCTGGGGTGTACACAGAATTTTATAAAATCCTGCCACTTTGCTCTCCAAAGAGGCTCTCCCAATTTACACTCCCACCAGCAGCTTTAATAACACTTGGTATTGTCAGCCTTTTTAATTGCTGCCAATCTGATGGGTGTGAAATGGCTTCTCATTGTTGTTTTAATTTGCAGTGCTTTCATTACTCTCGAAGAAGAGAACCATCTCTTCCTACATACATTGCCCTTTGGGGATCTTCCTCAGGAACTGCCTCTCACTATCCTTTGCCTATTTTTTTTACTGAGCTATTTGTCTTTTTCTTGTTGATTTTTATAGTTTGCTTTTAACTTTACTTTCATCTATCTGGGGTTTATTTTGAAGTGTGGTTAGAAATACAGACCATTCTTTATCTTCCATCCAGATGGACAGCCAGTCCTCCCAACACCGTTTATCTGAGATGCAACTTTCATCCTCCCATGAAAAGGAGGACTCTGCTTCCCCAGTCTCTTAGTTTATCCCTCTGCTGTTTTAGTTGGAATAGCCATGTTGGGATAACTAATGGGGTAAAGCCCCTTTCCCTGTTACTCTCACTGCTCTTGGCTGTTCCCGGGCATTTTCTCTGCCAAATTAACCAGAATCACATTGCCAAGGTCCACCAAAACCCCCCACGGGACTCAGAACATGGCAGCAGTGAATTTAGAGATGAATTGGGAGTGACCCGTCTGTTTCTGCCTCTGCCTCTGTTCATCTTCTCTCCCCAGCTCTCCTTTCCTTCCACACACCGGGAACGGTGCCCAGACTGGACATCATGGTCCTAGACTCACTGGTCAATCCCAGAAGCAGCCTCGTGGGCAGGACAAGACCCAGAGGAGGCCCAGGAGCTTCTTCTGGTCCAGTCCTCATTTTTGACTGTGGCCATGAGACTCTGCCTGATGCTCTAGGTCTGGAGCTTAGCTGACCTGACCCTCCTCCTTGAAGTTGCCCCATGAAGCAAAGCTGGAACCCCCAAATCTACCAGTTCTCTCTGCCCTCACCTCCAACCTCCTTCCATAAATGTAAATCTGACTCACCCTTCCCTTCTTCAGACTCTCCCAGGATCCCAGAAAGAAGTTCAGGCCTCCCAAATTGGCAGTCAGGGCTCTCCATGACCTGGTCCCTGCCGTCCTCTCCAGTCAAAGCACTCTCCTCCTTGATCTGTCAATACTCTACACCATTTATGCCTCCATAGGGCTGCTCCCTCAGCCCGTGCTATCTTCGCCAAAAGGCCAAACCTACCAGGCTTGCCTGCCCAGCTCAAGTGCCACCTCCTCCAGGAAGTCTTCCCTGACTATATGGGTATCAAAGACTGTTGTCTGTCTTCAGTGAGGACTTTCAGCACTTTGCATATCTTGAAAGTCTGAATGTGGGAGCTCCTGTCACATCTTCCCACCCCCACCCTGGATGCTCCCAAGGCCAGGGTCTCCTCTTTTGTCCCCTAGGCTGAAAACTCCCGGAGGATAAGACCTGATTTTCCCCCTTCTTCCTCTATCTCCATCTACAATAGCCATCATGTGATTGTCCTTTCTCTGCTTGAACACCCCTAGTGATGGGACACTCACTACCTATCAGAGCACCATATCTCCTCTTTGGAAGAAAGAACAGAAATAAAAATGTGTTGAACACCTTCCATGTATGTGTCAGGGTGTGGACATCCACAAGTGCAGTTTTTTCTCACAACCGCCCTTCAAGCTGAGAAGTGTTATCCCCTTATTACAGATGAAGAAACTGAGGCTCAGAGAAGTAAAGCAAGTTTCTCCAGATCACAAAGCGGAATGGGCCACAGAACTGGGATCTTCAAACCCTGAACTGTGGGGGCCAAGTCAGAAACATCTTCCTTAGGTTAAACTGATGTTTATTTCCAGAGGACTTTGATCCAGGGAACCAGCTGGTCATTGGACAAAGAGCAAACTGTGCGAGGCCCAGAGAAAGGGAGCGACATATCTCGAGTCACACAGCAAGGTGACAGCAGAGCCAAGACTAGGACCCAAGGTCCTGACTCCTTGGCCCGACTTGCTTCCCCGTTTCCCACATTCTCTGCAAACCAGAAGCAGCTCAGGGAGAATTAAGATGTCCCACTGGGCTACAAGCCCTTCAGCTCAAGGCCAGCACAGGGAAGGCCCATCGGCAAGGCCAGAGTATCGAAGCACCCAAAGAACCCTCATCACAGTACACTTGAACCCAACAGGCTGCAACCCCAGTCTAGACTAGGAGAGGTCAATCAGACTAGCCACCCCCTGGAGGAACCAGGACACGTGGACAGGATGCACAGGAATGCCGGGTGGGAAACCCGGGCAGGCCTCACCTGCTGGGGGATGAAGGAGCTGGAGAACGTGACCACCGACCAGAAGAAAATCCCGCAGCTGAGGATCACCTTCCTGTTGAAGCGGTCACCCAGGTAGCCGAAGATGGGGGCGGCCACCATGAAGCTGCAGATGAAAACTGCGCGGGAGAGGAAAGTTTCAGGGATGGGACAGGGGTGTGGGAGGGTCCCATGGCAGAGCCCACCTGCTCAGATCACCCAACAAGAGACCAAGTGCCTTTTGAGGAAGCAGCCCGCACCCAAGAGGGGCAGCCTCAGCCAGACCCCTGGCCCAGGGGAGCCAGGACAGCCCCGTTGGGTTAGGAGACCGCACGACTACATCCTCTTCAATGCCCAGTGGAAGGTGAGCCCTTCGGGTACTTGAAAGGGGCTAAGCTATCCACTCCAGTGTTCTTGGGCTTCCCTGGTGGCTCAGCTGGTAAAGAATCCGCCTGCAATGCGGGAGACCTGGGTTCAATCCTTGGAGAAGGGAACAGCTACCCACTCCAGTATTCTAGCCTGGAGAATTCCATGGACTATAGTCCATGGGGTGGCAGAGAGTCAGACACAACTGAGTGACTTTCACTTTTCAAAAGTTAAGATTTATTCATTGGACACTTTCATGCACCAGGGTCTGCTCTAGGGGTTCACCACATCCCATCTTGTGTGTCCTTCTGACCCCCGTCCCATCTTACTTCTCTCTCTCACACACTCAGAGAGAAGTGACTTGCCCAGAGCCCCACTGGCAGTAAATGTCCCATTGGGGATTTGACCTCCTATCTGCCTGACTCGAGCCAGTCTTCCTTATACTTTGCCACACCACTCTCCTTATTACATTCGAAAGAAGAGATCCAGAGAGGGAAAGGAACGCACCCAAGGCCACACAGCAAAAGAGGGCAGAACTGAACCTGGAAACCCAGGTTTCATGCTGGCCTGACCACACAGCCACCCTAACTCCCAGTGAGCTACAGAGGCTTTCCTAACAGTTAGGAACATTACCATTTCATTCATTCATTCAATAACTCGCTCATTCATCCATTCTTTCATCCGTTCAACAAAGACAAAACTTCCTGGCCTCTTGAAGTTTTCAATCTAGTGAGAAACAGAAAATAAAATTAAAGATACAGTATGTCAGGTGGTGACAAGTGCTAAGGAGGGGGAAAGGGCAGAAAAGGGAGACAGGAAAAGGGCGTAAGAGAAAGAATACAAGCGTAAACATTTTAAAAAGAAAGGTCAGAGACGGTGACATTTCAACAAAGACCTGGAGGAGATGAGGAGATGAATGATGCAGATATTAGACTGAGAACAAACCCAAAGGTCCTGGGGCAGAAGTGGGCTTAGCGTATTTGTGGAACAACAGAGAGACCAGAGTAGCTGATGTAGAGGGACCTGGAGGAAAGGCCAGATGGGGCAGGCAGGGCCTTGTGGCCCACTGAGGTGACTGTGGCTTCTAGTGAGAGAGGAACACACCAGAGGATGCTGAGCAGAGGCGTGAGGTGACCTGGTTTTGCTCTTCCAGAACAAGAGCACAGCAGTCTTAGAGGACCCCATGGGGATGGCTCTAGCGGGATGGGAGGGGCTTTGGGGGTCCCAGGTGGGATGAAGAGGCCAGCAAGGCAGGGGAGGCACCAGGTCATGCGGAGAGGCAGCCCCTGATTCCTCCTCCTGGAAGGCAGACCCGCAGCTGACGGGCAGATGGCCAGACAAAGCCCTGGTGAGCAGACAGGGTGGCCTCTGACCGCCACGCTGGACGTTCACAGGGGCTGTCTGGTCCCTCACAGGCCTGCGCCCCTAGGAGAAGAGACAGACGGAGGGAGGAGGGCAGGCTGGGGCCGCGTGACTGTCTCTTATCCTCCAGAGGAAGACAGAGAGTGTGTATGGGTGTGAGGATACTTTGTAATCCCAACTGGGTGATGGGGGCCTGCTGCAGAATCAGCACAGCAGAGAGGTGCAAGAATCTGGACTCCAGACACACTGCCCAGGCTCGAATTCAGCTGGGTTCCTTGCCAGCGGGGTGACCTTGGGCAGGTCACAACCTCTCTGTTCCTCATTCCGTGGTATGCCGATAAATGTTTAGCAACTGTCTCTCTAAAAGGCAGGGGGAGGCGGGCCCTGATGAGTAGTGTTGCCAGTTTGCATGGTGCAAATACTCCCAATGTGGCCTGATTTCAAGCTCCCAACATGATGTCACTAATCAGAATTGAGAAGAGATACGCAGTCACGGAGAGCTGTATATGAGTCTACCATCCAGATTCAACAGACATAAATAACTTAAAGGACGTAGATAATAAGTACAAGGCAGTAAAATAATTAGGAAGTGATGAATCTTGAGTGTTTATTACCTTTGTTTTTAATATGCTGTTTAATTGTAAGTTGATGTAATTTAGTTTTTAACAACGGTCTGTGCTTAACAACTAGCTCACACAATTCCTGAAAATTTAACAATCAACTCTCAGGAGTCTAAGCCACCTCCGGCGTGCCAACTTCCTCATCTGTGAAATGAAGATAAAAATAGCAACTCCCGGCTTGCTCTGGGCACTACTGAGATAGTGCTTGTAAAGTGCTTAGTGCCACGCCCTGCCCAGAGTGGGTCAACCTTGGTCAACAAAGGGCCCTTGTTTAGATCGGTCAAGGTAGAAGTTATTTCCTTATATCCAGAAAAAGAATTGTTCCTGCTGGGCCTGTCTCCCAGGATCTGCCTGAGATCAGAGCAGAATACAGGTAGGAAAGAGACTGCAGTCTCCTGAGGACTCCACATGTTAGGGAAAAAGGAAGAATCGTTCCCTCTATGCCTGTGTCTGCAAGGTGGGGAGTGGGCAGAAGAAAAATCAGAGTAGGAGTTGCCCCCGCTGTCCAACCAGGGAGTAGACCTCATCTGTGGGTTGACCAGCTTAAAGAGTTAAAATGCCAAGGAACCAGCAAGTAGGGCTAAATTCTGCCAAGACAGTGAAGGGAGGCTTCCTGGAGACAGTGATGCCAGAGTTGGGCATTGAAGGCTCCATATGAATTTACTGTGGTGATGATAACACTTAAAATCAAGAATACTAGAAGATCAGTTACAAATCGTATGACTATTAATGAGCCATAATGCTGACCATTAATAATAACTGCAGTTACCATTTATGGAGCATTTATTCTAGGCAAGGCCCAGGGATGTACCCTGGACATAAGCACAATCTGATTTTATCATCTTCATCTCACAGAAGACACAATAGAGGCTTAAAGGAGTGACATCACACAGCTAGTGTGTGGCTGAGCCAGAATTTATACTCCAACTTGACTCCGAAGTCCTTGCTCTAAATCACACTACAGACTGCCAGGCTGCAAGGCAGAAGATCCCAGCTGATGTTCCAAAGGTCAGAGAAAGTTCAGGGTGTGTCAGGGACAGCAGGAAGATGCAAGAGGCTGCAGGCTGGGAAGGTGATGGAGGGAGCAGCAGGGGATGGGGACGGAGACCAGGCCGTAACCCCTAGGACCGGGTCTGGCGGTTAGTGAGTGGGCAGTGGGAGATCCGCAGCACTAGACAAGCCCCCACTGGATGGGTGCAGAGGCTGAAGGAGGTGGGTCAGGCCTCAGCCCAACATCCCGCCGTCCTGGTCCAACCCTACCCTCCTGTCCACAGCGGAACCGGAATGCAGCCCCTCTGGCACTTTCCCCACTGGTTTTGTGCATGCTCGTCTGGGCGGCCAGAGGCACCCACGACTGCAGGTGGACTCCTGTTGGAGCAGCCACGCCCTTTCCCCACCCTCATCCTGCCAAAGGGCACCGAGTCCCATTTTACAGCTGGAGCCACTGGAAGGTGGAGGAAATTGCTCAAGATGACACAGCAACCCTCTTGACCTTGGCCTCCCTTGTTCCTCAGGGCCTTCCCCTTGGGGACAGGGGAGTCCAAGGTCAGCAGAAAGACTCAATCCATCTTGAGAGCCCTCCCCTTCTGTTCAGGGCAGACAAGAGAAAGGACCTCCCCTGGCCCTCGGGGATGGCACAGGCCAGCAGAAAGGCCTGAACACAACCAGGTAGGGACCAGAGGAAAACAAATTCCCGATGGGAGGAACAGCATGGGCAAAGGCCTGGACAGGTGACCCATGTCCCAGGAAAGGGCGAGAGCCTTCTCTGGCCAGCAGGAAGCTCTGATGAAAATAAAGACCAGCCGAGGCTAGAAGCTTCCCGGGCCCACCACCGCCAACCCCCTAGTCTTTGTTTATTCAAGGAGAGCTTTCTGGGCAGAGTGGCTGCCCCACCCCTGGTCTCGGTAGGGATGGCTTTCCCAGCACGAGGACATCCTGTGGTCAGGGCGTGGGGAAGCCCTCCATCAGCTCACATGTGCTGAGCCCACAGGTCCTAGACAATGGAGCCCCAGGCAGGGAGCCAGGGCAGGGGGCAGGGCCTCGGAGGGTGGTGTGGGAGGAGTCGGAGCCCCTGGCTCACCAGAAGAAGCTGGGTCGGAGCCTCGCTGCTTCCTCTGCAAGATGGGCGAAGCCCTCTTCCCACTTTTTAATTTTTTTGCCTCCCAGCACTGGCTTCCTGAATAGCACAGTGGTAAAGAGTCCACCTGCCAATGCAAGAGACGCAGGTTCTACTCCTGGATTGGGAAGATCCCCTGGAGGAGGAAAGAGCAACCCGCTCTAGTATTCTTGCCTGGAGAATCCCATGGACAGATGAGCCTGGCGGGCTACAGTCCATGGGGTCACAGAGTCGGACACAATTGAGCACGCACGCACGCATGCTTGTGGGATCTAGGTCCCTGGGGACAGAACCTGCATCCTCTGCAGTGTTAGCGCAGAGTCTTCACCACTGGACCGCCAGGAAGTCCCACCTCCTCCTCGCAGGGCCAACAGGAAGTCATCAGGGCTTGAGAGCGTCCCTAAGGCGCCCTCCACCTCTTGTGGTGCTGGCTGAAAGCTTTCTCCCAGTGGGCCTGCTGAGGAAGCCAGCACCCACAGCTCGGAGCAACCCCCACTGAGAGCTCTGAGCCCTGGCAGACAGCCCCAGGAACCCCTCTACCACCACCACCCCCGCACACCACCCCCACACCCCACCCCCTGGGGCTGCTGAGAAGGTAGTCCTGGAGCAGGAGCGGGTGAGGTCTGCACTGGGGGAGCCCTGGGCTCCCACACCGTGGCCTTGGAGCACGTGTCCAGCCCCACCTCAGCCTGGGCTGGACCAGGGTTATTTTTACAAAATCCGGATCCGACCAACTTATTATTGGAAGGAGACTCACCATCCTCCACATCCTGTGGGCAGGGAAGGAGCTTGGGCAGGCACGGAGCTGCAGGAGTCAGGCTATGCCTGCCCATGGGATATGGAGGATGGAGGCCCAGGCTGGCTAAGATGACCAGGAGGACCCAGATCAGCTCCCACCACCCCACATCGGTGCCTGGACACCCACCACACTCAAGGAAGGAAGGAGGGGAACTACACCTCTTTCAGACTTTGCTTAGTCTTAGACCCTAGGCTGGCCACTGAGGCCTCTGGAAGAGAGGTTCTCCAGCATCCCTTCAGACAGGAGGGCCGTGGGGGGACAGCCACAGGGGCTGCGCAACTTTGCCTGCAGAACCTGAGTCTTTGCCAAAGCTGGAGGATATTGCCAGGCTGGCTGAAGTGGGGAGGGAGCAAAGTGGGGAGGGAGACTCAGTCCCAAAGCAAAGGCGCCGTCTGGTTTCAGTCTGAGCTGGCCCTTCCTCTGTCCCTGCACCCCTGCCCCCGAATCCTAGCCCTTCCACGTGATGCCACAAACCCCAGCGCTGAGTTGCCTCCCAGCTTCCCCCGCCATCCGCTCCCACACTCAGCCCCAGCGTGACCCTCCTGATGCACATACCTTGCAGGGACCAGCCCTGCTCTGCTATCTTCTCTGGCTCCCCGCTGCCTCCAGACAAAACCCAGATGCTCCACACCATCAGACCCCGCCTGCTGTCCCCAGCCCCTCAACTTAGCTCTCCCCACAACAAAATTCACACCAGAGCCAGCAACAGCACAGCCCTCACTCTCACTCCCCGCTCCCCTGAGTTGCATTTATGCCAGTGTCCTTAAATCCAGCTTCTCGTTCACTTATTTTCTCTTCAACTGGGTCTAGTCTACTTGCTAACTCATCTAATTATTTTTCATTTTAATACTTATATTTTTCACTCCAGAATTTTGAATTTAGGGCTTTTAAACATCTCCTTACTCTTTTTTTTTTAAATAATGTGCTATTCCAGTCCTATAAATTCTACTCTTTCTTTAGAGCTTTGAGTGTTCAACATACCTAACGTAAAGTCCTTTCAAATGAGTCTGTTCTAATTCTTTAGGAGTGGGTTTCCCCATTTTCGGAGCTGGTGGACTCTCTCCCACAAATGTGGGTTTCCCTGTATGCTCTGTTTCATTTTGAATTTGGGTCTGTCTTCAGTGGGAATTGTCACCTGTGTCCTGTGCAAGTCCTGGGCCATGACAGCTTCCCTAAGGAGCAGTTTGGAATTTATTTCTGCTGGGATTCCTGAAAACAGATGCTTGTCTGTGGAAGTGGGTGGAATTCCCAGGCCTGTACAAAGCACGAGCTAGACTTGGCTCCCTGCTAAAATGCTGAACCAAGGAAGTGATGTCTTTTCACGGATGGAAAAACTGTCCATCAGCCTGGGTATATAGCTTGAAATCAGGGAAACCCCAGGCAGAAACTGAATCACCCATATACTGGTGATCAACTAAAAACTCAGGGACCCAAATCTGCTCTGCACAATCTTCAAAGTAAAGAATACCCCCAAGTCTGGAAACTGGTCCAGACTAGTCATCCTTTGATGAATCTGGGTGATAGATCTATGGAAACCTGTTACATTATTCTATGATTTGTGTATATCTGAAAGTCTTTGTGATAAAAATGTTTACATTAAAAATACTGTAACAAGTTTCTAAGACATATGCTGGTCCCCGCTTGGCTTTGGTACCAGCTCCCTCTCCTGTTTCTGAGTTCAACTCTTTGATTCTATCACCTGGAAATGTCCCTGCTAGCTTTAGCTTTCAAACTCAGCTATGTCATTTAAATGTTTTCCTGACATATTTTATCCAGCTGGGAAGGGGGAAACTCTGACAGATCACCAAGCTAACTGAAGTCCTTTCCCCTGTGTGTGTGTGCGCTCAGTCACGTCCTACTCTTTATAGGCCCCACAGACTATAACCAGCCAGGCTTCTCTGCCCATGGAATTCTCCAGGCAAGAATACTGGAGTGGGTTGCATCCCTCCTCCAGGGGATCTTCCTGACCCAGGGATCAAACCCAAGTCTCCTACATCTCCTGCATGGGCAGGCAGATTCTTTACCACTGCGCCACCTGGGAAGCCCTGCTTTCCCCTGAGCAAACTCCAATTCATCCTTCAAAGCCTCACTCAAATGTCCCCTCCTCGGGGAAGTCTTGACCTGCCACCAGACACAGCTAGGTCCACGCTCTCTGCTACAACCACCACCACCCCAGGCTCTCACAGTCTCCGCTGGGTGGGGACTAAATACGTCTTCTGTTCCCATCAATACAAGGAATCTTCCTGCATGCAAGGACTGAGTCCAAGGCAGAGCCTAGCGCAGGGTCTGCTGAGCAGTAGGTTTAGCAACAGCTGCCCCTTTAGGTATAGGCTATGGGGACTCTTGACTTCCCAAGACAGCAAGACTCAAGAGCTGTACTTCTGCTGTGGGCTTTCCCAGAGGCTGAGCTATGGCTGCTGCAGCTGAGGGGCCGGCTCAGAGCTGGCAGCAATATGCAAGGGGGCTGCCAAAAGTAGGCTCTTCCCAAACCAGCCTTCATGCTCTGGTCCCCAGGGGAAACAGCATGGGCAGGCCCAGGCCGAACTCTCTGCCCCTGCCCCCCAACCCTGTCTCCTGGCCCAGAAGCCCCTGGTGCCCACAAATAAGCAGGCAACCCAGCCCTCAATCCTGGCCCTTTGATCTGGGCAAGCACCAACACCTGGCTGGCGCCCTCCACCTGGCTCTGACCTTATCAGTGCTTGGGGAAGAGACAGGTGCCTGGGCCCAGGCCAATTAGATGATTTGCCTGATAGCCCACTGAGTCACGTTCTGGTCCAGCCCACCTGGCTTCTTGGCCAGAAGGGCAAGGACACTCTGGGGAGCCCTCCCAGCTGGTGCCCAGGGTGGGGGGTGGGATGAGGACCACAGGCCGAAAACTAGAGGGTCTTGGAGAGTACTGGAAATGCTCAGCATGGCCCAGAGTCACTCACCCCAATAATGTTGAAATGCCAGACACTCTGACGCCTGGGACAAGCCTCACCAATCCAGTGAGTGTCTGTGTCCCCTCCCAAGCCAAGAGGACCCCATACGCAGAAGTTCCAATGCCAGGCCTGCTACTCTCTCACCATGAGACCTTAAGCAAGTCACTTCCCCTCTCTTGACCTCTATGCTTCCATCCTGAAAGTGAAGCCGACCAAAGGGAGCTTGGCAGAGGACGAATCAAAGAAGATGCTGTGGATGGTCTGTCCACCTCCAGCCAGGTGACCAGGGATAAGTAGGGGCTGCCGTGACTTCTCTCTTAACCAAGAAAGGCACAGCCCAGGGCATAACTGTGGCAAAGCCACGACCTTGCAGCCCTCCCACCCTCTCCCTGGGTGGATGCCCTGGCCCTGACCTCCATCAATGGGGGGTTGAATGGAGGAGGCGGGAGCGGGGGAAGATCAGTCAGCAACCTGGAAGGGGATGAGGCTTGGGCTGAGTCCCTAGTGACTCAGGGGCTCTGGAGGGAGGAGGATGGGCAACGAGGCTCCCTCCTGCCCTTCCCTCACCAGCTTGGCAGCCTGCTCCCTCCCACACTCCCATTGGGCTTGACCTCAGTCTCCCCCGTCTCCCAGGCTCTAAGTGCTGGTCAGTGCATTGCCCGGAGCCCAAGAGGCTAGAGGAACCTGTCCCAGGCTCCAGGACAGGATGACTTGCTCTGACCCAGCCAAAGGAGGCCAAGCAAGGGCAGGGAGGGGGCAAAGAGCCCACAGAGGGGCTTGGGAGGTGATATCTGCAGAGGCAGGGGGCATCTGGATGCCCTTAGGAGAAGCTGGGCCCCACAGACTTGCCCCAGTCCCAGCTCTGTCCATTCTCACCTATTAGGACTGAACCCTGGAGCTATTCATCTGCCTTTTCTCTAAACCCAGAAGACCCCACCTGGGAAGTGAGAAACGGAGCCTGGCTGAGTGGCTATGGCTCAAGGAGGCCTGGCACTGGGCATGCTGGAATGCCACCCAGACAGGTCAGGCAGGTTCCTGGATGGAGCCAGCTTGCTCCACCCCTGCCTCCCCAGAAAGCCCGGGAGGGGACGGGGTTCCCAGACTGGAATGCAGACCACAGACCTTCTCCCCCACATCTAACTGGGCCTCACAGCCCGAAGAAACCAGGGCCAAGGGAACCGGCCACACAGCTAGGTCAGGGCCGGGTCAGGACAAGCCCTAGGATGTAACAGGAGGGGCAGAGAGGCTGGAATAACTGCATAATCACCTGCCAGGCTGCCCTGGCCCAGGGAGGATGGGCCCTTCCTCCCCATCAGTCCCAAGGCCAGGATCCCAGGCGAGAGGGGCAGAGAACCTCAGACCCAGGTCTCGTCTGGGACCCAGGTTTCTCAGGCTTCTGCCCTAGGTCTGCAAATTGCTCCGAGGCTGACCAGCTAGAATTTCCTGCTTTGGCATCTGAGAGGTGATTCCCAGGTGCCTACATTCTTACCCACAGCCCTGAGGGCAGGTGCTGTTTGTTTTACAAGAATAGAAGCAGAGGCTGGGAGAAGTGGTGCCTTATGTGAGTGACAAGGTGGGATGTTGGACACGAAGCTCACGTTCTTTTCAGCAAGTCAGGACCGCGGAAGAGATAGGCAGGGAATCCCCTCCAGGTAGAAAGCCAGGTGGGGGGACCAGGATGGGAGACGAGCCTCACCTGACTGCAGCAAACCGGCGCCGCGGTCCTTGACCCCAAAGTGTTGCTGGATATCCAGAAGAACACCTGGGAGGAGAAGACAGAGGGTGATTATTGGAGACGCCTGAGCCCAGGGCACCCACACCTCTCTGCCCCAGCCAGGTGACCCTCAGCCTCTGCCCAGTCCTCTTTCCGCCCCTCCGGGCCCAGCCTGGCCCCAACTAGAGAACTCCACCCTGCCCAGTTTAGCCAGGCCACTGGGAGCCATGGAGGCCAAGCGTCCATTCTGCGGTGTTTAACCCTGCATTCAGCCAGTGTGGGGTCTGAGGAGCAGACAAGCGAGGCGCCTCCATGATCACTCAGCCCACCTAGGGCAGCCAAGCCTCCTACTGCCAGCCTGGGCCTCTTGCCCACCTGCAGCCCAGCCCCAGACTAGGTGCTGGAACCCCAGAGGTGGACCTTGCCCTCAGGGGAGACCCCGAAGCCCACACCCCAGAGAGTGGACAGGCAGCCTCTGAAAGCTGCAGGGAAAGCCCTCTGACCAAGGAGAGGGTGGTGAGAGCACACAGGCAATGCTTATACTTGCTCACCTGCCCATGTGCACAAACATGTCCCCCCAGCTGTCCTCGGGAGTATAATAGGACCCCCAATTTTCCAATGAGGAGCCAAGATGCAGAGGGAACCAGGCAGGGCTCCGGGCCTGCTTTCTTGGGGAAATGGGAGCCCTTGAGGCCATGTCTGCCCTTCACCCAACTTCCAGCCACCTCTGCACTCCCACTAGGAGCATCAACGGGGTTGATAACTAGAACAATTAGAAACGATTGACAGCTGTGGATGGACAGGGCCTTGGATGTATGGAGGCCAGCAACGTCCTGGCCCCCTCTGACCTCACCTAGCCCTCTACCAGGGCTCCTGGGTAAGCACAATCCTCCGCCCCGACAGGCCCCAGGGCCTCTGCCTCAGCTTATCTCAGGACAACAGGAGGCCGGACCACAGGCCAGAGCCCCCTAACCACTGCACATCTGCACTGGGAAGGAAGAGGGGAGACAGGGCCTCTCTCTGGAGCTCCCCACTCAGGGGACAGAGGAAGGGACCAGAGCCTGCCTTCCGGGAACTCCTAGAACAATTCAACATGATGACGCTGATGCCAGCATCTAAAATGATGGTGGTTCATACTGTTGTTTTGTTGTTGTTTAGTCGCTCAGTTCTGTCCGACACTGCGACCCCATAGACTGTAGCCCACCTACAGGCTCCTCTGTCCATGGGATTCTCCAGGCAAGAAAACTGGAGTGGGTTTCCATTTCCTTCTCCAGTGGTTCCTATTACTGAGCATTAAGTGCTTTATCAATTTAGCCCTCCCACAACCCTGGATGGTTGGTACTATCATCCCACTGGATAGAGGAGGAAACAGAGGCACAGAAGGCTAAGCCACAAGTTCAAAGTCACAGGGAAATGGTTGAAAGTGGAATCTCCAAACACAGAATGAAGGTCCCGTCCAGTGGCCGGTGCTGCAGAAGATGCCACCGTCCCCCCGACCCAAAACCCAGGGCTGGGATGCCCAGCGATTTCCTGTTCTAGCAGCCTGTCAGTCAAGAGCAGCTGGGCTCCTCCTTGTTAATACCCAGAGAGGATTCACCATAATTACCCATAATGAAGAGGCTGTGTGAGACCCAGCTAACGACTTAATAACCGGGGCGGGCTGCGACTTTACCTCGAAGGCGGAAACCAGGGGCCAATCCTGGGTCTGTGGATGGCAGAGCCATCAAGTGGGACCTCCGAGGTGCCCCTAACTCAGACTCAGAGGGCTCAAGTTCCATCAGAGGCTATGGGTGGCATGGCTGAGTTTGGGGAGCCACCCACACTCACTTCTCCACCTCACAGCCCATTCCCAGTCCCGAGCCCGGGCCTGTAGCTTTTTGATCTGATCACAGCCCTCTCTCACATAATCACCATCACTGGTGCCTCCCCTGGCTTCATCAGGCCATGGGGCTGTAGCTTCAGCCCTGCCAACATCGCCCTCCAGCCTCACTTCTCAGGGCATCAACCCCTACCCCCTTGCTCTAGCCACCCCAATCTACCTATGGCCCCCCTAACTAAACCTGCTGCCTCTTCTTACCCTGGTGCAATTTTGTTGACTGAATTAATTCTTGCCATTCCTTCAAAACTAGTTTAGATGCCTCCTCTTCTGGGAAGTCTCCCTTGATTTCTCCCCCTCCCAAAAGGGGGAAAGTGCGTGGCCCCCACTCTCCCAAGTCCATTCTTGTTTTAGCGCTTGTCACACTAGGATCAACTTATTCTACAGAGAAGACACAGGGACATGGATATGAACTCCTTGGACCCCCTGTGGCCAGGAGCAAAAAGGCCCTAGTTGCTGGTTCCTGCTGAGTTCCAGGCACTGTGTACGATTCTACAAGGGGTATTTCTAGCCCTCCTACCCATGATGATCCAGGGTTATCATCCCCAGCTTACATATGAGGAAACCGAGGCGCCGGGAAATCACATAGCTTGTCAGACAGCACACCTTGTCAGGGGCAAGGTCTGAAACCAGGTCTATTACCAAAAGCCCAAGCTCATTCTTTTGTCCCATGGCTTCTGCATGGTTCGCTCTTGCCCAGCCCCCTCCCCAGCCCAGGGCTGGGCACGCAGCCAACCCCCAGGACTGTCTGTTGGGGAGAAGCTCAGACAGATGGACAGGTGCCTGCCTCCCCGCCACCCCCGCACCAAATGGACCATGAGCCCCTTGAGAGCTGGGACCATAGCAAGTCATGTCTAGAACCCAGGACAGAGACTGTCACAATCTAGGCACTGGGAAAACCGAAGGATGGGGAGAACCAAGAGACAGTAGGAGAAGAAGAAGGGGATATATATGACTGATGTACAGCGGAAACCAACACAACACCGTGAAGCAATTTTCTTCCAATTAAAAATTTTTTAAAAAGAGAGAGATGGTAGGAGGGTACCACTCCCTCAGGGTCCTGTACTGGGTCCCCACCCACAGCCCAGAGGAAGGCATGGTTCTGCAGTAACCCCAGGCCCACTTTCTGGTAGGGAGCCCATATCAAACTGGTCACAATGAAGGCAGCACGTGTCCACAGCAAATCTAAACACTCTTGGACTTCCCTAGTGGTCTAGTGGTTGGGAGTCTGCCTGCCAATGCAGGGGACATGGGTTCGATCCCTGGTCTGGGAAGAGTCCACAAACCTCAGAGCAACTAAGCCTGTGCACCACATCTACTGAGCCCATATGCCACAAGTACTGAAGCCCTTGCACCTGAGAGCTCTGCTGCAAGAGAAGCCACTGCAATGAGAAGTCCGTGCACGACAACTAGAGAGTAGGCCCCACTCACGGCAACTAGAGAAAGCCCTCACGCAGCAATGAAGACCTAGCACAGCCCTAAACAAACAAGATTATTTTAAGAAACAAAACATTCTTGCTTCCTCCCCAAGGCACATCCCAGCCATCTGACTGGATGCACTCCCCTACCCATGACTTTAAGGCCCAGCATTTGCCTCCACTTCCAGGAAGGCTTCCTTGACTTCCTCCACTGCAGAGTGCTTCATAAGGGGGAGGAATATTTCACCACATCCAGATGGGCATCCAGGGCCCCCGGGAACTCCTGAGCAGTCTAGACCCCAAGGCATAGGAAGCTTTGAATGCCCCTGTCCCAGCAGCCCCCTGCAATCCAGCCTTGGACCCAAGGCGTGAATTCCAGGCAGAAAGTCAGAGAAACCGCCCCAGGGAACAGGGCCTCGGGCGGGCTGTAAGACTTCAGGTCAGGCCCTGCCCAAGACTTTCTGGGTTGTTTTCCCTCTTCCAGGCCTGCAAAGGGCCACTGCCGCAGGCGGGTGAGATCCTACTGGCTGCTGGCACGGGAAGCGTGTGTCACAGCAGCCCGGACGGTCGTCTCAGATTTTCCTCTGGGCTCCAGGCTGGCTTGGACCCACACAACCCCCCTCCCTTCTTCACCGCAGCCTTATTTTTAGCCTCCTTCCTGGAGGCTGAGGTTTAGTGGGTCACAGGACGGGCCTCACGCCCAGGAGCAGCCTCCTACAGCTCAGACCCAGCCCATTCCACCAGCCCAGGGTGTGCAAGGTGGGGCTTCCATCCCACACGCAGCTCCCCCCACCCATGGCCACAGCTCCTGATCCAGGCTTCTCCAGGCAGTCACCCCAAATCCACAGCCACGACTGTCCTCTGTCCACAGGGTCCTTGTCCCTGAGCCAAGAAAACACATTCTGGAGAAGCAGGAGCACCTGAATTTCTTACCCATTGACCCTAATTACACCTCTCAAGCCTCCAAGGGGCTCGCCTCTTGTGCAAGGCCAGCTGCCCATTCTGCCTCCTGGGAGCTGGCCCTGGGTTAGCCACTGGCTTGCCTTGGGTTGTCAGCACCTCCCTCACTCCTGCCTCCTGCAGAGTCCACAAACACACTCACCTCTCGCTGATCCTGGTGGTAAAACCAGTCCTGCCTCATCCCCACTACCAGCGGGTCTTTTTCTCTCCCTCCTTCACAGGGTGCCTCAGATGGTAAACAATCTATCTGCCTGCAATGCAGAATACCGAGGTTCAATCCCTGGGTGGGGAAGATACCCTGGAGAAAGGAACGGCTATCCACTCTAGTATCCTTGCCTGCAGAATTCTATGGACAGAGGTGTCTGGTGGGCTACAGTTCATGGGGTCGCAAAGAGTTGGACACAACTGAGCGACTAACACTTCACAGATGAAGTTCTTTTTTTCTTTTTTTTTTAGTTCCCCAACCAGGGACTGAACTCAGGCCACATCAGTGAAAGTGCTGAGTCCTAACCTCTAGACTGCCAGGGAATTTCCATAGCTAAAGTTCTTAGAAGAATTTTCATCCCTCCCAACTCAATGTCCTCACTTCCATCCTCGGTTGAAGCCAACCACCTCCTGGTGGCTCAGTCCCACAGGGTTTCTCATCCCTCAGCATCACAGTCACCTTGACCCCAACTCCACGACTCCACCACCTGGTCCACTCCCCAGGCCAGACACTGGGAGTCGGCCATGACACCCCCTCACCTCCCATGAATGGGTCCCAAGGATTCTCTCTCTTCGTCTCCAACCGATCTCCTCCCTGGATTCCCTGCCTCTAGCCTCTCCCATCCACCCAGCACCCCTCAGGCAGCCTGATCACACAAGCACTTATCAGCTTCTTATTAAGTCCTGGGCCAGGGTTTCAGAGATCACAGTCTCTGGGCTCAAGGAGCGAAGGCTGTGGCCCAGCAGTTTCAGCTCTGGCTGGGGCTCAGAGTCATCTAAGTTGTTGTTGGTCAGTTGCTCAGTCGTGTCCAACTCCTCACAATTCCATGGACTGCAGCACACCAGGCTTCCCTGTCCTTCACTATCTCCTGGAGACCTAGGGGTCTTCAAAATACACGGCCCAGGACCCTTGTGCATAATACCACTGCTGATGACAACAGTAATATGGGTGTTAATGTGCACTGAGGGCTCACTACATGCCAGACACTGTTCTGAGAGTGGAAGCAAATTATTAGCTCATTGAGCGTGGCTGCCACACTAGCGTTTAGTGGCTTTGCATTACCACCCAAATTCAGCCCAGACTTCGTCTCACATTTGAGGCCTCCATGCTCCAGATCTGCACAATCACCCTGTCTAGAAGCGAAAGCCAGGAATCTATTAACACACTGTCCAGCTAACTGGAAACCACTGGCCTGGGTGGTCTGAACCCCTGTGGCTTGCACATCATGGTCCACAGGCCTCCAAAGCCTTGACACAGCCATGCCCTCTTCCTGGGCTATTCATCTCCACCTGTTAATCTCCACCTCATCCAGGGCCCAGATCCAAGCTCATGTCTACCAAGGTTCTTCCACACCCCAGCTCCTTCCTTTGGGGCTCTGAGTGAAGAGATGCCTGTAACCTTGAGGTACCCCCAGAGCTGGATGACTCATCCATCTGGCTGGTCACAGATATTCACAGTGACTTCTCATCACTGCTGGCCCCTCAATCACCCCCAGAGGAGCCAGGTCCAGAACCCAACCTGCTGACATCACTGAGTCCTCCAAAAGGCTGCGGTGTAAGGAAATCCACACCGACATCAGGAGCCCCCAGTTCAGACCAGCCTCAGATGCAAGGTTGGGACGTGATCCCAAGGTCTCTTTCTGCCTCGTCATCCAGTGCAGTCCCCCTTGCCTGTCTCAGAGTAGCAGGCAGCATAGCTGAATTCCTAGGCACATGGGCTCGGGGTTCAAATCCTGACTTCTCCACCTTCCCTGCTATGTGATCTCAGGCAAGTAATTTAACTTCTCTGTGCCAGTTTCCTCCTCTGTAAAAATGATTATTTTTTTAAATTAATTTTTATTACAGTATACTTGATTTACAATATTGTGTTAGTTCTAAGTGATACCAAAGTGAATCAGTTATATATATATATATATACATATATATACATATACATATACCTCCATTCATTTTTAGATTATTTTCCCATATAGGTCATTATAGAGTATTGAATAGAGTCTTCTGTGCTATACAGTAGGTTCTTTTTAGTTACCTACTTTATATATACTAAAATCCCATGGACAGAGGAGCCTGGTAGGCTGCAGTCCACCGGGTCACACAGAGTCGGACAGGACTGAAACAACTTAGCAGCAGCAGCAGCAGAGTATAGAAGGCAGTGGCACCCCACTCCAGTACTCTTGCCTGGAAAATCCCATGGACGGAGGAGCCTGGAAGGCTGCAGTCCATGGGGTCGCTGAGGGTTGGACATGACTGTGCGACTTCACTTTCACTTTTCACTTTCATGCACTGGAGAAGAAAATGGCAACCCACTCCAGTGTTCTTGCCTGGAGAATCCCAGGGACGGGGGAGCCTGGTGGGCTGCTGTCTATGGGGTCGCACAGAGTCGGACACGACTGAAGTGACTTAGCAGCAGCAGCAGCAGAATATACATGTCAATCCCAATCTCCAAATTTTTCCCTCCCCTTGCCTTTCCCCCTTGGTAACAAACCATAAGTTTGTTTTCTATATCTGTAACTCTATTTTGTAAATAAGTTCATTTGTACCATTTTTTTTAGATTCCACATATAAGTGAATCATATGATAGTTGTCTTTCTCTGTCTGA
The DNA here is from genome assembly GCF_042477335.2 of Ovis canadensis. NCBI lineage: Eukaryota > Metazoa > Chordata > Mammalia > Artiodactyla > Bovidae > Ovis > Ovis canadensis. The sequence goes on along the minus strand of NC_091255.1, from coordinate 33,542,395 downwards.
TGCATTTCACTCAGCATAACAATCTTTAGGCCCATCCATGTCGCTGCAAATGGTATTGTTTTGTTCTTTTCTGTGGCTGAGTAATATTCATATATATATGTATATCTATATACCATAACAAGAATAAATTTTAACATCTGCTTTATATAGTTGTTGTGAAGTTTAAATGGGTTAATCCTGTAAAATGCTTGGAAGGGTGCCTGGCACATAGTAGGTAGTCAATAAGTGTTATAAACCTTATAAACCTGATCATAGATCATTAACTCATGGGGCAAGAGCCCCGCCCTGTGATCAGTTTCTGGAGAATGGGAACCCCCACCTCAGTGTTCTTTTCTCCAAAATGGGGGCAGATGGCGGGTGCTGCTTGCCATTGGCTGGTCCCTCTCAGAGGGACCCTGGTCCCCTTTGGAAGCCTCACACCTGGCTCAGTCTGGAAGTCTCACCCCTGCTACCATACTGGGCCGTAGCTCCCGCCCCGGTAATTACAGGGGCCTGAGGGCCTGGCTCTGCTGACCTGGCTCTGAATGGCTCAGGCTAAGAAACCACAGCCTGGCCCCACCAGCACCCACCCCCTCCTTCCTGAGCCGAAAGGGACTGACCAAGGCAGTTCCTCAGCCAGGGACCCGGGCTGTCAAGCACACTCACTTCTACCTGCGCCAGAGTGTCCACAGGGCAAGATCCACCCCCAATCCCCCAGGGACAAGCTGAGTGACCTCCGGGAGCATCTGGCCTCTATTCTGGGGCCCAGGTTGCCCATCTGAGAGTGACCCAGAATCCCTAGACATCCCTGCTGTGTCCATCCTAAATCTTAACCGAGTTTGTTCTATATACACCCTCCCTCCTACCCCCCACGTCTGCCTACAAATCTGGATCATCAATGTCAGGACAGCCTAGTGGTCATCTCTGCAGGGACCGTGAGGATAGGACCCCAGCCCCACAGTCTCAGCCTCTCCCTAGAAGACCTAGACTCCATACGTGGCCCCTTAAAGAGCACCCATGGCACCCCTCTCTACCCAGAGCCCTGCCTGCAGACCCTGCCAGCCTGAGGAGAGCAGAGAGCCTTGCCCAGCACCCCACCCCATCCCCTACTCCCCACCAAGCCTCTCTGCCCAGAGTGGGCGGGGACAGGCAGCTGGGCCTCTGGCCTGTGGTTCTGGTCTATCATTTGGGGCCGGCTTTCCTGGAACTGGACTCAGCCGTAGCAATTTGGGGGCTTTGCAGGGCCACTCCTTTCCCATCTCAGCCTCTCCGGCCCTGTTCTGGCTCAAGGCCTCCCGAGACCACCGGGGTCGGGGACAAGGTGCCCACACCTTGTCGTGACCCGTGCAGGGTGTGGCCGGTGTGGACACAGACCCAGGATGAGGCCAAGAAGGTATGGGGGGAGCGAGGGTGGGGAGAGATAAGAGACCTCGGACTGGCGTGGCTCAAGCCCACGAACCCTCAGCCATCTCCCTGTATGCTGTGCGAGCGGGCTCAGGTTGACCGGCGACACCCACTCCCACTTCTCAGATGGGAAACTGAGATTCAGAAGATGAAGGAAACAGACCACAGAAGACCAAGCGGGAGGTAGGCTGAGCTGGCCTCCAAGCTCCCCCATCTGGCCTGTGCTCCCCATTTCACCCCCAAAAACACCAGAAAAGAGGCTGCAGCCAGCCCCCTCTCAACATCCACACCAGCCACTCTCACCTGGGTGCTCCAAACAGTGAGTGACTAAGTAACAACATCCCACCCCAGGCACAGCCCTCTACAGTTTACAAAGCATAACTGTGCTCCTTGCAGTCAGAGACCCCATTTGGCAAGTCCATGCTGGGCAGGGAAGGGATCATGAAGATTCCATGACGGAGGGGTGGGGGAGAGAAGACCCCAGCAAGGTCACCATGGAGGCAGAGAACTGAGGGCAAGGCAGGAGATGGGGCCCGCACCGCTAACCTCCAAACTGGCTAGTGCATCATTCTTGCTTCTTTCTCACTCTAAAAGAAATGCTTCTGCCCTCAGCCACATCTTCACCTAGGGCTCCTTCCACCAACCCCTCAACCACCAAGAGAGGGCCAGGACCAGCGTCCTGCTTCATCCCACCTGGCAGTGTGACCTGGGACCAGCCCTTCACCTCCAGTGCCCCACCTGCAGAAGAGGCAGGACCACCCCAGTGCCCTCCTGCATGTACAGGAGCCATTCTGCCCAGCACGGAGCCAGGGAGCCCATTGTCAGGTCTGCGGGCGGGGCAGACAGGGACCACACTGACCACTGCCCCCACTTCCTTCCTGGAGACACGAGGCTTGTAGCTCATTGTGAGCCCTGGTCAGCACAAAAGGGCAGCACCGGCCACCACAAGAGAAGCCCCAGCCTTGGCCACAGGGGCCTATCCTGGTCCAGGGTCATCCAAACCTACCAGTGCCCCTTCAACCCAGAAGGATGGGCTTTGGGGTCAGGCCAGGCTCGGGCAACTCAATTCTGCCACATAGTCGGCCAACAAGCGCCAAGCCTATGCCCATCCCTCACATGTACTGGGGTCACAGAGGTGACCAGGCTCAGCAATCCTTGAGGCTGGAGGGAAACAGCTAGCCTATAACAGGGGTAGGGGCCATGGTGGATGTGGGACAGAGTGGAGGGGACATAGGGAAGACTTCCAGGAAGGAGGGCAGAGGCACCACTGAGGCCCATAAGCAAAAACTACGTTTGGCCCCTGCAGCAACAGGGAAACAGACCTGGCTATCTTGGGAAAGGGAGATATAGGCAGAGCTGAAGTCTAGCAGGCGAGAGTCCCTGAGACCAAGTCATGCGCCCCATACTACCCTTGGGAGCAAGACCCTGAGCACAGAAAAAGAGGAACAAAATCTTCAACTGTGGATTCAAGGCTCAGAGAGGGTCAGGATCTGCCTCATGTCACACAGCAACTCTGACAAAGCCAGGAGCAGCCCAGGAGATCGTCAGGGCCCATGGGGAGCCCAGCACCACGGGCCTGGGGATCAAGACAGTGTCTTCTTTGCCTCCTGTGCTCTCAACCCCCATCCACCCTCAGGATTTCAGGTCCCCACACCCAGGGCTTCCCTGGTGGCCCAGACGGTAAAGTGCCTGCCTGCAATGCAGGAGACTTGTGTTCAATCCCTGGGTCGGGAAGATCCCCTGGAGAAGGAAATGGCAACCCACTCCTGTACTCTTGCCTGGAAAATTCCATGGACAGAGGAGCCTGGTAGACTACAGTCCATGGGATCGCAAAGGGTCGAACATGACCGAGCAACTTCACTTCACACCCAGGCAGAAACAAAAGCCACTTCCTGTCAGGGAAGGGACACGAAACTCCTCTCTGAGCAGCTCTGGCCCTGCAACCTCCCTCTCAGCCCAGGCTATACTCTGCAGCCTTCCTGCCCCATTCACAAAGGGGAAACAAAGGCACAGGCTGGGCCGGTCACTGGCCCTGAGTTCCAAACCAAGGTAGTAAGTTTCAAGGCACTTCTCGGACAGGACAATGGCACAAAGGAGGTGCCAACAGATCCAACCGGAAGGTGCCTAAGGAGGAAAAAGGAGCTTGAAAATGGGCTGCTAGTGGTTAGTCACTGGGGTGCTGGCATTCCAGGCCGGCCCAGCAGTGCACCTGGACACTGACCTATTAGACAGCCATTCTGGAATGTGACCCTGGGACACCCCACCCTGCAGACCTGACGTAGTGCTGACTTGGTGGTGACCAAGGCAGGGCCCACTCAAGGGGTCAAACAAAGCCACCTGAGGGGGCAGGGCGGGAGTGGCATTGATAATCCTTATCCACAGAGATAGCCACGGAGCATGGGGGCTGACCTGGCTTCTACACACTCAGGTGACACTGCAGAAGGCCTGGAGCCTCCGTTCCCCTAAGTGTTAGCTCTGGATAGATTCAACCAAGCAGACAAAAAGAAAAAGAAAAAGAGCCAAGAGCCCATGCTTGGCGGCCCTTCCTGCACCAGCTCAGGTGTTTGGGGAAGCCCCCAGTCCCTGCCAGGCCTGCATTCCAGGCTGGGTCCCTGTACTCCTCTCTCCTTCTGGGTTTGTGTTAGTGAGCAGTTGCCATGGATACCAGTCTCAGCTTCTTTGGCAGAAAAGACTCCCCCAGGGCAGGGCTCTGCCTCTCCTCCTTACCAGCCCCTGCTCCACCCGATTTCAAGTGCCTGGTCTGCCAAGGGGCTGGATCAAAGGGAAGGAAACTGGGTCTCAGGAAGGGAACAGGTGCCCCCAGAGAAGTTAGGGGAGAATCTCAGCTCTCAAATAGTCATTCAGCAACCATGAACAGGGCCATGCCAACTCCTTCTTGCTGGGCCTGGTTCCAGGGAAAGAATGCTGCCTCCTACACCCTCAGCTCTGCTTCTCTTCTACAGATGGAAGAATGGAAGCCCAGGGGCACAGGCTTCTCAGGCACCATGGTGCTGCGCTGGTAAGGTGAGACTCAGGACCCTTAAATGAGAGGCTCCACCCCTTCTCCTGACCTGGCAGCCACAGGTGGGCTCAGAATGGAGAGTGAGTGGCTGCCAGGCTGACAGGGGCCTTGGGAGTGGGAGCCGTGTGCCCTAGGGGAGCTCAAACTGCTGCTGTTAAACTAAGCTGAAATTCATCTGCCCAGAGGGCTTCCGATCTGGCCAGCAGAATCTCCAGTTTTCCAGGTCAGAAGCAGGGGGACATGCTCTGTCCTGCCCTGGAGAGAAGACCACACTGGAGGGTTCTGATCCTGCTCCGCCCTACCATGTGACCTTGGATAAATGCCAGCTCTCTCCCAGCATCTGCGTCCCCATCCACCCAGGGAGGTGGAAAGCAGGGTTAAGAGGTGGTTTCTGGGCTATTTCAGTTCCATCCAGCTGAAGCAATGCTCAGTAAGAAAAGCCAGAGTGGGAGCCTGGCCCTTCTCACCTGCTTCTGAGGCCTGCTGCCCTCAGGGGGTTCTCATGGGGAGGAGGAGAAAGAGAAGCCGTAATTAGCTCGATCACCCTGTGGCGGTGGCGCTGGGAATGCTAGGATGGAGGCAGAACCTACCGGAGTTCCCAGGATGGAGAACAGCCCTGGTGAAGAAGTGGGGGGGGGGGAGGGATTTGCCAAGGAATCCTAAAAGGAACTGTGAGAAAGCGAGAAATAGGAGGGCACAATGATCGGGCCACAGCTTGGGCAGAACAAGGAAAAGTGAAGATCTCCTAGGAGTCTGGCCTTGTCCCTGGCATGAGACATTCTCAGTTACACCAGAACCCTGGGAGGTAGAGGGGAGGAAGTAATCACCCGGAAGGCCCTGGCGACATCCTCAAGGTCACACAACTGGGAATTTGAAGAGCCTGGACATGAACTCTGGCATCAAAGACTCTAGACCTTCATTATCCATCGTGGTGGCCCCAAGCTACTATGACTATTAGGAACCTGAAATACAGCTAGTCTAAACTGACATGTGCTATAAATGCAAAATACACTGAGTTTTGAAACTCAGCATGAAAAGTAGGCAAACCATCCCATCAAGAGCTTCTATGTTGATGATGTTGGATACAGTGAGTGGAATAAAATGTTCATTCATTTCATCTATTCTTTTTACTTTTTAAAATGTGGCTCCTAGAACATGTTAAATTATATTCGTGGTTTGCCTTATATTTCTTTTGGACCAATGGTCTATACCATGAAAACAGAAATGCACAGGATGGATTGAAAGGAAGAGTGTGGGAACTCTCCCCATTTTTTTTTTTTTGATGGGGGAGCCAGGGCCAGATGGTGAGGTTCTCAGGGATCAGGTGAGTGCAAATATCCAAGATGACTGTCAGCATCGCCTCATCTGTCCCAGCTGGACAGTCAGCAACAGGTGGACTGAAGCCTGAGATGACCACTCCCCTGCAATCCCCCCAAACCGCCCCCTGCCTTCCAAGACACATCAAGCCATAGTAGTTGCCATAGAGACAATAAATCTTCCTGAAAACTGAACTTGGCAACAAGGGGGTGGTGGTAGGAGAATCGACAGTAAAGAGAGAGGGAGGGAGCCAGGCTTATCTGGAGAGGAAATCTGTGTGTGCTGTGTGCTGGGGGCGGGGTGGAGCAGGAGCTCCTGGCCCTCCCTGGCGGGACAGAAGGGGAATACACAGCTCAGGCAGTGTTTGCACAGAGCTTTCAGGACCTTCCTCCCTACTGCTCCACCCCCTGTTACCAATTTACCAAAAATTTCCTATCTTATTCTCCCATTCTGACTCTGGGACCCCCGTCGGGGTGGGGGCAGATAAGTTCCAGCCCTCCTTGATTCCACCCTCCCACCTCAGCCACTAAGCAGAGTTGGTTTCCCTAAGAATGTCAGAGTGTGGGTCGGTGGGGCCGGAGGTTGGGGAGGTGGTCTGGGGCCTGAAAAGACAAGTTGGTATGACAGAGCCAGAAGCAGGCCATTCATTGCCAGCTGAGAGGGTGGGAACCAAGTAGATAGATTTAGATAGAACGCCAGTTTTGTCGTGCCCTCTCTGAGCCATTGTGGACAAAGGCCTTGGTTGGCTCATCTGTGGACAGAAGTTGATGTTGCACTACCCGCAGGTCCGCCCCCCGCCCCCCACCCATGTTCTCTGACTTCTCCCCTCTTTTGGGTGGCACCTAAGCTCCCAGGTCCCAGACAGGATGGCACATGCATGAGATGGGCTGGTGTGCTTGGATGGTGCTGACTACTCCAGCTCACCAGACCAAAGTAAGAGTCCCCTGGGGACAGCTCGCCCCAGAAACTTGTGCCAGGGGTACCCCCTTGCAACTTCCCCCAGAGAGCAACAGAGAGATAAAATATTTTGAAAGTGGGAGTCGGGGAAAGCAGAAGCCTCTGCTCTCCCAGCAGAGTTCTCCCTTCCACTTGACACAAAACCCCATTCAACAGACAGGGAGACTGAGTCCCAGAAAGGGGGGCCCAGGTGGCGTCATGCTTAATGGTTTAGGCCAGGAAGTGCCCCTCCTCATGGGCACAAAGTTCTCTGTAGAGTCTGTCCAAAATTTCTCCCTTTTTTTTTTTTTTCATTTTTGTAGTTGCAGATTTTACTAAGCTGTGGTTCTGGGGCCAGCGGGCCAGGATGTCAGGGATTCAGTCACTAGTCTCCTATGGCAGACAGCCCCCACATGCAAGTCTGGCCCAAGTCCTTTTCTCTTAAGGCTGCACCATTCCACCCAGGAGCAGCTCAATTTAGGGAAAAGTCCCTGCTCACAGACCCCTGAGAACTGGGGGAGGGGAGCCAGCAGACTAGAATTTCCAGAAGGCTGTTTCATCCCGAGGGTCTGAGGATCAACCACCTCAGAACCGGGAAGAGACCTAAACACCAGCTAAGACCGGCCCAAGGTCACACAACCAAGCACAGAGGAGCAGATTCCCGGCGAGAACTCAGTCGTTCTATCGACCCCTACCCCCTCCCTGAAGAGGCTGGCTCGCGGAGACGCTCACAGAGGACTAGGCAGTCCCTCTCCTGCCCCAGTGGCCTGCGCCCTACCCCAGGCCCCAAGCGACGGAGAAGAGGGGAAGAGTCTTCAGGCCTCTAGCCAGGGCCAGCTGCAAACCGCATCCTGGGTCCCCAGGCGCCGCGGACCCGCCCCGCCCCTCCCTCCACTCCCCGCAGCCCCAAGCCTTTGTCAGCCACGCGCTCACACGCTCACACACACATCCGCGCCGCCCGCGAGCACACACTTGGTCTCCTCTGGCGCACACCCGCAAGGGGCGCGCGCACTCGCGGCACGCACGTAGGGGAGTGGAGGCGGCGGAGGAAGGAAGGAACTGACCGGCTACCGACGGACAGACAGCCTGGGCTGGGGGAAGGGGAGGAGAGGCCCAGGAATCTGAGGCTGGGGCGGGAGGGGTCGCGAAGGCCAGAAAGCAGAGAGACGCAAAGGAGACTCTCGGAGAAGAGGACAACGGATGGGACGTCAAGGGCTGGCGAGGATGCGCGGGCTACTCCAGGGGTGGGGACTCCCCCTACCCCTGGCCCGGGGGGTGCGGAGGCGGTCCCAGGATTGGACCAGTAGGTCTTGGGGGCATCACTTGCCCAGTGGTACCTGAGGCGAAGGCCTTTGGGACCCCACGAAAGGCTTGGATATAGGGGTCTGCCCCGGGGTACCTCCAGGCAGAGGGTCCTGGTTCTCGGACTGGGTGGGGCACTCGCTCACCTGCTACGGTGTACCTGTCCAGGTAGTTGAGCACGTTGCCCAAGCTGAGGATGGCGGCGGCTGCCCCCCGCCCGCGGCCCAAGCTGGCTGGTTTGGGCTGCTGCGCGCCCGGGCCCTTGACAGCCGCTGCGCAGCCGGGAGTGCTGGGGGTGCTGGGGGGTCCGGAAGGGGCCCGTCTCACGCTGCCCGACAGCGTCTGCACCTCATCGTCGGCGGTCGCGACTCCAGCGGCGCCCGCTGCCCCCGCCCCGCAGCAACCGCCACCGCCGGCCCCTCGCTGCGCCCCCCGGCGCCGGCGCCGCCGCTCCGCGTCCGCCTCCTCCTCCTCCGCGCCGCCCGCCGCCGCCGAGGCGCATTCCAGGCACATCATGCCGGCCGGGATCGGGGCGGCGGGGGGCGCGGGGGGCGCGGGGCCCAGCTTGGGCCCACTCAGTGCGTGTGTGCGCCGAGGAGCCGCCGCTGCACCATCCCGGCCGGGCCCCGTTGGCTCCTGCGCTCCGGCCCCGGCTGCAGCGCTGCCACCGTTTCAGCCCGATGCGCCGCGGTCGCCGCCGCCGCCGCTCTGACAGCTGCGGCCCGGCCCCGCCCACCAGGCCCTCGCCCAATCAGCCCCGGGCTCGGACCACAGCCCCGCCCCACACGTGCTGCCCCCGGGGGGTGGAGAGGGGGCAGGGCCGCAGAGCCCCTCCCGCCCGACTGGGGCGCAGTCACGCCGGAGCCGCGCGGCAGCCGAGGCTGGCAAGGACCCGGAGGGGGTTTGTGCGGAACCACGGAGCTAGGGGCCGCCTGCGGGAAGTAGAACTCCCTGGCACCCATTCAGTGCCCTCCCTCTCCACCCCCTACCGCAGGGGAGAGTCTGGGCGATAGTTGCGGGTGCTGGAGCTCAGGGCATGTGGACATCTTGGAGAGAGGGTCTCAGATGGTTAAGTCAGGAGCGCGGGTGGGAGAGCCCGTGACCGCTCCAGCAGCTACGCACCCGCCATGATTTAATCAGTTCAGGGAGGGCTACTGTAAGAACCGAGAAGCATGATCGGTGGGGGTTTTGGTCCAGGGCTTCACCAGACACAGAAGGTTATGTCACCCACCTCCCCATGGAAACTCAGATCCAGCCCCCAGCCTCCCCCTGGACCCATTCCTGTGTGCACACCGAGACCCTACCCATGCCCCACAGAGAGGCAGCCCCTGGCAGGGAGAGACAGGACTCCAACTGGGACACCTTGGAAACAGGGCATTAAAAGGGGGCCTTGTCCCCTGAGGACCCAGTAACCGCAATCATCAGGCTTCAGCAGCGCATGACAAAGCCCTGAATGGGAGACAGGAAGCTGGGCCCTAACTCAGTTCTGCCCTGGTGTGTGGCATGACCCTGGACAAGAAACCTAACTGGTGTCAGTCTCTCTCTCTGGGAGTAGATAGGAGGATAGGCTTTAGATGGTCTGGAAGTCCCCCAGGTTCTCCCTTGGGGGAGCGGGGAGCCCCATCCCCTGTGGAGAGTGGCAGGGTAGCTTCTGTATTCGGGATTACATTCTCCACTGCCACGCATCTCAGAGGTGCTGTGGTTCTATTAAGCTCCGTCCCCCGTTCATGAGTTTGCAGCTTTGACTGAAAAGAAAATCCTGTACAAAGGGCTGAGGGCAGAATGCTAGGACGAGACAGAGCCTGGGGAACCAGAATTATGTCCTGTGCTCCACATACAGGTTCCAGGGCCCAGAGATGACCCCAGCATGGATGTGCAGCTAGCAGGTGCCAGAGTTGGCACTGACCTGGGGTTGGTGCAATACCTGGGCTGGGAGCTCAGTTCCCACCACAGGCTGCTCCAGATCCCACATCCATGGGCAGGTGCATCTCGTGAAGGTGTCGGCCACAGTGAGTCATGGCATAGGCAACGGGTGATGCAGCACGAGGCAGCCCTCCCCACGTCCGCCCCACTGTCTCTTGTGAGCAGAGTTAATCCCCAAGCTGGTGTTCCTTGGCGCCTTCGAGGTGTGTTTTCAATTCTGCGAAGTGACTAAAAATATGCATCGTCGTGTTGGGTATGAATGACTGTGACTAGAGGGTTAGGAAAACATTTCATTCTGAAAGTTCTTGTGCTGCCTCTTTCCAGCTTGCTGAGTGCAGGCCTGCAAAGCTGGATGTGGGAAGTTCCACTGGGTGGCCCAGAATGGCAGGTGATCAAACAGGAAAGGACAGACCTAGGAGCTCTGTGGGGTTGGGACTGAGCCCTGGCACTGACCTTCATAATGATGTGATGATGCCAGGTAGAGGACAGAGCCCAGCCGGAGGATGTGGCCAGCTGTGGGACTGTCGGCAGAGGCAGAACCATGGCTCTAAGCCCAACACCATGGTCCCCTTCCCACTCCCCCAAATTCCTCATCCTTTCAGCCACAGCCCTGCCCAGGGAGCAGTTTTAGCTCTTAACCCGAAAGAGACACCCAAGGAAGAAAAGTAATATACCTAAGGTCACATACCTAGTAAATGATGAAGTAAAAGTGTTAAGTTGCACAGTCGTGTCTGACTTTGTGACCCTATGAACTGTAGCCCACCAGACTCCTCTGTCCATTGGATTCTCCAGGCAAGAATACTGGAGTGGTAGCCATTCCCTTCTCCAGGGGATCTTCCCAACCCAGGGGTGAACTCTGGGTCTCCTGCATTGCAGGCAGATTTTTTACTATCTGAGCCACCAAGGAAGCCCAGTAAATGATGAGGCTTGCATTAAACCTTGAGGGTAGGGTGTGTCTACCCTCTAATCCAGTGTTTCTTCTACTGCCCCACGGGAATGGGGGCAGTAGCTTCTCCAGGACAGAGCTTCCTCATCATAATGGGAGGCTAAAGTCAATGATGGCTAAAGGGCCTTCTAATATTCATTCATTAAGTTTAGATCATAATTTCAAAACCAATAGGGCACAGGACATTAGTGGTCCATGTCCCAAGGGTGAATATATTTGGGAAATGGTGAAGTAAACATAGAGCATTAGGTTCCCTCACTGAGGAACTTTTCAGAGCCTTTAATCTGAGAGTGTACATTGGGAGTCTCCCATGGGGAGGTATAGGCTGCCATCTGCCCATGTGTATGAGGCCACAGATCATCTTGGAAGATGAACACGGCTTTGCAGAACACACTCAGAGAAATACTGGCTCCCCCACGTCTGCTAGCTGGGAGCTCAGTTCACCTCGTCTCTGCTCGTCTCCCTACACAGGAGTGTCTCCAGTGCTCAGCCTCAGTCTCCTCCCTGCTCATGTGGCACACCCTCCCTCGGCAGCCTCTCACTCGTGCTTGGGTTTTCAACAATTATCCACATCCCTAGGACATCCAATCCTCCATCTTTAGATGTGACCTCATCTCCAAACAGTAGGTCTATATACAGTTTCCTGCACATTCCCCCCAAGACACCCTCAGCACCTTAAACTCAGCACAACCAAGACTGAACTCGTCATCTTTCCCCTCAACCTGCTCCTACCCAGTATCATTTATCTCTGACAAATAGCAGCAGCATCCACATTGTTACCAAGTGGGAAACCTAGAGGCCATTTGGGGCTCCTCCTTCAACTCCCACTTCTAGGGCCAGTTCCCTTTTTTCTTAATATCTTCAAATGTCTTCATTGCTCACAGACTTAGCTCTAACCTTTCATGTCTCACTTGGACCCTTTTAAAACTCAACAACACCTGTTCCAACATTCCCCTCCAGTCTTTTCTTCATATTTCTTGCCATAATTTTCTAAGTTACACATACAAACCCTATCATTACCTTGCATAAAACCTTTCCATGGCTCTCCACTACTATAAGACTAAAAATATCTAAGTTCTTATCTATGAAACAGAAACAGATGCACAGATATAGAGAACAGGCTTGTGGTTGCCAAGGGGCTAAGGGGGTGAGAGAGGGATGGAGTGGGAGTTTGGGATTAGCAGACGCAAACTATCATATATAGAATGGATACACAACAAGGTCCTACTCTATATCTTATACTAAACCGTAATGGAAAAGAACATAAAGTATATATATATATATATATATATATATATGTGTGTGTGTGTGTATATATATATATATAACTGAATCACTTTTCTGTACAGCAGAAATTAACATGATACTATAAATCAACTATACTTCAATAAATTTTTTTTAAAAATATCAAAGTTCCTTAACATGATCCCCAATAACACTTCATGACCCATGCCAATCTCCAGCCTCAGATCCTACTGCCCATCTCTCAAAATTACACTCATCCATACTGAAAATGGAGCTCCCTAGACTCACTCATAGTTATGATACTTTCTGGAGCCCAGAGGAGTGGCAGGAACTGGGAGCAATCATCTCTAGTTGCCCCCTACCCTCAACACAAAAGTCCTGTCCTGGTAACACAATGATGGTTCAGGACCACGGAGAGCGCCACCTAGGTAACCCCCTCCCCTGGCTTTTTGGTCTGGTTCTGCCTAGCTCACTCCTCCCCCTTGTCCTTCAGAAACCCAGCACAGACATGACTTCCTCCAGGAAGCCCTCCCTGACCTACTTATTGAAATTGTCATTTCCTCTAGGCTACTTGAGTACCCTGTGTACCCCTCCATTGCACCAAACTCATTGTGCTGATTATGTTGTACATCAGTCCCCTGCTCCCCCTCACCAGTCCAACAACAGATCGTGAGCCTTGAGGGTTCAAACACTACCTGATTCATCTCCATAGTCCAGGGCAGAGGAGGTGGCTCAGAGAATGTTTGTTGAGTGAATGAGTAAATGACATTTAGCAGGTGCAACTCAGGAAGTGCGTGGTGATTTGCATCATGTATCTGTTGTTCTTCGTGATTCAGAAACCAGCCAGATTCCTCTCCTGGCCTGAGAAAGGCATTTTCTCCCTCTTTGACTCCACCCTCCATCAGCTTCCATGTGCCATTTACATCCACCCTTTGACTACCTTCTCTACAGGTCACCACCCAAGGGTAGGGAGAGGATAGCTCCTCTCTGCTCCTGCTGTTGCCAAGCAGGGGACTTGGAGCCCCTCCACCTCCCAGCTCAGAACACTTCGTCTCTGCCTCTCCCCTGCTCAGAACAGATGGCTCTGAGTCCCCACTAACAGAGAAGTTCCTGTTCTGTTATTTGAACATTTTAAACACTTTCTGAATTATAGAAGCTTCCATCTCCTTTGATCATGGACTCGGACTCTCAGAAATGAAGAATCCCTTGAAGGACACTGAGTCTGGCCTCTTCCCTGTCCCACGAGAGGTTGCATCTGAGAGAGGGCCAGTGGCCTGCCCAAGATCACTGTAATGGACACAGTCATTGGTATTTGTGTGTGTGTGTGTGTGTCTGTGTGTGTGTATAGTCTCTTTTTTTTCTTTCATTGCTGTTTTATTTTGATGCTCTTAAATGCATCCTGGTTCCCTGGTCTTAATGGAGCTATATATAAATCAAGACATGGGCTAATGATCCAATCGGACTCTCCCATTCAGGGCTTGAAATCTTGAGTAGGGTGGGAAAAGGATAGGGAAAAATTGTCTGGAGCTCTCGTGAAGGTCCCCCAGTAAGATGGCCTAAGAGCCCTGGCTCCTGAATCTCCACATAGATGCTGTGAGCTCCTGATGTGCTTCAACAAATCCCCTTCTTGCTTAAGCTATCAGTCAGTTTCTGTTGCATACCAGCCTACAACCTTAACTGATGTAGTCCCATACCTCCCTGTACAGGATAAAGCTTGGCTCCAGCAGCCTCTCCCTGCCTCCTGCCAGCTCTGTTAGAGAGTGCATTAAACCAACAAGCTCACAGGTTCATCTAGGCATGCAGGAGAGATAAGAGTCTTCAGAGAATGAAACAGACTGATGTCTGGTGTTGCAGGGAAACAAGCCAGGATTGGGGTGATCATCTCAATGTGTGTGCTCAGCCCTCCAAGCCTGAGGTCAAGGTGGAAGAAGAGGTTAATCATCCAGACCCTATCAACACCTGCTTTCATGCCCAGACACACAAATGAGCAGATACGGGTGCATGCACAAGGACAGGCACACCTGCATACCTGGCAAGACACCTGGGAGCTGGAATGCGACGTGTGTCCAGGAAGCACAAGTAACACGTAGCGTGAGCAGGTCAGGTCTGAGGGCCTCATCCTGCTCAGCAGTGAGGTCCCCCATCGACATTCCCAACGAGTGAGTCCAGAGTATCAGAGACTAGGGTCGCCCAGGAAGTGCCCTTTTGGCCAGAAAGGTGTGTTCTACTGACCATTCCTCCTGCTGAGCCTGAGTGGCTGGGCTCTCAAAGATCTATAAGCTAGGACCTCAGCACAGCAAGGTCTGAGCGACCAGCCCCGCTGGGGCAGGGGCTGGGAGTTGAATATAGCTAGGATTGGGTTGCTTACAGAACAGATACTGTCTCCCCCGCCCAGAGTCCACCACCCCAGCGCTCCTGCCCTGCCTCAAAACACTTAGGATGATAACATCCTATAAACTCCTAGCAGGGCATTCTGTCTAGCTCAGTCCCAGAAAGCACCACCCTGCCCTGCCTGGCAACCTAAACTCCAGAAAGTGCTTGAGTCAGAAGGGACTACCCTGATTACAGGCTCTAAGCCCCAGCTCCTCAACTGGCACGTGAGCCCTCTGGTCCCAGCCAGTCTCTCCTGCCTCCTCTCCTCCGCTTCAAAACACACACACCCCCCTCCTTTCTGACCACACCACATCTCTCCATGACTCACCACATACCTTCTGTCTCAGCCCCTGTGTCTCTGCCTGTTCCTCCACCAGGGATTCCCTTCCCCGCACCTTCTCTGGCTATTTCCCAGCTTCTAGGTCAACTTCTCACAACTTCTGAGGGATGGAACCACTTCTTCTGCCTGTAAGTGGTCCTCACTTGGCCCAGCTAAGTGTTTTCTGGTTCCTTCTGGGGCTATGAGGTCCAAGGGCAGGGTTGGAGTCACTGCCCACCACCTAGATGGGCACCCATTGGTACCAATGTGTTTCTGGAACTGGCATAAATGAGATTTCTGATCTTTTCCCCAGCCCCTGGACTCAAGCTGGGGAGGTGGCAGCCGATGACCGTTGGGAAGCCTTTGCCCATTTCCTGGGAGCTGAGTCTCACAGGGGTCCTCCCCAGGACTGTAGGGAGAAGGTTCAGACCCTGGAGCTAGGCTTCTGTGGACCCAGTTCATGAGAAATCACGAGGTATATCTCTGGGTCAGGAAGATACCCTGGAGAAGGGAATGGCTACCCACCCTAGTATCCTTGCCTGGAGAATCCCATGGACAAGGGGAGCCTGGCAGGCTACAGTCCATGGGGTCACAGAGTCGGACACAACTGAGTGACTAACAGGCTAGAAAAGCCACATGCAATACACCTCTTTTTTTTTTTTGCAATACACCTCTTAAATAGAGCCAGAGTCTGAAGCTGAGAGAGGACAGAGAGTGGCCCGGGTCACACAGCCAGTGAATCCCACACTGACTGCCTCCTTCTCAGGAGAAATCAAGTATGATACTGTCATTTATAACAAGAAATATGTTTGGCTGCTCATCCTGTTTCTGGCATTGAGCTCCTAAAACCCTTGGAGTTTGCTAGGTGATGAGATCCTAAAAGTGTCTCCTGTTAGGTGACTTTTGGAACTCACCTAAAGACAAGGCTAACAGCAAACCCTGCAATTAGAAGGTTGGAACTTTTGGTCCCAACCCTGCCCCAAAACCACCTCCAGGGAGGGGAGGGAGGCTAGAAATTAAGATCACATTCCAATGGCCAATGGTATAATCAATCATGCCTGAGTAATGAAGCTTCCATAAAAATCCAAAAGGGAGGTGTCGAGAGAGCTTCCAGGCTGGTGAACACATGGACCTCTGGGGAGCGTGGAGGCTCCATGCCCTTCTCCCATACCATACGCTGGCTGGGACTGAAGGAGCAGATGCCAGATGCTCAGATGCCCTACACATCTCTTTTAATAAATCCTTTGTAATAAACCAGCAAGTAAATGGGTTTACTAAGTTCTCTAGCACATTAATGGAACCCCAGGAAGGAGCTGTGAGAATCTTGGGTTTACAGCCACTTACCACCTGGACTTGTGGTTGGCATCTGTAGTGTGGGACGGGCCTGGTAGGGTCTTGTAGGACTGAACCCTTAACCTGTGGAATGTGATTATTCTCTGGGTAGATAGGGCTTCCCTGATAGCTCAGATGCTAAAGAATCACCTGCAATGCAGGAGACCCTGGTTTGATTCCTGTGTCAGGAAGATCTGCTGGAGAAGAGATAGGCTACCCACTCCAGTATTCTTGGGCTTCCCTCGTGGCTCAGCTGGTAAAAACAATCCTCCTGCAATGTGGGAGACCTGGGTTTGATCCCTGGGTTGGGAAGATCCCCTGGAGAAGGGAAAGGCGACCCACTCCAGTATTCTGACCTGGAGAATTCCATGGACCGTATAGTCCATGGGGTTGCAAAGAGTCAGACATGACTGAGCGACTTTCACTCACTCACTGGGTAGACAGTGTCAGAGTTGAACTGAATTGCAGGATACCCAGCTGAGACGAGAGGATTGCTTAGGGGTGTGGGAATGACCCTCTCCCTCCCATGCCCATGTTGTACTTGGGAGCAGAACCCTAAACGAGGACCCTCAGGAATCGTTTTTCTTGTAACCTCAGAGCCAGCCCATTTCATGAGCTCCAAGCATCAGACGGTGGGGGGCGGGGGCAGGCAGTCAGCCTGATGATGGTTGCTCCAGAGGGAGGGCTGAGACTTGGGGAAGTTGGGAGTGGCAGATGCGGGTTGAGCTGGAGAGTCCAGCTCCTGGAGCTTGTCCCCTCCAACCTAAGGGGCAGGGAGGACACCCATAGAGGGCAGGGACGGAGCAAACAAGGGTCAGGAGGTGAGCATGAGTCTGGGTCACTACTCTGCCCACAGCCGCTGAGAGGCAGACCCAGCAGCAGCAATCAGAAAGTGAACAGTGATTGCCTGGCTAGGCACCAGGGGAGAGGGCAAGACGCTTATGCTCATGGTGGAAAGAACATGCCTCCTCACTGCTACCCGCCTGGAAGCTGTTGATCTCCTGCAGGGCCTGCTGCGCCCAGCTGCTGTGAACCCGGTGAGTCCCACCGAGCCGGCCCTCCCCATGGGGGAGGGAGGGAGGGATGCAGAGCAAGGCACTCATGCACAGCCATGCGAGCCCCCCAGCATGGGTCTGAGGCGGCTGGGTCAGCGCAGGCAGAGGATCTCCATGGATCTTGTGGCCACACCCCGACACCAGCACCCAAGTAGAGACCTATCTTCTAGAATACTGATTCAGCCCCCACCTTGAGTTCAAAGGCTGATGCACACAGAGCTGTGTCCCGTGCCCTCTCGACCCTGCAGAGTGGGGAAGCAGGGTCAGAGTGGGCAGTCCAGGGTGGGCACGCCTAGAGACCCACACTGAGCAGCCGTGCATTCTCCGCCCAGACTGCCCACCTCCTCCTCTCCAGCTCCTGATCCCAGCAGAGACACCTTGAGGCTATAAATAACATGATTGTCTAAAGGCCTATATCCACGGGCTTTGTACCGGCCACACTTTAATCGGGCCTGCTGGCAGCCAGGCTGAGGACTCCGGGCTGGAGTGAGTGGCTTCATGCTGGGTGCAGGCATAGGCTCAGGCTTCCCACGGGGGTTGCTGACAGCTCAATTCCCAGCCCAGCCACAGGCGCTGCCAGCTCTCCAGCTGGGAGCAAAGAAACGGCAGGTGCAGCTCGGCCAGGGTCCTGGAGCCACAGTCAAAGGTGGGCAGAGGCACTGATCCAGTGGAGATCACCCAGAGGGGTACGGACAGGGCAGGTGGGACCTCCTTGCTGCCAGGCAGGGCCTCAGGGGTCTTCTGGGGAGGCACCCCTGCCAGAAATCAGGCGTTGGTTCTCGCTCTCAAAGATCCCTGTGGGCGGAAATCACTCAGCCAGCCCCAAAGGAGGCAGAGGTGTTTGGGGACCATGCCTGGACACAGTCTGCTACAAAATCCTCCAGCTTCCATTTTCAAAGTAAATTCCAGATCCAACCTGTTCTCCCCACCTTCAATGCTACCACCATGGTCCCAGCCCCTCTGCTTTCCCCTGATGGCTACAGAACCTCCCTTTGGCCTCCCTGCTTCAACACTGACCCAACCCCACCCTGCCACAGTCTGCTCTCAACACAGCAGCACCACAGTGGTGCTTTTATGATGTCAATCAAACACCCTGGGGCCTGTGCCCTGGAAACCCCATAGCAGCTCCTATCTCACTCAGTGTTAAGGCTTCAGTCCCTACAAAAGTCCTCAGTCCCCCCACGCTCTGGTCCTTTTACTGTCACTCTTGTCTCTGCCGCTGGCCCCCCTTGCTCCTGCTTCAGCCATAGCGGCGTTCTTGCAGGTCCTCAAACACAAGCCGGTACATTCCCACCCCAGGGCCTTTGCACAAGCTCTTCCCTCCACCAGGAGCACCTTCCCCCAGACAGCTGCACAACTCATTCCCTCCTCCAAATCTTTGCTCCAAGGTCACCTGTGCAGTGAGGACCTCTCCGGCCACCCTTTCAAAAACTGCAATCTGCCCCGCCCACCGCCCCCCCTCCGTTCCTCTCTCCCCACTTTCCTGCCTTATGCCTCTCATAGCACTTAGGACCTCAAACACACTCTGTCTTTTACTGCTTCTGTTTGTTTCTTGTTTGTTTCTCTTCACATGGGCTTGGACTTGATGTTCACTCCCCAGGATCTGCAATCCGGCACATAGCAGGGGCGTAACAATTACGTGTGCGTGAATCAACAAATGAATGAACGGATAAATTAATAAATTCAGGGGGTGGCCAGTGCTCTTTGCTCCTATAGGGTCAGCCCTGAGCCCGGAATGGGTGCAAAGGAGCAGGGTACCTGTGCCAGACTTCTGGGCTTGGGCCTGGTCTCTCTCTAGGTACAGTGCAGTCAGCAGGAAGCAGCCGCCGCCCAGGGCAATGATGAAGGCGCAGCACAGGAAGCTCTGTTGAAGGCTGAGGAAGCGCTGCAGGTAAGTGTCGGGGCGCCCTGCCCGCAGGGCGCTGGAGATCTGCAGAGGAGAGAGGCGGGGTCTGCCAGGCCCACCAGGAAGCCACTGGGCCTCCCAAGTGCAGCCCTTCTCTGGAGCCCCACCATCCACCCGGCCTTACAAGTCCCGTGAGGTAGGGGCTGCCGGCGTCTCCCAGGATGTGGCCCACTGTGATCTGAAGCGCCTCAGCTGTCGCCCGGCACCTGGGCACCACCACCGACTGCAAAACACAGGAACACCAGGGGATGTCCCTGAGCGAGGACAGGAAGTAGGTAGCCCCTCAGACCCTCTCCTGTCCCCCCGCTACCAAGGACCTGCCTGGTGGGGCAACAGGCTGGTTGAGAGAGTAGGGTGGCAGGGGGTCACTGAAGCTCCACCACCAAGACATTAGCCTCTCAGAGTCTCAGGAAGGCTCCGCAGTCCCCCAGGATGCAGCTGCCAAGCCCCCAATGAGGGCCACCCCTCTTAAGGGTTTGCTCTTGAACCAAGGGGCCCAGGCAGGGCTGTGACAACAGTGAAGGGGTGGGTGAGTCCCAGGTCAGGGGCGCGGAAGGCAGCGGTGGGCTGGGGAGTGAAGACAGGTGCACAGCCAGGTGCCCATGTGGGCACCCAGGTGGGGTGGGGTGGAGGGCTCAGTCTCTCTCTCAGGAAGCCCGTCTGGGCAGAGACCAAAGGCAGCCTTGCTGAAAAGGCCCACCTGGAAGGGGGTGGGGAGGTTAAAGATAGAATTCTGGAGTCAAACTGTCTGGGTTCCAATCCCACACCCCCCACTCACTAGCTGTCTGACTCTGGGCAAGTCATTTCACATTTCTGTCCCTTAGCCTCCTCATTATGGGCATAATCATGGGACCTACATAAAGGGTTACTTTCATGATCATTCCTCACCCGGTACCTGAGGACATTAGGCTGAAATAAATTGGACCTGCTGTGCCTCCTGCTTGGCAAGCCTTCCCTTCTCTGGTCCAACTGGAGCATCCCCATTCGTCCTTCAGGACTGACCTTCAAGAAGGTCACCTCCTCTTGAAGCCTTCCCAGAGTTCAGGTGCCTGCCTTGAGCTCCCACAGCCCCTGTGTGCACCCCTAATTGAAGGTACATCCCTCACAGCTGGAAGGGTTCATCGCCCTCCTCCCCTTACCCTTACATGGTCTGGCAGCAAAGCTCCTGCCTAATTTCTCTTGGAGTCCCTGGGGGTTCAGCAAGGCACCAGGCATGGCAGGGACTAGCTGACAGCTTGCCAACTGAACAAGTCAAGTAGAATCATCTTGGAGACTGATCCCAGGAGAAACCCTGCTAAAACCCAGAGCTGCAGCAAGAGGATAGGAGGGAGGCAGGGAGGGAGGCAGGAGGTTCATCTAGAAGCCACAGGTCACACAGTCCCAACAGGACATCCACGGGGCAGCTTCCCACACCAACACCTTATTCCCAAGGCCTAGTTGGCCATAATCTCAGCCCATCAGAGAATAATAACAACATAATAATTATTATTATTATAATAATTACTAACATTCATTAAGTGCTTCCTGTATGCATTTTATATATCTCATATATATATATATATATATATATTTTTTTTTTATATATAACCACTCAAGCAACCCATGAGGGAGACACAATTCCTATCCACTACTACAATTGATGAAACCCTCCACAGAGAGGGTGAGTAACTTGCCCAGGGTCACCCAGCCAGCAAACAGTGGGACTAAGATTTGACCCCAGGCCTTCTTCTCAGGGTCTGATGCTTGACCATCCTGCTGTTAAAAGCAAAAAGGAGCCTTTCTAGCAATATTTACACATTTGTAACAGAATGTTTGGAAAACAGTGAGAAGAACCAAGAGGACAAGCTCACCTCAAGCCCTGCAAATGGGGAACTGGCAAGGAGGGCAGAGAAAGGGACTCCAGACAGGGTGAGCCAAGGTGTGAAGACTGGAGCCGTAGGACTGGAGAGAGGGGCTTGTGGGTGGGCAGAGCAGAGCAGCAGGAGTCACTCTTAAGGGTGACCGGCTGGTCCTGGAGTCACTGGCACTTAGCCACTCTGTCCAGGTGGTGAGAGAAGCTGGGCCTCCCACCCATCACCAGGACTTGCCAACAGGCCTGAGGAGGAACTGACCACAGCTTTGCACCTTCCCCAAGTGCTTCCTTCTCACTCCATAATTATGTGATTACTCACTGGTGGTTTTGGGCAGAAGGGCAGGGCCTCCCAGAGACAGCAGTCCCCAACCTTTTTGGCACCAGGGACCTGTTTCATGGAAGACAATTTTTCCACGAATGGGGTACGGGATGGTTTCAGGATGATTCAAGCACATTATATTTACTGTGCACTTTATTTCTATTGTATTACATCAGCTCCACCTCAGATCATCAGGCATTAGATCCCAGAAGCTGGGGACCCCAGTCCTAGAACATAGGCTCTGAATGTCCAAAAAAGTCCATGCAGGGGCCAGGGTTGCTTGGAGAGAGAAAGTTCCCTTCCTCCCCTCCCAGGAACTCCGACCTGCAGGACCCAGACCGGCTCGTGCTGCCAGCGGCAGGGAGGTAGGTCTCCCCCTACCTGTTCTGGGTCCCCAGGGTCTCCACATAACCATGGGCCAAGGTTGGGCCTCGCCAGCAGCTGGAGAGCCAGGCAGGTAATTTTAGAAGCTTAGAGGCTTTTGGGTTCCCAAAACTCCAGGCTCACTCTATTCGGAGACAAAAACACCTCTGTTTTTGACTTGCCCTTCTTAGAAGAGCTGTTCCCTTTATAGCCCAGGGCATAACCAGCGCCAATCAAGGGCCCACAGAAAGTTGGAGTGGCAGTCACCAGGTGCAAACTTCCTGGCAGCCTGCCTCACGCGCCCCAACTCAGCCCTCACACCCAGACACCCCTGGGAGGGTGAGACAGACAAGTGAGCAGACGGCTACCCAGGGGCAGAAGGCAGAGCAGGGAAGCATGGAGACGCGCGGATGGAGGGAGACGTGGAGGGTGATGATCCCCCAGGGAAGGGGGCTCTGCTGAAGAGGTGGGAGGTGATCCCGGTGGCGGGATTCCAGCATCCCAGAATACAGACCTGGGAGAGGGAGCGAGTTCCCCTTCTACCCGACTCCCCACAGCTGGGGATGGGCAAACCAGAGGGGGCCCCAGAGAGAGGAGGGTGGGAAGGGAGCTGGAGACACCATCAGTGGACCAGGGGAGATAGGGAGCTCATTTGGGGATACACAGTCTCCAGTCTTCCAGGGAGCAAGGCCATCCGAGGCCCAGCCAGGCTAGTGGGGAGGTTGCGGACGAGAGTCTGAAGTGGGTCTTGGCTGTGATGCGCCAAGATGCTTTTTATTAACCACGCCACTAGGAGGCAGGGGTTTCCCAGGATGCAAGGAGTGAGCTGCCCATCAGAGGGGTATGTAAACAGGGGGTGGATGGGACTGGTCAGAATTTTGCAGAAGGTTCATGAGTTGGAGAGCTGGCTGCACTAGAATAGTGTCCTCCAGTGCTTTCTGAGAAGCAGCTCCGCCAGGATCATGCAGGACAGTTCAAGAGCAATGCAGATCCCTGGGCCCCCAACACAGACACAACTGAATCAGACTCTGAGGACACAGGGCCGGGAAAATGAATTTGTAATGAAAGTGAAGTGAAAGTGTCAGTCACTCAGTCAAGTCCGACTCTTTGTGACCCCCTGGACTGTAGCCCACCAGTCTCCTCTGTCCATGGAATTCTTCAGGCAAGAATACTGGAGTGAGTAGCCATTCCCTTCTCCGGGGAATCTTCCCGACCCAGGGAGTGAAATTTGTAATAAGCTCCTCTAAACCTGATTCTTATGCTCAATGAAGTTTGAGAACCACTGAAGAGTCCCTGAAGTCTCTTCCCCAGAGAAAATCTGGATTCTCCTCCCTGCGGATAAGCAGATCAAAGAGAGCTGTGTCTCTGAGGCAGGACCACCGTGGGGCCTATGGAGCCCACAGCGACCCCTCAGGATGCAGGCTTAGCTCTCTTGGCCCTTGTAGCCCGGGTATAACTGGTAGGTACTGCCTTTATGTTAGGAGGAGGCAATGGCACCCCACTCCAGTACTCTTGCCTGGAAAAATCCCATAGATGGAGGAGCCTGGTAGACTGCAGTCCATGAGGTCGCTAAGAGTCGGACACGACTGAGCGACTTCACTTTTAATTTTCACTTTCATGCACTGGAGAAGGAAATGGCAACCCACTCCAGTGTTCTTGCCTGGAGAATCCCAGGGACAGAGGAGCCTGGTAGGAGGCCATCTATGTGGTCGCGCAGAGTCAGACACGACTGAAGTGACTTAGCAGCAGCAGCAGCCTTTCTGTTAAATACCTACTGCACATTTGAGCACCCCAAGGCCAGCCAGAGAGAGGGGCAGAGCTGGGAGCGGAAGCAGGCGGACCATTCCAGAATCCTGGCTCCCGGGCTCCGCTGTCCTCTCGCCTTCCGGGCCTCAGAAGAAAGGGCAGCCAGCAAGGACCTCCCTGTACTTCATGCCACACCAGCGTCCCCATACTTCCTGCCCCAGCCCCACTCTACCCCCTGCCAGTCTCTCTCTATTCATCTCCCCTCTGGCCTCATCTCTAGAAAAGCAGCACTCGCCACCTATGACCCCCCAACTCCAGTGACCTTCCTCTCTTCCCCTCTCTCCCCCGTGCAGCTTCTCACAGGCACCATCTACTCACTGGTCTACACTCCAGCCTCATCACCTCACCCTTCCCCACCCTACTCCCGGTCTGTCCCTCCACTCCACAGCTCAGGTCCCCGCAGCGGTCCCCTCACCAGCATTTGGCTTGAGACCCCTCCCTTCTGGAGCCCCTCCCCCCACCTCTGCCTGGAGACTGAGCTCCAAGAGCGGCAGAGACGTGGTCCAGCTCCAGCCAATAAAGTGTCACAAAGCTGTCCCTCCCGTGAGGCTTTGGGAAGGTGGGGAGGCAGGGGAAGGGGGGCTAGAAGCCTCCCTGGGTTGACAGGCCCCACTGAGCTTTGGGGGCTAGATGCCTCTAAGCCAGGGGAGGAGGAGGAGGAGCACCAGGTGGGCTGGGTCCAGTCTGGCCCCCTGGGCGGTCCCCGCCCACTCCCCAGCACCGCCAGATGGGTCAGACTATGGTTGACTGGCCCCTCACCTCTCCTCTCCCCGCCACCCCCTCCCCGACCCCTGCCCCCAACCCACACGCGGCGTTACAAAGAGGCCAGCTCCACCAGGTTAATCATTCCTGCAAACACAGACCATGGGCGGGCGCAGTCTTCACATATCTGTGGGGCTGTCATGTGGAGCGGGAACAGGGATGAGGGGGTGGCAGAAGAAGCTGAGGGGGGCCAGGTTTCAGAGGACAAGCTGTGTTGGGGGTGGGGGCAGGTCATCGCCCTGTGCCTCCAAGTGGGCAGCCACACTCGGGGCAAGCTTTGCCAGCATAATCCCATACACTGAGGGCTTTCCCTCAGGCAGTCTTGCTCATCCCGTCAGGATAGTTATGACTGCCCCTTTTTATAGGCAAGGAAACCGAGGCCCAAGGCCGTTCAGCAGGTCTGTGGCAGAGTCTGGGCTGGAGCCCAAGTCTCCTGTCTGGAGGGAGGAAAAGAGAAGAGCCGAGAGCCTTGCAGCTGATACACTCACCCGGGAGTCACAGACAGGATAGCGCTGTCTATACCCGCTAGCCTGGGTCAAAGGAAGGGCCAGAGCATCTAGACAGAGAGTGAGCCTCCTGTCCACAGCAGTATTCAAGCAGCTTTTGTTGGCTAATTACATGACTACACTTCCCCACAGCCCTTTCAGACTCAGATTCCAGGATGCCAGGATTTCTTTAGGAGACGGAAGATGAGAGAGTAGGAACTGCTGATTTATTACCAGAGCCCCGGGCACAGGGCACAAGCTTTACAGGGATCATCTTGTTTCACCCTCACCATAATCCAGGAGGTCTTTTCATCCCCATTTTCTACACAGGGAAACTGAGGCTCAGCGACACAAAGTGACTTGCCTAGGTCGCACAGAGTTAGTAAGTGGCAGGAGCAGGGCTGACACCCAGGTTCGTGAGCCCGACTTCGTGCCCCTGCACTGGACCACCCTCAGGACAGCTCTAGTTCCCTCGTGCCCAGCGCTGGACCATGCTGGGCTGCCAGGAGGTAGGAAGAGGGCTCTCGGGGGTGTCGCTACGTTGGGGACCCTGTGTAATCCACAAGGGCACAGCCCTTCAGTGTTTAACAACTTCCCTGTGGTCTCCAAGAAGGAGGCAGGGAGGCTGGATGGAGAGTGTGAGGCTCAGGGAGGGTCGTGCTAGACTCTGGACCTAGCAGCATGTGGTCAGGACAGTATCAGGACTCACTGTAGCCTGAGCCTTGTAGCCCATGATATGGGAGCTGGGGTGGCCCAGAACCACCTGGGCTTGGTGGCCCTGAAGTCCAGCATCCCTGACTGCATACCCAGTGTAGAGGCCAAGGAGACCACTTGCTGAGAAGGATAGCAGTCAAGAAACAGGGGCAAAGAAAGAGGCCTGGAGTCAAAAAGACTAGGTCCCAGCCCTGGCTCAGTGCCTCTGTATGCTGTGTGACCTTGGTCCAGGCCCCTGCCCTCTCTGAGCCTCCATGTGCTTACCTACAACACAGGACTGATGGTCAGAGGATACGATTGAGAGTGTCAGGGAGGCCCCTGATCCAAGGTTACTGCTTGCTGACCTCAGTCCCTGACCCCATGGTCTCTGAAGCCCCACCTGACCTCTGGGCCACTCAACAGCAGAAGTCTGGCCCTGAGCAGGACAGACCCCAGCTGCCCCCGTTCAGTGCCCCAGGACCAGCCCTCTGCCCTGACCCCCACACCTACCAGCAGGATGTCGGCAACCACCGCCCAGTTGCAGGACAGGAGCAGCTCCCCAAGGGCCAGGAACACCTGTGGACACAGGGGGTCAGGAGGAGGCTCCCTGGGTTTCAGTCACCAGCCCCTCCCCGCGGTGTCTTCCCATCTGTGCAGGGGGAGACTAGTCTGCACACAGGAAGCCCCATCGAGACTTCCTGGGATGGGTGAGGTCTGCGACTGCTATCCCGGTGGCAGCAGCCTCCAGTCATGGTTAGTCCCTAAGTCATGTCAGACGCCTGCAACCCCACAGACTGTAGCCCACCAGCCTTCTCTGTTCATAGGATTTTCCAGGCAAGAATACTGGAGTGGGTTGCCATTTCCTTCTGCAGGAGATCTTCCTGACCCAGGGATCAAACCTGCATCTCCTGCACTGACAGGTGGATTCTTTATCACTGAGCCACCAGAGAAGCTCCCAGAGTGGGTAGACATTCCCATCTGGGCACATGGGCAGCCATGACCCAGAGAGGAGTTAGGGCCCAGGCCTGGGAAGAGCACATCCCTTGATGGACGCGCCCCAAGGCCCAGCTCACTCCCAGGCCACTTTATATTTATTTATTTACTTATTTTCATTTGACTGCACTGGGTCTTAGTTGCAGCACGTGGGATCTTTAGTTGCGGCATGCCAACTCTTAGGTGCAGCATGTGGGATCTAGCTCCCTGACCAGGGATCAAACCCAGACCCCTGCATTGGGAGCACAGAGTTTTAGCCATTGGACCACCAGGAAAGTCCCTCCCAGGCCATTTTTAAAGGTGGGGAAACAGAGAAAGGTACAGAGGCTGCTCTGGCCTTGCCCACCCCTCCCACTTTGTTCCCCTAAGGCCTGTATACACTAAGGAGGCACCTACAGCATGCCAGCCACACCACCCAAACCAGGCATCCCATCCACAGCCCCTCCCAGGCCTTCCCCTTCCCAGTTCCCTGGAGCATCACAGGGAGGTGAGCAAGGCTGAGGCAGTAAACTGTGCCCAGATCAGGGCTTGTCTGAGGTCATCAGCTGGCCAAGGACAAAGCCAGACTGAAACACGAGGCTTCTAGCCCCTGTCCGGTGCCCACCCCTGCCCTGGGCACCTATGGGGCTCGGAAAACCTGTTTGCCTGTCTGCGGGTGACTGGAGGCCGCTGTGGGCCTGTCTCCTCCAGCTCCCTGAACCCCCCACCTCGTGCCAAAGGATTAGGACAATCTTCATTCCACTCACTCAAGAAGAGTTTAATGAGGCAGGAAGAAGGAGGGGGAAAAGTCTCATTTCTTAGAGCTCCTGAGAGCTTATTGCTGGAGTGGAATTAGTCATTCCTGGAGTCACGGGGCTCTGCCCAGGGCAGCCCAGGCTCTGGCACCCAAAGGCCTACAAGCACCCAGGACAGGGGAACCGAAGGGTTACTGCCTGCCCACTGACAACACACTGGGCCTGTTTCCTTTTGTCATCTACCCGACTCTCAGCCACCTCGTAAGACCCGTACCATGACTCCCACTTGACATATGAGAAGGATCAGGCCCAGGTCACATATCACTTTCTGGTGAGCCCCTCACCCCAGTGACAAGATGAGGGACAGGAAGCTGTCAGGGGGCTGGGGGAGACTCTGAAAGGCCCAAGAAGTTGCAGTGCAGGGCGAGGCTGGTACAAGGGAAGTCAGAGGAAAGCTCAGGATGTGGAGGGCTTCCAGGTGGAGGTGGCACTGAGCAGAGCCCTGAAGGATGGGCAGGATAGGGATGGGTCTAGAAGAGTCCCAAGCCCATGCCAGGCAGAGAACCCAGTGAGCAGAGGCGAGGAGGCCAGAAGGTACCTGCCAGGCTGGGCGGGCAGGAGTGTGGCCAGGGCTGCAGAGAGAGGGTAGGACCCTCTGGGGAGGGGATGCAGCAGGGGTCTTCTCCCAGTCTCACCAGGCCTTGGCCGTCCACAAATTGGGGAACTCTTGAGGGCAGGGCAGGCCTCCTCTGGGCCTGGGCTGGGCATCCACAGGGTTAGGAATCAGGAAGTGGCTGGTGGACAAGCCCTAGGTGGGGCCCAGGCAGGCCACAGACCCGCATTCCACCTAGACAGGATCTGCCAAGCCAGCCTCCTGGGGCCACATGAAAGCGGGGACCGCTCACACCCATCCTCCCCTTGACTCCCACCTCCAGGGCCAGCCAGGCCTCTGTCCCCCTCCCCCTCTAGCTCACAGGCCGGGGTCCTACCCTCCACACCTCCTGCGCCAGCCACCCTGAGCTGCTTTCTCTGCTGGGGCTGTGTTCTACCCCCTGTCCGCCCCCCACACCCACAGGACACACTGAAATACACCTTTTCCTTCCTCCAGCTGGAGCAGGGTGGATCCTGTCCCAAAATAGAGCTGATCAGAGGGAGGCTGCAGCCACAATGGAGCTTTTCAGGCTGAACAAACCACCAGAGGAGGCCAGGTTTCCTCAGACACACCTGGAAACCCACCCCAAGCCACCAAACCCTTGTCTCCACGCGGCAGCTCTGAGGGGCAAAGAGAGGCCCGGCTAGGGAGAGGCCACCTCCTCATCCCATAATTACAGAGCCTCCTGAGGCGCCGCCTGGGCTCAGGGAGGGTCACTCCTTCAAAGAAGTGTGACCCCCTAAGAGTAGACAGCTCGGCCCCACCCTGCCACATGGGGCCACTCCGAGGAGATCACCACCCTCTGGGCCTTGATTTCTCCAGCCCCACACCCCATCAGGTGCCTCCACAGTGCCAAGAGCTTGTGCTTCTAAAGCTGGGAGAGAGATTTCCCTGGTGCTCCAGTGGCTGAGACTCCATACTCCTGGGTTCGATTCCTGGTCAGGAAACTAGATCCCACATGCTGCAACTAAAACCAGTACAGCCAAATAAATTTTTTTAAACGAGAATAAGAAATAACCTAGGAGATAACCTCAGTGGGTGCTGTTTGTGTTCTCCACAGGCTGTGTGCAAATCAGGCAAATCACCAGCAAGCTGCCCAGGTGGCTTTGCTCCTGGATGGCCCCTGTCCCCCCATCATTCTGGTCAGACACAG
Organism: Ovis canadensis; assembly: GCF_042477335.2. Lineage (NCBI taxonomy): Eukaryota > Metazoa > Chordata > Mammalia > Artiodactyla > Bovidae > Ovis > Ovis canadensis. Next base: position 33,513,524 of record NC_091255.1, on the reverse strand, counting down.
ACAGGGGGAGGCAGGGGTGGGGGTTGCTCCTCCATGCCTTGCTTGCCCTCACACCCCTCCAGACAGATTCCTGTCCATGCTGATCCTAGATGTCCCTCCCTTCTGCCCCCTCCTCCCATCCACTGTCTGGCCTGGGCCAGTCCCTCCTCCTCACCGGTTTCCCAGGCCCCAGGATCCCCCCACAACAGCAGCCCCAGAGGGGACTTCCGAAAGGGAAATCTGACTCTGCCCTCATCCCCTTAGGACCGGCACATGCTTCCCCTGCACCCTGACTCCATCCCCCAGGCCACAGGGCCTGGGAATGCCGCTGGGAGCCTGAGAAGCATGGGGCCCCGCAGTCCCTGGCCTTTTCCATCTCAGGCTCAAGAGGATTTCCCCCTCGAGTTGGGGCAGTGATGGTGAATATTTCTAGCCTGAGTCACCCCCAGCCAGAGAGGCATGCGCACACACACATATGCACTCACACAAAACCACACAAGCACGCACAGACACAAGCATCCTCAAGACCACACACACACACACACACACACACACACACACACAAGAGCTCCAACACCCATGCACACATACCTAGACCCAAAACCTGAGATGCACGTGCAAAACTCACACACCACAAGGAAACACATAAGCAGGTAACAGGGACGATGTTCCAAGTATAAAAACATGTATAGCAAGATTACCAACATTGAGGTAGGCTTGCTGGGGTGAACCTGTTGGAAAACAGCCTAGCATGTACACATGCCTGCTTGTGGTCTCATGATGTGGACAAGAAGTCACGCACACACAATCACACAGGCATACACATATGTGCGTGATAAGTCACTTCAGTTGTGTCTGACTCTTCGCATCCCTATGGACTGTAGCCCGTCAGGCTCCTCTCTCCATGGGATTCTCCAGGCAAGAATACTGGAGTGGGTTGCCATGCCCTCCCCTCCAGGAGATCTTCCTGGTCCAGGGATCAAACTTGTGTCTCTAAATGTCCCTGCATTGGCAGGCAGGTTCTCTACCACTGACTCCATCTGGGAAGCGGAAGCCCACATACGCATACACAGATACACAAATATACTCTTGGTTTTGCACTCAGGCACCTATATACACATAGACGTGCACACACTCATACCTTCACACACGTCATCACCCCTCCTTGTGTACACCTGCAGGCACATGTAGGCATGGGCAGGGAGCAGGAGGGAAGCTGGAACACCTACTCCAGAGAAGACTCAGTCCCTGTGGGGTAGAAAGGACAGTGTCTCCACCTTGGTCCATCTCACTCTTCCAACTGGATAGTCACTGACCTCTGAACTGCAAAGAATGGCTTCTAGGTGCCCCCAGGAAGGGGGAAAGCAAAGGTCTCCCAAAGGCTTATGGAGACTTGGGGAGAGCTAAGGCCGATCCTCCCCTTGCATGGGTCAACTCTTCACCCAGTGTGGCTGGGCCAGTCAGGATGCAGGTCCCCAGCACAGATTGGTCGTCAGCAAGCTGCTGGGCTGGCTGGCACACTTTGCCCCTGGGCCTGCCAGCCTGTAACGACAGGAACTGGCTCAAGGCACAAGGGTACCGTCCGGCTCCCAGGGGCCAGCAGCCTGGGAGGCAAGCAGGTGGGGAACGGGCTCCAGTCCTCCTGGAGAACTCAGCTGACACGGCGGGCTCTGCTGCGCATCCAAGAAGAGACACCTGCTAGCTTCCCGCAGGGACTGGGTCCTCAGAAGAAGGGTAGATGGGCCTCTCTGAGCCCCTCTGAGGCAGCCCCTAGCAAGTCTCAGTTACTCCAGCTCAAGATGCAAAATAAAATTATCCAAGAAGCCCCCAAGGGCCAAGTGGTAGAAGAGCCCCCCACCCAACCTGGGCTATCTGCACAGCCTACCAGTCTCGGTCGTGTACACTGAGGAGGTACCTCCTGCATGCCAACCAGACTGCCAAGACCAGGCATCCCGTCCACAGCCCCTCCCAGGCCTTCCCCATCCCAGACCCCTGGAGCATCACAGAGAGGTGAGCAAGGCTGAGTCAGTAAACTGTGCTTGGTTCTCCGCCAAGGGTGACAGCAGATCCCAAAACCAACTCTGGAACCCTCAGCTGACCCTGACCACAGCTACAGGGTGGACACACATCCTGGCTGCTCCCTGCCAAGCACCACACAAGGTTCCCTTGTTGGCACCAGACTGGCAGATGTGGGGCCTTCATCCTTGGTCCTTGCTCAGGAATCTCCAAGGCTGAGGAAGACAGCATCCCCTCCCGGATGTGAAGGCCTCAGTGACCACCATGCTGACTCTGCTTTGTCGTGGTAGCTGCAGCTCTCCTTGGGCCACTAGAGAACTCAGAGTTATAACCCAGTTTGGGCTGGAAGGAGCCTAAAGGTCATCTGGAGCAACTCCTGGGTAAAAACGCGTTCGGGTGTCCAACTCTTTGCCATCCCACGGACTGTAGCCCGCCAGGCTCCTCTGTCCATGGAATTTTTCAGGCAAGAATACTGGAATGGGTTGCCATTTCCCACTCTAAGGGATCTCCCCAACCCAGGGATCAAACCTGAATTTCCAGGGTCTCCTGCATTGGCAGGCGGATTCTTTACCACTCTGCCACCTGGAAAGTCCCCACACTACACTTGATCTCATACTACACTTGATCTTATACTACACTTGATCTTCGCTAAAAGGCTGAGAAGTCTTTTGTAAAAATGGAAGGTTGCAATTGCATCATAGACCTCCCATCCCCCAGAAGTAAAAAAACAAAACAAAACAAAACAAAAAATGCCAGGGGAAAAAAATGTTTTTCACCAAAGAAAAGAACAAAGCCTAATGAGATAAGTATTAAATATTGGCAACCAAGGCAAAAAAACCCAGATGATTCTAGGGTAGAAAATATAGCCCTTCCTAAGCTATCCCTCCCCAAAGCTATTCTCCAAAACCCCCATATCTGGAGGGAAATAAACTGAGCAGGGGTCCTTTGTTTCCACTCTTAACTGAGACCCAGTGGCAAAAGCTGCTGGGGAGAAATGGGTAGAAGTGGAGAAAGTGAATGAATGACACCAGTTACTGACTTCACGTGAGGCCCAAAAATCAGCTCCCATCCCAGAAGAGGGGATACACCCAGTCATTAAGTAGAATGAACCCTGTGATCGAGCATTTACCCAAATCCCAAATGAAAGAGCAGCGTCCAGGTGTTCTAACAAAGCCACCCCCACCTTACCTGAGCCCTGCAATTCCCTCCAGTGACAGAAAACCTAACACTCAACTCTCAAGCTGCAGCCCCTTTGGGGAAGAGAAGAGTCACAGAGAAGGCAGGAAGAGGGTCGAAGAAAACAGAGTTCCCCACACTACGTCACAGCACTTTGACATCAGAGCAGAGCTGCCCACACCCAGGCTGGGGAGAGCGAGCAGCACGTGAACTCTGCAGACATACAGAAAAAGAGAGAGAGGGGGAGGGAAGGGGGAAGGCAAGTGGGGAGGGAAGGGGGAAGAGGAATGAAGGGAGCAAGGCAGAGAGGAGGGAGGGAGGGAAGAAAGAGAAAGCAGGGAAAATGAAGGAAAAAAGGATGAGAGGCAAAAGGAAGGGGAAGAGAAAGGAGGGGAGGAAAGAAAGGAGGAGGGAAGGAGAAGGAAGGAGAGAGAGAAAGAGAGGGAACAGAAAGGTGGAGAAGGAAGAAAGAGAGGAAGGAAAAAGAACCCGACCTGGACGACAACAGCCAGGAAAAGGAGCAGGAGGAAATCGCTGATAATGGTTCCAAGCCAGTTGCGTGCTCCGTCACTTCAGTTGTGTCCAGTTCTGCGACCCCATGGACTGTAGCACGCCAGGCTCCTCTATGGAGTGCGTTGCCAGGCCCTCCTCCAGGAGATCTTCCCAAGCCAAGGATCGAACCTGGGTCTCCCTCATTGCAGGTGGATTCCTTACCACTGAGCCACTGGGGAAGCACTTGCAAACTATATTGAATATTAATTCAATAAAGAAAGAACTCAAAGGACTTCCCTGGTGGTCCAGTGGCTAAGACTCTGTGCTCCCAAAGCAGGGGCCCCAGGTTTCATCCCTCGTCAGGGAACTAGACCCTACATGCCACAGCTAAAGATCCTGCATGCTGCAATGAAGACAGAAGATCCCACATGCTGCAACTAAGATCTGGTGCAGCCAAATAAATAAATAAATAAATATTTTTTTAAAAAGGAAAAAAAGCTGGTCAGGATTCGTCAATAAGTCCAAAACTTTCAAATTAATTTGAAGTTAAACAATTCCTTCAATTTCAGTTCAATTTCTTCAGGGAAGTTCATACAAATGAATGAAACATTACATGATTCTATATATGAAATATCCAGAATAGGAAATCTATAAAGACAGAAAGTAGATTAGCAGTTACGTAGAGCTGGAATAGACAATGACTGGGGGAAATGGTGAATGATTTGTAGGACTATGGAGTTTCTTTTTTTAATAGAAAGTCCAAGAAATGCATTTACTCTGTTGTCCCTTAGGAAGTTTCTTTTTGAGGTGATGAAATGTTCTATAGTTGATGTGGTGACGATTGTAAAACTCTGCAAATATACTAAAAACCATTAAATTTTGCACTTTAAATGGGTGAATTGCATGGCACATGAATTTCATCTCAATAAATCTGTTTTTAAAATTACTGTATAGGGACTTCCCCAGTGGTCCAGCGGTTAAAGACTTTCAATGTGGGAGGCAAGGGTTCGATTCCTGGTTGGGGAACTAAGATCCCACGTATCACAAGGCACAGTCAAACAATTTTTTAAAAAGAAACGAGAAAAATTTCCATTTAACCCCAGTTTAATAAAAGTGTTTCTAAAAACATAAACCTATGTTTATACACCGAGAGACACATATAGAAGGATGGTCACATAAAAGTAGAAACAAACAGGCCAAGAAGTTAAGAGTAGCTGATTCTGGAGGATGAGAAAATGGAAAGTTGTTATTTTCTTCTTCAGGCTTTTCTGGTTTTGCTTTTTTTTTTTTTTTTAATTTTCCCCCAAATAAAAATAGAAAGGTCACTGATAGAGTGTGCTGGATTGAACTGCTGGTCTCAACGTTTTGAGTTTACTGTGGTAGCATGTGGCTGCCACACCCCTGACGTGTCAAGGGCCCCAGAGTATCATCCTCAGTCCTCTCCTCTTCTCTATTCAAGCTCAGGCCCGTGCTGATTTCATTCAGCCTCATGGCTTTAAATAACCGGCCTAGACCTCTCTCCCGAACTCCAGACTCTATATATTTCCAACTGCCCCTTAACATCTGCAGGTGAATGTCCCAAAAGGCACCTCAAATTCAAAATGTCTAAAATTGAACTCCTAATCCCACTCTTTTCAAAAGCAAAAACCAAAAAAACAACTCAGCACCTCCATCTCAGTAAATGGCAGCTCTGTGTTTCCAACGGCTCAGGCCAAAAACCCTGGAGTCGACCTTTCTCTCATCCTTTTCTCTCACACCCCACACTGAACCCATCAGGAAATTCTGTTGATTCTACTTCCAAAACACACCACAAATCTGATCACTTCTTCACACTTCCGCTACAACCAGCCCAATCCAAGCCATAGGCATCTCTTGCCTGTATTATTGGAAAGTCTGATAATGGATTTTCCTATCTCTTATCTGTTTCATTTTGTTATCACAACAGCCAGGAAGACCTTGTTAAGCCACATGCTAGGCAGTTACAAGTGAAAATGGAAGTGCTGGTTGCTCAGTTGTGTCCTACTCCTTGCGACCCCATGGGCTTTAGCCTACCAGGCTTCTCTGTCCATGGAATTCTCCAGGCAAGAATACTGGGGTGGGTTGCCATTTCCTTTCCCAGGGGATATTCCCAACCCAGGGATCGAAGCAGATTCTTTACTGTCTGAGCCACCAGGGAAGCCCAGGTAGTTAGAAAAAGTCCCCAGCTGGGACTTCCCTGGTGGTCCAGTGGTTAAGACTCCATGCTTCCACTGCAGGGTGCATGAGTTCAATCCTTGGTCAAGAAACTCAGAGCCTGCATGCAATAAATAAATTTAAAAAATTAACAAAACACTTCCCAGTGAATCATGCTTCTTGGTATTCACATCCTTGTACAGTCCTCTCCCAAGGGGAAAACTGGGGCAGCTTTACCCTTTGCTTCAACCAATGCAGTAAGGCAGCAGTGATGCTCTGCTCTTCCTGGCATAAGCCTTAAGAGACTTCACGGCTTCCGTGCCTGCTTTCTGAGAACGTGGCCCTGAGACCACAATGGAAGCAACGGGTTTGGGCCAGTGGAGGTTGAGAGACTGAATGGAGGAGCCCCAGCCAACCACCAGACACGAATGAGATCGGCTTGGAGGTTCAACCCAGTCTTCCAGTTAAAGGCAACTATGGAGTGAGCTATGGGCTGGTTCCCAGCCATGAACCCATCCAGCCAACTCACAGAATCATAAGAATAAATCATTAACTGAAGCCACTAAATGTTATGGTGATTTGTTACTCGGCAATAGCTAACTGATACAAACCATCAGTCAGAGCATCACCTCTGAGCTAGAAATCTTCTAATGGCTTCCCATTTCACTTAAATTGGAAGCCAAAGTCATTCGATGTACAGGGCTCCATACAATCAGCAGCTCCCCTCCACCCCTACCATTCCCTCTGACCTCATCTCCTCTGCTCTACCCTGGTTGGACCCTTTCCAACTGCGTTTCCTAGAAGACACCAGTATGCTTCCCCCGCCCAGGGCCGTTGCACTTGCTGTTTCCTCTGCATGGAGGGCTCTCCCCACCTCTACCCCCATATCTACATGGCTCCTTCCCTCACTGGCTTCAGGTTCCCGCTGAAGCATCACCATCTCAGTGAGGCCTCCCTGACCTCCTGGCACAGCCCAGTCCCTCTTCTTGTCCACTCTCTACACTCTGTTCTTTTCCACAGAACTCAGCCCCATCGAACTCACCATTTATTTTACATATTTTTTAATTTTTTTTTTTTTTTGGCCACATGCACAGCATATGAGATCTTAGTTCCCCAACTAGGGATTGAACTCACGCCCCCTGCATTGGAAACATGGAGTCTTAACCACTGGACCACCAGGGAATCCCCTATTTTACATCTATTTTGTTGCACACATATTTTTGCCTGTTTTGTTCAATGATGCACCCTCAGAGCCTAGAACAGTGCCTGGCACACAAGATATGCTTGGGAAATACTGGGTAAGTGAGAGAGCTTCATTTCTGCTCATCCTGGCTAGGACCTGCCTTGCAGCCACCTCGCCATGCCCCCAGCTCTGCTCCCTCAGCCCGTGAAGCCCAGCAGGATGTAAGGGTAAAGACCGCCCACTCCTAGGCTTCTCACCTGTGAGACGAGAAGAGCAGCACAGAACCAGAGACGACCTGGGCAGGGGTGGGGGTACACCCGTGGGGCTTCGTGGCTGTGCGTGCCCAGATATAGCTCACCATAATGCTGGATAGCAACGGGACCCAGGGCTCAGTGAAGGATGAGCCTCTGGGCCACAGAGCAGACTATTTTCCCAAAACAGCCACTGCAGTATTTCCACGTGCTCTTTCAGATCACTACTAGTCTCCACCAAAAAGAGTAAATCCATTCTCTCTCCCTTTGAATCTGAGCAAGAAGTTGTGGCTCCAATGAAGAACAGAACGCAGTGAAAGTGGCGCTCTGTAACTTTCCAGGGTGTGTCATCAAAGACTATACAGCTTCACCTGGCTCTCTCAAAACTCTAGTCCTTGGAAGCCAGCCACCATGTTGTAAGCAGGCCCCAGCCACATGGGGAGGTCATGGGCAGCTGCTCTAGCCAGTAGCTCCAGCTAAGGCCTCAGCCAACAGCCAGCATCAAGCATCAGCCCTTAGCCTTTGACATCCAGCTCCCACCCCTTCAGCCTAGCTAACCCCAAGTGGTAACAGATATGTTACCCTCTCCCCCAACCTTGTCCAAACTACAAAGTCAAGAGCAAAATAAGTGCTCTTATTTTTTTAAACCACTAAATTCCATTACGTATCTATAGTAACTAGAACTGGCCCCAAGGTTCATTTATCTATTCAGTTAAACCAAGGGGAAAGTACTAGCACTCCCATTTTATAGCCGAGAAAATCTAGGCTCAGCAAGGTCGAGATCTTGCCCTAACTCACACAGCTAGGTGGTGAAGAAGCAGGAAGAGGTTCAGGTCTTTCAGATGCCTCGATGCATGCTTGTTGCCATCCCCCAATTCCAGCTCCTCCCTCTGGACCACAAAGCCCACCTAAGGGGGTACTGCCAATGTTCAACCAGCTACCAAACCAGCGATGATGGAGTTCCTACCCTGAGCTCAGTCCCTCCACTGAATACAAACCCCTTCTCCTCTGAAGGGCAGCGGCTCTGGGAAGAAGGCCAAGGAAGAGGGTGTGAGCCAAGACCTGCTGTGCGCGTCTGGATCCCAATTAACAGCCGAGAAGTCAAGTTTCCCTGCCAAGGGGACTGGAAGGAGGGAAGAGAAGGAACCCTCTGCTCCTGCAGGTGGGCCGCAGGGCACAGGCTCCCCCACAGAAGGCCCCAGACCAGACTTTAGATGCTCAGGAAACCTCATCACCGTGAAACATGACAGCACGACTTGGCCCTATTTCAGCAAACTGGGGACAAGCACGCCCACGATGCTTCCCCAAACCCTTCCTTCCAATGCGATGCAGCCACAAAAGCAGTGGGAGAGAAGCTCTATGCAGCTGCAGACACGTGTACACACATCCCACACGACTATCTGCTTGCCTGGATACACATGAATGCGCACACTCACACACAGACATGTATGCAAAACAGCACCCTTAGACACACTCATACACACTGTTCATACATACACGGAGCATACATGTACATGCAGTATGCACAGAGCCTGACTGTACGGGTACACAGAAATGGACACACTTGAACGTACATATATCCGCATTCATATTCACAGACCTGCATACAGTCACACTTAGACGCATGCACACACCAGCACACACGCCCACATTCCTGTGGGCCTTCCCAGGAAGCCCCATCAATTTCCCCTGGAGCCTATCAATTTCCCCAGGGCTGGCAGAGACAGTACAGGAAGAACTGTGGTTCCTTCAGTCTGAGAAGGTGAAGGATGGATGGCGGGGTGGATGGATGGATGGGTGTATGGAAGACACTCAAGTGACTTCCTATTTTGAAGCCAATTCGTCAGCCCCCTTTGGCCACCCTTTCTGATACTGACCCACATAGGTCTCCAAAACCTACTAACAATCCTTCACGGTGAACTGCAGCCAGTTCCCACCCTCTGAAGTTTCAGGGGTGATGTCATATCCAGGGACTTCAGACTTGTGTACTCAACTCCACTAACACCTCTACTTGGATGTCAACCTCCTGCCACAAACTCAGAAGGTACCAAACCAAGCTGCTCATCTCCCCCCAGATTCCATTGTTCCTGCCTACTTTCCTATCTCAGTTAATGGCCTCTTTCTCCTTCCAGCTACACAGGCTAACATCCTAGCACTCGCCTTTGAGTCTTCTTTCTCTCACACCCCATACTGAATCCATCAGGAAATTACGACGGCTCTGCCTTCAAAGTGTATCTATAACCCAACCGTTTCTGACCACCCTGACACTTCTGCTCTTGCACTCTCCACCCTCATGGGAAGTCCATTCTCAGCACTGAAGTCAGAGTGATTTCACTGACAGAAGTCAATGGCAGAAGAACAATAGAGAAAGTCAATACAACCACTGTTGGCCACCAAACTGACCAACCTTTAGCTACACTGACCAAGGAAAAAGGCAAGGAGACTCAAGTTACAAAGATCACAAATGAACATTACTACCAACCTTACAGAAATTAAAAAGATTATAAGAGAATACAATGAACGAAATTCCTAGAAAGATGCAAACTACCAAGACTGGCTTAAAAAGAAATAAAAAGCCTTAATTGACCAATAACAAGTAAATATTGAGTCAGTAATCAAAAAAACGTGCCACAAACAAGAGCCCAGAACCAGATGGCTTCACTGGGGAATCTGAACAAATGTCTAAAGATGAATTAACACAAATCCTTCACAAACCCTTCCAAAAAATAGAAGGGGAAGAAGCGCTTGTCAACTCATTCTATGAGACCAAACAAAGATATCGCAAGAAAACTACAAACCAATACTTCTTATGAATGGAGATGCAAAAGTCCTCAGCAAAATACTAGCAAGCCAAATTCAGCAACATATAAACATGATTTTACACCATAACCAAGAGAGGATTTATCCCAGGAATGCAAGGTTGGTTAAACACACAATCAATGTAACATACCACACTAATAAAATAAAGGACAAATGGCATGACCATCTCAACAGATGCAATAAACATGAGCCAGACCACCTGCTCCTTAACACAAAACTTCAACTCACTCTCAGTAAAAGCCACCTCGACCCAACGCCCACATGGCCCAACAAGCTTTGTCCCCATCACCTCTCTGTCCTATTCTCCTTTCTTCACTCCACACTAGCCACAGTGCCCTTTCTGTTGGTCCCTAAACCTACCAGATACACTCCTGCCTCAGGGCACTTACAGTTGCCATTCCCTTTGCCTGGCACACTGTTTCCCGAAATATCCCATAATTCACCATATTGTGAATTTTACTTATATATCTTACCTGTTAGCTATCTCCGCCAACTAGAATGTGAACTCCTTAAGAACAGAGCTGTTTTTGGCTGTTTTATTCACTGATATATCTGCAGTATTTAAACCAGCATGCCACTTGGTAGGCACTCAATAAATAGTTGTTTAAAAAGAATGAATGGACAACAATAGCTGGTCACTCAACCATTCACACAGTGAGCAATGATCACCCCACACCACCCCCACCTGCCTGACACCATGCTTTGAGCTAGGAGGGCTGAGAAAGATCAAAGGGCCCAGCTGGGAGGGGCGATCAGAGCATATGTAACCAGAACCTGAGGAAGACAGTGCTGAGGAGCGGCGAGGATGGAGAGAGAGGGCAGGACCTAGCCGTGAGCGATGGCTCCATGGAGAGACGGTGCTCCAGTCAATCCGTGAGGGCCCAGAATGATTCAGGCACATGGAGAAGGGGAGGAGTAGAGAGAGCAGATGGAGAGTCCAGATGTAGGGAGCAGGGGGCATGTCCTGGGAACCAGGTGGGGAGCTGCATGGAATAAGGCTACTAAGGGTATCAGGGCCATCCATGAGGAGCCTGGAATGCCAGGATGAGGAGTCAGACTTAGTTTTCCCGGAGGCGCCAAGGGGCCATGCAAGGCTTCTGAGCAGGAAAGGTCCGTGGTGTCACTCTGGCAGTGCGAGAAGAACAGGTTGTGGTGGGGGAGCAGGAAGACAAGGAGACCAGGAAGCTGGCTTCTTGGGACAGTCCCAGAGAAAGACAGCAAGGTATGAGCCAAGACAGGACAGAGTGGACCAAGAGAACGGGGCAGAGGCTGCCCCAGTGGTAAAGACTCCACCTGCCAGTGCAGGAGACACACGGATTCAGTCCCTGATCCAGGAAGATTGCAGGTGCCGCGGACCAACTCAGCCCACGGGCCACAACTACTGAGCCTGTGCTCCACACAAGAGAAGCCACCGCGATGAGAAGCCCACGCACGGCAACCAGAGCGTAGCCCCCGCTCACCACTAGAGAGAAGCCCGCACAGCAACGAAGACCCAGCACAGCCACAAACAGATAAATCAATAGAAATTACTTTTAAGTCCATTAAGGAGATAAATTTACAAAAAGAAAAAAGAGAAGAGGGGCGGTTTGGAGGTGTTAGGGTTTGTGACTTGTGTTAGTGGGCAGGGGTGGGGTGTGGGGAGGTTGGGGGGAGCTGGAGCCTGAATCTCGGGACCTTAGGAGCACAGAGCCATGGACGTGGCCGGGGGGCGCCTGGTCAGGGCGTCCAGAGGGAACCACACCACTTCTGGAAGGCTGAGAGTTCTGGGGATCCCGTCCAGCCCCTGCAGGAGCCACAGGGAGGAGCAGGTTCCCAACACAGGAGGGTGGACGTGTCCCAGACCCGCCCACCTTCCTGCCCCTCAGCCCCTCACGCCCCAGGGCAGGCCCAGAGAAGAGACTCTCCAGCTGGCTTTGTCAGCCAAGACGCAGTGTCATTTCTGGATGAGCCATCCCGCTCTGGAGATGCGCCAGGCTACGGAGGGGGACAGCTGTGTCCCCGCAACACAGCCAAGGAGCCACTTCCCAGAGCCAAGCAAGACAGTGGCAGAAGCAGAGCTGGCAGGGGCTCCGTGGGCCCAGCCAATGCAGAGACAGGCCTTCAACAGGGCCTCCATCTGCCCAGGGCCGCCGCCTCCCTGCAAGGTCAGGCTCATTCAGTCCCCACCAGCTGGAGATGATGATCCCAGTCACGCTCTCGGCCAATAAGCACTAAGGCATTTATTAGGCTGGCTTGGTGTATGCCAGCCTCTGTTTCTCTCCCACGGGGGTGACAAGGGTCAATGTGGCATGAAGGACATAGACTTTGGAGCCTGCGGGGGCAGAGTTAGAGGCTTATCTGTCTCATTGTTGGTGCGGCCGTCTCTGGGCCTCAGTTTTCCCATCTGTTGAGTGGGGATAAGAAAAACCCTTTCCAACAAGGGCATATGGTGGTGGTGGGTTCGTTGCTAAATCGTGTCCGACTCTTGCGACACTATGGTCTATAGCCTGCCAGGCTCCTCTGCCCATGGGATTCTCAGGCAAGAATATTGGAGTGGGTTGCCATTTCCTTCTCCAGGGACAAGGGCATGATAAGGACCAAATAAGAGCACATGCAGGCGGGAATGCTAACAGAACTTGTCTATTTCCCAGGAATTTCAGTGGAAACCCAACCAAAGCTGAGGATGCTGGTGAGAAACACTCATACCTTAAAGGAGGTGCCACCTACCAAGGACAGTACAGGGCATTATATCTACCCACTTTGGTCTAGCTTATGACACTCCTCCAGGCAAATATTCTACATTTAATTTTAAATAGAGAAGAAGATAAAAGACTGAGACTTTCCCTGCATACTTTTAAACTAGAATAATACAGTAGAAGAATCATTTTTAGAAGAAGTGAGGTCCCATTATCTCCAATCAAAGCATTAACTAGGAGGGATTTCCCTGGTGGTCCAGTGGCTGAGATTCCACGCTCCCACTGCAGGCGGCCGGGGTTTAATTGTTGGTCAGGGAACTAGATCCTGCATGCCAAAACTGAGATCCCATGTGCTACAGTGAAAACCCAGTGCAGTGAATAATTTTTTTTTTAAGCATTAACCAAGAGCTCAAAGGACACACTTTAGAGTCGGAAAAGCTTAGGCTCAAATCCTAGTTTTCTACCCCTTCCTAGCTGAGGCTCTTAGTATGCCTTAGTTTACTCATCTGTTAAATGGGAATATCAGAGCTTCACCTGGAAGGAGTGATAAATATAACATTTGGGAAGACCTGGCACAGTGTCAGCCTATGCGAAACAGGAGTTCCCTACCCACCGCAGCCCACTCCCACCTCTGAAAGGGCCCTCACTTACATAGGAGGCCAGGAGGGTGGTCGGCGCCAGGATGAGAGCCAGGTAGAGGCAGGGGGCTGCAGCAAGCAAGCTGGCAGCACAGATGAGGGGCTCAGCCTGAGGGTTGATTTTCTTGTACCTCCTTGAAGTCTCTGCTCCCAGGATGACCCCAATAATGCCAGTCACAACAGTCAGTGCCCCGAAAATCAGGCTGATGGAAAAGAGCAGAGGGCTTGGTCAGCGGTGGGATCAGGATAGGGGTCCAGCCACCTGCCCTCCAGTGCCTGACCTGGTATGTGTGTGCGTTCAGTCATGTCCAACTCTTTATGACCCCATGGACTGTAGCCAGGCTCCTCTGTCCATGGATTTCCCCAGGCAAGAATACTGGAGTGGGTTGCCATGCCCTCCTCCAGAGGATCTTCCAGAACCAGGGACTGAACCCATGTCTCCTGCGTCTCCTGCATTGCAGGCAGATTTTTTACAGCTGAGCCACATGATCTGGTACCTGCAGGGCATGTGGCTGTGGGCTTCTTCCCCTCCCTCCTAACATGGGTCCTTGGGACCCTGCTCAGGGATCCATGTACTCCCCTACCCTTCCCACCCCCTTTCCTGCCTCATCCTTGGGACTTCACTGGCTGTGTGGGAGACGTTTCCAGCACTCCAGCACCCAGCCTGTCTCATCACCAGCAACCTCCTGCACTGTCTCAGCACTGAAAACTGCCCCACTCAGAAATCTTAATTCTACAGTCCCACTCTAGCCCCAACCTCCTTGCCTTCCAGCCCCAAATACTAATGGGATGGAGATAAGTGAACATTTACTTATAGAGCTCCAATGATACTGGCTGGATGTGAGAGTTGGACTGTGAAGAAGGCTGAGCGCCGAAGAATTGATGCTTTTGAACTGTGGTGTTGCAGAAGATTCTTGAGAGTCCCTTGGACTGCAAGGAGATCCAACCAGTCCATTCTGAAGGCGATCAACCCTGGGATTTCTTTGGAAGGAATGATGCTGAAACTGAAACTCCAGTACTTTGGCCACCTCATGAGAAGAGTTGATTCATTGGAAAAGACTCTGATGCTGGGAGGGATTGGGGGCAGGAGGAGAAGGGGACGACCGAGGATGAGATGGCTGGATGGCATCATGGACTCGATGGATGTGAGTCTGAGTGAACTCTGGGAGAACGTGATGAACAGGTAGGCCTGGCGTGCTACGATTCATGGGGTCGCAAAGAGTCGGGCATGACTGAGCGACTGAACTGAACTGAACTGATGATACTGGCACTCACCTGGGAATTTTACACTTCTTGATTCCATCCTTCACTCTCTGTCTCTGAACATCCCTCAAGTAGCCCTTCCTTACTTCACTACCTTTCCCATCTACTCTTGGGCCCACTTCCACTCCACTTGGTCCCTCTTGCAGCTTCTTTCTGTAGAAACGTCATTCCAAGACAACCTCCATACAGGTCTCCAGAGGATGCTTTCTAGGACACCAATCTGACCATGTACCTGCCCAGCTCCTGTCTAAAATTCTCCACCAGCTCTTAAATACCCAACAGATTTGATTCCAGTTCATTGTGGTGTACATGACCCTTCCTGATCTGACCCTCAGTGACCTCAACCCCAAACCCCAATTCCATCTTCCTCAACCCCTAGACTTGTTTCTGTCCCCACTTCATATCTTTATTCCTTCATCCAGAACACCCTTCACTGATTTTTCTATTTACCAAACTCCTATATATCCTTCAAGACCCATCACAAATGTCTTCTCTTTGGGGATGCTTTCTCCTGTCCGTTTGCTGATTCATTCACTCTTTCAGTTACTATAGCACCTTCTGCGTCTCTATCATCAAGATCACTCACTAGACTGTGAATTCCTGGAGAACAGAACCAGGCTTGGTTTACTTTCTTGACTCTAGGCTGGGAGCATAGAGTCTGGAACAAGTGATATATGTTAAGCAAATGGCTCACTAATCTCTCCCAGAAGTTCCCAAGTGAACAGGTGAGGAAGGTGAGGTTAAAAAAGGTCAAGGCCAAGACTACCCAGCTAGTAAGTGACAGAACCAGGATCTGAATATACATCTTCATCCTGCTGGTCCATCCTAGCCCAAAGGATGGACCCAAGCCTCCTTTGAAAGGCAAAGGGATGCTGAGACTGACTGGTGTGAACTCTTGAAAACAACAAATGTAACTAAGACTTTTCCAGCTCTTAACTGGCTTCCTGTCATCCTCAAAGCTCCCGGCCAGCACTGCAGCACTGGCCCCTGCTGACCTGTGTAACCTCCCTTCTTTTCTCCCTCCCTCCCTCTGCACAAATGATTGAGAATTCTCTAAACTTACCCTACATTTTCCAGCTTCCCTGTCTCGGCCCACACTCTTCCCTCTTCCTGGACCACCCCCCCCTCCCGCCACCAACCATTCTCCACCTGGCCAGGGTCCTCTCCCAGCGCCACACCTCTCCAAAAGTGCCAGGTGCCTGCCATGACCTCCCTGGCTCCCACCGAGGCGTAAGAACATAACAGATGCAAGACCGTGGTTACTGACAAACTGAATGTCACCAAAAAAAAATCTCCAGAGAAGACAGGGACCTGCCTGAGGCCACACAGACCCACACCAGCAAAACCAGGGGCTCCTGGCTCTCTTCCTACTGAACAAAGCATGTGTGTCCTTAGGCAGCTTAAAGGTGCTTAACCAAACCTTCCTAGGCTTCCAAGCTGTACCAGGCTCCAGCTCAGCCCAGTCAAGTGACCCCGAATCCAGACGAATGCTATCTGCCTCTGAGTCTTGGTCTGAGCCGAACTTGGCAGGTTCTCAAGACCTTTCCAAGACTCAGGATTGATTATTCGGACAAATGATTTAGATGTGGCCCCCCTAGAGCCCCTGATCAGACGGGTGGACAGAGGATACACCTACCACAAAGTGTCCCCACCCCCACATCGCAGCCCCAGAATCAGACTCTCAGAGCCAAGAGGGTCCTCAAGGCCTGCAAGTTCTGTGCTGATCCCCTGTACAGTGGCCCAGGCAAGCAGCTATCCAATGCCTCCTTACATGACCCCAGGGGTGTGAAACTCAGTAGCCCCTTGCTGCCCCTTCCGTCTGGGCTCTGGATGTTGGAAGTTTTCCCTCTGGCTGAGCTAGAATCCTGCGTACTGTGGCTTCCTGCTCCCATCCAACCCTTACCCGAGGGCTTAGCCTAAGGAGGGTGTATGAACAGGTAAGTTCTGGGGACTTCCCCAGTGGTCCTGTGGCTAAGACTCCACGCTCCCAATGCAGCAGGCCTGAGTTCAATCCCTGGTCAGGGAACTAGATCCCATATGCCACAACTAAGACCCGGCACAGCCAAATAAATAATATTTAAGAAAAAAAAAAAAAAGCTAAGATCTATGCAAAACCAGGGCTTTCTACCCATCCTGGGGTAAACTAAACAATGCCCCCACCCAAGACATCTATGTCCTAACTTTTGGAACCTGTGACTGTTCCCTTGTATGGGCAAAATAATCTTTGTGGATGTGACTATATTAATGTTCTTGAGCTAGAGAAATTTTCCTCCACTTTTTAGGTGGGTCTTTCAGTGCAGCTTCAAATGTCCTTATAAGAGGGAAGCAGAGGGAGATATGAGACTGAAGGGGACAGGCAATGTGACCAGGAATGCAGCGATGCGGCCTCAACCAGAGGCCGTCCACAGGCACCAGAAGCGGCACCGGAGGAGGCTTTCCGAGAGCCTCTCGCGGGAGCATGGCCCTGCTGAACCTGGTTTTGACCCAGTGAAACCATTCCGGACTTCTGGCCTCCAGGACTATGGGAAACATTTCTGTTGCTCGAAGCTACTGAGTGTGTGGACATTTGGTCCATCAGCCCTGGGACCCAAACACTAACTCCCATGTCAGTTTCTCACTCAGGTTCTGGGAAGGAGCCAAGTCAGAGGAAGAGGCTGAAGCAGAGAAAGGGGAAATCACGGGCCCAGGAATGCACAGCCAGTGAATGCCTGAAGTGGGATGGAGTCCTGGCTTATTTTTCCACTGTTTCAAGCTGCTGGGGGACTTTTGGACTCAGTCTTTGCCTCTAGGGAGATAAGAATCTAGCTGTAGAGCCAGGATAAACATCATAATATCCTGGGACTTCCCAGGCGGTCCAGTGGTTAAAATTCTGCACTTTCACTGCAGGGGCATGGGTTCAGTTCCCTGGTTGGGGAACTAAATCCCCACACGCCATACAGTGCAGCCAAAAAAAAATCACAATCTCCTTTGGTGCCTCAGTTTGCTATCTGTAAAATGGGACAACCTCATGCTTCAGGTCCCTCTGAAGCAAGGCTGCCTAGAAATCCCACTATTCCCTAGGTCCCACAGAAACCTCACTCACCCCCAAGTGCCTTCTGGACCCTCACAGTGGCCCAAGGGCGAGAAGACAGGGAGTAGGGCCCGGAGAGGACAAGGGAACGGCCTGTGGCCACTCAGCAGCAAGAGCTCTGCCTGAGCTAGAACCAGGCCAGTGGGCCCCCGAGTCCTGGTGTCCACCCAGAGACTGAGTCTTGGGACTCAGAACACCAAGAACTTCCCCATCAAGAGCCCAGATGTTGGGAACGTCCCTGGCAGTCCCATGGTCGAGACTCCACGCTTCCATTGCAGGGGGCATGAGTTCGATCCCTGGTCAGGGAACTAAGGTTCTGCATGCTGGCTGTGTGGCCAAAAAAGAGCAGACATGTCCCTCACCTGTCCGGGCTGTTGCACGGCTCCCGAAAGCAGGGAAGGAGCAGCCCGTGCACCACACGGGCCTCGAACAGAAACTTGGGGGCCCAGAAGCCCAGAGCTCCAGTCACAAAGGCCATGGCTGTCACCCCAAGCGTCGACCACACAAAACTCCAGCTGAAAGAGAAAGTGGATGAGACAGAGGACAAGATGGTTGGATGGCATCACCGACTCAATGGACATGAGTTTGAGCAAGCTCTGGGGAGACAGTGAAGGACAGGGCCGCCTGACGTGCTGCAGGCCATGCGGTCGCAGAGTTGGACATGACTGAGTGACTGAACAACAAGGAAAAGTGCTCTGGATGGAGCTGGCAGAGGGCTGGGGCTCTCGGAGCCTGTCTGCTCCCTTCCTCCATCTCCTGGGCACTCAGGTGATCCCTGATCCTCCACCAACACCCCCTAAGCAGCCTGCCTGCCCGTCCCACCTCCACACCTTCGCTCCCGCTCTGCCTTCCTCCCTTTTCTCTGAGGACCAAGTCTCCCCCACCAGAGCGACCCAAATCCAACATCACATTCTCCAGCAATCTGTCCCTCTCCCCTGCCCTCCACTCGGCTCATGGCTCTGTAACAAAGAAGTGGCGTCCGGTCCATGCCCCACATTATGGTAAATTATGAGACCTGGGTAGGTGACCCCCCACCTACCTCCCCAGCCATGCCTGGAACAGAGGAGGGGTGCTCTCCCATGAGGCTCAGAGAGGTGAGCGTTATACACTCGGGCATCTTCCCAACAACCTGAGAAGCCGGCAAAGCTACAGAACCATGTCTGCTGAATAAATGAGGGGAGTGAGGCTCCAAGTCTCAGGTCACTCAGGGATAAGGCAGTGGCAGAGCCAAGGCCGGAGCTCCCTCCCTCCCAGCCCAAATTCTGTCTCATGGCAGGCAGAGGGAGGCCTCTGAGTGGGGGAGTGACATCTCAGCTGGTGACAAAGAACTCAAAGGAAGAAGAGGGCTGTGAACACTGCTGGGGCAGGCAGGGAGGGCTCCCTGGAGGCGGAGGTGGGGGGCGGTGATGCTGGGGCGGGCAGGGAGGGCTCCCTGGAAATGGAGGGAGGGAGGGTGGTGATGCTGGGGCGGGCAAAGGGGTTTTCAATGACACGCAGGGAGGAGCAGAGACACTCACTTTCTCCACAAGTAACGGACGTCCTCACACCAGCTGCTCCGTGGGTCCCCCGTGGTTGCGACCCCCTGCTTCTCAGCAGCTCCCCGGGGTGGGTCTGGAACCAGCATGATAAGCAGGATCAAGGCCACAGCTTCCAGGCAGGGCATGATCTGGGGACAGGAGGGCCCAGGAAGCTCAGGGCCACATTCCTGGAAGCCAGGAGACCCCAGCTGTGACTGAACTTTGTGGACCAGGTTCTTTGGTTGCTCTGTGGCCCAGGGGATAGGGGAAACGGGCTCATATTGGGGGAGCTGGTTATACAGAGCTTGACATACCGCTGCTTCTCATCCCCTCACCCCTGAGAGGACAGGCTCCCTGGGGAGCATGGTCCCCTTGGGATTTGACTTAATACCTGTCTGTCCTGTACAGACACTACTCTGCTGGAATCAGTGAGACTGACACGGCTGAGAGCTGAGGCTGGACTACACTGACCCCGACTGTTGAGTACTTACTGCTCCAGTGAGGGCGTCTTTTCCCGGCCCACACCTCCGTCTGCCACGCCAGCCCTGTCCAAGGGTCTTCCCCTCCCTTGTCTCACTGATCCTTAAGGTTCCATAAGGTAGCTTTACTTCCCCACTCTACAGATAGGTAAAGTGAGGCCCCAAAGAGGGAGGTGACTTCCTTGAGATCACACAGCTAGCAAACTGAACAGCTGGGATATGAACCAGGGGCACAACTTCCAGAGGCCATGGTCCATATGCAGCCCTGAAGCTGCCGATGTCTGAACACCCGCCATGGCGCCAGACACTGTGCCAAGGGGCAAAGGCCACTGGAGACTGGAAAGTCCCCACTGGCCCAGGGGGGAAAGCAGAGGGAAGAAAAGGAAGCTGGACTCACTCGGAGGGCCCAACGCCAGTTCCCAGTCAGCTCTGTCACAGCCGACCCCAGCACATAGCCCAGACCACTGCAACAGAGAAGTGGGGGGAATGGGCTGTGAGAGGAGGCAGGTGGCCCCAAGACCAGACTGAGCCAGGGTGCCCCTACCCCAGGGAGCCAGCTCTCAGCAGCTCACAACTGGGAAAAGTGAGCCACATGAGGCCCAGATGTCCCCTGCCCTTGGTAAGTCACCAGTGACCTCTGGCTCCAGGCCCATCCCAACCACCCACTGTCTCCCTATATAAGGACCACTCACCCCACCTCTCCAAGTCTCAGCCCTGCCCAAGTCAGGTGATTTCAGGAAACATAAGTCAGAGTTCAGGGGTCCGACTGCAAAGCCCTGTCCTATCCCATTGTGGGGTGTGTGGCCCAACCCTAACACAGTTCCCTGCCTCACCTCCCAGAGTCAGCCCCTCCCTGTGTAGCCCACACTGCTGAGCTGCTCTTTCTCCCTCCTCCTGGAGTGTATTAGTATGCAGGGAGCATCTCCATTACATATCTCTAACCCCCATCGTAGCCTGCAGCTAGGTGTTATTGGCCCCATTTACAGATGAGAAAACTGAGGCTCAGAGAGATAAAGTGACAGAGAGGAAGGGTAGAGTTGGGTTTCAAATGCAGCCCCTTCTGCTCGATGTCTCCTACATCCAGCCCAGCCCCTGCTCTGACCCCTCTGGGCCTCAGTTTACCATCCAGAGAAGTAGATCCAGGGTAATACCGACCTTCCAACAGGAATAAAGATGTAGAATATGGCCAGCACACGGGTCCGCTGGTCCCTCACGAAGAGGTCTCCCAGGACAGTGGGTGCGATGGTGGAGTAACTGGCTGTGCCAGTCCCCACCAGCCCCCGGGACAAGAAGAAGAGCCAGGAGTACTGGGAAAATGGGCACAAGACCACAGTGAGTTCCAGAAATCACCCTCGGGGCAAAGGGGACTAAAGATCTGTCAGAGGGACCAAGAGCATCTTGTGACTTGGAGATCAGTGAAAAGTGAAAGTGTTAGTCGCTCAGTCGTGTCCGACTCTTTGCAACCCCATAGACTGTAGCCCATCAGGCTCCGCTGTCCATGGGATTCTCCAAGCAAGAATACTGGAGTGGGTTGCCGTTCCGTTCTCTAGAGGATCTCCACAACCAAGGACTCCAGACACCGATTCCCCCAAATCGCACAGGCGCCCCCTGCTGGCGCCCACAGCCACTGCCCTGAGGAGCCTTCTTCCTGGGCATCCTGGTTAGCAAACTGGCCTTTGCTCACCAGGCCACTTCCGCAGACAGTAGCAGCTACCCTCACCCCAACCCCCACCCCCACCCCCACCCCTAGCTCAGTCCAGAGGAAGATGCCAAAGAGGAAGGCCCCTGTTAAGAAAGTCCAACGGCCTGTTGAGAAGACCCCTCCCTCAGCCCTTGGAAGGCAGTCCCCCACAGCCAGCCTGGAGCCCGGAACAGAGCAGAAACAGCGCTGCTGGAGCTGGATCACAGAGGAAGAAGATGGGGGAGGCCCACCCCAGGGGCCTGGGAAGGAGTGAGGGCACCTACCCGGGGGGAGATGAAGGAGCTGGAGAGACCGGCTCCGGACCAGAGCAGGATACCGAAGCTCAGAGTGGCCTTGCGGCTGTGTCGGTCGCCCAGGTAGCCAAACACAGGTGCAGACAGCAGCAGGAAGCTGATGAAGACTGGAAGAGACACACAAGGGGCAGCATGCAGCAGAAGGCTCCAGTAGGCCCAGAAAAGGAAACTGACTCAGCTCGCTTTAAAGTGAGTAGAAACCAACGAGAGAAAAACCTAAGCTGAATCCCCCAATCCCCGCCACAGCCCAGAGTCAGGGGGAGTGGGAGGAAAGGGGTGGGGGAGGGCTGGGCCGGACTCAAATCTCAGCTCTGCGGCTAGCTCACTGTGCAGCCTTGGGTGACTAAGGAGTGCTCTCTGAGCACCAGCCTAACAGTGGAGGTCAACATTCCCCCCTCCCAGGCTGTGTAAAGGTGAGACAGGAGTGAGCACAGGGTCTGGCACGGAGACGCCAGGGCCCTGTCTTTAGGAGAACTCCCACCCCTGTGAACCTGACTTTGGGCCTGGTGAAATTTTGCTCTCAGGCCCCTGCTGGAGGTAGCGGGTGGAAGGCCAGGTGGGCGGGGTGTGGGCCAGATGCCTGCTTTGAGCAGATGAGCACGGTGAAGAATGAGCACACTGATTATAAACCAGCGGCCCCTGGAGGCTGGAAGGGACTTGGTTTTCCTAAGTAAAACATTCCCCTGACGCTGCACTTGTATTTATACCATTTTTCCAAAGTACCTAACACTTATGAATTGGTGACTGGATTAATGAATGCGTTTACTATTCTGCGAAGACAAAGAAATTGCCACGTTTTTGCTTAACTACACCATGTGGATAGGTATACCTTTACTGCTTCTGTTCCTCAGATAAAATCGCCTCTATCCTTCTCGCTGAGTCCGCTGCCTCCGAGAGCCAGCAGGTGGCCAGGGTAAGGTCTAACCCTTTGCCACCCGGTCCCCCCACCCAAGGGTCTTGGGCTCTTCGGGGCCCCGCCCAGCGTCTGCGTCTTCATTCACTAAGCACAGATGATTGACGTTTTCTAAGTCCAATGAATGCCCAGAGGCGTCCCAACTCAGGTTCCAGCCCCTCCCACTTTGCCCTGACCCGTTCTCGTATTGGGTTACGCCATGAGCAATTGGCGGAAATTAAGCCAGTTTTGACCTACAAAAACGGCAATTGAATGTGGTTTGACCTAATACTCCGCAGAGAATGGTCTTTGATGTCAACGGCATTTAAAAATTTAATAACTACTGCCAAAATGAAATGCGAAAATTGGCCTCCAAAAAGGCTCTATCAATTTACGCTGGAATAGAAGTATTACATATTGTTTGCTGACACTTGATAGGATGAATCGATTTATTTTTGTTCATTTAATGGTTAAAACACAAATGGTGTCTCCCCGACGTTTTAATCAGCATCATCCTTTTCCCCAGTGAGGCTGAGTATCAGCCCCTGTGTTCACATCCTCAGCCTATTTTTTTCTGTTGGCTCTCTGTTGATAATTTCTCCAGTCCCTTACATTTGTTTTAAGGATTTAAAATCAAATTCTGAAACTGAATTCCTGGGCTGACATTCTGACCCCACCGCTTCCTGGTTGTGTGACTTTGGACAAAATCCTTTACTTTCTGATTCCCCTTTTATCAGAGTACAAAAGTAATAGTACTTCCCCCCTAAGCTTATGAAGAAGATTAAATAAAATAAAGCATATAAAAGATAGGCTTTCTGTAAATACCCAACAGATGTTATCTATTATTATTGCTAATTGCATTTATAGTTTCAATCACCATCATACAGAAAAATTTAGCTTTGATGTAATCAGATGTATCAATCTTTCTCTGGGGAAGTTGTTTTGTGTCTTGTTAACACATATCTTTGTCACCTAAAGGTTCTATTTCCCCAAATGTTCTAATACTTTATGAGATTAGGGGTAGGGATCCCTCACAGTACGTGTGTGTGCATGCTCAGTCGCTAAATTCTGTTGGACTCTTTGCTATCCCATGGACTACAACCCACCAGGCTCCTCTGTCCATGGGATTTCCCAGGCAAGAATACCGGTGTGGGTTTCCATTTCCTTTTCCAGGGAATCTTTCCGACCCAGAGATGGAACACAAGTCTCCTGCACCTCCTGCATTGGCAGGCAGATTCTCTACAACTGAGCCACCCGCAGGATATAAACACTTTAAACCAGCAGATCTCCTGGAATGGAGAAGCCTGTCTCTAAGTGGAAGGCAGGCACACCTTCACTCCCAGCATCTCCAGATTCAAATCATTCCTGTGACAAGGTGGAAGTCATTAAGGAGCACAAGGTTCAGAGAAGGACTCCATAAGCAACCATCTGGATTTGAATCCCAGCTCTCTCACTTGCAAGCTATGTGGCCTTCAGAAGCCCCATTGGCTTTCTGTGCCTCAGGTTTGCCATCTGTAAAATGGGCATAATAATAATAACCCCTGCCTTGTGGGATTGTTGTGAAGATTAAATGGCTACATGTTATTAAGCCCTTAGAACAGCACCTGGCACATGGTAAAAGCCACATCAGTGTTTGTTTTAAATATTGTAAATCAGTTAACTAACTCCAGCAGCTTCTCTGTCCCATTGCAGTGGGGTAGAGGGGGTGGGGGGTGTCTGACCACTGCTTCGCCCCACCTCCCACCCCATTCTTACAGCTACACTGAGCCCTCTGAGCCATCAGTTTCCTCCAGTCTGCACCCCTGTGGTGACTCAGAAAAGTAAGAAGACTCACCGAAGCCACCGGGGACAAGCCTGGTTGTCAGGCCTCCAAGCTCACTGCCCTTCCCACATACCTGTTTGGGCTACTTCTGCAGAAAAGACCCTTCCCTTCATCCAGTCTCAAACACTTATACGCACAGGCACATCCCCACTACACACTAACAAGCACATCTCTGTGTTCACAGGCTTTCCCTCTCTCCCTCTCTCCTGTCCTGTCTCTCTCACACAGACTTCTCCCTCCACACAACTCATTTATCAGGGGCCTTGCAGTAGTAATCCTGGTCACCATGGTAAGAACCAGGGAAGGGAAATACTGACTCAACTTCCATTATCTGTTTAATCTAGAAGGTTCTGGGTATTGAGCCTAGAAAGCCTCCCTCTTGCTACAGTATGACTGGAAGATGAGCACCATGTGCCCACCTTAGCCCTGAGATAAGAGCAGCTGGGAAAGACGGCCAGCTAACGCAATGATCTAACTCTGGTTTGGTGCCTCCATTTGTAGAACCGTGTACCCCTTTGCATGTTTTCAGCTGACATCTAAGGCATTTTTTATCGTAAGTTTAACTAGCTGCAAAGGATGTGATTTCCAGCCGTGATTGTATTTTTTAAACTAGATTGTCATCAGTCCTTAGGGCTGCAGATCAAGTTCATGGAAAACATGCATCATAGAGCCTTATGGGCAAAGTCAGTCCTCATCTGGCAAATCGATAGGGCAAATCAGACTGATTGTGAGAAAGATATGAAAATGTCAGCTTAGTTGTTTTAATTAGTTTTTACTGGGGTTTTGTTGATTTACAGTGGTTATCTTGGTTTCCACTGTACAGCTTCATTTTTTTTTTAATTGAAATGAATGTGTTGATACCCATCCCTGAGACAACCATCTCACTTCTGAATTCTCAGTTGTAGATAAAGAGAATACTGTCACACACGCGCACAGGCCAGCGAGATAAGGCTTGGCACCTTGCCATCCCGGGTTTATGGCCTAGAGCAAACATCTGTCCTGCCCGCAGGGCCTCGTCAGCAGAAGCCAGCAGCCGTGAAGGGTCCCTCTGTCTGATACGGAGGCAGGCGGGGGGGCGTTAAATATTCTATTTGTTTATATGGGTGCACCAGGTCTTAGTTTCACTACTCAGGCTCCTCCTTGCAGCATGTGGAATCTAGTTCCCTGACCAGGGACTGAACCTGGGCCCCCTGGAGTGGGAGGGTAGAGTCTTAGCTGCTGGACCACCAGGGAAGTCTCCCCTGGAGGTTTTTTACACCTAGTAAAACTCAGAATGGGGAGAGCTGTATTTTCCTCCCCAAAATAGTGGGCAGGTAAGTATTAAAGGGGAGGTGGGAAAAAAGACCCAGATGCTTGTTCTCAGGCAGATCTATCTTAGGAAAGAAATATATGGGCTTGAGGATCCGCACAGGGATTCTCAAAATAGTAAAGAGCACACGTGTGTATCCTATGTTGTGACAGGGTGTGCACACACGTGGGTACGTGTGTGCATCTGTGTGTCACCATCCAGAAACCCATAGAGAAAGAGTTAGCACCTCATGACCCCAACTGCCCCCACCTGGAAATGGAAGGCGTGGCTGCTCCCCTCTGCTGGACTGTAGGCCCCAGTGGGCCCAGACCCCATCTGAGCCCCTGTGGATATGTGTCGCTGTCTGTCAATCTACTTTTATTTTTTTATTTTTGGCTGCACCACGCAGGATCTTAGTTCCTTGACCAGGGATCGAACCCACACCTACAGTGGAAGCACAGATTGGAAGCACAGATCTTAACCACTAGACCACAAGGGAAGTCCACTGTCTGTCTGTCTGGGTCCTAGTCACCAGGGTTTTCAGATCCCTAAGAAGAAAGCACATATTAGAAATTCTAACCCCAGCTACAAAGCTGAGCTTAATAGACATGAAGGACAAATGACCAACTCCCCAGCCAGGATCTGAAGCCTGGGAGCCTTTTCAATCCCCAGATGCCTCCCTTCTTTCCCCAGCCTGTGTGCATGCTAAGTTGCTTCAGTTGTGTCCAACTCTGCGCAGGCAAGAATACTAGAGTGGCTGCCAAGACCTCCTCCAGGGTATCTTCCCAGCTTGGGGACAGAACCCGTGTCTCCTGTGGCTCCTGCTTTGCAGGCAGATTCATTACCGCTGAGCCACCAAGGAAGCCTCCTTGCCACAGCACTCACCCTCAAACCCTAAGAGGCTGTTCAGGCACCAGATCCCAGCCTCTGCTGCCTCCTTCTCTGACACAGACTGTCCCTTCCACCCAAACACCACCCATCCTCTGCACCAGGGGACTCAGTGGGGCTCAGGCTGGCTCCCTCACCAGCAGCTGGAGCTGCACAGAGAACAGGACCTGCCAAAAGACCCCCGCCCAGCATGAGCTGACGACCCCAGGCTGGGGACTCCCTCCTTACCTGTCTGAAGCAAACCAGCATTGCTGTCACTAATATGGAAAAACTTCTGTACGTCCAGCAGCACTCCTGTGGACAGATGGACAGCGCTCAGGAAACGGGAAGTTGCCTGCCAGGCCTCCAAAGGCAGCTGCCTCTGCATTTGGGACAGGCTCACAGCTGACCAGCTCAGCACAGACATGGCACCTGGGCCCACTCTTCTCATCCCCCTCTCCCACACATGCGCACAACCACACACACACACACACACACACACACAGGATCCAGCATATCCCAAAGGCACAGACATACCAATTCGCACACGAGCCTGCATGCCCGGACTACACACACATGCTCACACATCACAGACATGCAGATCCACATAGGCACATACAAACAGGCACACCCGGAGATATATACTCCCAGAAGCAGAGACGCTCACACACAGGAGCCAGCACTCACAGCCCTGTAAGTCCAGTCTCGTACATCCACACACATGTACACTGAGAGGTACACATAAAGACACACCCACAGGCACATGTGCATTTGCACATATGCAGGCCTGCCATTCACACCATAGTCAGAGTGACTGGTGTGCTCACTCAGTTGTGTCTGACTCTTTGCGACCCCATGGACTGTGGCCCACAAGGCCCTTCTGTCCCTGGGCTTCTCCACGCAAGAATACTGGAGTGTTTCATTCCTTCCTCCAGGGGATCTTCCTGACCCAGGGATCGAAGCTGAGTCTCCTGAACTGACAGGCGGATTCTTTACCACTGCGCCACCTGGGAAGCCCCGGAATGACTGGCAGCCATCCACTTAGACTACGGTGTAATGAAAGTCCCTGAAACTGTGCAGCGCAGCAGCCTTACTTGTATACAAACTCCAGATATTCATAGATACACATATACATGCATGAGCATGTACACACAAAGATATATGTGCCCTGGCCTGGCCCACGTGCACACACAGCATGTTCTTCTAGAGGCATGAACACACCGACATGGAGTGCCTGTGAGAACTTCAGAGATAGGTCCCATTTAGGTCTGACCTTGGCCCCACCTCCCTGAAGGTTGCAGGTTCTTGCTCTAAGATCTTGCTAGCCTAATATCCCGTCAGTCCCTAGTAGTATATCAAAGCCAGTCAGGGTCCAAGGCACCTACTTATCTGAGCTGTGA
Organism: Ovis canadensis; assembly: GCF_042477335.2. Classification (NCBI taxonomy): domain Eukaryota; kingdom Metazoa; phylum Chordata; class Mammalia; order Artiodactyla; family Bovidae; genus Ovis; species Ovis canadensis. The sequence continues at coordinate 33,485,529 of NC_091255.1, read as the reverse complement.
GGCTCTGACCCTGTCATCACTTTGAATTATGAGATGGCTGAGGGCCATCAGTATCACTGTCCCCATTATACAGATTGAGAAACAGAGGTCTCAGCCACCTATGGCTGTACAGTTGGGACCATCCCAGCCAGAGGCAGCCTACCCTCCCACCCAGTGTCACAAATGGGGCTCTGCAGAAACGCCCCCACAATGAAGAAGAAAACCTGCCATTCACACCTCGAAGACCTGCCAGTGGGTGAAAAAGATGGAAGAAACAGAGAAGTCAAATAAGAGATTTTTGTTCTGATATTTACTTTGGACCCAATTGCCACAAAATCCAGATACTAGCTTCTATGTCTTTCCTTCTCTCTTAATACTTTTAATTACATGAATTAGATATATTCATTGTCAAGAAAGAGACAACACAGATAAGCAAAGTCAATGGTGGGCTTCCCTGGTAGCTCAGTGGTAAAGAATCTACCTGCCAATGCAGGAGACATGGGTTCGATCCCTGGTCCAGGAAGATCCCACATGACGCAGAGCAACTAAGCCTGGGCACCGCAACTACTGAGCCTGCGCTCTAGAGCCCAGGAACAGCAACTACTGAAGCCCACATGCCTTAGAGCCTGTGCTCCACAACAAGAGAAGCCACGGCAATGAGAAACCGGTGCATCGCAACTAGAGAGTAACCCCTGCTTGCCGCAACTAGAGAAAAGCAAAGACTCAGCACAGCCAAACCTAAATAAATAAATAAAATTATTTTAAGTCAATGGCTAAGTAAAAAATTCTCTACAATCGCATTCATTTTAGGGACTGGACTCAGCCCCTTGTTTTGGCCACTCCTGGGCTCCTCCAAGCCCCATGCTGCTCTGGAGGCAGCCGGGGCACCGAGTGTGGGTCCAGCCTTGTTTTCACCTTTCTGCTATCACTCTGGCCTCCCAGAGACCTGCTTCACGCAAGAGAATTCTTGGAGCGTGAGAACCACCTGCCTCAACAGTCCCCAGGCACCGGGCAAGGTTTCACTTCCCCAGGCCTCCCTCAACCCAATAACCATGGCCCTGCTACTCACACAGCCAGAGGAAGTCCTTTCAGTCCTCGGGGGCTGAAAGACCTCCATACCCCCAGTTGCCCCTTCCCCTCCTCTTCAAGCCCTCCACCCCAACTCCAATGCAGGGCTCCTCAGCTTCAGCCTGATCTATCGCAGTAGCCTCTGACTGACCTCTGTGTCTCCTGTGGCCTCCATCAGAGCCTCAACCCCAGTTACAGTCTCCCCACCTGAAAATTTTCCGTGGCTCCCCATTGTTTCAGCAGGAAGTGCAAGCTCCCAGCCTGGTCCCCGAGAAACCTATGATACAGCCCCAAATACTCTTTCAGAATAATTTCCTGCTTTCTCCATCTCTCTCCACCTCTGATCAGACCCTGCACTTTTGCCCCATTCCCTGCTTTTCTCAGCCTTCAAGACCCAAACCTTCTGCCCCTCATCTGTGAATTCTCTCTGAACCCTCAGTGTTTCATCCTGGGAAAGTTATTTGCTCAGTTGTCTCCAGCTCTTTGTGACCCCACAGACTGTAGCCCACCAGGCTCCTCTGTCCATGGGATTTTCCAGGCAAGAATACTGGAGTGGATTGCTGTTTCATCCTCCAGGGGATCTTCCTGACTCAGGGATCCAACCTTGGTCTCCCGCATTGCAGGCAGATTCTTTACTATCTGAGCCACCAGGAAAGCCCCCTATTTTTTCATCCTGGGGCTGTCCAGCTAATAGTCACTCAGCTCTGTCCTGGATTAGAGACACTTGAACATGTGTTCTGTGTCCCTCTGAGCTCTTCAAAGGCAGTCACCCACAGGGTCTGGTGCTGTCTGCAATCCCCAAGTCACCTTCATTCTGCATTTGCGAGCTGGTAACTGATTAATCCACATCTTGGCCTCAAGGAGCCCAGCTGCTGCAGACACCTCCTCTGAGCTCCCCAGGTACCCTCCCCGCAACCCATGTTTCCTCGTCTGGCTGCATCTCTCTGTCTCGCAGGAGTCCTATTAACAATTTTCTCTCTCTGCCGCATGAGATGGTCATTCCTGTGTTCAGGAGCTACAAGGTTGAATCCCCCTCCACTGGGTCCCCAAGGCCCATAGCACTCAGTTCATCTTGAATGAGTGCATGATCAAGGCAGAAAAGAAGGTTGAACTTTGAACGAATGAACGAAGAAGTGGTGACATGCAGACAGAGCGAGTTGAGCCCTGGGGCCTACAGGAAGGAAGGCAGAATGTGCAAGGTTTGCACGCCGCCTGCTGCCCCAGAAACAAGCAGCCAGCTGGTCCTTTCTTGGAAGCAGAGCCAGGCCACCCTGTCCTACGCCAGGACCTCACCTCAACGTTCCACCCAGAACTTCCAGAGCTTTGTCCGAGGCCCAGCCCTCCCTGGAGTCCTCACCTACCCACTGCCATCAAGCACCCACACCTGTAGGCACACTCAGTCGGGGGATACATTGGGAACTCGTTTGGTCCTCTCCCCATTCAGGCTGGCCTGAAACCATTGCGGGGGGTGGGGGCGCAGAGGTGAGAATAGCAGAGATGTGCCGCACAAGGAGAAAGTTTGCTGGATGGAGGGTCACTGTGGACCCACAGCACCAGCTGGTGGCAGGTGCTGCCCAGCTTGCCCGGCCCCTGCCTCACCTGCAATGATGAACCAGTTCATGTAGTTCAGGAGGTTGATGTAGCAGAGCACAGCAGCAGCCACATAAGCTCTCCAACGGGGCAGGCTCCAGGGCGCGGGCATGGATGGAGAGTCTGTGTCCGCGGCCCTCGAAGGTCCATCTGGCCCCGGGGACTGACTGTGAAGCCCCTCTGACTGCCTGAACTCCACAGACATGCCCCCAGCCTCTCCAGCCTACAGCTCCCGTCCCAGGATGGATGCCGGGATAAAAGACACATCAGCTCTGCACAGAGTCACTTCCTGTGGGCTCCCAGTCGCCCAACCTCAAAGCAGCTGCCCTAACCGCTCAGGATCTTATCACAGGTCTCTGCTGAGCCCACTGCAGCCTCACTGGTGAGATTTCACCATCCACAGCCCCTGAGGCTCGAGGTGGGGGAAGAGAGCTCCTGGCCCACCACCCAGAGTAACTGGTCCTTTTGACCCAGCCTGCGATCCGGTAGCTGCCCTGAGAAACAGAAGCTTTGCAGGACAGGAAGTGAGAGGAGTTTCCTAGAGTCCCGTGTGCTAGGGGAGGGTCTGGCTGCCACACACGAGAAGGACTTGAACGAGGGATTTGAATCTGGGTCCTAGGTGTTGGCCAGGAGAGCGACACTGGACTGGACCGTAAGTGGAGGTTAACCCCTGCTCCTGCGTAAAGTCCTACCTGGAGAGAGACAAAGACGATGAGGGGCTGCCAACAGGAAGGCAGCCCGGGGGCAAAGTTCACCAGTGGATGTGAAATTTAAGGGGAGATTTTTGATGAAGGGCAAAACATTGGCATGCTCTTAAAGTGTCTCTCTAGGGACTTCCCTGGCAGTCCAGTGGCTAAGACTCCGTGCTCCTAATGCAGGAGACCCAGGTTCAAACCCTAGTCAGGGAACTAGACCCCTTCATGCTGCAACTGAAAGATCCCATGTGCCACAGCTAAGACCCAGCACAGTCAAATAAATAAAACAGCATCACTAATGAGGGGCAGAATTCCCACCAGGATTGCATGGCCCCGGTCTAATCACGACAGAATCTCAGACAAACCCAAACAAGGGACACTATTTTTTTTTAATAGACTTTATTTCTTAAGAGCAGTCATAGGTTCACAGAAAATTGAGCAAAATATTTAGATTTCCCACTTACCCCTCTGCTCTCACACATGCTTGGCCTCCCCCATTATCAACACCCCTGCCCAGAGCAGGACACTTGTCACAGTTGAGGGACTTACACTGAAACGTCCTCATCACTCGGAGTCCATCATTCACATTAGAGTTCACTCTCGGTGTTGTCCCTTTTATGGGTTTGGACAAATGAGTACCACCTGTACCTATCATTATGAACTGGAGTCCATGGTGCTAGTGGTAGAGAATCCGCCTGTCACTGCAGGAGACTAAGAGACAAGGGTTCGATCCCTGGGTCAGGAGGATCCCCTGGAGAAGGGCTACCCACTCCAGTATTCTTGACTGGAGAATCCCTATGGACAGAGGAGCCTGGCCGGCTATCAGTCCATGGGGTTGCAAAGATTCGGACACGACTGAGCTACTAAGCACGCATGCACATCATTATCGTGTCTTACAGAACAATTTTATTGCCCTAAAATCCTCTGTACTCTGCCTGATCATCCCTCCCTCCCCTCATCCTCTGGCAACCACTGAAATTTTTACTGTCTCCATAGTCTTCCTTTTCTGGAATGTCATACAGTTGAAACTGTACAGCATGGAGCCCTTGCCGACTGCCTTCTTTCTCTTAGTCATTTGCATCGAAGTTTCTTCCATGTTGCTTTATGGCTTGAGAGCTTCATTTTTGCTTAGTGCTGAATAGTATTCCTCTGTCTGGATGGACTGCAATTTATCCATTCACCTCTGAAGGGCACCTTGGAGGCTCATAAGTTTGGACAATTATAAATAAAAACAAAAATAAACAAATGGGACCTTATGAAACAAAAAAAGCTTTTGCACAGCAAAGGAAACCATAAGCAAAACAAAATGACAGCCCTCAGAATGGGAGAAAATATTTGCAAACAAAGCAATTGGCAAGGCATTAATTTCCAAAATATATGAACAGCTTGTGCAGCTCAATATCAAAAACACAAGCAACCCAACCAAAAAATGGGAGGAAGATCTAAGTAGACATTTCTCCAAAGAAGATATACAGATGGCTAAAAAGTACATGAAAAGATTCTAAACACCACTAATTATTAGAGAAATGCAAATGAAAGATGTTCTGGGGAGGGAGGTGGGAGGGGGGTTCATGTTTGGGAATGCATGTAAGAATTAAAGATTTTAAAATTTAAAAAATAAAAAACTAAAAATTAAAAAAAATAAAATAAAATAAAATAAAATAAAATAAAATCTAAAAAAAAAAAAAAAAACTAATGAGGTATCACCTCACCCCAATCAGAATGGCCATCATAAAAAATCTACAAACAATGAATGCTGGAGATGGTGTGGAGAAAAGGGAATCCTCTTGCATTGTTGGTGGGAACGCAAACCGATACAGCCACTATGGAGAACAGTATGCAGATTCCTTAAAAACTAGAAATAAAACCACCATATGACCCAGCAATCCCACTACTAGGCATATACCCTGAGGAAACCAAAATTGAAAAAGATACATGTAACCCAATATTCACTGCAGCTCTAGTTACAATAGCTAGGACATGGAAGCAACCTTGATGTCCACTAACAGATGAATGGATAAAGAAGCTGTGGTATATATATACAATGGAATATTCAGTTCAGTTCAGTCGCTCAGTCATGTCCGACTCTTTGCAACCCTATGAATCACAGCATGCCAAGCCTCCCTGTCCATCACCAACCCCCAGAGTTCACTCAGACTCATGTCCATCGAGTCCATGATGCCATTCAGCCATCTCATCCTCGGTTGTCCCCTTTTCCTCCTGCCCCTAATCCCTCCCAGCATCAGAGTCTTTTCCAATGAGTCAACTCTTCTCATGAGGCGGCCAAAGTACTGGAGTTTCAGCTTTAGCATCATTCCTTCCAAAGAAATCCCAGGGCTGATCTCCTTCAGAATGGACTGGTTGGATCTCCTTGCAGTCCAAGGGACTCTCAAGAGTCTTCTCCAACACCACAGTTCAAAAGCATCAATTCTTCGGCGCTCAGCCTTCTTCACAGTCCAACTCTCACATCCATACATGACCACAAGAAAAACCATAGCCTTGACTAGACGGACCTTAGTCGGCAAAGTAATGTCTCTGTTTTTGAATATGCTATCTAGGTTGGTCATAACTTTTCTTCCAAGGAGTAAGCGTCTTTTAATTTCATGGCTGCAGTCACCATCTGCAGTGATTTTGGAGCCCCCAAAAAATAAAGTCTGAAACTGTTTCCACTGTTTCCCAGAGATTATCACACCGAGTGAGGCAAGTCAGACACAAAAAACAAATATCATATGATATCAATTACATGTGGAACCTAAAAAAAGGGGTACAAATGAACTTACTTACAAAACGGAAGGAGAGTCACAGATGCACAGATACAGAAAACAAACATGGTTACGGGGAGATGGGGAGGGGAGGACTAAATAGGGAGACTGGGATTGACATATACACACTACATACACAAAACAGGCAACTAATGAGAACCTGCTGCATAGCGCAGGAACTTGGCTCAGTACTCCATAATGGCTTATGGGAAAAGAATCTAAAAAGAAAAGAGTGGATATATGTGTAAGTGATTCACTTTGCTATCCATTTGAAACTAACACAACATTGTAAATCAACTATACTGCAATCAAAATTTTAAAAAACTTGAGCTGACTAAAGAAAGAAATAAAGGTGATAAAAAAAAATCCATGTGCAAGCTTTTGTGTGGACATAAGCTTTTAACTGGGCTTCCCAGGTGGTGCTAGTGGTAAAGAACCCAGCTGCCAATGCAGGAGTTGTGGGTTCAATCCCTGGGTCAGGGAGATCCCCTGGAGCAGGAAATGGCAAACCACTCCAGTATTCTTGCCTGGGAAATCCCATGAACAGAAGAGCCTGGCGGGTTACAGTCCACTGGGTCGCAAAGAGTCGGACATGACTGAGCAACTGAGCATGCACACAGGCTTTTAACTAGAGCCCTTGCTCCGCAGCAAGGAAGCCCACGTGAACAAGCAGAGCCTGTGTGGTGCAATGAAGACCCAGCACAGCCATAAATAAATACGTAAGTTTTAAGTGTCTTAAAGAAACCACAATGATATATTATTCTTCATGTCCACTAGTATGGACTAGGAGTTTAAGCTTTATCAATTAAAAAACCAAAAATAAGTGTTGGCGAAGATATAGAGAAATTGAAACCTTCATACATAGCTGGTAGGACTGAAGATGGTTCAGTCATTGTGGGTTGAGAGGAGGACCATAAAGGAGGCTAAGCACCGAAGAACTGATGTTTTCGAATTGTGGTGCTGGAGAAAAGACTCTTGACAGTCCCTAGGACAGCAAGGAGATCAAACAAGTCAGTCTTAAAAGAAATCAACCCTGAATATTCACTGGAAGGACGGGTGCTGAAACTCAACCTCCAGGTCTTTGCAAAGAGGCCATTCACTGGAAAAGACCCTTGCCATTCCCTTCTCCAGGGGATCTTCCTGACCTAGGAATTGAACCCAAGTCTCCTGCACTGCAGGCAGATTCTTTACTGACTGAGGTACCAGAGAAACCTAGTGCAGGAGACCCGGGTTCAATCCCTGGGTCAGGAAGATCCCCTGGAGAAGGGAATGGCAATCCACTCCATATTCTTGCCTGGAAAATCCCATGGACAGAGGAGCCTAAGGAGCTATAGTTCATAGGGTCACAAAGAGTCGGACACGACTGAGCAACTAACACACACACACACACACACACACACACTCTTACTGTATAACATCCCCACAAACATGGCTTTAAGCAGCTATGGTTGGTGGTGGTTTAATCACTAAGACATGACCGACTCTTTGCAACCCCATAGACTGTAGCCCACAAAGCTCCTCTGCCCATAGGATTCTCCAGGCAAGAATACTAGAGTGGGTTACCATTTCTTTCTCCAGGGGATCTTGCCAATGCAAGGATCAAACCCATGTCTCCTGCATTGTGGGCAGATCCTTTACCACTGAGCCACCAGGGAAGCCCTTAAGTAACTGTAGTTATTTATTATCCCTCATGGTTTCAGTGGGTCAGGAATTTGAGAGCAGCTTATCAGGTGTTCTGAGTCAGTCTCTTGTGTGGTGAAGAGAGATGCCACCCAGGGCTGCGCTCATTTGAAGGCCAGACTGGGGCTGGGAGGGTCCATCTCCCAGGACCCCTGAAGTTCACCCGCATGGCCGGCAAGTTGGTGCTGGCTGTTGGCTCCTCTCTGCGGAACTGTCTGAGTGTCTTCACAGTGGGGTATGTGCCCTTGTGTGTCCTTACAATGTGGGGGCTTGTTTCCTTCAGAGAAAGCAATCCGATAGGAACCGGGGCAGAAACTTCAAAACCTTTCACTTTCTGAGTCTGCATTCTGCTGCGTTCTCATCTGTCACACAGGCCAACCCTGATTCATTGCAGGACAGGACTCCTCAAAGGCACGGATAACCAGGAGGCAAAGCTACCTGGAGATCCTCTTGGAGGCTGGCGACCTCAGCCTTCATCTGTAGGCTTGACCTTTCGCATATAAGAAGAGAGGAGATGTTTCCTGAAAGATGGTCATGTGTATTTATCAGGGAGAGAAGTCTTCCCTAGAAATCCCCAGCCAGCAGCTCCTCTGGACCCCTCAGCAAGGTTTGAGCCAATGTCCATGACCCAGCTGCATGAGAAGCTGGGAAGGTAGGCATGGGGTGAGACTGCCTCTGTTCATGAAGAAGAGGAAGGAAAGTAGCCGTTGGATGAGCCAACAACGCCTTTCGCAGATGGCTAACCACCTCGGCGCCCTCCAAGAGGGACTGAGCAACCGTGCTCCCAGGAAAAGGGGGTGTCACATAACCCTTGACGTTTGGAGGGTTGAAACAAGCCTCCGGTGTGGGCTCCCAAGGAGAAAAGGAAATACTGTCCTAACCTGGGACTCCTGAAGCTAGTGGTCACCCTAACTAGTGGGAAAAAAAGTGAAAATGTTAGTCGCTATGTTGGACCCGACTCTTTGCAACCCCATGAACTGTAGCCCACCAGGCTCCTCTGTCCGTGGAATTCTCCAGGCAAGAATACTGGAGCGGGTAGCCATTCCCTCTTCCAGGAAATTGTACGGGAAAGAGAGCTGCTGCACACTGAGTGCCGCAGTCTTGAGATGTCAAGCCTGAGGAGGCCCTAGCTGAGTTCAGCCCATTTTCAAAAAGCACGGGCATCCTTCACCAGCAAGTCCTAGGGACCGGTTGGGACCAGGCTCCCATAGCGACACCCTGTGGCCGTAAGAAGCAACAGCGGTCAGAGCTATTTCAGGCATTGTGTAAGCAACCAAGTTAGTTATGGAAACTTCAGGGTGGGCTCAAGATCCTGGATTGCTTGCGAATGAGACACGTGCAAGTGTGAGTGATCAACTGGGAAAATAAGAGCTGTGATCATATTGTATCCCATTATGGAACCGACCATGAACCCAGGGCAAAAGCATAGACACATATATCCCAAAGGGTTAACAGTACTTACCTCAGGCGCCTAAAATCATAGGTACTATCTTTCCTTTCTTTTCTTTTTTCCTTACTTGCTAATGGTTGCTGCTGCTGCTGCTAAGTCGCTTCAGCCGTATCCGACTCAGTGCGACCCCAGAGATGGCAGCCCACCAGGCTCCCCCGTCCCTGGGATTCTCCAGGCAAGAACACTGGAGTGCGTTGCCATTTCCTTCTCCAATGTGTGAAAGTGAAAAGTGAAAGTGAAGTCGCTCAGTCGTGTCCGACTCCTAGCCACCCGTAATAATAACAAATATTAACATAGTACTTTCCATGTGATGGGTCCTGCCAGCTACCTGAAGTGGGTATGATAATTATAGTTATCTTTTAGACACAGAAACAGCCCCCAAAAGGCTAAACAACTGCCCCTCTGGCTCTGAACTCTGTGCTCCTCTCCTTTATGCTTTACTTTTTCTTTTCTTTTTTTTTGGCCAAGCTTGAAGGATCTCAATTTCCCTGACCAGGGTTTGAATCTGAGCCCCAGCAGTGAAAATGCTGAGTCCTAACCACACTGGATTGCCAGCGAAATCCTTATACTATTTTACTATCTTATTTGTTTATACTAAATTTTCTGCAGTATCCCACTTATGTAATAATAATAATTAAAAAAAAGCAGTGGCATGGATAGTTTTTACGATCACACCAAAAAATAACGCACACAACAAAACAAGAAAAACGTGGCTGGCCATGAACTGTGCTTCTGGCCGGGATGGGAGGGTGTGTGTGGCACGGGTCAGGGTTGCTGGTGTCACGTGGGTACAGCTACACCAGAAAGTCAGGATTTTGTGCCTGCACAGGCCCACATCCCCTCTTCATGTGGGCTATCCTGATTTTTTTTTTTTTTTGGACCACACCACTTGGCTTGCAGGGTGTTAGTTCCCTGACCAGAGATCAAACCTGGGCCCTGGTAGTGAAAGCACCAAGTCCTAAGCCCCAAGTCCTAACCACTGGACCAGCAGGGCTCTCTTGACTTGGGAGCAGTTTTGAAAATTCCTCCTTTCCCTCAGAATCTACGAATGCAAGGACTAGCAATTAATAGGGACCCAGCCCTGGTGAGTGGTGGGCCTGCACTGGGGGTGGGGTGAGGCTGAAGGAGGCTGCCAAACTGAAGGAACAATGGGAAAAGAGAAGGAAAGGAAGAAAGGGAAAGGAAAAGAGGAAGTGGAAGAAGACGGATAAAAAAAAACGAAGATAATTTTCTCAACTTCCCCCATCCCTGGCTTTCAATATCCACCCATCAGCCTCATGATGCTACCTACCTCCTACTGGTGTTTCCAAACTCCACTCAGAGGTCACCTCCTTCAGGAAGCCTGCAAGCTTGGCTTATCTCTATCATGAAACTTACTGTTCATTATTGACATTTTCTGTCTTCCCTGTGGGTCACCAAGCCCCTCAAAGGAAAGGCCCTCTGCCTGCCTTCTCCAGAGTCTGACCCTGGCCTTGACCAGAGGGGAAACACAAAATGGATGTTGTGAGTGAGTGAATGAAACTTGCTTCTCAGGCTACCAGCTGCACCAGCCTGGGAGTAATCGTTCTCAGCAGCGGCATTTCTGTCGCTATAGCCTTTACCAGCAAATAGCTAGACCTCTCTTCCTTTTTGAAAACATGACCCCAAACACTTCTGTGGGGATCATACAGAGGGAGGCTTGCTTGTGCGTAAAATGTTTCTCCCAAACATAGAGCACTCAGGAGCTCTCTGCACACAAGGGCACCTCTCTGGGGCCTGGGGAAGACATCGCTGTAGCAGTGTTCACAGCTCCCTCCCCGTCGGCTGTGGCCGGGGTGTCAGGCGCAGAGCACAACCCAAGTGGTGGGCAGGAGCCCTATGTGGCATCACTCTGCCCTCCAGCACTGGAGGTTTGCCCTCATCAAGCTCGAGGCCCTGTGACTTCCCTGGTGGCCCAGTGGTTAGGGCTCTGCATTTCTACTGCAAGGGGCACAGGTTCGATCCTAGGTCAGGAAACTAAGATCCCACACACCACACAGGACTGTCAAAAATTTTTTAAAAATTACGCTGGAGGCCCTGACTCTTTGGTTAATCAAGGCAAATTATTTTCCAGGCAGTGGGGGGCTTCCTTGGTGGCTCAGATGGTAAACAGTCTGCCTGCAATGCAAGAGACCCGAGTTCGATGAGGCAGGAAAATCCCCTGGAGAAGGGAATGGCCAAACACTCCAGTATTTTCCAGGGACCACCTGGGCCCTCATGCAAATAGACACCACCTGTCTTCCTCAAGTATTCAAGTGTAACCGAAAGCGACAGGAGGACACAGATGAAACTCAAGCTGAGTCATGACTTTTATTGAAAGGATTTGGAGAGGCAGGGGCTTGTGGCTTAGGTTCTAGTTCCAGCTCTGCTTCTAGGTATCCTGTGTCCAGGTAACACTCGTGCCACCAAAGAGAAGAACGTGTCCTTGGCTCCTGGCTCCACGTGAGACTACCCCACCATCCAGACATTGGAGAGACAAGGCCTTCACGGCTACCCGAGAGAGCAGACACTGGAGAACCTAACTGCCCCACTCCTGACCTCAGTCACCTGGCAGCTAAGGTGCCAAGGAGCCCATGGCCCCACACTAGGCAGCTTGAACTAATTATCTTTTACTGCTTAGCAAATTACCCCCAAATTTAGTGGCTTAAAACAATAATAATATTTTTAATTATAAGGATTATGCACCATGACCAAACAGGATTTATCCCAGATTGGTTTAATATCTGAAAAATCCACTGACGTAATGTATCCCATCAATAAGCAAAACTCACATGATCATCTCAATGAGTGCAAAATTAAAAGCGTTTAGTAAATCCCACACTATTTCCTGATTAAAACACTGCAACTGAGGAGAGGAACTTGCCCATTCTGAAAAAGTACATCTATGAAAAAAATCCACAACTGACACCACAATTAATGACGAAAGACTGGATGTTCCCTCCCACCAAGATCAGGAATCAGACTAGAATGTCTGCTCTCCCCTCTTGTACTCAACATTTTAGCGGAAGTAGTAGTCAGGACAAGCAAGCAGTGGAGCGTTCCCTGTGCAGAGGGCCCAGGCTCGATCCCTGGTCAGGGAACTAGATCCCACAGGGAGCAACTAAAGATCCCAGGTGCTGCAACTAAGACCATACGCAGCCAAATCAATAAATATAAACATTTTTTAAAAATGGAATTCTTGGTTCCTGCTCCCAGGTTCCTCCTTCCTCTGTCTTCTCACACCATTAAAGCGCCATCATCCACCAGATGCTCAAGTAAAAAACCAAATGAGCCTTTTTCTTCCTTCATCCCCCATACTCAGTCCTTCAGCGAATCCTGCCCCCTCTAAAACACATTTTGAATCTATCCTTTTTCTCCTCATCTCCACCAGCCCTCACCTGGACCCCCACAGTGGGATGTGAACTGGCCCCTCTGTTTCCACCACTGCCTCACCGGCCCACAAGTTACACAACCCCCGAGTGATCTGTGTAAAATGGATATCAGATTAGGTAACTCCCCTGCTTGAGTAAACCACTGGGAGTGGGGGAACTACTTTCCAAAGGTTTTCTCCCACACACAGTGTAAAATCAAATCCCTTTCCCTGAATTCAGCCTCTAGTGATCTGACTCTGCTGACTTGGCCCCACATCTCTTATCTCCCTCCCTGCTCCCCATCCTGTTTGTTACAGGCATGCTTTCTCTGTCCCTCAAACACAAATGCTCATCCTCATTTCAAAAACTTAATCACCTCTGCCCGGAATGCTGTTCCTTAAGATCGTTGCACAACCAGCTCATTCTTATTAAGATATCAGCGTAAATGTCACCACCTCCAGGGAGCCCTCCCTGACTACTCAATTTTTAAAAAGTCACCCAAGGACTTCCGTGGTAGTCCAGTGAATAAGTCTCCACATTCCCAATGGAGGGGGGCCCAGGTTTGATCCCTGGTTGGGGAACTGGATACTGTATGCAGGCTGCCACAAAGATCCCACAAGCCACAACTAAGACCCAGCACAGCCAAACTAGATAATAAATAAATTTTTGAAAAACAAAAATGTCACTCAATGTGGAGAAGAGGGAATCCTCCTACACTTTTGGTGGGAATGCAAGTTGGAGCAGCCACTGTTAAAAAAAAAAAAAAAGGTATGTAGGTTCCTCAGGAAACTAAAAATAGAACTACCGTGTGTGTGTGCTCAGTCGTGTCTCTTTGCGACTCCATGGACTGTAGCCTGCCAGGCCCTTCTGTCTATGGAATTTTCCAGACAAGAATACTGGAGTTGGTTGCCATTACCTACTGCAGGGGATCTTCCCAATCCAGGAATTGAACCCTGCTGCTGCTGCTTTAAGTCGCTTCAGTCGTGTCCGACTCTGTGCGACCCCATAGACGGCAGCCCACCAGGCTCCCCCGTCCCTGGGATTCTCCAGGCAAGAACACTGGAGTGGGTTGCCATTTCCTTCTCCAATGCATGAAAGTGAAAAGTGAAAGTGAAGTCGCTCAGTCGTGTCCGACTCTTAGCGACCCCATGGACTGCAGCCCACCAGGCTCCTCTATCCATGGGATTTTCCAGGCAAGAGTACTGGAGTAGGGTGCCATTGCCTTCTCCGAATTGAACCCTAGTCTCTTGCATCTTCTACATTGCCAGGCTAATTCTTTACCACCAGGCCACCTGGAAGCCCAGAATTACTACATGATTCAGCAAGCACGGAACCAACCTAAATGTCCATCAGCAGATGAATGGATAAACATGTGGCTCATATATACAATGGAATATAACTCAGCCACAAAAAAAGACAAAGCCATTTGCAGCAACATGAATGCAACTAGAGATGATCATACTAAGTAAAGTAAATCAGCGGAGAAGGCAATGGCACCCCACTCCAGTACTCTTGCCTGGAAAATCCCATAGACAGAGGAGCCTGGTGGGCTGCAGTCCATGGGGTCACTAAGAGTCGGACACGACTGAGCGACTTCACTTTCACTTTTCACTTTCGTGCATTGGAGAAGGAAATGGCAACCCACTCCAGTGTTCTTGCCTGGAGAATCCCAGGGACGGGGGAGCCTGGTGGGCTGCCATCTATAGGGTTGCACAGAGTCGGACACAACTGAAGTGACTTAGCAGCAGCAGCAGCAAAGCAAATCAGAAAAAGACAAATACCACATGATACCACTTATGTGTAGAAAATAAAGTATGACAAGGGTTAAGACTCCATGCTTCCAATGCAGACTATGAGGGTTTTATCCCTGGTCAGGGAACTAGATCCCAAGTGCTTTGCAACACACCCAAAAAATAAAATAAGACCAAATGAACCTATTTATGAAACAGAATCATGGACATAGAGAATAGACTGCAAGGGTGAGAGGTTGTGGGAAGGATGCAGAGGGAGGTTGAGGTTAGCAAATGGAAGCTTTTATATATAAAGTGGATAAACAACAAGGTCCTACTTTATAGCACAGAGAACTGTACTTAACATCCTATGATAAACCATAATGGAAAAGAACATTTTTTTAAAGTATGTATATATATATGTGTGTGTGTGTGTGTGTGTGTGTAACTGAAACACTTTGCTGTACAGCAGTAATTAACACAGCAATGTAAATCTCTATACTTCAACTAAAAAAAAGTCATCCAGTCACTTTCTGTCCCAGCTTCAGTTTAATGCTCTGCATGGTTCCTATCACTGATTGTTTTTTCTTTCTTCCCCCTCTGTCATCACCAGCACCTGACACTCAAACCATGCTCATTCACATTTTAATAAAGAAAGGGATGAATTGCTGTGTGACTTAAGGCAGGACAGTGCTATTTTCTGAGCTTTCTCCACAAAAAAATTATGTGACTGAATAAGCTCTGTCTCTAAGGACCAATAGCCCTTAAGGCAAATCAGAGCTATGATGGTCAGTGACCACCAGGTGTCGCTAAAGACAGCTTCGCTAAGAAGTGATTCCATGGCACAGCCCTTTCAAGGCTGCACCAGAGGGCTAAACCATCAGCTCACCATTAAGAAGGTCTCCAAGAACACTTGAGAGTCAACACACATCTACTAGAGGCCAGCCAGGCAAATGCCCTGGGGCTGGGGACTCAGTCTTCCAATCTGTCCATTGGGTATACACTCATTGTCCAGGTTCTAGGTCAAACACTTCCACTGCTGCACAATTGGGGTGGGAGGAAACAAATTTAAAACATTTCCTCAGGGACTTCCGTGGTAGTCCAGTGGCTAAGACTCAGCACTCCCAATGCAGGGGGCCCAGGTTTGATCCCTGGTCAGGAACAAGATTCCACATGCCACAACTAAAGATACCACATGCGCAGTGGTATCTTTACTAGATCCAGTGCAGCCAAATATAAATAAATATCAAAAATAAAAACATTTCTTCAGAGAGTTCCCTTGTGGGCTAGTGGTTAGATTCTGGGGCTTTGCTGCTATGGCCCAGGTTCTATTCCTGGTCAGGGAACTGAGATCCTGCACGGGGCAGCCAAAAATAAATAAATAAATGACATTTTATCAGCATGAAAAGAAACCCTGTACCCATGAGTAGTCACTCTGCATTCCCCCCAACTTCCCTCTTCTGCCCCTTACCCCAGACCTGGTAACCACCAGTCTACTCTCTGTCTCTATGGATTTGCCTGTTCTGGACATTTCATACGAGTGGAAGCATACATGTGGCCTTTCGTATCTGGCTTTGTTCACTAAGCATAATGTTCTCAAGATTCATCCATGTCCTTGCCTGGATCGCTACTTCATTCCTTTTTATAGCTGAGTAATATTCCAGTGTAGGGATCCCCTACCACTTGTTTATCCATTCATCAGTGGGGTTGACATTCGGGTTGTTTCCACTTTTTGGTTGTGAGTAATGCTGCTATGAGCATTAAGTTTTTGTGTGAATCTATGTTTTCAATATATTGGGCATATATCTAGAAGCAGAATTGCTAGATCAAATGGCAGCTCCATATTTAAGTTTGAGGAAATGACAGAATGTTTCCCACAGTGACTGTTCAGTTCAGACCAGTTCAGTCGCTCAGTCGTGTCCGACTCTTTGCGACCCCATGAATTGCAGCACGCCAGGCCTCCCTGTCCATCACCAACTCCCGGGGTTCACTCAAACTCACGTCCATCGAGTCAGTGATGCCATCCAGCCATCTCATCCTCTGTCGTCCCCTTCTCCTCCTGCCCCCAATCCCTCCCAGCATCAGAGTCTTTTCCAATGAGTCAACTCTTCCCATGAGGTGGCCAAAGTACTGGAGTTTCAGCTTTAGCATCATTCCTTCCAAAGAACACCCAGGACTGATCTCCTTTAGAATGGACTGGTTGGATCTCCTTGCAGTCCAAGGGACTCTCAAGAGTCTTCTCCAACACGACAGTCCAAAAGCATCAATTCTTTAGCGCTCAGCTTTCTTCACAGTCCAAATTTCACATCCATACATGACCACTGGAAAAACTATAGCCTTGACTAGACGGACCTTTGTTGGCAAAGTAATGTCTCTGCTTTTGAATATGCTATCTAGGCTGGTCATAACTTTCCTTTCAAGGAGTAAGCATAACATTCTACATTTCCACCAACAACATTCCAGGATTCTGATTTCCCCACATCCTTGTAAACATTTGTAATCTGCCTTTTTGATTCTAGCCATTCATTCTAGTGAGTGTGAAGTTGTATCTTATTTACTGGGGGTTTGATTGGTGCTTCCTTCATGACTAATGATGTTGAACGTCTTTTAGTGTGGTTACTGGTCATTTGCATATCTTCTTCAGAGAAACGTCTACTCAAATCCTTTGCCCATTTTTAAACTGGGTTGTCTTCTTCTTGTTCTTTTGTTTTCTGCTTTATTTTTGGCCATGTGGCTTGTGGGGTGTTAGTTCCCCAACCAGGCATCAAACCCCCACACAAGGCAGTCAAAGTGCAGAGTCCTAACCACTACACCTCCAGTGAATTCCCTCAGTGTCTTTTCATTGTTATGTTTTAAAAGTCCTTTATAATTTCTAGATACAACTCGCTTATCAGCTACATGATTTGCAAAACTTTTTTCCCATTCTCCCACGGGTTGTCATGTTCTTGATATTTGCTTTATATGTCTTAAGGTGACTTGTTTCATCTTAGTAGGTTACTCCTAGAATTATGATGTAGATATTCTTATTTTTCCCCATAAATATTTATTTTAACTTTTCACTGTTTCGGGCTATAGACGATTAACAATATTGGGACAGTTTCAGGTGAACAGCAAAGGGACTCAGCCCTACATATACATGTATCCATTCTCCCCCTTCATAAACATTTTTTGTCTTAAATAATTGTTTGATATTTGCAGAGACACACCAGCTTTCTTTTGGTTAGTATTTTCTATTTACTTTCAACCTTCCGTTTCCTTGCTTTAGATGTTTCTCTCTGTAAACAGCATGAATCCGGGCTCTTCTTATAATGCAATCTGACAGCCAATCTGGGTGAGTTGGTGCATTTACAATTATCGTGACTGAGGCTAATCAGAGGTGTCTGCAAGCTGCCATGGACTGGACGGGAGGAGGGAAAAGGAACAGCCATTTATCAAATGTTAGCTCTGTGCCAGCCCTGAGCCATGTGTGTCCCACAGGTGGCCTTGCTCAATGCTCACGCTGTGTTGGCATAAACATCATTACTCCTATTTTTTTGGAAGGTTTTTTTTTTTCTTAATGGCCAAGCCATGTGGCTGGCAGGATCTTAGTTCCCCAACTGGGGACTGAACCTGTGTCCTCAGCAGTGAAAGCTTGAGTCCTAACCACTGGACTGCCAGGGAAGTCCCAGAAGTTTTTTGGGTTTTGTTGAAAGTTTTTTTTTTTTAAGTTTTTTTTTTTTAATTGAAGTACAGTTAACTTGTTTTTTTAAGTATACAGCAACACTTTTTCAGTTATACATAAATATATGTATATATATGCATGCCTGCAAGCTAAGTTGCTTCAGTTGTGTCTGACTCTTTGTGACCCTGTGGACTGTAGCCCACCAGGCTCCTCTGTCCATGGAATTCTCTAGGCAAGGATACTTGAGTGGGTTGCCATGCCCTCCTCCGGGGATCTTCCCCACCCAGGGATCGAACCCATATCTCTTACATCTCCAGCACTGGCAGAAGGGTTCTTTACCACTTGCACCACCTGCGAAGCCTATATATATATATCCTTTTTCAGATTCTTTTCCATGGTAGTTCAGACGGTAATGAATCCACCTGCAATGCAGGAGACCCAGGTTCAATCCCTGGGTAGGAAAGATCCCCTGCAGAAGGGAATGGTTACCCACTCCAGGATTCTTGCCTGGAGAATTCCATGGACAGAGGAGCCTGGTGGGCTACAGTCCATGGGGTAGCAAAGAGTCAGTGTTAGTCACTGAGCGAGTAACACTTTCCATTATAGGTTATTACAAGATACTGAGTATAGTTCCCTGTGCCATACAGTAGGTGTTTCATGTCTATCTATTTTATATATAGTAGAGTGTACATGTTCGGAGAAGGCAATGCCACCCCACTCCAGTACTCTTGCCTGGAAAATCCCATGGATGGAGGAGCCTGGTAGGCTGCAGCCCATGGGGTCACTAAGAGTCGGGCACAATTGAGCGACTTCACTTTCACTTTTCACTTTCATGCATTGGAGAAAGAAATGGCAACCTACTCCAGTATTCTTGCCTGGAAAATCACAGGGACAGAGGAGCCTAGTGGGCTGCCGTCTATGGGGTAGCACGGAGTCGGACACAGCTGGGGCAACTTAGCAGCAGCAGCAGCACAATGTACATGTTAACCCCAAACTCCTAATTTATCTCCCCCCTCCATTACTCCCATTTTATAGAGAAAGGGATCAAGGTTCTGCATGGTTAAGTACCCCAAAGCCACAGAGCTGGTAAGCAGCAGAGTCGGGGTCCTGGCTGGACTCCAGACACCATCCCTACGACTTGCAGGGCATCCAGGAACCATCCCAGAGCGAGCCGGATCCAGCTGCACCTTGAAGGTCAGATTGTGATAGAGAAGGAAAGGGTTTCCAGGGAAAGGGTACAATCACAGCTGTTGGGTACTTAGGTGCATCATGGGCTGGAGGGTGGGGTCCCTGTTCCACTTAACCCAGCCCATCCACATGTGTAGAAATATCTGTTCTCCACATTCACCCCTTGCCTACCAGCACTTCTGCCTGTGACGGGCACAGTAGGTCATGCTAATAGGTTACACGGGAATGTGGGAAATAAGGTCATTCTGTTCCCGTTCCAGTCGTGTTCTGGGGAAATGTTTAGCAACCCACTGAATGGGGAGGGGGACTTGGAGCATCTGCCAGTTCCCATCTCAGCTAAAAACTCGCTAAAATTGCAACATCACCAAATACACAGTCTCTTGTGAGCCCAGAAGAGCCAACTCCAGGCCATTACCCTACCTGCTCCCTCCTGGAAAAGTCTGCCCAAAGGTGGATGAGAACTGCTACTGAAGGCTGTGCCTTCTCAGTGGGGGTGCAGACCCTTCATGCCCTGCCTTTTCCTTCTTCAGCTGGGCTTGGCAGTCTCTGCCCTTCAGGGAGCGGTACAGAGATAGAGCTGAAAGAGCGCTTGCCCAGTGAGCTGCTGGAGACAACAGATGCACCTGTGAGTATTTATGTGTACCGTTAGTGCCTGCACAAGTCTACACGTGCCCACATGGGCCTATGCACACTCACGTGTGTCTGTATGTGGGTGAACATGCCTGTGTAACTGGGAGCTATTCCTGAAGTTGAACCAGAACAGGAACCAGTAAGTGGTGCTTTTGTAAATATGATGCTTTAAAAAAGTACCCATGTGCTGATTATGACCTAAGCTGTTAACTGCACGTGGCTTCTGTCTGCCTCAGCAATTCTGAACCCCTGTCCCCATGGGCACAGGGACACGGCCCCAGACAAACATGGAAACCAGCTTCTGGGGCTTCTAGGAGACGACAGCTCATGGCATACAGCCGAATCCTCAGGTGAGTGGGAATCATGGTCAAGGAGGACGGTGAGCAGGAAGACGTGGGGGGTGGGGGATGCAGACTGTCAGCAGGACGCGGGTTAGGAGGGGGTGGAGTACAAGGGACAGGGCCAGTGATTCAGGAAGCGGGTGCCCCAGACCAGTGGAAGCGCCTTCACTTATCTGCCTGCAGGCATCCCTGGCACCACTGCAGAGGCTTGTGGGGGCAGGAGATGGACACGTGTCTAAATCAACCCAAGGGACCAGTGTCAGCCAACTACCAACTGATTCCATCACTCAAAATAAATGCCATTTTCTTGGCTCCACACTTTGCACACTTTGCACACTTTGCTGGTGGGCAGAGCCCCAGGGAGAGGCTTGATTCTAGCTGGCCAGGGAGAAACTGAGTTCCCAGAAAGGCAACCGGGACTGCTGCGCCACCTGAGGTCCCCAAACGCAGCCCAGCCTCTCCACCCACACTGCCCCCAGGACTCCTCTCCCCTCTCCCATCTTCCTCCTCCCCTCTCCCCCCGCCATCTTACTGCCCAGCTCACTTCACCCATCCATCGCTGGGCTGGTCAGGGTTTTCCTAGAGGATTATTTGCAACATATGTGCATGTGTGAGGGTGCGTGTGTATCCACAGGGCATGCACAACCCCATGCGTGCTTAGGCCTTGAATCTTCTCCCTTGGGGTTTACTTTCAGAATTCCATATATCGTCTACAATGGATGTTAACAGGGCATTCACTCAGGGACTTCCCTGGTGGCCCAGAGGTTAAGACTCTGAGATCCTAGTGTAGGGGGTAAGGGTTCCATCCCTGGTCGGGGCATAAGATCCCACAAGCCATGTAATGTGGCCAAAAAAGAAAATAACAATAATAGAATAAAACGGCAGTCACTCACATCTTAAGTCCCTCAGAAGTCACCAAATTCAACCCTACCAATGCTTCTTAGAGAGTCACTATTGGTGTATGAATAGAGATAATTCTCACTTTGATGGGACCAAGTGCCGCCTGCATCTTTTGTTTGTTAGTTTGTTTATTATGCATTGTTTTGCATCAACTTTTATTTTTATTTCTTTTTGGCCATGCCTCTGGGCATGTGGGATCTTAGTTTCCCAATCAGGGATCACACCTGTGCTCCCTGCAGTGGAATCTTGGAGTCTTCACCACTGGACCTCCAGGGAAGTCCCACATGCCGCATCATTTGATGGACCTAGGTACCCCATTCCCTTGGACATGGTGATGTGCTAAGGAGCCCAGTTGTCCAGGTTCAGAGTGGGCTACTATGTAGAGATCTGCAGAAATTCCCCTAAGGCTTCCCAGTGAGGCTGTCCCAAGGGCCACTCCCCAGCACACAGCACTGGCCGGTTGTCCCACGTCCTCCAGGCCACCTTTTACAGATGAGACCCAAGGACTGGGGCCTGCCTGGGCCTGAGGATGACCTCACACTGCCTGGATCCCTTGGTCATTAGCATTCCTGGAAAAAATACTTGAGTAGATGTTATTGAGATGAAGCCCTTCTCTGGAAGTTAGATCTATGCACATAACTATCTTCCATCTGAGAAACAGGCTAAGGTCACTTACCCAGACTTAAAGTCAGCTTGCGATGATGATTCTCTACAGTTTTTGTCATACTGGATGTTTTACCCAGAGGGAATCTTTTCACTGAATTTTTTTTCAAAGTATCTCCCTTTGCAGCAGATTTGAAATAAATTTTTAACTTGGGAGTGAAGTGATTGAGTGTTCAGTCACTTCAGTTGTGTCCAACTCTTGGCGATCCCATGGACGGTAGCCCATCAGGCTCCTCTGCCCCAGGATTCTCCAGGCAAGAACACTGGAGTGGGTTGCCATGCCCTTCTCCAGGGGATCTTCCCTACCCGGGGGATCAAACTCACGTCTCCTGTGTCTCCTGCATTACAGGCGGATTCTTTACCCACTGAGCCACCTGGGAAGTTCCTTTTAACTTGGGGCGGGGGTGTCGAATCAGCGTACCTTCTCCTACCCTCTCAACAGCTTAACATGACTACACTTTGAACACAGCTGCTTAGAGGAGAAAATTAGGAAAAAAAGGAATCAAAACAGAAATTGAGGGGAAGATTGTCTATATCCACAATCACCTGTCTTCCTTCCTTCCATCCTTCCTTCTCTCTGTCTCTTTTCTTCTCCTTTCTCTGTTTCTTTTCTTTCTCCCTCTGTAAGCAGATAGCTTAGAGGGTCCCTGGAGAAAGAGAACCAGGAATGACTTTCCTGACGCTGTTGCTATTTAGTTGCTAAGACGTGTCCAACTCTTTGTGATGCCGAAGACTGTAACCCGCCAGCCTCCAGTGTCCATGGAATTCTCCAGGCAAGAATACTGGAGTGGGTAGCCATTCTTTCTCCAGAGGATCTTCCCAACCCAGGGACTGAACCTGGGTCTCCTGCATTGCAGGTGGATTCTTTACCATCTGAGCCACCAGGGAAGCCAGAAACAAGGCAGGCTGCACTTGTTTATGCCCCATAATACATCCTTGGGGCAGGGTCCTGGTTCCTCAGGGGATATACATAATAATATATTTTTGAGTTCTGCAGGAACCAAGGCCCCCATCCATTTGGAAGATAGAACGATGACATTGACCCTTCTGAATTCAATCACTTTCAGCGTGGACTCTGTCACCCTTGGCCCCAATTCTAGGCTGAATGCTCCTCTGCTCAAGCCCCCTCATGAATATGCGGTACCTTTAGGTTAAGGGCATCACCAACAGGAGTTTGAGTAAGCTCTGGAAGTTGATGATGGACAGGGAAGCCTGAAGTCCATGGGGCTGCAAAGAGTCAGCCACGACTGAGCAACTGAACTGACCTTAGGTTAAAATGTCCCCAGTTTTGCTGTTGGGGAGACACTGCCTT
Source organism: Ovis canadensis (assembly GCF_042477335.2). NCBI lineage: Eukaryota > Metazoa > Chordata > Mammalia > Artiodactyla > Bovidae > Ovis > Ovis canadensis. The sequence continues at coordinate 33,462,512 of NC_091255.1, read as the reverse complement.
GGAAGAGATGCCCCCTGTTTTCCTTGCTTGCTGCATGTAATAAGTCCTTCCTTCTGATCCTTTTGCTTGGTTGAGACACCCATCAAGGGATGAACTCAGTTTTCAGGGAACACCTTCCCCTTCCGTTCCCTTCCCTTTCCTCCCCTTCCTTTCCTCCTTTCTAGCTTTTGGGAAAGCGTCATGAAGGTTTCTGGCGTTCCTTAAGCCCCTAGGGAGCCTAAAGCTCACCCCTCACTTCTAACCCCACCCCAACCCAAGCCCTTCCCCCACCAGCAGCACAGGGCTCATTAAAAAAAAAAAAAAAAACTATTCAAAACTCTAGTATCTAGCAGCCTCTCTGGTAACTGCCAAGTAAGAACTTGAGTAAGATCCGTAAAGATCCTGAGTCAAGCGGAAAATAAGGTCTAATTTACAGAAGTCTCGTTTTTACCAGATTTTCCCCAACCTCTGTCCACCCACCTAACCCCCCACCCACCCCCACCCACCCCGCGCGGGGTTTCCAACCCTCCCAGCAAGGCTTTCCTGACCCACCGTCCGTGACCCACCTTTCAGGCCAGGCTCCCAGTCCCCTCCCATGGAAATATGACCTGTCACCTCAGCCGCTGGCTCCGACCACAGACCGGGACACAGCCCAGCAGGAAAAGTCCAGAAGTGATCGTCCCCACAGGTTCACGCCCCCTAGGGCATCGCCCGACTCTGAGTACCGCCCAGATCCGCATCCAGAGCCTGGGCGAGGGGGCGAGGGGTCCAGGTGTCTAACCCCCCGGGTTCCAGGAAGTCTGCCGAGAGGCCCCCTCCTCCCACTTCCCGTCCTCCCCCCTCTCCCCGCCTTTCCCTCCGCCCCACTCCCGGCTTGAATTCCGGAAGAGTCCCCGAGCCCGCCGTGGGGTCCTGCAGGCGGTCCCTCTCCCATCATCTGCTTTCTCTATTATTCTGATCGACTCTCGGGGACACCCTTTGTCAACTGCCGAGAGCTATGCATGTGACCGGGGTTGGTATTCTTATTACTAAGAGGCGCTCGGTTTCGAAATCGCTTTGAATTTTCTTGCACCAAATCTTGGCGGTTCCCGTGCCTGGAAGCCTCGGCCGCGTGGGTGTTTTTTCGTCCCTGTGACTTGCGCAGTGGAAACCCACTCTTGCTTTCCTGCTCGGGGAGACAGTGGTTTGAGACGGGTGAGCAGAGAACTTGAACTTGGAGATACCCGGTGGGGGCTGGGACTCTTCCTCTGCGCCTGCCTTTCCCGCTGACCTTAGACAAGTCACTTCACGTCTCCGAGCTTCAGTTTTCTTACCCAGGGTGGACTGAACCCCCTCCTCAGAGTGTTGTCGTGTGACCATGTGCCAAGGGAATGAAAGTAAAGCCCCTGGTGCCTGCACGCTAAAGGCCCTGGGTCAGTGACAGGTCAGGCATGCTGGCTGTCTCCACCCGCTGGGAGAGGGCTGGCAGGGTGGCCTGAGTTAGCATATTTTAAAAATAGGATGCCCAGTTAAAGTAGAATTTCAAATAAGAGACTTTTGTTTTTAAGTATATAAATATGTCCTGTACAATATTGGGGATATACTTAGACTAAAAAAAAAGGTATTCCTTATCTGAAACCCAAATTTATCTGCAAACCCTAAAAGAGAGACTAAGGTACTGATAATAGATTGATTCTCTTGCTGCTACCGGAGAGTTTTTGTCTGAGACAGAACTCCGGAGAAGATGGGGTGAGAGCCTTTGAAAGAAATATGGGCTGAAGTAGAAAGATCTAGAACACAGTCCTAAAAAGAGTAGTAGTGGCCTCCAGGCCTGGTTCACCTTCTGCTCTCAGACCAGCAGCAAACACACCAGCAGCCTGGATGGGGGCTGGGCTTGGTGGACCCCCGTGTCTCTCCTCTTCTCCCCCGTTTCCAGTTTACCTGCTCCTCCTCTAGCTCTGGCTGGGGGCTGGCCACCAGGACAACAACCCACTTCCCAACCCTGCATTCCCTACACCAGAGGGACGGCAGAGATATCACAGAAGCAGCTAGACTGAGGTGGTAAATCAGGAGTAAAGCTTGCTCAGTGTTAATTATCTTCCAGGAAACCAGGACTGTGTCGCTGCAGAAAGCTGGGAGCAAGACATGCCCCAGAGCTGGTTTAACCTGCTGTGACCAGACTGGCTGAATTAACCAACCCTCAACTGGACACATGACCACTCCATTCCTATGGAGGACTTTTATCTGACAAACATTTTCTCCTCTCCTTTGTCCATCCCACTGGGAAGCATCAACTGGCTACTCCTCCTCCATCCTGACTCCACCCCCATCACCTGTCTGCCTCTCCCTCCTCCACCTCACCTAGTCAGTCCCTTGGATCCTCCCCAAGCCCCACTGCTTAGCTCAGGCTCATCGGAGCTCACCTGAACTGCGGCAGCCTCCTCCCCATCTACCCATCTACCCCAGCTCCATTCCCCATAAAAGCAGGTCTCAGCTTGCCGCTTCTCTGCTGCTAATCCTGTTTTGCATCAGAGGCCAAGGCCCAACCCTCAGGGACCAAGAGCAGGACAAACCAGGGTGCCTGAATAAAACATGCCTCTTCCAGTCAGTCACCCAGGAGAAACTTACTCATCCCAGGAGGGGAGGCGGGGAAGAAGCTCTAGGGAGGATTCTGGCCCAGCCAGTTCTCATCAACCGAGGTGAGGAAGGGGGACACACGGTGGTGGCTCAGCCTGGGGTAAGGACTAGACCCCACTCCACTTACAAACTGCCCTCTGCATTTCTTAGATGCTTAACCTCGTTCTTAAAATATGCTCAGTTGCTCTGTCGTGTCCGACTCTTTGTGACCCCACAGACTGCTATAGCCTGTCAGGCTCCTCTGTCCGTGGGATTCTCTAGGCAGGAATACTGGAGTGGGTTGCCATTTCCTTCTCCAGGGGATCTTCCAACCCAGAGACTGAACCCTGGTCTTCTGTATTGCAGGCAGATTCTTTACTATCTGAGCCACTGGAGAAACCCCCATTCATAACATAAGAAACGTAAATTAAAACTACAAGATACCATTTTTTACCTATCAGATGAGCAAAACCAGAAACCCAACAAAAGGGAGCTCATGCCTGTCGAGGTCAAGATGTCTGAAAACAAAGTCTGAAAGTTAATTGGCACAGTCTCTTTAAAGGCCCAACTGGTAATACCTGTCAAAAAATTATATATACAAACTCTTCATCCTAGCAGTTCCACTTTCAGAAATTTACCCTGCAGGTATACAGGTGCCCCAGGGTTTTCCCAGTGGATCAATGGTAAAGAACCTGTCTGTCAATGCAGAAGACAGTGCGGGTTCAACCCCTGAATTGGGACGATCCCCTGGAGGAGGAAATGGCAATTCACTCCAATATTCTTACTTGGAAAATCCCAGAGACAGAGGAGCCTGGCAGGCTACAGTCCATGAGGTCGCAAAAGAATTGGATATGACTGAGCAACTAAACAGTAACGCCATACAGGTGCCCTAACGTGTATATAATATGCACCAGGATATTCATTGAACTATAGGTTTCATAGTTTCCATTTGGAACCTAAAGAGGAGGGTAGTTAATAAGTTCTGCTTCAGCAATACAATTAAATATTATGTTCTATTTAAAAGAATGAGGCAGCTAAGCACTAAAATTAAGTGATCCTAATTAAGATTTATCATGTGCAAAGTGCATAACAGTGAATACAGCATTTAAAGCTTATGATTTTTTTTAAAAATGTAAATGTTTCATAAGTATAGAGTGTCTTTGGAAGGAAACAGTCAGCAACAGTGTCCTGGAGTGGGATGCTGGGAGAATAAAAATGGGAGGAAGACTTTTTGGTGTGTGCCCTTTGAATTTTGTGAAATATTATCAAGTCCAGCAAACTATCATGAATGTATATTTCATATGTATATAATATATGTGTGTGTATAAAATAATTTTAAGTGTAGGGGACCTTTTAAAAATATGTTTATTTATTTATTTGGCCATGCCTCAAAGCTTGCAGGATCTTAGTTCTATAACTGGGGATCAAAACTCAGCAGTGGATGTGCAGAGTCCTAACTACTGGGCCCCGAGGGAATTCCCTAAAACTAGAGGATTTTTCTGCCCTAGTGCTCCATGAGAGATGGTGATAAGCATATTGCATGGCCCTGCCCCTTCCAGACCTCAGTTTTCCATCTATACAGTGGCAGTCTTGGGGACTACAAGGAGATCAAACCAGTCAATCCTAAAAGAAATCAACCCTGAATATTCATTGGAAGGACTGATGCTGAAGCTGAAGCTGCAGTACTTTGACTACGTGATTTGACGAGGCGACCCATTGGGAAAGACCCTAATGCTGGGGAAGATTAAGGGCAGGAGGAAAAGGGGGTGACAGGGGATGAGATGGTTGGATAGCATCACCAACTCAATGGACATGAATTTGAGCAAACTCCAGGAGATAGTGGAGGCCAGAGGAGCCTGGTGTGCTGCAGGTCCGTGAGGTCGCAAAGAATCAGACATGACTTACCAAATGAACAACAACAATGAAAGTTTGAGACCAGGTTCCTGCACTATTTCTTAATCTTACAGCTAACCAACCTAACCAGTACCGATGTAGTGGCCATAAGATGACCTTTGATGGGCTGGGGAAGGGATGGTATAAAATGGCATTAATGAATGAGCAAAGTCCAGGAGATAGTGGAGGACAGGGAAGTTGGGCATGCTGCAGTCATTGGGGTTACAAAGAGCTGGACATGACTTAGCAACTAAACAACAACAACAATAAAAGTAGGAGGCACTGCCATCAGCTGATGACCAGGATCACTCCTGTGGCTTTGGAGCAAGTGGTCATGGGAAAGCTGCATCTGCCTGCATTGGGGACACCTGTCTCTCCTGCAAATCAGTTCCCTAGGGCTTGGCAGCTTCTTCCCTCCCATCACCTGTCTGCTTTTCCCATCACCTCTGCCCACCTGCCTCTATCCCTGAGGCCCTCAGGGAGGAGCTGGCCCAGAGAAGGAGCTAGAGATAGCAGTAGAACAAGTTCTATGGGGCAGAGGGAAGGCGCCTACCTCCCTATTTATTAACTGAGGTCCTGGCCTCCCTCCGGCCCTGATCTAGGCAGATCAGGCTCTGCTTAGCTTAGCCTGCCTGCATGCTCCTCCCCACCTCCCTGTGCCCATTCAAAGGAGGCAGCTCTCATATATGCTGGAGCTTGACACACCCAGCTCCTTCCCCCAGTCTAGCCTCCTCCTCTAACAGAAGATGTCTGTGCCTGAGGCTGGGAGACCTGAGATGCCTGCTATGTTGAGCCTCCCTGGGAGGTGAGAGCTGGCAATCTGAGCCTTCAGAGCACACTCGGAGCCCCAGTTAGCAGGCAGCCACCTCCCTCCAAAGCTTCCTGCTGGGCTCAGCACTGGCCTTTTCTCTCTCTCTCTCTTTACAAAAAAAAAAAAAAAAAAAAGGGAAGTATTTATTTATTTGGCAGTGTCGGCCCGTGGGATCTTCAATCTTTGTTGCAGCATGCAAGCTCTTAATTGTGGCATTGTCTTAATTGTGGAATTGTCTAGTTCCCTGATCAGGGATCGAACCCAGATCTCCTGCACTAGGGGCACGGAGTCTTAGCCACTGGACAAGCAAGGAGTTTCCTAGCCTTTTTTTAAATGATCTTAATGATGAGAGCCAAAGGAAAACTACATGGGAGTCAGAGGAGCTGAGGCTGGATATTTTCCTGGCCCTGATTCTCTTTCTCTCATCCATCTTGGGTTTTCTGTTCTAGCTCAGCCCTAGCCCAGTAATGAAGTCACTCTCCTTCTCAGGGCCTTGTAGTCCAGCTGCAAGAAGCAGGGCTTGGGCCTAGGAAGCTGCTTGTTACCAGATGCCCCCAGGTGGTTCCAAGGCAGGACAGGGTTAAAGAAGCAGCTGTCTTGTACATTCCAGAAAGGCTTTGTCTTACATTCCTCCTGTATGTACCCCTAGAAGCCAAGGGTCTGAAGTGAGCAAGCAAGAGGCTGAGGCTTCTGGAAACAAGGCAGATGATCCTCTTCATGGGACTTGACTCTGAAAGCTGCTACCATCAGTGGTTAGGATTCTGAGCTTTTACTGCCCGGGGCCGCAGTTCAATCCCTGGTCAGGAAACAAGATCATACAAGTGACACATTGCAGCCAAATAAATTTAAAAAAAAAAATTTTTTTTTTAAATACCAATTGTACAACCCAGCCATTGTGTCCTTCGATTCTTACCCAAGAATGAAAACATGTCCACACAAAGACTTTAACACAAATGTTTGTAGGAGTTTTTCTGGTAATAACCCCAAACTGGAAACAACACAAATATCGACCATTAGAATGGATAAACGAATATGGTCTATCCATACAATAGAATGTTACTTAGCTGTTAAAAGGAGCAAACAATTGAGTCACACAACATAGATGAACTTCAAAATAATTATGTTGAGAGAAGGAAGACCAAAAAGAATATATTCTGTTTGATTTCATTTATGTAAAATTCTAGAAAGTGACAGAAAGGGGATCAGTGGTTACCTGGGGCGAAGGTAGAGAGAAAGAGGGAGAGATTACAAAAGGGCATGGGACTTCCCTGGCAGTATGGTGGTTAAAACTCCTTGCTCCCAATGCAGGCAGCATGACTTTGATCCTTGGTCTTGGTCCAGGAACTAAGACCCTGCATATTCCACAACGCAGCCAAAATAACAGTAATAAGGGCATGAGGAAACTTTTAGGTATGATGCGTAGGTTTATTACCTTTATTAAGGTAATGTTTACATGTGTTGAAACCCAAATTATTTTATACTTTGAATATGCACAGTTTGTTATGTGTCCATTGTGTTCTAATTTAAAAAATTTTATTGGAAGATATTTGTTTAGTATTGTGCTGATTTCTGCTATTCATCAACATGAACCAGCCACAAGTATATATATGTCCCCTCTCTCGTGAAACTCCTTCCCGTCTCCCACCTCATCCCACCCCTCTAGGTTGTCACAGAGTAGAGCTGAGCTCCCTGTGTCACACAGCAAGTTCCCACTGGCCATCTATTTTACATATGGTAAAGTGTGTTTCCATGGTTCTCAATTTTTTAAAAGGTCTTAATGAGTGAACGTGGGTTGAGCATATCTAGGTCCAATCAAGCATTGAAGGTGCATATAGAAATCAATCTAGATACTTTTAAGCATGAAGAACAGAAAAACCAACTTAGGTAGCACAAACATAATAAAATGCCTGATGTCATTTACCTGGAATGCCAGAAGCTTCAAGTTTGACTGATCCCTTCTGAGTACTAGACACCACCTTTACCAATATGATGGAATCCCCACAATTGTCAAGGGACTTAGCTACAAATAACAAAATATACTCTAACTGATTTAAGCAGCAAAGGAATGTATTTAAAGATATACATGTAAATAGCTCACACAGTATCTGAGCAGGATAGAGAACTAAGCTTGGAGGCTACAAGCCAGGAACAATATGTCAGTTTTACCCCAGGACTGTTATCAGCAAATCACATGCTTTTTGCCTCCCCTGGGCATTTTCACCTACATAAGGGAGGAAGGACCTCTACTGAGGGTATTCACATTGCCCCACAAAAGCTCTATGTCTCCGCCACTCCCTGCAGCATCCTCTTCCCCATACAGCGCTCTTCTGAATCAGAGTCAGCTGCATCTGATTGGGCAATCCTGGACCACATTCCTGTGCCCTAACTACACAGGAGGCTAAATAGAAGAGTCTTTCACCTTATATTTTCCTAATGGGAAATCGTTTTGGCATGCATAGGAGAGGTTTTCAAAAAGATACTGGGTGACCACAACATAAAAAAATGGTTCACTATAAGTACTATTTGGGAGAGATTATAACGAAATATCAATAACCTCAGATATGCAGATGACACCACCCTTACGGCAGAAAGTGAAGAGGAACTAAAAAGCCCCTTGATGAAAGTGAAAGAGGAGAGTGAAAAAGTTGGCTTAAAGCTCAACATTCAGAAAACGAAGATCATGGCATCTGGTCCCATCACTTCATGGGAAATAGATGGGGAAACAGTGGAAACAGTGTCAGACTTCATTGTTTTTGGCTCAAAAATCACTGCAGATGGTGATTGCAGCCATGAAATTAAAAGACGCTTACTCCTTGGAAGGAAAGTTATGACCAACCTAGATAGTATATTGAAAAGCAGAGACGTTACTTTGTCAACAAAGGTCCGTCTGGTCAAGGCTATGGTTTTTCCAGTAGTCACGTATGGATGTGACAGACTGTGAAGAGAGCTGAGCGCCGAAGAATTGATGCTTTTGAACTGTGGTGTTGCAAAAGACTCTTGAGAGTCCCTTGGATTGCAAGGAGATCCAACTAGTCCATCCTAAAGGAGATCAGTCCTGGGTGCTCATTGGAAGGACTGATGCTGAAGCTGAAACTCCAGTACTTTGGCCACCTCATGGGAAGAGTTGACTCATTGGAAAAGACCCTGATGCTGGGAAGGATTTGGTGGCAGGAGGAGAAGGGGACAACAGAGGATGAGATGGCTGGATGGCATCATCGACTCAATGGACGTGAGTTTGAGTGAACTCTGGAGTTGGTGATGGACAGGGAGGCCTGGTGTGTTGCAGTTCATGGGACCTCAAAGAGTCAGACACGACTGGGTGACTGAACTGAACTGATCCATGGTTACCCAGCTGAGCCTTCCCAGAGGATTCAAACAAGGTCTTCCAGAGTCCATAGCTTGAGGCAGGGTAGGTAAAAGGAATGAGGAAAGCTTCTGCCCCACCCTCACTGGCCTTCTCACGGGAAGACATTGCTCTTCTTTGGACCCCTAGCCATATCTAAGCATCCCTGAAGGAAAATACTGCAACTTTCAGGGACAGGCTGGTACACACTGCAGAAGAACCTGGGGAATCACCCACATAAGTAACAGTTCTGTTTGTCCCATGATACTGTAAACATCGTAAGTTTTTGTTTTGTTTTTTTAAATCAAGATAGAATCTAGGAAACAAAGAAAAACCAGTTAGATGTGCCTCTTGATGGAAGTCCCTAATACTACATATGTAAGAGTCTTGGACTGTAAAGAGGACAGAATGCCAAAGAATTGATGTCTTCAAATTATGGTGCCGGAGAAGTCTGCAAGTCCCTTGGACAGCAAGGAGATCAAACCAGTCAGTCTCAAAGGAGATCAACCCTGATTATTCACTAGAAGACTGATGATGAAGCTGAAGTTCCAGTATTTTGGTCATCTGATGCGAACAGACGACTCATTGGAAAAGTCCCTGATGCTGGGAAAGATTGAGAGCAGGAGAGGGTGTCAGAGGATGAGAGGGCTGGACGGCGTCACTGATGCAGTGAACATGAACTTGGGCGAACTCCAGGAGATGGTGAGGGACAAGGAGACCTGGCGTGCTGCAGTCCATGGGGTGGCAAAGAGTCGGACACGACTGGGCGACTGAACCAGAACAGGACAACAACAATAGAACAAAATTGAACCCTCTCCCCTCAAAAGAAAAGAAAGACTTGAGACAGAACTAATCAAAAATAGGGACTTTTTTTTTTAATGAGAACTTGGGAACAGGCTATTTTATTCGTTTATTTACGTTTTTGGCCATGCACATGGGATCTTAGTTCCCTCACCAGGGATCAAACCCATGCCCCCTGCATTGGAAACACAGGACTTAACCGTTGGACTGCTAGGGAAGTCCCCAGTATGAACATTTTTAGATTATAATTCAAACAAACTGTAAACTTATAAGTAGTTTTAAGTAATAATAGTAATGATGAAAACTGTAAATACTAATAATAACATAATGATGAGACAGTTGGGAAAAGTTGAACACTGAATATTTGATGATATTAAGGAACTACTCATTTTTTAGGTACGACAGTGATATCATGCTTATGCTTTTTTAAAAAAGTCCTGATATATTACAGGTATTGAAAACTACATAGAAATATTGAAAATTACAAGTGAAATCATATAAATGGCTTTTACTTTTTTTTGGCCAGTAACATGGCTTTTGGGGTTCTTCGTTCCCTAACCAGTGGAGAAGGAAATGGCAACCACTCCAGTATTCTTGCTCAGAAAATCCCATGGCCAGAGGAGCCTGGTGGCTACAGTCCATAGGGTCACAGAGAGTCGGACATGACTGAGCGACTAAACACATACAGTTTCCTAACCAGGGGTTGAACCCGGGCCCTGGGTAGTGAAAGTGAGGAGTCCTGACCACTGGACTGTCAGGGAATTCTCTCCCTGTGGGTTTTATTTTAAAATAATCGGGGATAGAGTACGGCTTCCCAGCTGGCTCAATGGTAAAGAATCTGCCTGCTAACCCAAGGAGACTTGAATTCACTCCCTGGGTCGGGAAGATCCCATGGAGGAGGAAATGGCAACCCACTCCAGTATTCTGGCCTGGAGAATTCCACGGCCTGAGGAGTCTGGTGGGCTGTAATCCATGGGGTGGCAGAGTCGGATATGACTCAACATGCACGTAGGGACGTGTTGGCTGTGAGTTGGTAGTTGTCCAATCTGATGACAAACACACAGGGGTTCATTATTCTGTTCTCTCTACTTTTGTATATGTTTGAGATTTTCCGTGGTAAGAAGCTATAAACCAAGAAACAATGAACTTCATGGTGGGAAGAATGGCATTGCTGGCCTGCCAGGTTGTACCTGCTCCTCCCCACCACCACCCCTTAGGTGTCACACTCTGTCTCAGCCTAAAAAAGTTAAAACTAAGTGAAAGGTGCTGTGAAGCATGCACCAAGTTTGCCCTGCAGCCCCCTTTCCTCCCACGAGGTACATGATGAGCGAGTGAAAAGCTCTTTGAGGGAGTTCCTTGTGGGTCCAATGGTTAGGATTCTGAGCTTTTCACTGCTCTGGGTGCAGGGTTCGATCCCTGGGCAGGGAACTAAGGTCTCACTGGCTCCACGGTGCAGCCAAAACCAAACAAACCCCTTCTGAGATTGCCACAAAGCTAAATTATTTTATGAGGTAAGTGAGGGACTGCCTCTGATAACAAGTATCAGTTGGATTTCCAAGGACATTTGTTGATACTTGTCAACACGCCCCTGCCTTAGTTTGGATTCTTCCGGAAGCAGATCCTGAGACAAAGATTTGAATGCAAGAGGGTTTCTTTGGCAGGTGACCCCAGGAGCACCTATAGAAGGCAGTTGAAGCAAGGAAAGGGAGAAGCTGGTAAAAAGCAGTCAGGTAGCTGACCTCTGTGGGTAACAGTGCCTGATTCTGCAGGGGACTTTCAGGGCTGCAGAACACCCCATTTCCCCCTAAGGAGTAATGAGCTGGAGTAAATATCAACTCCGATCAGATCAGTTGCCCATTGAGAACAAGTGGAAAGGTGTGTTAGATCTCCCAGACCTTTGGCCGCCATTTGGTTAGAGACTCCAGGCAGGGGAAGAGATCCTCCCACAAAGAGATGTAGACGGTGGCATCCACAGTGCCCCACCTTGGCAATCTCAGTGGGTCGTTGTAGTTGTAGCATCAGCTGCAGTTCCTTTGGAAGAATTCCTGTTAGCATTTTGATCATCTAATTATGCCAACATACACATGGCCTAAGTATAGGGAAACAAAGTGACCAGGTGTTGTTATGCTTTCTGGGGGAGGGGAGGCAGTGGTGGTATTTCAACACACTGAGTAAGTTTATGGGCCTTTGTCAAAGATAAATGGTTTGCACTTGCCCTTGTGCAAATCAGCATGCACTGTCCAGAGCCATGGGGGACACAGCCATTCAAGGTCAGCCCTACTGAAGAACCAAAGTATAATTCTATCTCAGAACAGAAGCAGAATCTTTAAAGCATCAGGATAAATGCCTTTGATTTTCCTTGTGAGTGATAAGGTTTTAAGGGCAAGATTTATGTCTTTGTGGAGGGTAGGAAGACGTTTCAGCTCCAGACTTTCTCACGTGCACACATCGGCCAAATGGATGTGTGAAAAACAAGTGGGGTGACTGAGGGAGTGAATTAGTGCATTTTTAACTGTCAGGAGTATAACAGTGTCATTATCCATCAGTCTCCTTTGATCCCCCTGAAATAAACAGCTTTTTAAAAATAGACCTCGTTGACTAGAAATGTTAACTTCAGCAGTCACAGTCCTCAGACTTTGAACAACTGAGAAACAACTCACAGGCTCTTCCTAGTCATCAAACTGTGTTTCCTTTGTGTGTGAGTGAGTATGTGTGTGTGTGTGTGTGTGAAAGAGAAAGCCACTTTCATCAACAAGCAAAAGGCCCTGAGATTCCAGAGGAGGGTGGACTCTGTCCAGCTGGGGATGAGGTACTACAGAAAGTTAATACAGAGGCAACATTAGCGTTAGGCCTTGAAGGACAAAGCTAGAATGGAGTTTTTGAGCATCCACGGCATGCCAAGCACCATGCTAAGCTTTTACCTACATTTTCTCATATAGTCTTCACAGTAATCCTGTGAGGTTGTATTCCTCTTTTATTAGATGAGAAAATTGGAAAATTGGCAGGCAGGGAGTAAGGGTGTCAATAGTTCAGAGCCAGCCTTTGGTCCCCGCACTGCTCTTTGGGGAAAGGGAGACAAGGGCAATTTCAGCCCAAGTACTGCTTTTATGGGTCAGGACTGGGCAATCACTAAAAAATCAGGTAGTCCTAGGAGGGACATCCTACACTGGGAGGATGAGGCAACCTTGGCTGTCAACACAGAAGCCAGGAGGAGCACCGTTGCTTCTTGGGTTTTTGCAGAAGTCTCCAAGAGTTGATTTGTAAAAATATTTATTTGGCTATGCTGGGTCTTAGTTGTGGCATGTGGGATCTAGTTCTCTGACCAGGGATTGAACCTGGGCCCCCTGCATTGGGAGCATGGAGTCTTAGCCACTGGACTACCAGGAGAGTCCCTGAATGATTTTCTTAGTTCAAACATCTATGAAAGGTTACTGCTCACAGCACATCAAGTAACCTGGAGAAGTGGTATTTGATGCCACTGAGCCATGGACCCTGAAATGTCCCAGGCCAGAGGGTCCTATTCTCGCAATATGATTACTTTATTCACGCTCACCTGCTTCAGGGTTGGAACCCAAGCCCCTTATGAGCCATTGGCTTTGGTCATTTCACAGAGGCTGACTTTTATGAAGTTATGTTGTCCTGCCCATGTCACCCACAGTACCAAGGCCACCTTCAAAAGTCACATGTGCTATCCTGGAGTTGGTGCTGATCATGACAAAGCCCTAAAGTGATACAGCAACTGCCAGGCAAAGGTAGCCTTGGTCAAAAATTTATATTGGGAGATTTATTGAGGGAAGAACATTTTTTCTCATTTAGTCATTCTTTCATTTATTCATGCAACCAATATTTAAATAGTGAGAACCAGGCATTGTTCCAGGCCTTAGGGTTATGTGGTCAATAAGAAAGATGATGTCCTTATGCTCACAGAGTTTTCATTCTTCTTCTTTTTTTTTTTTTGAGGTATGCAGGAGACCCCAGGTTGATTCCTGGGTTGGGAAGATCCCCTGGGGAAAGGAAAGGCTACCCACTCCAGTATTCTGGATCTGGACAATTCCATGGATTATGTAGTCCATGGGGTCGCAAAGAGTCGGACACGAAAGTCCGAAAGTCGGACACTTTCACTTCAAAGCTGATTTACAATATTGTGTGCCTTCTATTTTAATGATTTTTTCTTGGAGTATAGTTGCTTTACAATGTTGTGTTAGTTTCTGCTGTATAGCAAAGTGAATCAATAATACATATACATATATCCACTCTTTTTTAGATTTCCTTCCCATTTAGGTCACCACAGAGCATTGAATAGGGTTCTCTGTGCTAGACAGAAAGTTCTCTGTGTGCATTTTTCTCAATTGTGGTTGGTTTCTCCAAATGATCTTTAGTTACGGACAGTAGCAATAGCATTTCTTCAGATGTTTATTGAAGGTTGTTTGGAAGCTTGGGTAATGTAGACGATGACCAAATCGCCAGGCTGGGAGGCTGTAGGTCTGCACTACATCTGCTGATAGGACAGTAGTCACTGACTAGTCTGAGTTATGTGCTTTAAGTGTTAACTACAGAGTGAATTTCAAAGACTTAGTATAAAAAATGGTGTAAAGTATATTTCCTTATACTGAAAAAAAAAGGGCTTCCCTGGTGGCTCAGACGGTAAGGCGTCTGCCTGCAATGCGGGAGACCCGGGTTCGATTCCTGGGTCGGGAAGATCCCCTGGAGAAGGAAATGTTTCCTTATACTGAACACATGTTAAAATGATAATATTTTGAATATATTGGGTTAAATAAAATATTGGTTGTTTAGTCACTAAGTCACGTCCGACTCTGCAACCCTATGGACTGTAACATGCTAGGCTCCTCTGTCCCCTGATGTCTCTTAAAGTTTGCTCAAATTCATGTCCATTGAGTTGGTGATGCTGTCTAATGCCTCATCCTCTGCCGCCCCCTTCTCCCTTTTGCCTTCAATCTTTCCCAGTCTCAGGGTCTGTTTCAATGAGTCGGCTCTTTGCATCAGGTGAGGCCAAATATTGATATATAAAATATATTGATATACTAAAATATACTGATACGATGGTCTCGGGACTTCCCTGGTGGTCCAGTGGTTAAGACTCCATGCTTCCAACACAGGAGGCATTTGTTCGATCCCTAGTCAGGAAACTAAGATCCTGTATGCTGCACAGAAGGGCCATATATATATATATATATATATATATATATATATATATATATATATATATATAAAATAATAAGATGACCTCACCTTTAAATTTTTTTTAGTGTCGTTTTTAAACAACTTAAAATTGCCTATGTGGCTTACTCTAAATCTCTATTGGACAGCACTTCTCTAGAGCTAGGAATAATATGCCAGTCACGCAGCTGGGCTGCTCTAGCAAGGAGGCAGGGCACACGTGCACTGGACACCTGCACATTTACTCACTTAGCAGTTTCTGAGCATCCTCACTAATGCTGGGACCCCTACCCTGAACATCCTGGGAGGCAAAAGGGATTCTTCAAGGCCAGTGCCACCTTCCTTGTGACACTGAAAGGTTTATGCAGGTGCATCTGATTGGTGATCAAGTCACACTTTCAAGCCCTGGCTGCAAACGAGGTTTGACAGGCGAGTCTTGGCAACTACCTTTGGGAGGTGGGAAATTACCAGCACGTGAGAAATAGGTTCAAAAGACACTGGGGGAGGTACACATGTGACAGAGTCCATTAGAGGCGCCAGTCACTGCTCTGCTACAGTTTTGGCAGTGTGTGGATCACCGGGTTATAAAGTTCCTCATCATGGGATATGCACATACATTTAAAGAACCTTGTCTGAGAGAATTCCCTGGTGGCCCAGTGGTTAGGACTCTGCACTTTGCACTGCAGAGGTTGTGAGTTCAATCCTTGGTTTGGGAAGTCAGATCCCACAAGCCTCAAACCATGGCCAAAAAGCCCCTGAAGAATGTTGTCTGAGAGCGCCCATCAACCTGCAAGAATGGTGCCAATAAAACAGATCGTTCTGAGTATAGCAGGTTTGTTTATTTTGTTCAATACCAGGAATCTCTGGTTCATCACTTCAACCCTTTCACCAATGTTTTCAACTTTCTTGCACTTGTCTTTGGCTCATAGCAACCCTACATTGTTCCACCTCCCCATCTTCTCTGGGTCTACATCTGAACAAATGGACACTGCTGAACAAAGGCACATATCTGAGCAGGTTGGTGCTACTATAAATGGGCCCTCAAAATTGCCTGGCCATTTCCCCTGTTTCCCTAGTCAATTCTCCACTGCTCTCCACAATGGCTATCTCTTAAACCTCCACACCTCTTGTCCCCATGCTCCTCCTGCCTCCCCTGTGGTTTCCTGCCTCCTTTCCCCTCAGACCCACCTTCATCCACGTTAGTTCCTTCTTCCCTCCCTCTAGTTACAAATAGAGAAATACTTCCCTTCTTATTGCAAGTTTACGTCTCCACCTGTGCTGTGGGACACAACTCCTCAATTTCTAACTCTTGTACTTTTGAAACTTTATCATCATTCTTTTTTTTTTTTTTTCTTTTGGCTGCACTACATGGTATGCAGGATTTTATTAATAGTTCCCTGGCCAGGGATCGAATCTATGCCCTGCTGCAGTGGAAGCTTGGAATCCTAACCACTGGATGACCAGGGAAGTCCCCTATTATCCTTTTCACTGACTCCTTATTGTCAACATTCCAGCTTATTCTCAATTCCCTCATCCTAAAAGACAACCGCAACCCAAACCCAATGGCAAAAACTTCTCCTTTGACTCTGCTGTTTCCCAATGCTTTCTATCTTGCGATTCCTTCCTTGATGGTCATATTTCTTGGAAAAGTCACTCAGGGTCAGTCCTCCCACACTGTCGTCTGGCTCATCTTCCCACTGCTCCATTATCAACATGCTTGTTGAGATCAACAGCAACTTCTTTGTTGCAGAGGCTGGCAAACACCCAGGACCGGTGAAGGGATCAGGGCTCAGAGGTGGGTGATACCTGGGACAGATGAGGACTTCCTGGAGTCCTTAATACCCAGGTCAGGTGAGGAGAGGTCAGGTTTTCAGGGGAACTAGATCTTAGCAGATTCTGTGTCTCAAGTCCACTGTTTCTGGCCACTGTGTGCTTTTCAAGGACAACAGGAAATGAGAACTGAGGTCTGGGTTCTGTCTCTGGATCGATCTCTGCCTCTCGTGGGACCTTGGGCAGGTCCCTTCCCCTCTCAGTTCTGATGGGACTCTCAGGGTTGCTGTGAGGCACCCAGCAAGCACTGAGGATGGGTGAGCTGCTCTGGAGTCTGCAGGAAGTTTGGAATCCTGGCAATCATTTCCTCTGAGGGACCCAAAGGCCTCATGCTCAATACCTTCAGGAGGCATGTGGGTCCCATCCCATTTTTCAGGTGGCAGAACTGAGACACCAAAGGCTGAAGAAGATAATTATCATTTAAGGGGAGTTGTAGGCACTTACTATTACTCCACCGTGATCTAAAAAGGAACTCAAACCTGTGAGAACAGCAGGGAGGGTAAGGTGTGAGGAGGAAGCATTAATAAAACTTAAGACTAAGTAATTGTGTTCTTCTGGGCTGGGTATTCATCAGTTCAGTTCAGTTCAGTCACTCAGTTGTGTCCGACTCTTTGCAACCCCATGAATTGCAGCACGCCAGGCCTCCCTGTCCATCACCAACTCCCGGAGTTCACTCACACTCACGTCCTTCGAGTCGGTGATGCCAACCAGCCATCTCATCCTATAGGGAACATTAATATTAATAAAATTTAAGACTAAGTCATTGTCTTCTTCTGAGCTAGGCATTCATGTCCCTCCTCTGAGCTGTTGCCCCACTTCTTTTCTCTTTCATAATTAAATATCTTGAAAGAGGAGAAACTCCTTCAAATGCTGCAATGACTTCCCACTGCAAATAGAATAAGATGGACTCCTTCCCTTGGTCCAGGAAGCCTAGGACCTCTGACATCACAGCCTGTCAACCTCTTCCCTCACACCATTCACCCCAGCCCCACAAGCCTTCCTTATGTTCTCACACCAGCCTCAGGGTCTTCTCACTTGCTGTCACCTCAGCCTGGATCACTCTTCCCAAGTCAATAATACATGGCTGCCTCCTTTTCACCATTCAAGTCTCAATTCAAATGTCACCACCTCAAAGAAGCCTTCCCTGACCACCTTAGCTAAAGAAATCTTTCCCATCAGCCTCTCCAGATAGCCAATTTTATTTTCTCAACAGCACTTTTCAGTATCTGCAAATATATATTTTTTTAAGTTTATTTATTTATATTTTGGCTGCACCCAACAGTGCATGGGATCTCAGTTCTCCAGCCAGGGATCAAACCTTCTTCCTCTCCATTGGAAGTGTGGGGTCTTAAGCACTGGACCACCAGGGACTTTCTGTTTATTGTTTATATTCTCAATCTTGTGCTCTTGCTTTTATTGTTGTCTTATTTCTTTGGGTATATGTATTATTTTTTATGACAGATTTGTTGCTGTTGTTGTTTAGTCACTAAGTCATGGCTGACTCTTTGCAACCCCATGGACTGTAGGCCGCCAGACTCCTCTGTCCATGGGAGTTCCCAGGCAAGAATACTGGAGTAGGTTGCCATTCCCTTCTCCAGGGGATCTTCTCAACCCAAGGATTGAACCAGCATCTCCTGTATTGGCAAGCAGATTCTATACCACTGAGCCACCTGGGAAGCCCAATAAGAGGTTTATTAAGATATAATTTGTATGTCATGCAAATCACCTATATTAATGGTTGTTAGTATATTCACAAAGTTGTACAACCATCACCACAATTAATTTTAGAACATTTTCATCACTCCAAAAAGAATTCTGTACCCATCGTATGTTCTTCTCCATTCCCCTCCCTCCAACCCAATCCCTAGATGACAGCTTATTTACTTTCTGTTTCTACAGAGTTTTAGCCACTGGACCAACAGGTAAGTCCCCCAATTCTAGGCATTTTATATAAATAGAATCATATAATGCTTCCCTGATAGCTCAGTTGGTAAAGAATACGCCTGCAATGCAGGAGACTCCAGTTCGATTCCTGGGTTGGGAAGATCCCCTGGGGAAGGGATAGGCTACCCACTCCAGTATTCTTGGGCTTCCTGTGTGGCTCAGCTGGTAAAGAATCCTCCTGCAATTCGAGAGACCTGGGTTTGATCCCTGGGTTGAGAAGATCCCTTGGAGAAGGGAAAAGCTACCCACTCCAGTATTCTGGCCTGGAGAATTCCATGGATCGTATAGTCCATGGGGTCACAAAGAGTCGGACATGACGGAGCAACTTTCACTTTTCGCTTTCAGAATCATATAATATGTGGCCTTTAGTGTCTAGCTTCTTTCAGTTGGAATAATGTTTTCAAGGTTCATCCATGTTGTAACAGTATATCATCTCTTTTTATGGCTGAATAATTTTCCATTGTATGGATCTATCATATTTGAGTATTTCTTCATTTGTTGATGGAGATTTGACTTATTTCCACTTTTTTGCTTTTATGAATAAAATGCTACAAACATTTGTGTACAAGTTTTTGTGTGAAACTGCTTACAATTCTACTGAATTGGAATTGCTGTATCATAATGGCACCCCACTCCAGTACTCTTGTCTGGAAAATCCCATGGATGGAGGAGCCTGGTGGGCTGCAGTCCATGGGGTCGCCAAGAGTCGGACATGACTGAGCAAATTCACTTTCACTTTCATGCATTGGAGAAGGAAATGGCAACCCACTCCAGTGTTCTTGCCTGGAGAATCCCAGGGATGGGGGAGCCTGGTGGGCTGCTGTCTATGGGGTTGTGCAGAGTTGGACAAGACTGAAGTGACTTAGTAGCAGCAGCAGCAGCAGCATAGTATTCTATATTTAACTTTTGGAGAAACTACCTTCTACAGTGACGCTGTTTTCCACAGTGGTGCACCATTTTACACTTTCACGAAACACTTATGAAGTTTCCAATTTCCTCATATCCTCCCAAAACACTTTTATTATCTATCTTAAAAAAATTATTTTTAAAGAGGGCAAATCCCCACCCCCCCACCTCCCACCCCCCACCTCCCCACCTCCCACCCCCCACCTCCCCATCTCCCACCCACCACCTCCCCACCCCCCACCCCAGCCAATCTTCATTGCTGTGTGCTGGCTTACTCTAGCGGCACCTCGTGAGCTTCTCATTGCAGAGGACAGGCTCTAGGCTCGAAGGCTTCCATTAGTTGCAGCATGTGGGCTCAGTAGTTGCAGCTTGCAGGCTCTAGAGCTTGGGCTCAGTAGTTGTGGTGCCCAGGCTTAATTCCTCCAAGGCATGTGGAATCTTCCCAGACCAGGGATTGAACTCAGGGCCCCTGCATTAGCAGGTGGATTCTTATCCATTGCACCACCAAGGAAGTCCCTATCATCTGCCTTTTTGATTCTATCCATTCTAGTGGTTGTGAGGTAATAACTCACTATGGTTTTGGAAGCATTTCCCTTATGCCTAATGATACTGATATCTTTTCATGTGCTATTGGCCATTAGTATATCTACTTCGGGGAAATGTCCATTCAGATCCTGTGTTCATTTTAAAATTGGGTTGTCCTTTTATTATTGAGCTGTACAAGTTTTGTATATATTACGGATGGATATCCTATATCAGATACATGATTTCTCCTTTTTGGAGGGTTTTCTTTTCATTTTCTCAACAATGTCCTTTAAAGCATAAACATTTAAAATTTTGATGATGTCCAATTTATCTATTTTTTTCTCTTGTTGCATGTGCTTTTGGTGGCTTATCTAAGAAACTATTGCTTAATCCAAGGTCACAAAGATTTATGATTATTTTTTCTTGTAAGAGCTTTATAGCTTCAGTTCTTATACTTATAATTTGATCCATTTTGAGTTTTGCATAAGGTGTGAGGTAGGGATCCAACGTCATTCTCTTGTATGTGGATATCCAGTTGGCCCAGTACCATTCTTTGCATTTATTTTGCTATTTTATTTCTAACTTTTTATAATAAATGCTTAGCTTATTATATTCTCAGTCTTTCTTCTTTCCTAATATAAGCACTTAAAATTACATGCTTTCTTTTATTTTAAGTATGATTTAATTGTACTTTCCAGTCTAGTCTTTTTAACTAGATATAAAGTATCTAGTATGAGTATTTTTAACTTTTAAATATCAGACAAGTTGGTGAAATTGACAATCGAAAAGAGGCTTGTTCTGAGGCTTCAAGAACACCTTGGCACATCACGGTGTTACCACCCTCTGCCAGGTACACAAACCCAAATTCAAAAACATGGCCTACACTAGCCTTGAAAGATTATCCGGTTATTAACTTAATAGGATTGACTCATTTATTCAGCAGATATTTGTTGAGTGCCTACTGCAGAGCATCATTATATTAAATTCTGAGAACAGAGAAGTAAAATAGAGTCCTGCTATCCCAAAGCTCACAGGCAATTGAAAAGAAAATAAAAATGGAAATACTGCATTGTAAATGTTAGGGTGGGATAAGTAATACATACTAAAAATAGGAAACATAAAAGTAAGATTAATTTTAAGATTGAAAAAGGTTTTCTGGAGGAAATTGCTCCCTTCAAGGACCTGAAAGATGAATTAATAGGAGCTTGCCAAGTACACAGCAGGAAAGTGTGTCCTGGGCCATTGGAGCAGCAAGTGGAAAGACCCAGAGGTGTAAAAAAAAAAAAACTCTTGACGTTTTAGAGGAAGGAAAAGAAATGTAGTGTGCTGGGAACAGAGAGTGTCAGGGAGAGGTACAGGATGAGAGTTAGGGTAAACGTGGAGAGGTCACGAAGACTAGACTGGAAAGTACAATTAAATCATACTGGGGAGCTTGGGCTTCATCCTACAATCGTTGAGAGGTCATTGAAGAGTTTTAGGTAGGATTGGGACAATAGTAGATTTGCATTTTGGACATTTTGCTGTGGCTGCAGAAAAATAGATGAAGGGAGGGAAGGTCAAGACCAGTGGCCAGGAGACCCTTACAGAGGTTGTAGCAGTTACCCAGGTCTGGGTTAAGAAGTATCCAAGGGGGTGGAAAAGAGGGAACACAGATGATGGGGTACTTTCAGTTATGTTGGAACAGGTTGGGAAGAAGATGAGTTCTTTTTTTTTTAACTAGCCATTTAAAAAAATTGATTTACAATGGTGCATTAGGTTCTGGTGTACAAAAAAGTGATTCATTTATACATATAAAATACACTTTTTTTCAGATTCAATTCTAAGTTATTATAAGATATTGAATTATAGTTCTCTGTGTGGTTCAGTAGGTCCCTGCTGTTTCTCTATTTTATATGTAGTAGTGTGTATATGCTAATCCCTTCCTCCTCATATATCTCCTCCAACCCCATCCAGAGGGTGAGTACTTTCTGTACTCTGTTTTTGCCTTTTTTTGGCTGTGCCAAGGCTTGTGGAATCTTAGTTTCCTGACCTGGGATTGAACTTGTGCCCTTGCAGTGAAAGTTCAGAGTCCTAACCACCGGACCCACAGGGAAGACCCAGCAGTGAGCTCTGGTCAGGATAGTTTGAGGAGCTCATAGGATGCTTCTACACCTCCTGGCCTTGTCTGAACCCAGCGATCTTCTAAGGACTCAGGTTCCTTAGCCTTCTCAAGGGAAGGCTGTCTCCTCTCACATTGCACGGCCCTCAGGGCCAGCAGGCTTAGCACAGTTTCCTGGTTCCTCACTGCTGCTTCCTAATCTTTCTTATCCTTTACCTTCCCAAACCCGAGCTCTTTTTTTAAATTATTTTTATGTGGGAGAATGGATACATGTATATGTATGGCTGAGTCCCTTCGCTGTTCACCTGAAACATCACAGCATTGTTAATTGGCTGTACCCCAATACAAAATAAAAAGCGAAAAAAAAGATTTGTTTTCATTCATTTATTTATTTGGCTACATTGGGTCTTAGTTCTGGCATGCGGGATCTTCGATCTTTATTGTGGCACTAGGGGATCTTTAGCTGTGGCACGTGAACTCTTAGTTGTGACATATGGGATCTAGATCCCTTACTAGAGATTGAACCTGGGCTCCCTGCCTTGGTAATTTGGAGTCTTAGCCTCTGGACCCCAAGGGAAGTCCCCAGTCCCGAGCTCTTTGAGGTTAATGCCATCTCTGCTGTACCACTTATTACTCTATCACTCTTATCCTTGGAAACATTCATCAATGACTGTCTCCTGGTCACAGACTTTCCCTTCATCCTACTCTAACTCTTGTCCTTGCGGACTTAATTACCCATGTGGATGAACTATCCAGTACGTCTGCCTGTTATCCCCCTGACTTCCTCCCTTCCTTTCTCCACCAGCCAGCCTCTCTCAGGTTCACAGGAGACCAACTCACCACCCATAACCATATCTCAACTGAATTCTAAATTTCAAACGACCTACTCTGACCACCATTTCCTATCCTTCCAGGCCCTTCGGTTTAGTGTCTACACCACACAACTCTTCAAACTCATCGAGACCCCATTATCTGTATCACTTTTTCACTATCAGCTCCCACCCATTTTCACTTCCTTCTCTGCTCAGCTTAGAAAAGAGTTCATTACTATAGGCACTCTCTTCATACACCCTCAACAGACTTGCTGGTCTCCATCTCAACCTCCGTTTACTTGACTGGCTAGCCACCAACCCTAAATGTACCCCAACTATCAGAGTTTTTCATGCCTGCACCTGAGCAACTGAGCACTGCCAGAAAAAAAAAATTACTGAGCTGGACCTACTGGTTCCATTTTCTGTTCATGACCACAAACCTCAAATAAGCACTTTACACTGAGATCTCTATTTTTCCATCTTGCAATCAGCTTTCAACCCACTTTGGTCTGTCTGCTGTCAAAATTGCTCCATCAGAATCCTCCTATCAAGGTCAAAAACAGTTTCCCAGTTTCAAAATTCAGTGCATGGTTGGGGGAGTGGTGGTGGAGAATGTGAAAGGAATCACCTTGTTATACAACAAGTCACAGGGATGAAATATACATCATGGTGACTATAGTTAGTACTACTGTATTGAATACTTGAAAGTTGCTAAGACAGTACATCTTCAAAGTTCTCATTGTAAGAAAAAAAATTCTTTTGTTAATTATGTATGGTGATGGATGGTAACTAGACTTACTGTGGTGATCTCAGGGTATACAAACATGGAATCATCATGCTGTTATATCTGAAACTAATGTGTCAATTTACCTCAATAAAAAATTCTAAAAGCATAGATTATATAGAGATTTTTCTGGAGTAGTAGTAATACTGAGACCAACTGCAAGTTAATACTGGCAATTGCTTCATTGAACATTTTTCTAAAAGTTATAGAAGGCAAAATGCACAAACATCCAGGTGTGCAGTGTTACTGAACTCTTTCAGGTAGTGAAATGTGAAACTGGTGGTATGGTCATTCCTGAGTGAGTTGTTAAGTAACTTAGTACATTAAGGAGACAAACTGCAGCCTCTTACACCTGCCGTGAGGGAAGGCTGTGCACTCCAATGGGTAATAACTCAGGCTTTGGCAACAGACAGACTGGGGTCTGAATCCCAGTTCTACCACTTATGGTTTAAGAGGATTTGATACTTGAGTAGTCCACTGAATCTAAGCCTCAGTTTCCTTATCTTTCGAATGGAAATAATAGGGTCAATGTACAGAATCTGTGAGCAGATGCATCAAAGTAGTTCTTCAGTTATTTTGTACATAGTGAATTTCTAATAAATGCCAGTTGTATCAATCCAAAAAAACCCAAAAACACAATGGGGCATCCTTTTCAGTCCTCATCTTTCTCTGTCTCTCAGTAGCATGTGGCAATTGACCATTCCTTCCTCCTGGGAACATTTGCTCCTCTTTTGGCTTTTGTAACACCAAACACTGGTTTTTCTCCTTTGTGTGCAATTTTTCTGACCCTTCATTGCTGGCTCCTCCTCCTCAGCCTGACCTCTAAATGTCTGAGTACTTCTGGACTCATTTGTATGCTTAAAAAATACAAATTCTGAGGAATTCCCTCATGGTTAGGCCTAGTGGTTAGGATTCTGAGCTTTCACTTTTGTGACCCAGGTTCTAGCCCTGGTTGGGGAACTAAGATCCTGCAAGCTGCGTTGCACAGCCAAAAATAAATAAATGAGTAAATTTCAGTTTATTCTCTCCGTAGGAAGCCTGATCTCTCCAAATGTATAGCTTTGGCCTCTCCTCTGAGCTCCAGTCTTATGCATTCATGTGCTAATTTGCCATCTCTGCTTGGATGTCTAATAAAGAGCTAAAATATAACTCATCCAAAATAGATCCCTTGATAACCCCTGCCAAACCTGTTGTTCTCTTCCCCCTATTTGAAATCAAGCCAGTTATTCCATAAACTTAGGAGTCATGTTTCCCCTTCACCGACATCCACCATCAAGCCCTTTGCATTTTACTTCCAAAATGTATCTCAACTTCATTCCCAATCTCTCCTCCCCATGCCTGCTTTTCCTTCCTTGCCCCCATTCTGGTTTAAGTTACACTGTCTTTTGCTTCATCTTCTGTAATAGCCTTCTTTCTGACTGACCTTCTGGCAAAGTCTTCTCTTTTCTGTAAGCACCAAAGGGAGCTTTAAACAATATAAATCTGATTGCCCCCATTTCAAGGCTTCCACTGTAACTAAACTAAAATCCATACTGTTTCCTGTGGTCAACAAGGCTTCCGATATGATAACCCCTGTCTGACTTTCCAACCTGCTCTTAGCACCCTTTTTATCAGGCTCCTGTAGAGCCACTTCATGTGTGCTGACCCTCTTTCTAGTCTCTGTACAAGCCGAGCTCTCTCTTCCCATAGGATCTTAGCAGTAGCTTTTCCTCAGCCTGGAATCTCTTGCCCAGAATCCTCAAATGGGATCTCCTACCTGTAATTCAGAGCTCAGCTCAAGTATAATCTCTTGAGAGAGGACTCCCTGACTACCTTATCAAAAATAAACCCTTTTCCTTATCCTTTTACTTCCATCATGTGCATGCCTGAGTGCTAAGTCACTTCAGTCCTGTCTGACTCTTTACAACCCTATGCACCATAGCCCACCAGGCTCCTCTGTCCATGGGGTACTCCAGGCAAGAATGCTGAAGTGGGTTGCCATGTCCTCCTTCAGGGGATCTTTCTGATCCAAAAATCAAATCTTGCCTTTTATGTGTCCTGCATTGGCAGGTGGGTTCTTTACCACTAGCACCACCCAGGAAGCACTTATCATAATCCAATAATGATTTGTTTAATATCTGTTTACCTTTTTAACTGACTGTCCTGTCCCACTGGATGTTCATCCATGTGGTCAGGGATTTGGTCTGTCTAGTTTACTACCGGGCCCTAGGTCTTAGAATCAACTCTAGCTCACAGTAAGTGAGCTCAGTAAAACATTTGTTAAATCAATGAACACAGAGTTAGACAGTTGGATGTGCTGACATAAACTGGTGAAAGATCTAGACTGAAGATACAAATTTGGGAATTATTGTAAAAATAAATCTTAATAAGTAAGGACTAGAAGAGAACTTCCTTTACTTTCTAAAAGAGTCCACAAAAAATCTACAACCTGAAAACAAACAAAAAAAAACTATGCAACTGTGATGGAGATCCTAGCCAGCACCGTGAGGCAAAAAGAGAAATGAGGCATCAAAAGGAAGAAACAGAAATGCCAATATTTGGACATATATTATTTATGTATAAAAACAAAATCACCTATACATAAATTATTAATTTAGAGTTTAGTAAAGTTGTAGAATCAACATATAAAAATCAACTGCTTTTTTGGACTTCCCTGGTGGTCCAATGGTTAAGAATTCACCCGCCAATGCAGGGGACACTGGTTTGATCCCTGGTCCGGGAAGATTCCACATGCTGTGGGGTAACTAAACCCATGTGCCACAACTTCTGAGCCTGTGTGCCATAGAGCCCACAGTCCACAAGAGAAGCCACCACGATGAGAAGCCAACATGCCATAACTAGAGAAAGTCCTGAGCAGCAAGGAAGACCCAGCTCAGGCTAAATAAATAAATAAATAAAAATTTAAAAATAACCCTGCACATCTGCTTCGTGGAGCAGCCACCCACTTTCTCCTAGGTAGATGGGCTATGCCTCCTAGTGTCCCAGTTCCTGCTGTCCGTGATAGCGAAGCCCATGAGGGGTCACCACCAAGGTTTCCACTAGCCCGCAAGCTAGAGCAAGGTAGTCATCCCCCTCATGATTACTACCAGCACCAGCTTAGCTGCACTTCCAGTAACAGCTCCTGCAGAAGCCATACCCCACCACATGGTCTTCCCCCACCACCAGGGTCCCCCCAAGGCACACCCAGGACACTGGTGGGCAAGCCTCTTTTTCAGGAAGTCCATCTCCCATTTATGGCCACGGTGTAGGAGTCCCCAGAGCACTCAGAGTCTGCCCAGGCCTCCACCAGCATGATCACCTGTGACCTGGCTCTGTAAGCCATGGGGAAGCAGCAGCCTGCTGGCCAGCCTGGCAAAACGAACTGCAGGCCCCCATCCTGAGTGACCATCACCAGCTGCCAGGCTTCCTTCCAAGATGCTAGGTTCATCAGATACCTCCCCATCCCCTCTCCTCCCTCCCCTCCTCTCCCCAAGACTAAGCAGGTTGCAGCCAATGTAAGCAGTTCAGTTTTAAATATCAAAACAGCAAAACACCAAAAAGGAAGTTGAGAGACCTTACCCTTTACTCTCCAAGTCACACGAGAGCCTTCTTCACATCCCATAACCTTGTGTCTTGCACCAAGTGGACAATAAATTCCAAGCAGCCAACAAAAACAAAACAAAACATAAATTTTCCTTTAAAAAGCTTGATTGCTTTTAAAAATAATTTTTATATACCAGGAAAATGCAGACTATCTCATTATTCTAAGCTTATCTCTGTATGAAGACAACCATTCTATCACCACAAAGCTCACTGTGAACACAGTGAATTAAAAAAGAAAACACCGTATAGACCTATGAACACATGTTAAAATACCAAAAATAACAACGACAAAAATCCTAAGACTATCCAGAGAAGGAAAAGAAAAGGTCAGTGACAATAGAGTAAGAATCAATAGCAACACTGGATGCTAAAAGACAATGGACCAATGCTTTCACATTTTTAAAGAAAATGTATTTGATTTTAGACAAAATTCTATACCCAGCTAAACTGGCACTTAATTATAGCTGTTTAAAATAATGGCATTTTTCAAACATTGTTATAATAGTTGAAAATCTGCCTCATGTGTACTCATCAGAAGTTATGTGATAATATTCTCCAGCAAAAGGAGGGAGTAAACAAAAAAGAATTACATTTGATCCAGGATGCTGTAGATTCAGCACCCAAGGAGAACAGCCGTGGGGAAGCCCTAAGAAGAATTCTGTGTAGCAAGGACAGCCTAAAGCAACCAGCCTAGGTTAGAGGATAATATAGAGACTTTTAGGAGGGAAATTTCTGAGAAAAGGGGCTTGGCAGGATAATTGGTGCAATAGCACTGGGATGGCAATGGGCAGGGAAGGATTAAAATCAAGATACTGCCAGAAAACAATATAATTTGAAATGCTAGTCCTCAAAAGAAAAAAAAAAATCTGTGTAAGGAATAAATATAATCTGTTATAGTATTTGGCTCTCCTATTCAACATTTGGGCTTCCCAGGTGGCACTAGTGGTAAAGAACATACCTGCCAGTGCAGGAGACATCAGAGAGACAGGTTCGATCTCTGGGTTGGGAAAATCCCCTGGAGAAGGAAATGGCAAC
The DNA here is from genome assembly GCF_042477335.2 of Ovis canadensis. NCBI lineage: Eukaryota > Metazoa > Chordata > Mammalia > Artiodactyla > Bovidae > Ovis > Ovis canadensis. Next base: position 33,434,396 of record NC_091255.1, on the reverse strand, counting down.
CCATTGCAGCGTTCTTGCCTGGAGAATCCCATGGATAGTGGAGCCTGGTAGGCTATAGTTCATAGGGTCACAAAGCATTGGACATGACTGAAGTGACTTAGCATGTATCCACATTCAACATTTAAGAAATTACAATAGTGTAAAAATCATGTATTGATATAAATAAATATAATTAAATGATTTAAAAGAGTAAAAGATGGAAAGTAGCATGTCAATTAAATTCTCATCAGTTACAATAAGAATAAATATATTAGGTCTAAAATGAATAAGTCAAGAAAAAGCATTCTATCATTTAGAATAAATGAAGGTAACTACTAGAAGAAACTACTAAAAGAGTTAAAAAGGATTGCCTGTGGTAAGCAAGATTAGGAATGAGGAAGGAACTATGTGAGAAATATGTTTTTTGTTTAATTCCCCTCCCCTCCATGTTTGCTTTTCACAATAATCGTTAATACACTGATCATGAACTGTATATTTGCTTTTTTGATAAAAGTAAAAATTTACTTAAAAAAGAAAGATTTTCTTGGTCCAGAAAGGTGGGTTAGTGTCAGAAATGGAGTTTTTTGTTTTTCTTTCCGGGTAAAGCTAAAGAATCTTTATAGAGTCGCTGGCAGGGCTGGAATTTGTTGTAGGTGAGAGAAGAAACCATGCTGCAGCCAAGCAGAATTTCTGATAACCTGCCTGAAGAGATCTCAGAGAAAGGGAACAATTCTCTAAGACTACAGCTATTTGTGGTTTATCTTCTCATTCTAAATAGAAAGTCATATTCCAACCCTATTTAAAACTGTTTTCCCTTAAAGAGAGTCCTTCAAATGGGGTAAATGTTAAGCTTCACAAAAGCTGGGTTAGCTTCTTGGAGTTGTTTCCCAGAGGAGTCCAAACTTACTCCTTTTTATTAAACGGTCGATTTATGTTTTTATTCAGATTGTTTATTTGCTCTTTTTAATTCTTGTTCTTTCGGGGAGAGTGAGGACAGTTTTTTTTCAGTAATTTTTTGAGTCAATAAACTCTATTAGAACCTGCTCCTTCTCTGGCTACCTTACCTGGAGCTCAGAGACTGTAAGCCATTTGAGGCGAGGAACAGAGCCATACAGTTCAGGTATAAGGTTAATGCGGCTTTAATATTTGTTGAAGGAACAAATACAAATTTGAGTGCCACTGGGTAGCATTTTTTCCTTCTCTTTGTCTGTTTATTGAGACTGTGTTATGCAAGGCAGAGGGCTGTGGCAATAAGGGTAAGAGGAGGTTGAGTGATTTTTTCCAAACTTTAGATCCCACACTTTGACTTTACATAATAGATGCTTTTCTGGACATTTTGTAGTGTATATCAGATTTTGCTAATCTCAACTCACTTTACACATAGAGATTACTAACGATGTTTAAACATTTTGTACTATGAGATACAGAGCATTTTACTTGAAGAATCTTTTTGTGTATCTTTCTGTAAAGTGAATTACCAGCATATATGAAGTCTATTTTGGGGGTGTGCTTAAAATGGGGCACACCAGTACTAAGTTCGGCTTTAACAATGACTAATTCGCACACCCTGTGTGCTGTTGGGCGCTCGCCAGCAACTAGGCATCTATCACTTCTCTTGGCCCCTTCCCTCCCTGCTGACCACCTGCTTCGACTCGGAGGCGGTGTCTTGACCCTCCGCGACCTCTCTGTCATGGCGTCCGCGGGGCGTCTGCCGCCGGAGCCAGGCACTTGGCCGGGCGGCGACCTTCCCAAGATGGCGGCGACAGAGGCCACTGCGCGTAGGGGGCGGGGTTCCGCCTCCGGAGGCGGAGCAGTAGGCAGAAGGGTTGGGCTAGCGAGCGGGCTGCTTCCGAAGTTGGCAGCCCCAGCGCGCCTGCGCGGAGCGGCCCTGCGCGCTGTGAGGCTGTGGCGGGGGAAGGCACCGGTGGGGCCGACGGGCGGGTTGAAGGAGGGAAGCGGGCGAGCGAAGTCCCAGTGCGCGCCGCGGCGGCACGGGTACCCTCCCCTTCCGGGCGTGAGGCACTGTGAGGAAAGCTGAAGCGAGCGGACTCGCACCGGCAGCGAGGCGCCGCTACCGCCGCCACAGCCCAGCCTCCCTCGGCTTCGGCGCTCCTGTCGTGGGGGCCCGGGTTCCTCAGCACACCCAGCTCCAGCAGCTCCGGAGCCTGTGCCCAGTCCTTCGGAAGCCCCGGCGCCAGCCCGGGCCCTTGGCGGGGAGGATGACGGAGCTGCAGTCGGCACTGCTACTGCGAAGACAGCTGGCAGGTGAGCGAGCGGGCGGCTGGGCGGCGGGCCGGGCCGCGATCGCGGCGAGCAGCTGCCCGCTTCTCCCCTCCTCCCGGGCGCTCCCGGGCTGGCGGGCCGGACGGTTGAGGGGAGCGGCAGGCTCCGGCGAGATCGGGCGCGGGCCTGCGAGAGTGGGGAGCCCGGGCGCCGGTTCGGGCCGGGCCCATCACTTCTTCCCCGGCTTTCCGAGGGTGTTGGGGGCGGGGGCGCTCCCCAGCCTCGGCCCCCGGACGGGGCCTGGCACCCCCAGACAGGGAGAGGAGCCTGTCCCCTCCCCCACTGTTCGGTGGGACGTTGCGGGGGAGGGGCTGTGGGTACCCTGTCCCGGCGGACCCTCCCTGGAGGGGCGGGTCCGGGCTCAGGTGCGCCCGAGACCGCTGGACCCCCCGAGGCAGGTAGAACATCTGGGCCCTGCTGGCTGCGCGTCGCGGGCTCGGCTGTCCGAGCCGCGGGCGGGCAGCCGGGGGCAGGGTGGGCGAGAGGAACTGGCCGCGGGGCGGGTAGGTGAGGCGCGCCAAACTTCTGCCCAGGCAGCGCCGGGTCCGCGTAGTTGTGGCGGACAACAAAAGCGCCGGCCTCTGCGGCCTGGTTGCTGGCGCACGGGGTCTGAGAGCCCGGCGGGGCGCGGGACGCCGCCTCGCCTGCCTCCGCCTGGCACGGGCTCCGGCTGCGCCGCCCGGCTGGGGGAGGGTAGGAGCGGGCCGAGCCGAGAGCCGCTCGCTGGCCAGCTCGGGGCTTTGTGCTCCGAGCGATTCCGGCTCCTGTGCAGGCCTGCGGGGCCCCGGGGCTGCGGCCCGCGGGCTCTGGCTTGGGGCGGCGGCCGGGTCTGCCTCCCCAGAGGTGCCTGCGTCCCCCCTCCCCCATTGTCCCGGCCTCCGGCCGTTTGCGGCTTCCAGGTTGACTTTTTAGGGGGTTGGCTCCGACTCTGCTAGGACTGTGTGAGCGGAGCATGCGCACTGGAGACGTACGTGTGCGGAGTGGAAGAGGGGGAGGCGGGTTGGTGGCTTCACAATGCCTCCCCACGTGCTGCCAGATTTAAAGAGAAATGAACCAGCAGTTACCTTCTGCTGCCCAACGCCCGGCGGTTGTCCTTCTCGATTCTGGCGGATCTTCACCTCTCAGCTCTACCGCCAGAGGCCCTGAGCCCTCGGCAGAACCTAGAGGGCTGGAATGGACATCTGTTTTTGCAATAGGTTTACAAAGAGTTTGAGGTGCTGGTTAAATCACCTTTGTGACTTCTTAAAGGAAAAGGTTGTCAGGGACTGTTACAGGTTGTATAATTAGGTTTATTATTAGACCATGAGCAAGCAGGTTTGGACACATACTAAAGTTCTGGATGGTCAGGGGGAGTGATCTGGAGTGAATAGAGAAGTTCTGGTGATCTCTGTGTCCATCGCAAATAATGTATTGGACAAGCACTGAATGAATAACAACTTTATTGTATCTTGTAGTTGCAAACACAGCTTACTGTTCTGTGTATTTTTTTTTTTTTTGGTTTGTTTTGGTGGAAGGAATTAAGATGTTCTTTTGTCTCCCTGAGAATTCCTTAATCAGAATAAGTTTTAAATTATGTGGTGAACTATTAAACAGTATTAAAGTATTAAAACTACTCAACTCTTACATAATGGGAAAGGTGTGTGTGTGTATATATATATATTTAAAGGTGTAAAGGAAGCAGTTGCTATGAAAGTAAAGTATGACTAATAACTGTTAGCAGTAGCAGTATTTCAAAATTCTTTCCAAGCTACTTGTGAACAGACTCTAAATTTTGATAGCCAGTTGGTTCAGTTTTGCACTCTTAAAGATTAATCCCAAATATTGATTATAAAGACATTTTCCAAAATGCTTTCTTAATGGATGACTTTTTGTTTATGCTTTAAGGTGGAGGACAGAATGATTTAGTTTGTAATCTTTCATGCCTTATTATAAAATTGCTTAGCTGCAGATTACTTTTCTTGCCTTCTAGTTCAGAAACAAGGACTGTTGTTAATATTTTCTTAAGTTTTTGAAAGATATTAATTAACATACTCAGAATGTATGAAGTAGGCCAAGGCCGATGCATTAAGGGAAATGTGAAAATATCAGGTTTATTGGAAAGACTTGATAACTACATACTGAAACAAAAGCCCTGTTTAGGCTCTAGTAGTACATTGTTTGAGCTTTTTGGTTCTTCAGATATCATTTGAAAACAGGAAAAATGGTAAACTGTAATCTCTTAAAATCATTTAGAATGAACTTTTGGAAGGCTTAATAATAAATGCTTTAAAAATCTTGTAATGTATTGAACTGAGTAGACACTCAAACCTAAGCCATTCTAGGTGGTAGAATTTTGGAAACTTACAACAGTGGCCAACAGTGGTTAGTTTACTAAGCCCCTAGTCTGCCAGTCCTTAGGATTTTACTTCATTACTTGAGGGGAGAATTTATTTTGTGGGTGTGTTTTGTTTTGTTGGTAATTGTAATGAAGAACCCGGTTACTTTGAGAGTGAAGTGGAATGGTTCCTTGGGTTGCAGTTACTGTGGTGCAGGCCTATATACTGTGTAATAGAATGTTTAGCAGTGTTCTTGGCCGCTACCCACCAGATGCCAGTAGTATGCCTTCTCAGTTGTGACAACCAGGAATGTCTCTTGCCAGATGTCCCCCGAGGGACAAAGTCACCCGAGGTTGAAAAACCTCGGGTTTAAGGTGTTTTGGTTAAGACCAGAATGGCCGTTGTGAAGCAAGTAAGAAATAGATTCATGAAATCAGATAGGTTGTATTTCTTTGTGGGTATTATTAGACTATGACTTACTGCTTTGCAAATTCAGCAGTCACAGTTCAGCTTTTGCAGTGCATAATGCTAAATACTAAGAAATCCCACAGCGAAAGAGATGATTTAAAATTTTCAAAAAGGTATAAGCACTGGTTAAAAATACAAAGAGTATAGAAAAGGTATCATCTTTCCACCCTTGACCTAGCCTACTTTTTTTTTTTCCCAGAAGCAACCATCATTGATAGTTTCTTGTGTGTTTCGGTTCAGTTCAGTCGCTCAGTCGTGTCCAACTGTGACCCCATGGATTGCAGCACACCATGGGGTCTTGTGTGTTTATATGGGCTAATGTTTACTGAGGACTAGTATGTACCTGGAATTGTGCTGAGAGCTTTATGTATATATCTCATTTAATCCTCCTAATAAGGAAATTGAGGCTAAGAGAGTTTAAATTACTTATCCAGGGTCACACAGGTAGTAAGTGGTGCTGCTCTATTCATATTCAGGACCTTCCTGTTAGAGGCTTTATTTTTAATTTGCAGCGTTGTCTTCCAGGGAGCAGCCATTTAATATAACTGTGAAATACGGTTTTATACGCATAAAATAATGCACTCTACAATCTAAATGATATTCTTAAGGTAATCATAAAAGGATGTTTTAGCCATTATTAGTTTAGGAGCGGCATTCTGCAGAATGTCGTAGGTTGAAAGCAGCACTAAGCTTTTTGCTGTTAGCAGTTAACTTGGGGAAAATGAATTGGTCTTATTCCCTACTCTAACCATACTAACTTTTACTTTATGACAAGCATTTATAAAGAACAAGAGAATCTTTTTTTTTAAGATCACTTGAGGTTTTTTAACATTGACAACATAGATTTTCAGTAGTTGCTTTCTCATAGGTACCTGTCATTCCAAAACTGGGAAGAAGAATCTCTTTATGCAGTAACAATAAATAAATTGAACTCCTTTTATCATAGAAAGTTTGATTGTATATTTTAAAGTAATCTGGAACATTCCCATATCTCCTTGGCTACCCATGTAAGTAGGTTGTGATGAATTATATGTGTTTCTTAGACGTAATGTGCAACAAAATCACATGGGAGTATGTTAAAAATACAGATTCCTGGCTTTACCTCCACAGAATCTTAGTCTACATGTCCAGATGGGGCCCAACAAAGCCAAGTCTTTAAAGCAGTTTTTTTTGTTGACTGTGAAACTGTGTTCTGAACCCCACACGTCAACAGTTTCCCTAAGCTATTTTGTCATCCCTCTGGAGGGCCTTCTGCAAGTAGTCCTGTTCCTAGTTTTTGTGGGGTGCTGTGTTTCGTTACCGTGGTGTTCATAGGATATTGAAAGAATGGTGTTTAAAAGGAGGAATTAGATTTAATATTTCTTATTGGCCTTTCTAGAATGTATTGGCACTGTGACATAAAATTTCATTAGTAATCTTAAACAAGAAAAAATAGAGTATTGATTATTGAAAGGGACCACCCTAGTGGTAGAAGAATCTAAGGTGATGGGCACAATATTAATATCCTTAATGGTTGTAAACTCACATATTTAGAAATGGAAGAAAAGCCTAAAAGTAAGCCTTATATTGCATCAAATTACTATTTATTTTAATAGAGTTTGGGGAATTTTTAATTCCAGAAATCATTACACTGTTCCAGATACAATGCAGCTACTATATGCTGTCGGAAAAAAAGTATAAACCAAACAAACATCGTGTTTGAAGAAGGGATGTTAGATGACTTATAATCCCTGTAGCCAAGGGGGAGCATCCAGGAATTAAGCCTCTAATGTTATGTTACAGAATCGTACTTCAAAATATATACATATATTAAGTCATTATGTGTATATCTTACATACAGTGTTATGTGTCAATTCTATCTCAGTAAAGCTGGAAGGATAATCTTTAATTCTTGACATTAAGGAGTAAATATTTTAAGTTATAATTTCTGTTGCTCAGTGAATATTTTTGATATATAATGCAATTTAGTGTTTTATAAGTATTGGTAGTTTAAAATAAATGGTAGCTTAATTTTAAATTTAGAATGAAACATACTTTCTATATATTGTGTAACAGTTGATCTCACTTTCTCAAGTACTACTGAATATATCAAAATGTTGAGGTAAACATTTGTTTTTTAAGTTATAATTTCTGTTGCTCAGTGAATATTTTTGATATATAATGCAATTTAGTGTTTTATAAGTATTGGTAGTTTAAAATAAATGGTAGCTTAATTTTAAATTTAGAATGAAACATACTTTCTATATATTGTGTAACAGTTGATCTCACTTTCTCAAGTACTACTGAATATATCAAAATGTTGAGGTAAACATTTGTTTACCTATAATTTGTACATATTAGTTTATTAGTATAATCTGTAGTTACTGTAAAGTAGTACTAAAGTATATGGTTTTATTATATAGTTTATATAAGTTAATATACTTTATATTTGGTGATATGTGTGTATATAATGGTGATGTTGTGTATCTTAGTTGCTTAGTTGTTTCCGACTCTTTGCAACCCCATGGACTGTAGCCCGCCAGGGTCCTCTCTCTGTGGAATTCTCCAGGCAAGAATCCTGGAGTGGGTTGCAGTTTCCTTCTCCAGGGAATCTTCCTGATCCAGGGTTAGAACCCCCGTCTCCTGCATTGCAGGCAGATTTCTTGTCATCTGAGCTGTAGGGAAGTCCCAAACATGCCTTAAGTATTAATAGAGTGATACCGAGTATGGAAAATATAAAAATCCTTTCACTGCTTCAATATTAATGTTGCTTTTTGACTTTTCAGATGAAGCGTGTTTGCAGGTATCAAGATTTTCAATCTTTGGGTTATTTGATCTTGTTTACTTTAGTGCAGATTTTATTGAGCAGGGATACTAGTTTATTGTAAATTGTAGCAGGCTATGCTTTTGCTTCAAGCAAATAAAATGCTAAGCATTCTTTTGTTTAATGAACTGACTTAAATTCATCCTAAATTTTCATTTCTAGATTACTGAGAAGTTTTTTTGTTAGAATTTAAAACACTAGTTGACCTCCAAAAATCTGTTGAACAGCAACTTTCACTAGTTTGTAGGAAATAACTTTTCAGAGAAGAAAGCATAATATTAATAAATGCTTATGGAACCATTCTGGCCAAGCAGACATGGTTATATCTGGTTGAAGGCATTTCAACTACAGAAAATTACAAATAAGAAAAAGCAAATATTTTGCAAATTTTGGTAATGAACATGAATTTTTGGTATGAACAGATAAATGAGGGGATAAGAATAAAGTGCATCTTTAGGAAATAAGATGTTATCTCTCTCTTTCTCTGTGTGTGTATGTATGTATTTATATGTGTGTGTGTATATATATATATGTTAAAATATAGCATTACAATTTTTTTTGCACTAGTTCAAGATACTATTATACTAATTCAGGTAAATCAGATTTTGTTTTTCTAGCTGTGTCATGCTTGTAGAATCTTAGTTCCCTGACCAGGGATTGAACCTGTGTCCTTGGCAATGAAAGTGCAGATCCTGGCCACTGGACAGCCAGGGAATTTCCTAAGTCATTTTTTTTTTAAAATCAGTGCTGTTCCCTTGATTGAGTTTGGCCCTCAGAGAAACTGCTAGGAAAAATTCTGTAATTTATTGCTGTTGCAGTAGAGATGTGTACTTCTCTTTATGATGTTAAGTCCTAGAAAATTTTTGAAGTCAATTTTTGTAAGTAGAAATGTTTACCTTTTATTAAATGTGTTTATGCTTTTAATTATATTATCAATTTTCTATTCTTATATAAGATGTATTTTAACTAAGAGTTTATGTTTCAAGACAGAGTAATTCTAGACAAGGTAGACATGGCACCAAAAGCATGATCTATACAAGGGAGTATTGGTAAACTGGACATCGTCAAAATAAAAAAACTTCTGTTTTTGAAACACAAAAGAAAAAGCAGACTGCAGACTGGAAGAACAAAATTACAGACTATCTGACAGAGGATTGTTCTAGAAAATATAGACCTCTTTAAAACTCAACGGTAAAAGAAAATGAACAGTCTGTTTAGAAAATGGGCAAAAGACATGTACAGACATTTCAGCTGGTAAATAAGCAAATAAAAAGATGTTCAACATCATTAAACACCAGGGAAATGTAAATTGAAACCACTGAGGTATCACCACATACCTATTTAGAACAGCTAAATTAAAACAAGTTAACACCACATGCTGGACAGGAGAAGCAGAAAAACTTCATCTCTCACATGTTGCTGGTGGGGATGTAAAATGGTACTGCCGCTATGGAAACAGTTTGCAGTTTCTTGTAAGACTAAATATACACTTACCATACAACCCATCAAGTACACACTTGGGCATTTATTTCAGAGAAATGGAAACGGATATCCTCATAAAAACTTACCTGCAAATGTTCATAGTAGCGTTATTAGCAATAACTGGAAGCAACGCAGATGTCCTTCAGTGGGTGAATAAGCCGTGGTACATCCGTACTGTGGAATATACTACTCAGAAATAACTGTTGATACACAAAACAACTTTGTTGATCTCAAGGGAATTATGCTGAATGAAAAAAAGCTAATCTCAAAAGGTTGCATATTCTGTGATTCCATTTATATAAAATTCTTTTTTTGATGTAAAAAACATAAAATTGACAGTCAGCCATTTTCCAGTGTATGGTTCAGTAGTGTTAAGTTTATTCAGTGTTGTGAAAAAAAAAAAAAAAAAAACCCTCCATAACTCTTTCATTTTGAAAAACTGAAATTCAGTAAGCAAATCTCCCTTTCCACTTTGATCCCAGCCGCTGCTGACCACCGTTTTATGTTTACAGTTTCTCTGCATTTGATTCATATGAGTAAATTCATATAATGTTTGTCTTTTTGTGACTGGCTTGTTAATGTAGGGTATGTTGTAGTGTATGGCAGGATTTCCATCCTTTTGACTCTAAATAATACTCCCTTGTATGTACGTATACTGCATTTTGTTAATCCACTCATCTGTAGGTGGATTTGGGTTGCTTTCATCTCCTGCGATTATTGCTGCCATGCACATGGGTGTGAGATATCTCTTCAGAACCCTGCTTTCAATTCTTTTGAATATATAGCTGGAAGTGGGTTTGCTAGTTCATGTGGTAGTTCTGTTTTTTAAAAATAAACTTAACTTTTAGAACAGTTTTATTTTTTATTTTATTTTTTAAGTTAATTTCATTTCTTGGCCATGCCGCGAAGCTTGTGAAATCTTAGTTCCCCAACCAGGGATTGAACCTGGGCTCTGGAAGTGAAAACGCTGAGTCCTAACCACTGGACAGCCAGGGAATTCCCTTTGGAGCAGTTTTAGATTCACAGCAATCTCTCTGTTCTATTTTTCCATTGCCCTATACAACTGTATATCAAAATAAAAAATTTTAAAAAGCCACTTGTAACCAGAGCATTTTTATCGGTCTTTTTTCATGTAAAGAAGTCCTTTTTATTAATAAACTTACTATCATACTTAGATAAGCCTGCAGTGTGCCTGCAGTGCCACCTGCGATCTGGGGAGACCTGGGGTTGGATTCCCAGGGTTGGGAAGATTCTCATGGAGAAGGGAAAGGCTACCCCCCGCCCAGTATTCTGGCCTGGACTCCATAGGGTCACACAGAGTCCTGACAGGACTGAGACTTTCACATCATACTTAGAAATGTAGCAACATAGTTGCCATATTAACACTTTCAAGGAATAGGAAGCTGCAATTGAATGAAATCTGTAGTTTGAGGTAGAAATTCCATCTTAATTTTAAATACTCTTTGTTTAAACTTCTTGTGCTATTGTTTGGAAGATGGGAGAAAGGATCACTATAAAAGCTCATTTACTGAGCACTTCTGTTTAGTTGCATTGAGAAACACGGAGGGAATGCAAAAGATAATTGACCTGGCATTCTTGCCTTGAGGTGCTGCATTTAATAGGCATTGATGGACATGTAATCAAGATTATAATGCTGTCAGTTCAGTTCAGTCCCTCAGTCGTGTCCTACCCTTTGCGACCCCATGGGCTGCAGCACGCCAGGCCTCTGTCCATCACCAACTCCCAGAGCATACCCAAACTCATGTCCATTGAGTCGGTGATGCCATCCAACCATCTCATCCTCTGTTGTCCCTTTCTCCTCCTGCCCTCAATCTTTCTCAGCATCAAGGTCTTTTCCAATGAGTCAGTTCCTCGCATCAGGTGGCCAAAGTATTGGAGTTTCAGCTTCAACATCAGTCCTCCCAGTGAACACCCAGGACTGATTTCCTTTAGGATGGGCTGGTTGGATCTCCTTGCAGTCCAAGGGACTCTCAAGAGTCTTCTCCAATACCATAGTTCAAAAGCATCAATTCTTCAGCGCTCAGCTTGCTTTCTAGTCCAACTCTCACATCCATACATGACTACTGGAGAAACCATAGCTTTGACTAGACGGACCTTTGTTGACAAAGTAATGTCTCTGCTTTTTAATATGCTATCTAGGTCGGTCATAACTTTCCTTCCAAGGAGTAAGTGTCTTTTAATTTCATGGCTGGAGTCACATCTGCAGTGATTTTGGAGCACAAGAAAATAAAAGTCTCACTTGTTTCCATTGTTTCCCCATCTCTTTGCCATAAAGTGATGGGACTGGATGCCATGATCTTCGTTTTCTGAATGTTGAGTTTTAAAGCCAACTTTCTCACTCTCCTCTTTCACTTTCATCAAGAGGCTCTTTAGTTCTTCACTTTCTGCCATAAGGGTGGTGTCATCTGCATATCTGAGGTTATTGATATTTCTCCCAGCAATCTTGATTCCAGCTTGTGTTTCATCCAGCCCAGCATTTCTCACAATATACTCTGCATATAAGTTAAATAAGCAGGGTGACAATATACAGCCTTGACGTACTCCTTTTCCTATTTGGAACCAGTCTGTTGTTCCATGTCCACTTCTAACTGTTGCTTCTTGACCTGCATACAGATTTCTCTGTCAGGTCAGGTGGACTGGTATTCTCCTTTCTTTCAGAATTTTCCACAGTTTATTATGATCCACACAAAGACTTTGACATAGTCAATAAAGCAGAAATAGATGCTTTCATGGAACTCTCTAGCTTTTTTGATGATCCAGTGGATGTTGGCAATTTGATCTCTGGCTCCTCTGCTTTTTCTAAATCCAGCTTGAACATCTGGAAGTTCATGGTTCACGTACCTTTGAAGCTTGGCTTGGAGAATTTTGAGCATTAGTTTGCTAGCATGTGGAGAAGGCAATGGCAACCCACTCCAGTACTCTTGCCTGGAAAATCCCATGGATGGAGGAGCTTGGTAGGCTGCAGTCTGGTAGGGTTGCTAAGAGTCGGACACGACTGAGCAACTTCACTTGCACTTTTCACTTTCATGCATTGAAGAAGGAAATGGCGACTCACTCCAGTGTTCTTGCCTGGAGAATTCCAAAGATGGTGGAGCCTGGTGGGCTGCCGTCTGTGGGGTCGCACAGAGTCAGACACAACTGAAGTGACTTAGCAGCAGTTGCTAGCATGTGAGATGAGTGCAGTTGTGCAGTAGTTTGAACATTCTCTGGCGTTGCCTTTCTTAGGGATTGGAGTGAAAACTGACCTTTTCCAGTCCTGTGGCCACTGCTGAGTTTTCCAAATTTGCTGGCATATTGAGTGCAACACTTTAACAGCATTATCTTTTAGGATTTGAAATAACTGGAATTCCATCACCTCCACTAGCTTTGTTCATAGTGATGCTTCCTAAGGCCCATTTGACTTCACATTCCAGGATGTCTGGCTGTGGGTGAGTGATCACACCGTCATGATTATCTGGATCATAAACATCTTTTTTGTACAGTTCTTCTGTATATACTTCCCCCCTCTTTTTAATATCTTCTGCTTCTGTTAGGTCCATACCATTTCTGTCCTTTATTGAGCCCATCTTTGCATGAAATAGTCCCTTGGTATCTCTAATTTTATTGAGGAGATCTCTAGTCTTTCCCATTCTATTATTTTCCTCTATTTCTTTGCCCTGATCACTGAGGAAGGCTTTCTTATCTCTCCTTGCTATTCTTTGGATCTCTGCACTCAAATGGGTATATCTTTCCTTTTCTCCTTTGCTTTTCACTTTTCTTCTTTTCACAGCTATTTGTAAGGCCTCCTCAGACAGCCACTTTGCTTTTTTGCATTTGTTTTCTTGGGGATGGTCTTGCTCCCTGTCTCCTGTATAATGTCACGAACCTCCATCCATAGTTGATCAGGCACTCTGTCTATCAGATCTAGACCCTTAAGTCCATTTCTCACTTCCACTGTATAATCATAAGGGATTTGATTTAGGTCATGCCTGAATGGTCTAGTCGTTTTCCCTACTTTCTTCAATATAATGCTGTATAAGTACATAAACACAAGTGGAAGGAGGAGAAAGATGAGGAAGGAGTATTAATATGGGAGGGTACAGTGAAGTTGGGAAATCATAGGGAAAGAGCTGTATTTTGGATATAGCAGAATCAAGATTTCACTTCTTTAAGAGTATTAACTTAAATATTTAAAAATTCTTGGCATTTATCAGTATAGAAAAATTAGTTATTAGAACTACTTGGCATGACAGAAATCTAATGTTGAGAGACTTAAAACAAATAGGTGTTTGGAAATGCCGGGCTGGATGAAGCACAAACTGGAATCAAGATTGCCGGGAGAAATATGAATAACTTCAGATACGCAGATGACACCAACCTTATGGCAAAAAGGGAAGAGGAACTAAAGAGCCTCTTGATGAGAGTGAAAGAGGAGAGTGAAAAAGTTGGCTTTAAAACTCAACATTCTCAACGAACTCAACAAACTCAACGAAGATCATGGCATCCGGTCCCATCACTTCATGGCAAAGAGATGGGGAAACAGTGACAAACTTTTATTTTCTTGTAGTCAAATTTTTATTTTCTTGTAGTCAGAATCACTACAGATGGTAACTGCAGCCATGAAATTAAAAGACGCTTGCTCTTTGGAAGAAAAGCTATGACTAACCTAGGTAGCATATTAAAAAGCAGAGACATTACTTTGTCAACAAAGGTCCATCTAGTCAAAGCTGTGGTTTTTCCAGTAGTCATGTATGATTGGAAAAGTTGGACTGTGAAGAAAGCTGAGCACAGAAGAATTGATGGTCTTGAACTGTGGTATTGGAGAAGACTCTTGAGAGTCCCTTAGACTGCAAGGAGATCTAACCAGTCAATCCTAAAGGAAATCAGTCCTGAATATTCATTGGAAGGACTGATGTTGAAGCTGAAACTCCAATACTTTGGCCACCTGATGCGAACAACTGATTTATTAGAAAAGACCCTGATGCTGAGAAAGATTGAAGGTGGGAGGAGAAAGGGATGACAGAGGATGAGATGGCTGAATGACATCACTGACTCAATGGGCACGAGTTTGGGTAAACTCTGGGAGTTGGTGATGGACAGGGAGGCCTGGTGTGCTGAAGTCCATGGGGTCGCAAAGAGCTGGACATGACTGAGCGACTGAACTGAATTGATAACCCTTTTGAAGATTTCCAAGAAAATAGTCTGGACACAGCTTTCGAGGGATGGCAGTAATTTGTAATTTAAGAAATTTTGTATAGAACCTGTCTGCTTGCTTACTTCACGAGTATATAAAAGTGGAAGGAGGACAGAAAGGAAACAAGTCACTCTTCATGATCTTAGGACTTTCCATATGTGGTCAAATTCAGTTCTTATGGCAAATCTTTGGAGTAAACATCACTTTCTGAGATAAGGAAATTGAGGTTCGGGGCTTCCCTGGTGGCTGAGAGGTAAAGATTCCACTTGCTATGCAGGAGACGCAGGTTTAATCCCTCCGTCGGGAAGCTCCCCTGAAGGAGGGAATGGCAACCCCACTTCAGTATTCTTGCCTGGAGAATTGCATGGACAGAGGAGCCCGGCAGGCTTCAGTCCATAGAGTGGCAACAGAACAACTGAGCACAATTGAGGTTTTTATTATGTCCGGTATTCCCTGGAGCTAACCCTGATGGAGCTGGCTGGCAGAAATAGATCTGCTAATGAAATTGAAACCCTTTCCTTACCAGTGGTTTCTTTAACATTTGGGGCTTCTTATACTCCTTTGAGAATCTAGTAAGCGTTAGAGCTTCCCTTAGAAAAGGCACACACAGTTTTGGGTATAATTTTAGAGGATTTTCTGATCTCTTGAGTGAGACTTCTGCACATGTAATGCTGTCTCTTACATCATTCATTCAGCAAATTTGATGACCGTTTTGTGTGTTATATAGGGATGCCAAATGAATAAATTATTCTTGTATTCCAGAAACTCATAGTCTATAGAAAATTCTATCAGAGGGCTGCTTTAGAACACTGTGCCAGAGGAAGTCAGGGAATGTTTGCTTCTACCTAGAGGGCTTTGAGGGAGTTGGTGGCATTTGTGCTTGACTTGAAAAGGATATGTAAAATTTGATCACGTAAACTTAAGAAGTATTTAAGGCTGAGAGAGAAGCGCAAGCCAGACAGAAGTCTTGCGCTGAAAACAATTCACTGCGGTTGGAGTATATGATGAACCGAACTAGTGGGAAAACAGCATTTGGAAAGGTTGGTTTCATTTGAGGAAGACCATAAAGATACTGAAGCATAGACTTTTACCAAGGAGGGGAGAAATGATGTGATCAAAGTGTGTTGGACCAATGCTTCTCCTTATCTGTGGTGAACGACCAGGTTTAATAAATTTTCCAGTTCATTATATAATGATTCTTTAAAATACAATAAACAAATTATTAGAAAAATGAAATAAAGATAGATTCTAGTCAGTACTTTATAATATTAGGTTCATCAGATAAAATGACTATCATATTGCTGTCTGAGTTTCTAAATGCTTGCCCTGGCTGACGGTCACGGACCAGTAAGTTTGGTACATTGGCACCAGTTAATGGACCACACTTTAGCGCTGCTTTGGGCAGAGTAGAGAGTGATACCAGACTACAGTCTGTCCATAAAGACAATGATTTTTATTTTTATTAGCTGATATCGCGGATGCCTAGAAGAGTGAAACAGCAAGCAACCAATAAATATTTATTGGATGGATTAAAATTACTGCACTAGATCCACCTCCACCCCCCCCCACCTGCCTCCCCGCCCCATTACTTTAGCACGTGTGAACTGAACCTTTTAAGGTAGAAAGTGAGACAATTAGAAACTTCCATAAAGTAAACATTTAGTTCCTTCTATATGCCAGGCCCTAAGGATCCAAAGATTCATGATACAATTCCTGGCTTCCCTGTCTAGTGGAGAGTGTCGACTTTTATCAACAAATACTGTTTGATAATTAGAGTAGAGCGTAGACTTTTATAAACAAATACTGACCGATAATTAGAATAGAGTGTAGACTTTTATAAACAAATACTGGTTGATCATTAGAATATATATACTTCATCACATTTGTATAGACATTCTTACCCTTCTTACATCTCCACCTTCACTTGTTTAAAGTATAGCTTTGACTAAATGGGGCTTCCCTCGTGACTCAGGGGTAAAGGAGCCTGAAAGGCAGGAGACCGGGGTTCGAACCCTGGGTCAGAAAGATCCCCTGGAGGAGGGCATGGCAACCCACTCCAGTATTCTTGCCTGGGAGATCCCAGGATAGAGGAGCCTGGCAGGCTACAGTCCATGCAGCTGCAAAGAGCTGGACAGGACTTAAGTGACTGAACAACAACAACAAATGTTTTAAAATGTAACTTTTCTAATGAATAAAACGAACCTATTCATTATAGATTTGGAAAAGATAAAACGTGATGCAAAGATCAACCACCCCTTTGCAGCCTCTTAACATTTGATTCTTTTCATTGCATTTTGCTCTTTTTGGTAAATTGAAATTGAAAGAGAAGAACCTTTAATATTAAGGATTTTAGTGAAAATCATGCTCTTCAAAGTAGAGTTTGTTAAAGTTCCTTTTACATACTGATTCTCTAAGAAATCTTAAAGATCAAGGAGTTCTTTTTTTCCAAATTTATTTAGCAAGTTAATGACAGAAATTTTAAACTCAGATTTTAAACTCAGGTCATCTTATTACCAAGACTACTGGTTTTGATACAATGGCATGTTTAAACTTTGAAAACTTTGTGACTTTTGGAAGGAGAACTAATATTGCTCGTGGCCTCACTTGATATTTTGAGATTGCCTTTCTCAACTTCTATGCTGTAGGATTCTAAGACTAAAATATCTATTCATGGCTCATGTCAGGAGAGTTGTTACTCTGAGACTTTCCTTAATACTCTTACCTGTTACGATAATATTCATTCTTCGTGTTTAGCAATGCGTAGGATGGTTTATATTGTCATCACTAGCCGTCTAGGACTTCGGACTGTGCTCACTTCTTTATTCAGACTGCTGTGCACGCCTGTGGTGGGGTAATTCCCCAGGGAAACACTGTGTGTTCAGTGTCTCCTGGCTGGCTTTACATCTCTCCCTTAGGGTTATACCTTCGCTGCAGTTTCTACCCTTAGCATTTGCTTGGTGGAAAAAGAACAAAACCGCCGTTATCCAGTTTGGTTTATATTTAACTCTTGTGGGTGCAGCCGTGGCACGGGTGAGGGTGCTGTGCTTCCTGCTGCCCTCTTCAGGGCCTAAGGCGTACGGTGTGGCTCTTGGGGGAAGCAGTGCCATTGTGATAGGCCTTCCCCCTGCCACCCCTGCAATAAATGTAATTTTAGAAGAGTTTTGGATTTACAGAAAAATTCTAAAGATAGAGTTCCTATATACCCTGTACCCAGATTTCCCTATTATTAACACATTACATTAGTGTGGTTCATTTGTCACAATTAATGAACCAGTATTGATAGATTATTATTAACTGAACTCCCTCTTCATTCAAATTTCCATAGTTATTTTGGGCTGTGCCATATGGCATGTGGGAATCTTAATTCCCTGACCAGGGACCGAACCTGGGGATGTCCCTGGCAGTGGAAGTATGGAGTCTCACCCACTGGACCACCAGGGAAGCCTCAGATTTCCATAGTTTTTACCTGATATACATTTTCCTGTTCTAGTTTCCCATCCAAGGTAACCACATTGCATTTAGTTGTCCTAAGTCTTGTCTGTTCTTGGAGAGTTTCTCAGTTTCCTTGTTTTCTGTGTCTTTTACAATTTTGGGGAATACCAGTCAGGTATTTTGTAGGATGTTCCTCAAATTGGAGTTGTCTAAAGTGTTTTTCTTGATTAGACTGGTGTTTTCAAAAAGAATACCGCAGAGGTAAAGTGCTCTTCTCATCACATGCCTGTCCTAACCACACCACAGCACTGGCGATGGGAACCTTGACCCTTTGTTTCAGGCTGTGTTGACCAGGTTTTTCCACTGCAAAGTTACTGTTTTTCTCTTTTCCTATCTTATCTTTGCTACTCACTTATAAATTTCAGTCCCCACTCATGTGGGAAGGAAGGACTAGGCCTCACTTCCTGAAGGGGCCCCTATCTACTTACATTATTTCGAATTCATCTGTAAGGGAGATTTGTCACTCTTCCCATTTATTTGTTAATTCAATCATTTACTTAGCATGGGTTTATATATTTTATAATTGGGGGTTAAAATATGTGTTAGGCAGGGTTCTACAGGGAAGCGGAACCAGGAGGAGGATACACAGATATATCTGTGTCATGTGATCGTAGGAACTGGCTAGTCCAAATTCTGCAGGGCTGCTTGGAAGCCTGGAGGTAAGTCTGCGTTGTAGTGCAAGTCCTAAGGCAGAGTGCTGGCAGAATTTCTCTGGGGGGAGGTCAGTCTTTTTAAGAATTATGGCCTTCAGCTGAGTGGATGAGGCCCAGTCACATTATGGAGGGTAATCTGCTTCACTGAAAGTCTGATGATTTAAATTGTAATCTCATTTAAAGAAATAAACACCTTCACAGAGATATCTGGAGTAAGTTTGACCACATAATCTGAGTACCAGAATACTAGAGTGGATAGCCTTTCCCTTCTCCAGGGTATCTTCCCAACCCAGGGATCGAACCTGGTTCTCCTGCATTGCAGGTGGATTCTTTACCAACTGAGCTATCAGGAAAAACAGTAACTCTGCAGCGGAGAAACCTGACCAACACAGCCTTGAATTGTAATCTCATTTAAAAAAAACACCTTCACAGAAACAATCTTGAGTAAGTTTGACCACATAATCTGAGTACCATGGCCCAAGAATGTTGACATAAGTTAGTCATCATATATGTATTTTATTCCTTCTGTCATTAATGTGGTCCCTAAATTGTTGCAGCTTTGGTCATTGGGAATTCTTTCAGGTTTGCTTCTATGTTCTTTTGACATGCACTCAGCCTTTTAGTTTTTAAGCACTTCCTTGTTTTCTGATGACTATAGGATGTGTCAGGCCTATCTTATATTTTCTCTGCCCCAGCCTTCAAGTTAGCTGTTTCTCCATGGATAATATCCAGAAACCAAGATCTGAACATTGAAAGTGCTCATAGCTACTGGACTTCATTACCTTATAGGACAGAAATACACCCACATACACAGATAGGTGTATTTAACTAACTTAGGTACATACATATCTATCCTGTTTCTGTATGTCTATCTATATATGTATTAAGTTACCCCTAGGTTCATACTGATGTTTCTGATTTTTAGTGATTGTGAATAAAGCTGCTGTGAACATTAATACACAGTTCAACCACCTTGAATAAATACCTAGGATACAATTGCTAATTGTAAGACTGTTTAACTTGATAAAACACTGCTAAGTTGTCTTCCACCGTGGCCGTATCACACATTTTGTTTTAAACATGATACTGTCCTAATGTGTTGTTCTGCCTCTTGATTTTTCACTTGATCTTTATGTATTGGTACGCAGAAACTTGTTCTTTTCAAATACAGTATGCCATTCCATGGCCAAAACAAAATTCAGTTTTTATTAAAATGCTTCTTTAAATTATAAAAATATTGCATATTCATGACAAAAATATAAGTTCTACCAGAGAGAATAAAATGAAAAGTAAGTCTCCCATCCATTCAGCTCCCTCCTTTTCCTCCTCCAAAGGAAATTTGTAGTTCATGCTTCTGGTTACCACGATAGTTTATAGGATACTTCTTAATTCATGACTCACTTCTCACTATGAAAGATGAAGACTTCCCTGGTGGTCCAGTGGTTAAGACTCTGCACTTCCAATGCAGGGGGCTCTGGTTCGATTCTTGGTGGAGGAACTAAGATCCCACGTGTGCTGGCCTGGCCCCAAAATAAATAAATAATTGAGACCCCCCCCCCCCAAGATCCTTGAATAAATAATCCATTGAAAAGAAAGATGTAGACTTTAAACTCTAATTCCCTTTCCTGATTTTTGTTTTATATATGTAGCTCTTCTAATGGCTGGTTTTATTAATGATTTATCTACCTTACATAAGGGCTTCCCCTGTGGCTCAGCTGGCAAAAGAATCCACCTGCAATGCGGGAGACCTGGGTTCGATCCCTGGGTTGGGAAAATCTCCTGGAAAAGGGAAAGGCTACCCACTCCAGTATTCTGGCCTGGAGAATTCCATGGACTCTATAGTCCATGGGGTCGGAAAGAGCTGGACACGACTGAGCGACTTTCACTTTCACTTTACATAGGAGTTCTTGCTATGAAAGTTAAAGAAATTAGTTCACTTACTGTTCAGTGGTTTCCGTCCCCTCCATGCAGCTTTTAATTATTTTTATATTCTCAAGTTTTATAGCATTTATATTCTTTTTTTTAATAACTGAAATAATGTTTTATCTAGTCTTAAAGAAGAACTAGAAAACAGCATTTATATAATTTGTCAGTGTATTCATTATAATACCAAATATGTTTTTGAACCTAACAGGTGCTGTAGTTCCAGTCATTGAAACTTTGTTAATGGAGAATCTTTAAGTATCAAAGTCTTACTTCCTTCACTTTTCACTTAGTTATTCTGGCTCATATGCAATTATTGTTTTCTCATAACCCATGTTGTCCTATTTCTAGTATTTCTTAAATTCATAGTGTATGGGAGGTGAATTTTGAGTCCTTGCGTATTGAAAAGCGCTTTTATTTTGTTCTCATGTTTGATAGGTTTTCTGGGAATTGAATTCTTGAGTTGAAAATGTTTTCCCCATGGAACTTTGATGACGTTGTTTCATTGTAGTATCCAGAATTCCTTGTGAGAAGACAGTGAAGAAGAATGGCTTATGTCAGTCTAAGTATTGTTGCTGTGTAGATGAATTTTTGAAGTTCTAAAGGATATTCTTCATACTTGGAGTTCTAAAATTTTACCCGTATGTGTCTCTTAAGTGTAAATGTTTTCCATTCATTGTTCTAGGCTCTCAATGGGCTCTTTTAGGCTGAAGGCTTAGGTCTGTATTTCGTTCTGAAACTTCCTTCTTGTCTTCTTTTGTCCTCGTCCACGTTCCCCTGTGTTGTGTTTCGAGCTGCTTTGCTCCACACATGCTCGTCAGGTGTTTGACCACTCCTGGTTGTCTCCTTATTGCCATTGCCCATTTTCTGTTTTTGGTTACTATATCATGGAAAAGATGTCCTGCACTTTTTTTCCCCACATTAGTGACTTGGTCTTCAACCATGCCTGTTTTGTTTAGACTGGCCATTTTAATTTTCATTTGGCAATTGTGTTTTTAATTTACAAGAGGTTAGTCTCTGCTCCACCTTCCCAGTGAAAGTCTATTTTCTATGACAGATTTATTGAGGCTTAATTTGCATACCATAAAATCTGTTCATTTTAAGTGTACAATCAGTATGTTTAGAGTTGTGCAGCCATCCTCACAGTGTAATTTTAGAGCGTTTCTTTCACCTCAGCAAGAAACCTTACGCCCATTTGGAGACACTCCCCTTTGCCAGCCCCACACCCAGGCGACTACTAATCTACTTTCAGTCCCCCTAAACTTGCCTTTTCTAGGCATTTCATGTAAATGAGATAATAAGATGTGGGTTCTTTTGTTATGGCTTTTTTCACTTGGCATAATATTTTTAAACTGATCTGTGTTGTAGCATATGTTTCAGCATCATTTGTTAAAAACACGAAACTTTTCCTATTGAATTACCTTGGAACTTTTGTTGAAAATCTGTTGACTAACCTGTTGTAGGTTTTTGGAGACTATGTATTCAGTTGTTGTTTAGTCTCTTAAGTTGTATCTGACTCTTTGTGACCCCATGGAGTATAGCCCTCCAGGCCCCTTTGTCCGTGGGATTTCCCGGGCAAGAATATTAGAGTGGGTTGCCATTTCTTCCCCATTGAAATATGTGTCTGTCCTTATGCTAGTATCACAGCTTGGTTATTGCTGTGTAGTAAGCCCTAAAATCATATATTGTAAATCTTCTAACTTTGTTTTCCTGTAAAAATTAGTCTTTTAAAGGTCTTTTCAAGTCAGTTTGACACAATTTCTACAGAAAAACTTACTGTGATTTTGAGGAGAATTGACATTTTAACGATATGAAGTCTTCCATGAACATAGTATATTTCTCCATTTATTTAGAGTCTTTTAAAATTTTAGCAAGTTTGTCTTTTTTGCTGTATAGATTTTGCAGCTTTGTTAAGTGTATCCCTAAGTATTTCCTGTAGGAATACAATTGATATTTTTTCTTTTTCTTTTTAAAAAATTTTTATTGACATGTAGTTGATTTAAAATGTTGTAGTTTCAGGTGTACAGCAAAGTGACTCCGTTACGCATGCAACCACTCTCTTTTAGCTGCTTTTCCCGTATAGGCCATCACAGAGTGTAGAGTTGAGCGCCCTGCACTACATACCGTAGTTCCTCATCAGCCATCTGTTTTGTGCACAGTAGTGTTCATATGTCAGTCCCAGTCTCCTAGTTTATCCGCAGCCCCCCAGCCCGTAACTAGAAGTTTGTTTTCTACATGTGTGACTATTTGTTTTGTAAATAAGCTTACTTGTACCATTTTTAAAAAAAGATTCCACATATAAATAAGTGATATCATGTATTTGTCTCTGTCTTACTTCACTTAGAGTGACAGTCTCTAGGTCCATCATGTTGTGGCAAATGGCAGCATTTCTCTTTTTTTTTGGCTGAGTAATATTCCATCACACATAAGTACCACATCTTTATCCATTCCTCCGCTGATGGACATTTAACAGCTGACTCTTTTTGTATTTTGACCTTGAACTGTGCAGCCTTGCTGAGTTACTAGATCTAGTAGCCTTTTTATATTTTCCTTAGGAGTTTTTAAATAGACAGCTGTAATCTCCACATAAATACCATTTTACTTCTTCAATCTTTATGCTTTTAAAACACTTTTTTTGCTTATGCTGGCCATGATTTGCAGTACAGTGTTGCATAGAACCAGCACAGTGGTTTCTCTTTGATTCATGCTTCTGAATCTGATCACTGTTGCGGTCCTCTGTAATTGAATTCTTAGCTCCAGGGCTGCTGTTAGATCAGTTCTGCATTTCCATGGTTGTCATGCTGGAAGTTCTTTCTCTAACTCAAACTCTTTTAGCCATTTCAATAATTTTGTAAGCACCAAAGTTCTCATTAAGCTCCTTCTCCTTAAAGCACCAAATATATTTTCTGTTTTCTGCACCCTAAACCTTGACTGATAATGTTTCTATTTTCCATATGGCTTGTTCTTAGGGTCCTTGGAGACTGTTTCTTTATGGGCCAGGTAATAATTAACACTGGAGTAAAAAGATGGAATGGTCTGGTCAGTCTTCTTAATGGTTCCTTCATGATCTAATTCCACTTATGAGTGAGCTGTATAGAAACTTTTTCTCTATAGAGATTGGGAAGGCAGTATTATCTTGAAGATGATATGGTTATATTATCTAAAGAGTGTTTTAAATAACTAACAGTGGCCCTGCCATTTAATTATAAGTTGCTTCTTTCAGTCCCTGGGTGCAAATTTTTATAAATAATTTAATTTGGGGGAGTACAGCAGAAAGTACTCCTCAAAACCAGGCATTCTGTGAATGCTTTGTTACTTGTTTTGAAATGTTCAAGGTGGTATCTTGACAGCGTTGTTAGCTAGTTAGCTGAGCCATACTATAAGGGATAGGAATTTGCTCGTTTGTGTATAAGAAAGGATATCGAAAAACTTCTAGGCCTAATTTACTTTTTTTTTTTTTTACTTTATTTTACTTTACAATACTGTATTGGTTTTGCCATACGTTGACATGAATCCACCACGGGTGTACATGCGTTCCCAAACATGAACCCCCCTCCCACCTCCCTCCCCATAACATCTCTCTGGGTCATCCCCATGCACCAGCCCCAAGCATGCTGTATCCTGCATCGGACATAGACTGGCCATTTGATTCTTACATGATAGTATACATGTTGCAATGCCATTCTCCCAAATCATCCCACCCTCTCCCTCTACCTCTGAGTCCAAAAGTCCGCTATACACATCTGTGTCTTTTTTGCTGTCTTGCCTACAGGGTCATCATTGCCATCTTTCTAAATTCCATATATATGTGTTAGTATACTGTATTGGTGTTTTTCTTTCTGGCTTACATCACTCTATATAATCGGCTCCAGTTTCGTGCATCTCATCAGAACTGATTCAAATGTATTCTTTTTAATGGCTAAGTAATACTCCATTGTGTATATGTACCACAGCTTTCTTATCCATTCATCTGCTGATGGACATCTAGGTTGTTTCCATGTCCTGGCTATTATAAACAGTGCTGCGATGCTAATTTACTTTTTATCAGAGGTAGTCTTGTTCTTCAGGTAAGTATTTGAATGCTGACTTTAAATATTATTGGGCTTGGGAGACACTGTAAAAATTGTTTCTTGAATGAAGTTCATTTGTTTAGCACGGAAGATAGTTAAATTTGTAATTGCCGTGATATACAGGCTCATATAGTAGGAGTTGGGAGGAGCATTGCTGAGGAAGTACTATCCAAGCTAAGACTAAAGGATGGTTATAGGAACTACCCAGATGTTTGAAAAGGCCAGGACAATTGAGTAAACAAAAAGAGGTCCAGAATGGCTAGGGGTGGTGCTGCCTTGTGTCAGTGAAGCCGGTTAAGCCATTGTAAGTATCCGTTGGAGTATCTTTTCTTTAGTAATAAGAGCTCGTTAAGGCTCCTTAGAAGATGTGTGTTCTACTGTTGGTGTTTTTGCTCTGTGGGTCACATGGAGCATACATATCTGCACTGTTGATACTTGGTTAGTGAGTATAGTCTGAAATTTGCTGCTAGCATGTTCAGTTACAATAAATAAGATTAAATTACAGTTTTTGAGGATTGACTAAAGTCTCTGCAGTTAGTCTCTTTCTTTTTATTTTTGTTAAAAAAACCAAAAAACCCACTCTCTGTTTATAGAGGGGGTGTTTAGAGTGATTTTTGAAAATTTTTACCTATTTATTTAACTTAACTTACTCCATCACCCTCCCCTTCTCAACACTGGATAGGAGGAGTCTTAACCACTGGACTGCCAGGGAAGTGCAGGGGGTTCTTAAATGGAATCCTCTGAAATTTTATATTCAAAATTGTACATTTAGTGGAGGGAGAGGAAGATCTGTCCCTTAATTTAGATTCTGAGGTTTGAAACCACTTGTCTGCTGATCTCCCTTTGTCCTCTCCTCCTGCAACGAAATAAATATCAGTGTTATGGATGCCCTTAGGTTGTCCTCGACACCTACCCTGCTGCACACCTACTCTCCACAGAGGTGTCTTTCTTTATTGAGCTGGACTGGGGAGAGATCACTCCCGTTGCCACCCGTGGAGATAATGCTGTCAGCAGCAACCCTGTGGAATTCATTGTTGTGAAGATGTTCTAGAAGACTGTCTTTTTAAGCAGCCCTTTAGGAGTAAGTGCATTTTTTGTTAGCAGTGCACATAATTCTATTTAATCAGAAAAATAATTTTTTCAACCTTAGTGGTAATTAGTTGTGTGACCATCTGATTATATTTCTTTTTTCATATCAGTTGCTAGAAATCTTGAATTAATTGAACTAGTCATTCATCAAAAACTAAGCATCTGTTAGCTTGGAGCTGAAATTGTAAGCTATTAACCTTGTGAATGAAGAGGACTGTGATATGTATTTTTAATGCATTTTTTATATTACTCTTATTTCTGATTTCACTTAATGTTCCTACGTTGTTTCCCTTTTTCTCATCTATTTCTAATTTATATATTTTTGTGTTCTATGTTTCTTTGTAAAGCACTTGAGGGCAAGACAAGATATTAAGAACAAACCCTAAACATTCTGATTTAGCAACTTCCCTTTGGAAAAATGTTTTTTCTGTCCTGTTTGTTTCTCTGTGTAACAAACATACATTTTATTTGGGGGTGTTCCCATCTTTTCCCCATCTTTGCTTAGTAAAATAAACTCATCTTTTAAGGTAAAGGACCAGATATTTTTGTTTTTTAGAAATCCATGTCCCTTGCTGTAATCAGTTGCACTGGCTTGTTGGCATTGAGCATGTGTCTCAAGTAGGGTCTGATGTATTTTTAGTGAACTTTTACCTTCTCTACTTAGTATTTTCTTTGTCCTTAAAGCACTTTGTACTTGACGATGATTGTTATGTACACATTTGCTTTTGCCTCCATGTATGATTATTAAATGTCAGTCTGCTATTAGGATCCTATTTCTTAATCCCTATTCCTGTCCTTCTCTCCTCAGTCATGTTTAATTTTTTGTAGTGATTCTGTTAAGCTACTGACAACCGTGGTAACCATATGGAAGACTGGATGCTTGTATAGTTGAACAGTTATAACTGTAGTGATGTTTGATTGGTTCACAAGAACCACGATGGACAGTCTACTAGTTTGCATCAGGGTTCTTGAACTTAATTGATCCAGTTCCAAAAAATAATCACTTGAATGAAGACATCAATATATTTATTAAGTTTGTAGGAATCAAAGGAATTGAATAACCATTAGGTTCATTGATAAAATAAGGACTTAGTTTTCCATAGTTGGGCAGAAAAATTTGCTAAAATAATGGATAATTGTATTTGTCTTTAAAAAAAAAAAAAGCTTTTTCAGGGTGAAGTTAGGGAGACCTAGCTTAGTAATAAGTAGCTTGAAAGAAAAAGACGTCTATTGATCACTCTTTGTGTTAGTCAATAAATTAGGTTATGCTGTGGTTAAAAAAGCAGACTTGAAAATCGCAGTGGCTTCAAACACAAATGTTTATTCCTTATTGGCTCAGGTTGACAGAGGTCTCTGCTTGTCGAGATTACTCAGTAGTAGTGCAGCCACCATCTCAAATATTGCCAGAGAGGTAGTGGTTTTCTGGATGTTTTGTTCAATTGGCAGTTAAATGCTCTGGCCAGAAGTGAATGGAGGCACTTCAGTTAGAAGTCATTGACCAACCAGTTCTAGACACGGGGCTTCTCAACCACAAGGGGGCCAAGAAATGTATGTTAATTGTATGCCTGCATGGGAAGAGAACCAGAAGTATTTGACAACAGCGTTAATGACTACTGCCTTATGTTACCAGCACATAACAGTACTTTGCTTGGCATATAGTAGGCATTCAGAAAATATAGCTTGAATGGATGGCATTGTTCAAGTAGCTGCTAAGTTTAAATCTTTGGTCGGGATGTTAGGGAATTGCTAGAAGGTTAAAATCAACTTTAGAAGAGCTAAGTAGTCCTTTTCTCAAATTTCTACAGTTGTATTTCTTCCTCTTTAATATCTTTTTCTCAGGCATCTTGCTTCGTTTTCTCTCTGTTCCTCCTTTCTAAATTCTTAGTTAAAGTATGAGTTAAGATGAGATGAAATGGCAGCCCACTCCAGTATTCTTAGCTGGAAAATCCCATGGACAGAGGAACCTGGCAGACTGCAGTCCATGGGGTCGCAGAGAGTCGGACACGACTGAGTGACTTCACTTTCACAGTATCTTACCTACTTTGAAGGACCATGAAAACTGAGTTTGTTGGCTGTCTAATCCATATATTTAGGATTATATCAGTTGAGGTCTGGGTGTAATGTTCATACTGTTGACTTGCATTAATATTTGATGTTTATTGGATTAGTGTAAAGAATAATTTACACCTAAAGACTTTTCAGTGGGTAGAAAATACACCTAAGATGAGAATTAAAATTAGTCTTCACAATTATGGCAGTAAATGACACTTGTATTTTATACACATTTTTATAAAGAGAATAAAGTGGTAAGTTATAAAGAAGTTCTGAATACTGTATTATTGAAACCTCAGTACCATATATGAGCATCCTATTAGTAATCATAATGTGAAAATAGTTTGAAAAGTGCTGTCTTGAATTATTCAATACTTCTATTTCAAATTATGGGAAATATCTATTTTATGATTTTGAATAGAGTCATAGGTTGTTTACTTAAATAGGGATGGCTGTGTTCTTCCTCCCTCTTCTCAATTTGAGGCTGTGGAATTTGTTCTATTTTTACTTGTGGATCTGCATACTGAAGCTGTCTCTGATTTCATGCTCTGAAGATCAACAAGATCTCTTCTCTTGTAAGATGAGAATTGTGTAATAGGTGACTATTAGACCAGTAAACAAGTCTTAGTAAGTCAGTAAACATTTATTGAGATTTTTTTCGATAAAAGCAGTTCTGTACTGTATGTCTCTTGGTACTGTGAATAAAGATAATTCAATAATAAATTCAATGGCTAGCTTTATGTCTGATAAGTAATTTCCAGAAGTATTTTTTTAGTAGTATTATTGAAGCTTTATTTTCTTTTTTAAATTTTCTTTATGTTTAGTTTTTAAACTTTTTAAAAGTGATCAATGAAAGTAATACATGCGAAATATTTACACTGTTGGAAATAAGCCAGTGCTATTGAATTTGAAAGAAGTCTTGCAAATCAAATTTAGTCTTCATTTTCATTATAAACTGAAAGTGAAGCGGTCTGTTAAAATTCAAATTGGGCAACATTTATATGTTTTCAAGACTTTGAATCTGCTTGGGGCTTGGTTTGAAAAGATCTGCAGGGAGCATGCTGCACAACTTGTGGGATCCTTAGTTTCCCCACCAGGGATCGAACTCGGGCCCTGCCAGTGAAAGCTGCTTGGTTATTGATTGGGCTTCTTGTTTGGAGATTATTTGAAATATAGACTGTGGTGTTGTGTGCTTAGTGTTAATAGCAATAACTAGGTACTCTCTGACTACTATTATTCCTCATTAACATGCTTTACTACCGAGGATAACCTTGGCTCTGCCTTCAATAAATGAAGGACATAGCACTGTTTTAGAAACCAGCAGGAGCACCGGCATATTTGTTTGCCTCAGTTTTTTCTTTTGGCTGATAGTCATTGCTAGTTTTTTCCAGAGACATCCCTAGAGCTTTGGTCTCTAGAGTTTATATCTGTTGAAATGAAAGAGAAATTTGCCAGTAATACGTGCTTTTTTCCCCTTCTTGAAAAAAAGGTTGAAGAAGAGTATAGTGAAATCTCTTACTCTCTTATATAGGCAAAGAGGACTTGGCCTTGTTTTAAAGTTTTATCACTTTTAAGTGGTTGAATCATGTGAAAGCCACCTCACATAGCACGTTCAACTCAAAGTGCTGACATATCAAATTTAATGTCTAAATTTAATTCTCTAGTCATTTAGCAAATATTTGAGTGCCTGCTTTTTTAAGCATTATAGTACTTTAAAGAACAGAACATAAAAATCTTGCTGGCACAGAGTTTAACATTTAGTATGGGAAGACAGATAATCAACTGGATAATTAAGTTAAAATGTGGTATGTTAAATAATAAGTACCCTGAAGAGGAAATAAAATGGGGAAAGAAGATGGAAAGTTGAGGGTGGAGCACTGGTGTCTTGGAGGCCAGGCTTCCTAGGCAGTGAGGCTCTGAGGTGGGAGGAGGGGCCTGGTTTGTCAGCAGACAGCAAGATGGTGTTGGCAGTACGGTCTTTATAGGTAAGGACTTTGGCTTTTATGCTGAGACAGACCATTACAAGGTTTTCAGCATAAGAGTTTGCATGATTGGATATACATTTTAACAGGATCACACTTGACTTGTGATGCTTACTATATAGACTGCAGGGAGACAAGGACAGAAAGTCTATGAGACTTGAGCAATAAATCAGAAGAGATAGGACATTCCCTTGGACCAGGATGGTGGCAATGGAGATGATAAATTGTTGAGTTTGGGGATGTATTTGCTAAATAGAGTGGTCAGGATTTATGATGAGCTAGACTTTAGGTGGAGTGGTGTGTGTGTGTGTGAGAGAGAGAGAGAGAGAGAGAGAGAGAGAGAGAGAGAGAGAGAGTGAGTGTATCCAGGATGACTTCAGTTGTGTGTGTGTGTGTGTGTGTGTGTGAGTGAGAGAGAGAGAGAGAGAGAGAGTGAGTGTATCCAGGATGACTTCAGTTTTTAGCCTAGCAGCTGAAAGAATGGAGTTGTTATTAACTGCAGTGGAAAAGACTGCAGGACAAGATGGAGGGATTACTAGGGGCTCAGTTCTGAATGTACCGATTTTGATTGGGGTTCTTTTATCGTTCCTTCAGGGAACCTCAGCCCATCATAAAATCTGTACTAGTTTGTACCCCAATTTTAAGCCAGGTTCACCTCTCATAGAACCTATGAGCAGCATGTGCTTTGGTTTTGAATGGTTCGTGAGGGTTAAGCTGCTGGTCTGCCTGAAGTGCAAAAGTAAAACTTAGGGTTAGGGGAGTAAGATGACCTACATTGACTGAAAGTTGCTTTATTTTTGATCCAGAAAATTTAAAAAATATTATTTATTTTTTAAATCCTATTTTGCATTTAACTTTTCTAATACACCTAAAACTAATGTGACAAACATGTGACAATATTTTTGTTACAATTAGTTTTCCTAGTAAGTGTTTAATAACTCACTTTTTGCCATATATTTTAATATTTTCATTATTATATCTTATTAAGGTGGTTTATTTCCCTGCTGATCTTCAAAAATAGGTATTTGTTTATCTAATAACATGTTTACTTACCTATTTCTCCTTTCCTGTTGTAAAATTATGAATTAGTTTGAATATACCAGAAAACTACTGTGGCAAGCAGTAATGTACCCACATTCTAAAATAGCAAATAATAACTTTTGTTGTATTTGCTTCTGATATTTTTAAGTAAAATTTGTAGTAATTTACAAAAATCACTCCTCAGTTCCATTCTCTACTTTCTCTTCTCCTCTTGAGCTAATCATTTTTTGAAATTAATATGTGTCTGTGTTTTTATAACTTTATATGCATGTATAAATAAAATTTTACTTAGTATTTTGTGAGTTTTAAGATACTACAAATACATAGATTTATACTATATATTTCAAATTATCAGTATCTTTTAGAAGTCGCTTTTTAATTTAATATAACTTTTAGTCTATCTTAATACTTATAGACCTAATTTAACTACTGTAGAGTATTTCTGCATATGAATGACAATTGACATCTTTATTGATGAATATTTAAATTGTTTCCATATTTACATACAATCTTTTGTGCCATTTTAGGCATAGAACTAGAATGTAGAATGTCTAATTTAAAAATTTTAATGAGTTTGTATCTTAGAATTAAGTTTAAACCATTTAAATTTATAGTAATAACTTGATATATTTGAGTTTACTTTCCCACCTTCTTTTCCTTTCTGCCCATATGATCTTTCTTGCTCCTCCCTCTGTACTCTGTCTCTCTTCGTCTCTTTTTTGTCCATTCTTGACTGTGCTGGATTGTTTTCTTCATTGCTTTTTGTTTGTTTCTTTTCTTAGCTGATTTGGAAGGTTTAAATTTCACTTGACAAGATGGGTTTCCCAGGTGGCTCAGAGGTAAAAGAGTCTGTCTGTAAATGCAGGAGCCAAAAGAGACTCAGGTGGAGGAGGGCACGGCGCCCACTGCAGGTAGTCTTGCCTGGAGAATCCCATGGACAGAGGAGCCTGGCGGGCTGCAGTCTGTGGGGTCACAAAGAGTTAAACATGACTGAGGAAGCACAAGCGCAGTTTGACATTAAATCACTACAGGTTGTGACTGCAGCCATGAAATTAGAAGACGCTTACTCCTTGGAAGGGAAGTTATGACCAACCTAGATAGCATATTCAAAAGCAGAGACATTACTTTGCCAACAAAGGTCCGTCTAGTCAAGGCTATGGTTTTTCCAGTGGTCATGTATGGATGTGAGAGTTGGACTGTGAAGAAAGCTGAGTGCCGAAGAATTGATGCTTTTGAACTGTGGTGTTGGAGAAGACTCTTGAGAGTCCCTTGGACTGCAAGGAGATCCAACCAGTCCATTCTAAAGGAGATCAGTCCTGGGTGTTCTTTGGAAGGAATGATGCTAAAGCTGAAACTCCAGTACTTTGGCCACCTCATGGGAAGAGTTGACTCTTGGAAAAGACTCTGATGCTGGGAGGGATTGGGGGCAGGAGGAGAAGGGGACGACAGAGGATGAGATGGCTGGATGGCATCACCGACTCGATGGACGTGAGTTTGGGTGAACTTCGGGAGTTGGAGATGGACAGGGAGGCCTGGCGTGCTGCAGTTCATGGGGTCACAGAGAGTCGGACACAACTGAGCAACTGAACTGAACTGAAAGAAGTCATATAGACAGTTTATCATATACGATCAGGAATTCAGTGAAGAGTGTGGCTCAGCTGGTAAAGAATCCTCCTGCAATGCAGGATACCTGGGTTCAATCCCAGGTTTGGGAAGATCCCTTGGAAAAGGGAAAGGTTACCCGCTCTAGTATTCTGGCCTGTAGTCCATGGGGTCGCAAAGAGTCAGACACAACTGAGCGACTTTCACTTTCAGTGAAGTATATGGCTTAGACACATAAACTGGGGAACTGTTAGTGTATAGATTGTGTATAAACCATGAGACTGGATGGGGTCAGTAAGAGAAGGGGATTAAGGACCAAATCTTGGGGCACACCAGCACTAAAAAAGTCAGAGAAATTCTCAGAAACTAGGGAAGGAGAGTGAGGGAGAGTGGTCAGAGAGGTAAGTGGAAAACCAAAATATGGTGGCCTTATAAGCCAAGTTAAGAAATTTTAGGAAGGAGGAAGATCAGCTGTGTCAAGTAGGAGATCAGGTGAGACAAGGCTTGATAGATGACTAGTAGAGGTGAGTGGAGACTTTGCAAAGGACAGTTTCAGTGCCAGTGGTGGGGCAAAAGCCAAAGTGGTGTGAATTTGAGTGAATAGAAGGGGAGGAACTGGGGACCAGGAATGCAGATGACGCCTAAAAGTTGTGTTCCTAAACTGGGGGAGCAGAGAAATGGGACAGTGACTGGAGCAAGTGTGGGCTTTTTGTGTGTGTTTGTAAAGCTTGGAAATGATTACATGTATGTTGATGGGATTGAATTCAGTAGAGAGGGAAGAACTGATGGCACAGGAGAGGTTAGGAATTTCTTCAGCAATGTCTGAGTTGAGGAAATTAGATGGGATCTAATTACTGCCCAGTTTGGAAGCCTTAGCTAGGAGGATGGGCAACTAGCTCATCAGAGTAACACCAGAGACGGTGGAGTAATGAGTCCATGGGAAGATACTCTGGGAAGAGGGTGGATTTGTATACAGTGTGGAAAATTTTAGTACTTATCTCATAATTTTTGTGAGTATTCAGTAGGTTAATACTTGTAATGGGATGACTATAAAACATAGCAAAGCCCTCGATCATTGTTAACTATTATCATCACTTGTACAGGTAACTGTAAACTAGTGTATGAAATTGTTAAGGTTGTAATATTTGTTTATAAAGTCACAGGGTTATTTACTTGACCAGTTAATTTAAATCTCTTGTGTTTAAGAGGGACCATGTCTACAGGGTCCATCTCTAAATATTTATTTTATATCTTAGAATATTGTTGTCCAGTGTTGAACATTCAGTCAGCAAATGATGGATGCTCAAAGCATAATTTTATGTTTTTATACTTTATAATTTTATAAATACAAAAATAATTTACATGCAAAAATGTTGGGGTTCAGTGTAAACCCTAACTCTGGAAGTTGGGTTGAGGTTAGTACTTATCCTATGAGATAAGTACTAAAATTTTCCACATTGTATACAAAACCATCCTCTTCCTGAATATCTTCCCATGGACTCATTACTCCACCTTCTCTTGTATTACTCTGATGAGCTGGCTGCCCATGGGTAGCTAAGGCTTCCAAACTGGGCAGCACCTTTAGGGTGCTTAGGGTTCCAAACCCTAACTTAGGGAAGTTCCAAACCCCTAACTGTTGGGGTTAGGTGCAAACCCTAATTCTGGAAATTCTGGCTGTTCATTTGAGCTAGATGGATCAGTTCAATAATTTCTGGTTATGCTGTCGTTTCTTTGCAAAGATGCTGGCCACTAGAGGTGCTACTCACACAAAATATTAATTTAAAGCACATCCCAGAAAGACAGAATTTTCATAGTTCTAATCAGAAACATTGTAATTTTATGTTGTAGTTTTGAAAGTGGTACGCTTTCTTTAGTATGTGGGTAAAAGTCCCTTTATCAAAATTGTTGAATAGAAAAAAAATCCTTTTTATATTTTGGTTAGAAGTTAACACAGAAATAATATATATTTATATAAATTGTAATCACAATTTTAGGACTGATCGTAAAGCTGGGGTAGTTAATCTAGGAATATTAGAGGGAGAACTGATCCTGGAGATGCTTGGGAAATCTACTCAGCCTCTCTCCTGACTTTAGTTATGTTAATATTTTGAAAATGAGACAGAGTATGCTTAAAACAGACAAGTACATCAGTATCATTTTAGAGTGATATGGGGAGTAAAAGGTTAAAAAAGGAGATAAGGAAGTCTGATCAGTGAACCCAGAGCTTCTTTTAGAGGCAGGGTTTCTCTGATGGAGAAACAGATCTTGGCATATAGAACCCCAGATTCTGACCAGGTTGTTGTGTAGCAAGTAATAGAACTACGATACATAGATTTGAAAAGACAAGACCTAGAATGTAAAAACTTTAGAAGGCTTTTAGCTAATCTGGCAAAGTTGGAAATTAGAGAGAGGAAGTTAGAGGAAGTTAAAGATTTAAATCAAGGGCCAGTAATTGGTAAGAATTTAAAATTTCCTGTTTGAAACACCTTTGCACCTAAATTATTTTTGTATTTATAAAATTATAATATATAAAAACATAAAATTATGCTTTGAGTATCCATCATTTGCTAACTGAATGTTCAACATTGGACAATATTCTAAGATATAAATATTTAGACATGGACCCTGTAGTCAACAAAACCATATCAAGGAAGTAATATACCATAAGAAAAAGTTATTGTGCTATAGGTTTTTATAAGAGGAAGAGGGTACCTTCAGTTAAAAAGAGTTCATGGGGGAAGTAGCATTGGGTAATGGCTCTTGAAAATGGAAGATAAAAATGTTGATGAGACTATTTTAGATAACAGAACATATAATAATGATAGGAAAGAGTTGGTAGCGTGTTGGGTAGGAAAGAGTAGTCCTATAAATAGTTCAGGTTAAAATTAAATCCAAGTAAATGTCTCAGAACAGTTTTTTCCCCCCTCTTCTTTCTTTTAATCCACCATTGAATCCTTTGGAAGTTTGTGGGTGAGGTGGGTAGGAAGTGGAAAAGGGTTGAGAAGGGTGAAGCAGAAAGCTATGGTAACCCTTTAAAGAAGTTACTTTTTTAAATTATGAAAGAGTATGCTTGAAAAGCATAGGAATATAGAAGTGAAGAAAAAAACTGTAAGCAGTGAGAAAAATACTGTGGCCAATTTATGTTCTTAGTTTTTAAAATTAAAATTAGTTTTGTTAAAAATTGCAACAAAACAGATAAAGTCAAATTTTCTTGGAATAGCATTTCTTAGATTTCTTAAAAACAAATGAGCCTCCTTTGTGTTTTCTATGTTATCTCTTTCTGAAACTCATGTTAATGGGATGATAGACTTGTTGATGTTGGCAGATTAAGGTGAGCAGTGGGAAGGAAAGTAGGAGATGCATCAGACAGCTAAAGGGGAGGATGTGGGCCATTATAAGGACATGGGCCTTTCTGTTCTAAGTGAGGTGGAGAGCTGAGAAGGGTTTTCAGCAGAAATGATCTGACTCTTATTGTAGCAGGCTCACTCTGACACAAAACTGCAGCTCTCAGCCTTTCTGAATAAGAGATGGGATTATTCAAAATTGTAGTTAGAATAGTTTTAGCAGCTAGAAAAATTTTTCTACAATTCAGATGATTCTGTAGCTGTATTTTTTTAGCTCAAACTTAAAATATTTTTCTTTTTGTGTGTATTTTAAGTAAAATTTTAGTGTTTTAGTTTTCAATAGCTTATTTTGATTTTATCAGTTAATAGTGGATTGTATATTTAACATATATTTTAATGAAAGTACATTTTCTTGATATTGCACTTTTGCATTGAGATGATTATTTTTACAAATTCTACAAACTTGTTAAAAGTTCTGAGCAGTTTAAAATGCAAGTATTAATGCTGGTATTTTGATATTCAGTGAAAAAACACTGGCATCTTTCTGCTCTAGAATCATTTTGTCAGGTTTTACTCACCACTATCCCTCATCCTGCCCTTCAGTACTTTGCAGTTTTGATTGAGTGCATTGCATTGAATTTATAGATTGATTGAGGGTGGTTGGACAAGAACAAAAATCTGGCTTCCCATGTAATCCCAGCTTTCAGTGGGCATTTTATTTATTAAGACTAGCTCGACATTTTTCTGTTAGACTTGAGTTGCTTATGGGTACAGGATTATTTTTCTACTTTTTAAAATTAGTTTATATTTATACATGTATAAGAAAGCTGTTATTTGTTTAATTTTGTAATTGCCCTCTTTGTTTAGTTTTTCATTTGGTTTTGTTAGTTTTCCTAGCTATACAATAATCATATTCATATCTCCTCTTTAAATATGTTTTTAAGCCTGAATACATTGCTTATTTTTTCTAAAACTTTGTTAAATGTTTTACTATTATTTATTAATAATAGTTTTTTAAAACTATAAATGGTATATGCTTTCATTTTTAGTTTTCTTTCCTCAAAGAAAAGTAGTGATTTTTTAAATGAATTTCATGATTACTCATCTTCAATTGCGTTCATGATAGCTGTCATGGCAAGCGTCCTTGTTTTGTTACTAGACTTCAGTGAGAACACTTTTTGCCTTACGGGCTTAATGTATTATGTGTGTATGTAAAATCCTTATCATAATATACAGCTTCATGTGTATTATATGGTATGTCTTTCTTCAAAATATTGGTACTATATCCACCTCTATTTTATTGAGATTCTCTTTCCTTTTAATCGGGAGTGTATATGGCACTTTTTTTTTTTTAATAGCTGCAATTCTTTTATTTTTAAAACTTTTTTGGCCTTGCCTGGAGGCATGCAGGATCTTAGTTCCTTGACCAGGGATTGAACTTGCACCCTCTGCAGTGGAAGCACCAAGTCTTCACCAGTGGACTGCCAGGGAAGTCTCTGTATTGTCATTTTATGAAAAAATGTCAACAATAAAAATGAATACCCTTTCTCGCTTGATCTCAATGTGATGTTAGCGCAAAGACTGAGCCTCTGTGGCATTTGAGGAAGAGTGACACACCTTTTAAGCTTATTGTTGGATTGTATTTGTTTCGTTGTTTTGTCACCCAGTTGTGTCCGACTCTTTATGACCCCATGGACTGCAGCACATTCTGTTCCTCATTGTCTCCCAGAGTTTGCCTGAGTTCATGTTCATTACATCAGTGATGCCGTCCAGCCATCTCATCCTCTGACGCCCTCTTCTCCTCCTGCCCTCAATCTTTCCCAGCATTGGGGACTTTTTCCAATGAGTTGTCTGTTTGCATCAGATGACCAAAATACTGGAACTTCAGCTTCATCATCAGTCTTCTGGTGAATATTCAGGGTTGATCTCCTTTAAGATTGACTGGTTTGATCTCCTTGCTGTCCAAGAGACTTTCAGGAGCCTTCTCCAGCACTGCAGTTCTAAGGCAGCAGTTCTTTGGTGCTCTGCCTTCTTTATGGTCCAGGTCTCAAAACCACTGGGAGATGTGACCACTGGGAAGACCATAGCCTTGACTATACGGACCTTCGTCGGCAGAGTAATGTCTCTGCTTTTTTAACACGCTGTCTAGGTTTGTCATAGCTTTCCTGCCAAGAGGCAGTTGTCTCCTGATTTTGTGGCTACAGTCACCATTCGCAGTGATTTTGGAGCCCAAGAAGAGGAAATCTGTCACTACTTCCACCTTGTTTTCCCTTTCTGTTTGGCATGCAGTGATGGGGAGGGGCGCAGATGCCACGATCTTAGTTTTTTAATATTTAGTCTTAAGCCAGTTCTTTCTCTCTACTCATTCACCCTCATCAAAAGGCCCTCTAGTTCCTCTTTGCTTTCTGTCATTCGGGTGTATCATCTGCATATCTGAGGTTGTAGACGTTTCTCCCACCTATCTTGATTTTAGCTTGTAACTTACCCAGCCCAGTATTGCTCATGATGTGCTCAGCATATAGGTTAAACAGAGTGACAGCCGACAGCCCTGTTATAATCTTTTCTCAATCTTGAACCAGTCAGTTGTTCCATACTTGCTTCTTGTATTTACTAGTATTTTATTTTAGATAGGGTGTATAGCATAGAAGTTAAGTGCCCTAGCCTCTCTTTTATCTAACTTCTCTGGGTCTGTTTCCTCAGCTGTAAAGTGGAGATAACAAATAATTCTCAGCTCATAGGCAGGTCATGATAATCACTCAGTAGGCACTAGTACTAATGTGATGGATGCACAGGTGTCTAAACTACTTGCTCCCTTCCGTGGCTGTTACCCTTCCTGCCTGTGATCTAGCCAACTAACAGGGTACTGTGTGCCAAAAAAGAGGGGCTCTAGGAGGATCCTACATAGCCGAGGTCTGGCATGCTTCTGATGGGTTAGTGACTGTTCTGGATCTGCTGTTAAATATTTGGTTCTCCAGCTCATCAGGTTGCTTTGAGAGTAAATGAGTTGATTTATGTAATTGCCCATCAGAGACCAATGTTTAGGATATAGTAAATACTATGTTAGTGTTCACTGTTCAGAATTTTTGTTAGAGTATCCTTTGTGCTTTCTGTGCACAACTGGCTCCATGAAATGTAGAAAACTTTCATTTCTGGATCAGTTCAGTTCAGTCGTTCAGTCGTGTCTAACTCTTTGCGACCCCATGGACTGCAGCACGCCAGGCCTCCCTGTCCGTCACCAACTCCCTGAGTTTCTGGATATACTTTAATAAAGAAATTACCTTTCAAATTTTTACAGTGAACATGTCTGGTACTGGTAGAATGGTTGGAGAGATAACTTACTCAGTTCTTCGGAGGTTAGTGAGGTATCTACTTTCTAATTCTACTTGATTCCAATTGACAATTTGTATTTTCCAAGAAAACCATTTATTTTATCTAGATTTTAACATATAGTAACTTAAAAATTTACTGGAGGCTTATTTTGGTTTCCTCTATCATTTATTCCTTCTTTTTCGGTTTTAATTTTATATATTTGTTTTTTTTAGTCTTAGCTAATGGTTTGAGTGAATTCTGGGAGTTGGTGATGGACAGGGAGGCCTGGCGTGCTGCAATTCATGGGGTCGCAAGGAGTCGGACACGACTGAGCGACTAAACTGAACTGAATAGTTTGTTTGGAATTTTTCTTCCCTTCAAAATGCAGTTCCTAGGTTTTAGAGTTAAACTTACTAGCTTCTGTTTTCTAATTGAGTAACTTATAAATTTCTTTAATTACTTTATTCTGCTTTTTAAAATGGAAGTATAATTGAAATACAGTACTTTCTGCTGTACAGCACAGTGACTCAGTTACACACACACACAGACGTTTTTGTTTATGTTCTTCTCCATTATGATTTATCCCATAATGGCAGTCGTGTCTGACTCTTTGCGACCCCATGGACTGTAGCCTGGAGAAGGCAGTGGCACCCCACTCCAGTACTAAAATCCCATAGACGAAGGAGCCTGGTAGGCTCTAGTCCATGGGGTCACTAAGAGTCGGGCACGACTGAGCGACTTCACTTTCACTTTTCACTTTCATGCATTGGAGAAGGAAATGGCAACCCACTCCAGTATTCTTACCTGGAGAATCCCAGGGACAGTAGAGCCTGGTGGGCTGCCGCCTATGGGGTTGCACAGAGTTGGACACAACTGAAGTGACTTAGTAGCAGGACTGTAGCCTACCAGGTTCCTCAGTCCATGGAATTTTCCAGGCAAGAGTACTGGAGTGGGTTGCCATTTCCTTCTCCAGGGGATCTTCCCGACTCAGGGATTGAACCCAGGTCTCCCGCACTGCAGGCAGGCGCTTTACCATCTGAACCACCAGGGAAGCCAATTGATTCCATAATATTGTGTATATAGTTGCCTGTGCTATATATACAGTGTTATTAGCTCAGTCGTGTCCCACTCTTTGCAACAGCATGGACTGTAGCCCACCAGGCTCCATGGGATTTCCCAGGCAAGAATACTGAAGTGGGTTGCCATTCCCTTCCCCAGCGGATCTTCCCCACCTAGAGATCGAACCCAGGTCTCCTGCATTGCAAGCAGATTCTTTACCACTGAGCCACTAGGGTTCTATACAGTAGGACCCTGTTATTCATCCATTCTATACTAAACTGGTTTCATCTATTAACTCCCAAACTCCCAGTTACCCTCCTCCTTTCCTTCTCTCTGTTCTTTTTTTTTTAAAGTTCTATTTATTTTCAAACCTTGAGTTGAATGCTTATTATTTAATTTTAATTATTCATCGGTTGATAGGATTTATTTAGTCTGTGGATCTTCCTCTTGAGTATAGCTGTGTGTATCAAAGGTTT
Organism: Ovis canadensis; assembly: GCF_042477335.2. Taxonomy (NCBI): domain Eukaryota; kingdom Metazoa; phylum Chordata; class Mammalia; order Artiodactyla; family Bovidae; genus Ovis; species Ovis canadensis. The sequence goes on along the minus strand of NC_091255.1, from coordinate 33,393,780 downwards.
TTTTTAATATAGGTAGTTTTTATAATTGTTTATTAGATCATCTGTATTAATTTTAATATCCATCTTTGAATGGAGTAGTTTAGGGAGAGATAGTACGTAAATGGTCAAGTCTCCTCCCCTTAGTGGAAGAGACTTGACCATTTGTTTCATTTTCAGATTTCATGGTCTCTGTTGTTTCTACTTTGGTAAATTTTTACATGTTATGGCCTAATTAGATGATCAGTTTTTATAAATTGTTACATAGGAATTTGATCACAGTATATGTTCACCCATTTAATCTGTTTGATTTTTAAGAACTGAAATGGTGATTGCCTTCTACTATATATCCATATATATGTGTATATGATGTTGGGAACGAGAGAGAGAAGGTTTGGTGTATATAGTTTTATATCTTCCTTATAGATTGTAATCTTGAGCATTCTGAAAAGTGACCATTTTTGCTACCTTAATGTTCTGCTTTGAACCCAGTTGATGAGTGTTTATACTTTTGGTATACTTCTGTCTAACCTTTACTGTTAACCTCTCCAAGTTCTTGTTTTAGATTTGTATCATGTAGTTGGATAAAGAAAGGTTAGTTTTTTAAGACCCAATCTGATATGCTTTCAGTCATTCACATTAATGTTGTATGTTTGGTTTTGCTTCTTTAATACTGTTCATTGCCTATCTTTTTGTTGAGTTTTCTTTTTTCTTTCTTAAACTACATGGCTTCTTTTCTTTCCTTTTCTCATTTTGGCAGTTATATACTGTGTTTTATCATGTCTGAGGTACCGTTGATTGTAGGATGCCTTATTTAGACAACCATTAACGTGGTTAAACTCTGTCAAAGAAACTGACATGACATTGATTGTAATATGCATGCTGATTTCAGATATTGTAAAATGTGAAAAAATAAAATACATCTTAGGATAGATGAAATATGGTAGTTTATAGTTCTGTGTCTATTATAAAGCTGTAGCTTTAATATACTTAAATCTATTATGTTTATCAAATCGATATTTCTGTTTGAGGAATGGTTGTTTAAATGCTCTATTCTCAGGATTCTTGTATGTTTAAAAAGGTTGGTGGCTTTCACAAATGAAGTTATATTTTGGCTGATTATAGAATTTTTGAGCTATGTTACCTTCCCCTTAATACCCAGTAGACATTACTCCATTATCTTCTGGCATCTTGGGTTACTCTAGAGAAGTCTGGGGCCAGCCTGACTTTTTTTTTCCCCTTTGTAGGTGACCTACTTCTGCCTGGGTATTGGTAGAATTCTTTCTTTATCTTGGAAGTTCAGTAACTTCATCAGGATATATCTTGGTCTTGGTGTGGTTCTCTATTACATTTTCCTGTTTATGGTAAGCCATTTCAATCTGTGACTCAGGAATATTTTCTTATATATTTTGTAATATGCTTTCATTTTTATTTTTCTTTCCTCAAAGGACATCAGTTTTATCATTGTGCACCTTCATTTCCTGTCTTTGGTATTTTCCTGTCTTTTGTATTTTCCTGCCTTTTGTGTTATTTTTCTAAATGCTTCCTTTGTTCTCTTCTGCTGTGTTCTAGGAAATTTTCTTGAGATTGTCTTTCATTTCATAAATTTGTTTTTATCAATATAGGTCCTTTATACGACGGAGTTTTCATTCTGTCAGTGGCTTGTGTACTTTATTCAGTTTTATTTATTTATGTCTGTGAGCTACCCTTGCAACTTGTCTCGTTTATTTCCCTCTTTAAAAAAGCCTTTACTTCTTGTGGTAAAAGCAAGTAAAACCACCTTGTTTTTTGAGAAGATGGATGGGTAAAACCAGTTGCAAAGCAGCTAATATAAAAATTTATTCTCAACACAAAAAACAAGTGATTAGTGAAATTGTTTTATCAAGACATACTGTTAAATGAGCTTTATTAATGGCATGAAATATGGAAAGAGCGTTATTCATTTGCAGGCTCAAAGATGTTTCTTTTTGCAGTTGGATAAGCTTCTTTTGTACTCAGAAATCTGTTTTACCATGTGTGCTTTTGTGAGTGTGAGGGAAAACTGTTCGAGGATTTTTCTTATTAATCATTGAAAATCTGTTGAAGATTTTTTTCTTCAGTCAGTGAGTTGTAATGTAGACTAGAAAAAAATTCACTGAAAAAGAAAATCATGAGTGACAGGCTCTGTCATCCGTATGTGCCACAGTGAAGACCTGCTACGTGAGTGTTGCGGGAATGCTAACTTGCTCTTTCTTTTATTCTGAAGAAGTGAAGGTGATCAACAGTGTCCCCTTGGTCTCCATTTGGGGTTGAAGGAAACGGTGAAAATTGGGAACATGTGCAAATTGTGATTACTCGAGCATGAGACCTTCCCTGTGACTCATTAAGAAAATGTACAAGACTTGCTCACTTTCAAGTGTCTTTGTTGTTTACAGAGTAGGTTCTCCCCCAACCCTTTTTAAAAAAAATCACAGCTGAGATACCAGCATTTTTATTGTTACTGTTGATGTTAACAAAGGTTATTTAAATTATTTCAGCGGACTTGTACAGTCAGTATGACTCAGTATGCCAGCAACATACTCAGTATTGTGAATGACTTTACTACTTCAGAGTCTGCTGCTGCTGCTGCTGCTAAGTCGCTTCAGTTGTGTCCGACTCTGTGCGACCCCATAGACAGCAGCCCTCCAGGCACCCCCGTCCCTGGGATTCTCTAGGCAAGAACACTGGAGTGGGTTGCCATTTCCTTCTCCAATGCATGAAAGTGAAAAGTGAAAGAAGTCGCTCAGTCATGTCCTACTCTAGCGATCCCGTGGACTGCAGCCTACCAGGTTCCTCTGTCCATGAGATTTTCCAGGCAAGAGTACTGGAGTGGGGTGCCATTGCCTTCTCCACTTCAGAGTCTAAATCATAGCTTATCCTTACAATTGAAATTATCAGAACATCTTAAAGGTTCCAGACTGTTGTGCTTGATTGCCAATAGTGTGGTATCTTCATAAGATGATACATATGTTTTAACTAATCTGTTCATTCAAATTTACAGAGGATCTGCTACATGCCAGGAGCTGTAACAGGTGCTGGACTACTGCAGTAAACAGATAAGAATCCATGTTCTTTTAGAGCATGCATTCTTGTGGCAGTGGGGGAGATAAATTTAAGAGAAAGTTGTATGCTCTGGGAGAAGTAGAATGGAATAAAGTAGGAAGTATGAAGAATATAAGGGGATAATAAGATAATAAGGAATAAGGGGATAAAATAGGGAATACAGCATAAGAGTGTGGGGAGTATAATTTAAACTAGGGTGACGTTTGAGTAATTGAATTAGCTGAGGTGGGAATTGTCCAGAGGCTACAGCAAACACAAAGGCCCTGAAATACAGACAGACTTGAATGTCCAGGAAGACAAGGAGAGCGGTTAGCCAAATGAAGGCAGAAAGTTGAATAATTCTAAAGGACCTTTTAGGCCGTTATGCAGGCTGTTCATTAGCCTGAGCCAGAACTCAAAGCCTTTGGAGTTGTGACATGATCAGAATTCACAGTTCGGCAGGACCCTGTGGATGCTGGGTTGAGAATAGACAACAAGAAGGAGACACCTCACAGTACCCTGGTAAACGCTCTAAAGTAAACATTTATAACTGAACTGAAAGCGTCATCAATAATATCCCTATTTTATTTTCCCTTTTTATTAGGAAAAAGAAATGTTATTTATGTCCCAGTAGATCTGTTTCATGACTGTATAACTTATAGCTGAAAAACACTGCTAAATGAGACGCAGCCTCTGCCTTGGTGGGAAGGAAGTAGAAGTAGGGTGTTGCATATTAAAGGAAAATGAACAAAGTATAAAGTGGGAAAGGATGAAAACTTAAAATCAATACTCTATCCACACTTAGCTTAAAAAATCAAGTAATCAAATATCAGTGATACCAAAGGCCTAATAATGAAGAGCCCCACTTCCCCAGAGGCAACTACTTTGAAAGAAACTTTTTTGGTTCAGATTTCCTGGGGCTTCACTCCATGTTCTAAATAATATGCTTATAGTGTTTATTTTTTGGTTTATCAACTTTAGACATTCTCTGTTGACTTCTTGCTATGACAGATGTTTTCAGTCCCACTTCTCACTACTGACCTTCCTCGTACGACGGTCACAGAACTGGTGCCTCTCTGGGGTTCTGCCCAGAAGATTAGCCTTCCTCGGCCGCTGCTCCCCCTCTGTGAGTATTCTGCTCGTCTCCCTCCACTGTGCCTAATCAGTTCACATTCCTCCATCCGTTCTCCATCTTTTCAGAACCATGGGCAATCCACCTAGGTATTTTTTAAAATATCTTTAAAAAGTGTATTTTTTACTATAAAACTAAACAAAAGGTTATTTTAAAATTTCTTTAGAGAAGTTTATTCAGTTAAGTGAAGGAGAAAGGATAAACACTTGCTCACGCTGGCACCTTGAGCTGGAAACTAGATTAGAGGTAGAGGTTTAGGTCAAATTTTTTGGCCTCATTTTTTAAAATACATGTAGTGTATGTGTTTTTAAGAGATATACTTAACAATATTTTATCTTTCAAAAACAAATTATAAATATTTTCCTATGTGGGGAAATACTTTTTCAAAGTATTTAAAATTGATATTTAGCATTCTTTCATATGTAAATACCATAGGATTCCCCGAATTTTTGACTTTAGGTTGTTGTTGTATTACAAATTATTTAAATTATAGCTAATGCTGCTGTGGATTTTCCCTATGAAAAAATGTTTATACATAATCTTTTTATTATTTCTCTTAGGATAAATATATAGATGCAGTCATTGCTGAATCAAAGAAGATAAACATTTTTGGGGTTCTTTTTTTTCTGTTTTGTTGGGATGGAATATTTATACAGTGCTGTGTAAGTTTAAGGTATATAGCATAATGACTTATTGTATTGTGAAATGCTTACTACAGTAAAAATAGTTAACATTCATCATGTTATACAGTTACTCCAGTTTTTTTTTTTTCCCCTTGTGATGAGAACTTTTAGGATTTACTGTTTCAGCAACTTTCAGAACTATACCATACAGCAGTGTTAGCTGTAGGCTTTGTGTTGTACATTACACCCCCGGTACTTAATTTATCTTGTAACTGGAAGTTTGTATCTTTTTGAGGTTCTTAACATATATCACCTAGAAGGTAATAGTCCCACTATCACTGTATTAAAATTCCATTTTTTGTTACGTTCTTACTATTAGAGACTTCTAAAAAAGGCTTGATTCTGCTAGGTAAAGAGAATATTTTTATTTTAAAAACTTCCAATAAAATCGAATGCTTCTTGACAGTTTTGAATTGTATGTGTGGAGAGAAGGAGAGGCTTGTTTTAAAGGTTTGTAGGAGTAGTTGTTTGTCTTTCTTTTTTTGACCACACTGAGTGGCTTGCAGGATCTTAGCTCCCCAACCAGGGGTTGAACCCAGGCCCTGGAAGAGAAAAGTGTGGAGTCCTGACCACTGGACCACTGGGAAATTGCCAATGCCTTTGTAAATTTTCATGGTGCTCTTTTTCAGTTGTTCAATTAATTAAGCTTTCTTTGTGTTTTCTTTGACACTTAGGATATTTCCTGTTCCTAAAATCAGATAAAACTGGAAAATTTGAAGATAGCTCTGAAATGGGTGGGGTTGGAGGGGAGAAGCTTTTGAAAACAGTTGATGAGAAACACTTGGCCTTCAGCTTGTATTGAGAAAAATCTATCATGATTTATTAGATTTCGAATTGTTGCTGCTTCTAAATAGGATCAGTTGCCTTGTGCTATAAAATGTTAAATTATTAAATCTGTCCATCAAAGGACAGCATATATATGAGATGTTATTAGTACTAGTAATTCTGTGCTTGGGTAATCTGGCTAAACTAGTCTTTCCACAAAGGGCATAATGCTTAAGCTTTCTTTTAGTGAGTCATGGAATGTTACCAGGGAATTTGTCACTATTTGGCATAATTCCATTAGGAACTTATGCTGGCAATAGTTTAGTCCTTTTTGGGGAAAAGTTAATTTCATTTTAGACAGAAAGAACTTTACTGACTTTTTAAGCTATTTATAAGTAGCATTGTAACATTTTATAAAACAAAATTTTTTTTGTAAAAAAGCCTAAATGGCAGTGGACCAGACTTCATAGTAAAAGTTATATTAGGAAAAGAAAGATTGGTTTATGAATTGACTACAGAAGATAGATCAGTGTTATTTTTGAAGGAATCTCTATTTTCTGGGATTATTGAAATCCTTAATTATTATAAAAATGCCTTGAATTTTCATGAATCTTTAACCTATAGAAATTCCTATTCATGAGCAGTGGATTAATTGGGGAGAGAGAGAAAATGTCAGTCTCTTTTCACCCAAAAGCTATTACTTACGGTTTTTTGTATTTTTCTTCCAACCTTTTAAATATATTTCATCATAATCATGTGTTACTGTACTTAGTAATATGAATATTTTTCATTTTACTTCACTTTCATTTTTAATGTGGCACTAGAGCTCTGTGGGAGACCTGGGTTTGATCCCTGGGTTGGGAAGATCCCCTGGAGAAGGGAACTGCTACCCACTCCAGTATTCCGGCATGGAGAATTCCATGGACTGTATAGTCCATGAGGTCATAAAGAGTTGGACATGATTGAGCGACCTTCACTTTCACTTTTGCAGCCCACCCAGTGGTAGTCACATAATTTTTTGTTTAGACTATGTTTTGAAAAAATTTAGTTAAATTCTACTTTTTCACGTAGGTGCTTAGATTTCCTTTATAAATTTGAGTAAATATATTAGTGGTTTCAGAGTTGTCTCACAGATTCTTTACTTCAAGCAGATAACTGTAGCAGGAGGTGGGAGGTGGGAGGTGGGGGGTGGGCGGGGAGCCAGTGATGTAGAGGAATGAAACTGGAAGCAAAGAAGCATCCTTTTATCTTGTTTCATCCTCTTCCCCTCTCTCCAGTAGTATGGGTGCAAGGCATTGAATTCAGATCACAATCTTTAGCTTTACCGTACTCTTGTTAGCTAAATATTTGTTAATTCTCTTGGCATTTATTATGCTCATGAGAGCTTTTTGATATGTATAAGGTACTAAAGTGCTTTGCCAAAAAAAAGACAAAAAATCAGTATATCAGTATTTTGAAGAACGTAAAATAGTTGCAATGTGTATGTTTATTTAAATAATTTGTGAAAAGTATTTCTATTTTTTTTTAAATTTAAATGGAGACTAGTTTATCTTCCTGTTCTAGTTCTCAGTTGGGAGAACCAAACTAGTCGTTACTTTTCTAGTCTAGGCCTCAAGTTCCCACTCCATAAAAATGATGACTTGCAATTTGATATCCCTCACAAACCTACGAAGTCTGTTTGGTGATCCATTTGGAGTTGTTTTTCATATATATGTTGTTAACAGTGAGAATGAGGGTTTTGGCTTACTTGAACCTCACGCAGACTAAAATGGCCCTTCATTTAGAAGCTCCACAGAAAACAAGGGAGAAGGGGTTCACACAAAGGAAAAGAAGGGCAGGTTTGTTTCCAAAGGTCACATATTAAGACAAGGATAGCAGATGTCTTTCATCTTGTGTGTTTTTGGCTGGAGTGGCTCCTGAATACTGTATTAAGAAAATTTGGGTTCCATGATTGGTTGTTAATAGTTCCTTCCTTGAATGTGGATCACTTCCAAGGTGTGAGAGTGATTAAGAACAATGGTATCCTCAATCTGTACATAGGGATCTGTCACACAAAGTGGTTAAGAGGATGATTGATTTCTATTTGAGGTGTTCCACATTGATCTCATTTGTATATTTGGACTTTTTTGTGTTGTGATAAAATACGCATAACATAAAATTGACCATTAAAACCATTTTTAAGTGTATAGTTCAGTGGCACTGAGTTTATGCACACCATTTAGTTACCATCCCCACTGTTTCCAAAACCTTTTCATCATCTCCAATTGAAAAAACTCTGTGCCCACCAAACAGTTTAACCCATTCTTGGCCTTCCACTAGCCGCTAGTAACCACCACTGTACTTTCTGTCTCTATGAGTTTGACTACTCCAGAAACCTTGATCTTTTCCAGGTTCATCTGTATTATAGCATATTTTCAGAACTTCTTTTTTTTAAGGCTGATACTCCAGTGTATGTACATACTACATGTTGGTGTTCCCTCTCCTTTTGGCTTTACTATCCAAGTAATTTTGTTGCCAAATCTAATGTCATGAAGATTTCCCTCTGTGTTTTCTCCTGAGAATTTTAGAGTTTTAGCTTTAGGTCTTTGATTCATTTTGAATTAATTTTTGCATCTAGTGTGTGGAAAGAGTCCAGTTTCATTTTTCTGCATGTGGATATCCAGTTTTCCCCAACACCATTGGTTGGAAAGACTGCCCTTTCTGCACTGACAAGGGTCTTGACACCCTTGGCGAAAATCATTTGACTATGTATGCAAGGGTTTTTTTTTCTGAGCTCATATTTTATTCTGTTGATCTCTTTGTGTTTTTATGCCAGCACTGCACTGTTTTGGTTATGACAGCTTTGTATAAGTTTTGAAATTAGAAAATAGGAATCCTCCAACTTTGTTCTTCTTTAAGATTGTTCAAGGAAAAGATTCAGTTGTTCAAAGGTTTCTCTCTTTTTGAAATGTAAAAGTTCTCAATCTGCTTCTAATGTTTGTCTTTTTTATTCTTTAACTGTATAGTCACATCTGTAGAACAGTGTATTTTGTGTGTGATGCAATATAAAACATGCATGGTTTAAAGGGTTGTTATAAAGCAAGGTGTAGCTACTACCTCGGTGAAGAAATAGTTGTGTATAGTTTTAAAAACAACTAAACTGAGAATGGCCAATCAAGTGATTCTGTCAGCTGAAGTCAGAAAACAGAACTGTGTTTCTCAGGGTGTACTAGGAAGAATACTGCATTGGGGGTGTGTACGTAGGGAATTGGAGCCCTGGGGACACAGTCGGACAGGATTTCCTAGAGCCTTGGTGGTGTAGGGAGAGTAGGGAATCTTTGAGTGTCTAAATCTGAAAATACTAAATTTGTAGTTTGTTTTGTTCAGGATTAAGAGGGAATGGGATTAAGAGTAATGTAGCTAGAAAGCAGTGCCTATTAAAGCTGAGTCATAATGTAATAAGAATTGAAGCTATTTTGAAACAGAGTAAGTTGATCTGGTTGGAACACTAATCACTACTGTCAAAACACCAAGCTCTTTACATAATCAAAGTCAAATGTGGTTGTGTATCCAGTTGGATAGCCTAGATTTAAATATCATTTTGGCAAACTGTAATGATAAGTACTTAACAATTATTAAATATGTTTAGTATGGTTCTTACTTAAAACTACATGGTTTATATTCAGGGTTCATATGCTTTAGCTTTCTTTTTAGAAGTTTTTGTTTCTTCCCTCCCACAAATAAATGGCTCCCTTTGAACCTCTTAAATTACAGTTGAGCTATAAGGACAAACAGAACTCATATCTAAATTGGGGCAAATTCACTAATAGAAAAATACTAGGGAGCACAGATGAGAAGGTTAATTTACATTCCTGATTTGGTAAGGTTTATAGGAGGATCTGGGGGCTTCCTAAGTGGCACAGTGGTAAAGAATCCGCTTGCCAGTGCAGGAGGTGCAAGAGATGTGGGTTTGATCCCAGAGTTGGGAAGATCCCTTGAAGTAGGAAATGCCAACCTGCTCCAGTATTCTTGTCTGGAAAATCCCATGGACAGAGGAACCTGGGGGGCTATAGTCCGTGGGGTTACAAAGAGCACGTCTTAGGTAAAGGTTTGAGGAGGTGTTTGAGGCGTGATGGTGAGATATACCAGAAAGTGAATTAATAGCAATTTATCACTGCTGCTTCCACATAATCACACCTGTTATTCTCCTTTCTGGAAGAAGGCTTGGAATGGAACTGGAGTAGCCTGCTGTTTAGATTTTTTTCCCCCCTATGGCAAGAATATGGGCGGGGGGATTGGGCCTACTTAGAGGAAATAGAAGAATTGGAAATCATGCTGTTTTAATATGCATCTGTGAGTTAGAACGTCTTACATTTATGTTAACAATTCCAGTTTTTACTTTGTGCATTGCTGTTTTTGTGTCCATGATATAAATCTACTTATGTGCACTGAAGGCAAATTAAAGCTTGGTCATATGTTAGTAATTTCCCCATCATTCAAGTAACTACATTTCTATGTAGACAAAGCTGTCGTTCTTATTTTTATGATTTCTTTTTGATGGGGCACACCATGCCACATGTGGTATCTTAGTTCACTGACCAGGGATCAAACCCACACCCTCTGTAGTGGAATTGTGGAGTCTTTAACCATTGTACTGCCAGAGAAGTCCCCTTCTATGACTTCAGTGATTCATGTCTTGCTTAGTCCAACCAAAAAAAAAAAAAAAAAAAAATTTTTTTTTTTTGTTAAACTAAGTTATTTTGGTAATATTTACATTATATATAAATATTATATAAGTCTTAGATTTATTCCCCTCTCCCCTTATGGATAATTCTATAAATTCCCAAAGAGCTTCCTTTTCTCTAGCATGATCTAGCAATCTGTTTATTCTGGTACATATCCCTCTTTATTTTAGTTATGCTATTGTAAAAATTGTAAAGCTTTCTGATTCATTTTGAGCCTGTGTCCAATATAAAAATCTGACAGCACACAGAGATACTCTGGACCAATCCCAGTTATAGATGCCGTAGAAGCCACTGTCTCCTAATACATTAGGGAAGAAACAGTCCCATGATTGTGGATCACTAATAATATATGTTGAAAATGCATTTGAAAAAATTTGGCTTCTGCCCTTTACCCTTAAAAACAAACCAGGTTAGGACACTGGTCCAGTGGTTAGGACTTCATACTTCCTGTGCTTACCTGTTCTTCATTTATGAGGAAAACTATGAAAGGATTTTCTGCTTAGAGTACAAGTAAGCACAAGATGGATATGAATTTTCATAATTAAAAACTAAATTTGACTAAGCTATCAATCATTCAGATTGATAATACCCTAATATGTAGATTTTTTATTTTAAATGTGACAGAATTGAGGACACAGCAAGAGAATTTTTGACTTTTGCATGCTAGCATATAATAAGATTTGTATAATGAATCATTAACTTCTTATTTAAGTAAATGATGATAGTTTGACTGTTGTAAGTATCAGGTGCATTTGGCCCTGAAATATCACACAGTCTTGTAACTTTGTGTTTAGAGTTTATCCTGGAAATGAGATGGCAAGGGGACACCACATAGTTCAATCAGTATATTTTTCTAACCTTCATCAGATGGCATATGCCAGTGCCTCTCATTTCTCTAAGCCATTGGGATGCAGTTAAGTCAAACCATTAGTTAGCATGGGAAACATTTTCTGTTCCTTAGAGGCCAGCTCTTTGCTCAGATTGCTGTAATAACTACTTAAACTTTCCATCTAGATGGTCAGTGGCCATCTGCTTCTAGTCTTGGTGCTTCTTTCTTTTTCATTTTCTGGGTTTAAGTCTAGTTTTTTTTTTTTTTTTTCCTGACTAAGTCCATTTTTTCCTTGTATTGTTTTAGGGATGTGTTCTTCATGCAGTTAGAAATAGTCTGTTTCACTGTCTCTCAGTCACTTTATCTGAGTTTTATTTAATTTTTGTTTTTTAAGTTTCTATCATAAGCTCGCTCAGTCGTGTCTGACTCTTTGTGACCCCATGGACTGTAGCCCAGCAGGCTCTTCTGTCCATGGGATTTCTCAGGCAAGAGTACCAGATTGGATTACCATTTGCTTCTCTAGGGGATCTTTATGATGCAGGGATCAACCCCAAATCTCCTGTGCCTTCTGCCTTGCAGCCAGATTCTTTACCCCCTGCCATTCACAAACTACTGGAGACTTTGAAATACTTTTGTGAGCGTGTAGGCAAAGTTAACTTTTATTAAAGAAAAGGCTCGTTGCCAATAAACTCTTATTTTTCTCTTTACCTAAAACAAGCTTTCCCAGTCATAAAAATCAGTATTATAGAAAATTTGGAGAAATGTAGGGAGTTTAATTTTTAATATTGGGATGCTTTCTTTCTTTGTGCTCTGTAGCCAATTTAGAAATTTATCTATGTGTATAACAAATAAAAAAATGGAACTATCAATTTGGGTGCTTTTCTTTTCTTGGTAGATTTAAGATGAGTCAAACACTTTATAAGGAAATGCTGTTATATACAAATATGAAACCAAAGTCAGAATTCAGTGCCATAGTGGAAAGAAGCAGTGAATTTATATTTCAGTGACCTTAAAGTCCAAGATCTACCAATGGGTAGCTTTTAACTCTTGGGGGAAAAGTGGATTATTTAATAAAATGCCTTGGAACAACTGGTTTATCATACTGGGGATAGGTGGAGGGGAAAATGATTGATGTGTTTATGTTTACATGAATTATAAAAGGATAGGGATAGTTTCTGAGTGCTGGCTTACCCTGTGCCAAGCGCACCGTGTGCATGAATATGTTCCTCAGACAGACCTGCGGAGTGTAGACAGTGGTATCCTCACTTTACACATGAGGAAGTAAAACGTATCAAGAATATTATTTTAGTCTGGGCTTGAGGGAAGGAGGCTTTTTTCTAAGCAAGACAAACCAAAGAGCTATGAAAAAGATTGACTTTTTAAAAAAACTTGCACTCCTTGAACTTCTTCTTAAATGAGAATTTAAAGAGGTAACACAAATCAAGAACATATTAAAACAAAAATGGCAGTATGACAGCCATAATGCTTATAAAGCTCACCCAAATCAATAAGAAAAAAGCTGAATCACTTAATGTGAAAAAAAAGGCAAAGAATACAAGTAGGTAATGCATGTAGGGAGTTGTCAACAGGAAAAGGATAATATCCAAGGTTGTAGAGAAATATATACCTATAGCGTTTCTGGAAATATAAATTGAACTTTTGATGGATGATATGTATGTTCCTTTGACTCACAATTCGACTTACAGGAGCTTAGATTCTAGGTAGTACTTCCACAGATGTACAGGACAGTACAGAAATGTTTTATGGCAGTATTATAAATGAATGAAGGGGGCAGAAACTGTCTAATGTTCATAGTATACTTGAGTGACTAAGGTATAAAATGATACCTCATTTTCTGTACTATGGGGCATAAATTTTTAATTAAGTTGGTTACATTTGACTAAAAAAAAAACTAAGATACTATTATACATATGATTGATCTGTGTTACTACAAACATGTTTTTTACTGCCAGAAAGAATTCCTGAAAGGGTTCTGAAGCTGAGAGAAGAAAATTCCACAAACCTCTAAATAGTTTTGAGTCCCTTTTAGTATAACCCATTGACTTATTGATGAGCCAGGATGAGGGAAGAAACAATGCATATATACACATCCCATGTATTGATATAAGGGGCAGAGCGGTTTACCTAGTTTTACACAAAACACACAGATAAGGCGATAGGAACTGTTAGAAACCTTAGTTTACTTTGAGTAGTACTTAAGGAAATCAGCATGGAGTGAAGTAGTTAATGGTTCTCACCCTCAGCTGGTGGCAGAGTGAACAGATTACCCCATTCCTCTACCTCCTGGGGCGATCATACCCTACCAGCCCTGCTGAGAATGTTGTAGCCTCTGTGTAATGTGGTTTGAGAGTAAAGGAAAGCTAGGAACTACTGCTATACAGAAAGTATTAGAGGCAAAACTGCCTAGAGACCAACTGGGATGTAAGTTTAAAAATATGACTCTCTGAATAGAGAAAAGGGTACTCTTAGCAAGAGGAATTGAACTAGGATAAGTTTAGACAGTGTTTTAGACATAAAGTAAGTTTAGACATAAAGAAAGCTGAGTGCCGAAGAATTGATGCTTTTGAACTGTGGTGTTGGAGAAGACTTGAATCCGTTGGACTATGAGGAGATCGAGCCATTCAATCCTAAAGGGAGTCAGTCCTGAATATTCATTGGAAGGACTGATGCTGAAGCTGAAGCTGCAATACTTTGGCCACCTGATGCAAAGAACTGACTCACTGGAAAAGACCCTGATGCTGGGAAAGATTGAAGGCAGGAGGAGAAGGGGACGACAGAGGATGAGATGGTTGGATGGCATCACCCGACTTGATGGATGTGAGTTTGAGCAAGCTCTGGCAGTTGGTGATGGACAGGGAAGCCTGGCATGTTGCAGTCCATGGGGTCGCAAAGAGTCAGACACGACTGAGCAACTGAACTGAAGTTTAGACAAAACAGGAAATTTGATGCTTAATTTATAGAAGAGGGCAGGAGTGGTACCAGGTTTAAGGAACTAGAATTCTGTTAGGACCTTTCTCCTTGTTGCTTGCTTTTGTTCATTTTCGCATATCTGCTTTCTCCTTGGGATCTGAGCTGTGGGCCTGCCCCATGGATTGGAATTCCTTTTGTTTAATGCCGATTTGAAAAGTTCTCAGTAAGATCTTATGCTCTTGGCGTGTCAGGTATTCTTCACTCATCTGTATGTCCCAGTAGTATGGTGTACAGAGTAAACTGGTACAGAACAAGCAACGGCAAAACAAGTAGTTGTGTGTGATATTCAGGGGTAGGTAGTATTTCCCAAAAGAAGTACTTAAGGTATGGCTTGTTCTTGAGATTCTGAAGAACACTATATTCATTTTATAGCCTATAGTCTAATGAGCAATTTTAAAGGAGAAAAACAGACACTTGACATTTATTGTACTCTAAGGGGGCGGTCTTGCAGTATTGCTCCTCTGTCCTGCAGCACTGCCATGGGATTTACTGTACTTTACTGATGAGCAAAAGGACACTCAAAAAAGAGTCATGACGTGTTTAAGACGCTAAGGATAGTGAGAGAGTTGGCATTCAAACCCAGGTGTTACTGACATAATACCATGCTCTGTGCCCAACTGTGGCCTGTGTTTTCTCTTGTGAGATGAAATTCACATGCCTCTCCTCTCACCTCTGCATCGTGTCTTTATCAGCTTATTTCTAAAAAATAAATGAGAAGTTTATATAAAACAATAGACTATAGTTGTAGTGTCAGGGCCTAACAATTTATGCCCTGTGGGGAATTCCTGCCATAGTAAATCTTGGCAGGGATATATGAGACAGCTGCTGTATTTAAGCACAAGCAATGCCATATTTAGGGCCTACTGTTGAAGAGCCCTTAGATAATAAGTGTTTGAAGAGGATGTAAGCAAGGTGAAACATTGCAGGTAGCAGAACTTCCCGAAGTGCTATTTTAGGAGGGAGTGTGGTCCGGAATTCTGCCCAGCAAATCCTTTCAGAAGCATATTGCCGAATATTTGCAAGATAGGATGTCTGGGCTCTTCTGCTCATCTGCTCCATATTCCTTATGTGCTTGAGGCACAGTAAAAGAAATTCATCTAGGCTGAAAATGTTTTTGATTAGGAAATCAGCTTGCCTTATCTAGCCCTAGCCTAGGACATGGTGTAAAGAAAAAAATTCTAATTGTAAGAAAACTTTTAAAGTTTACCAGAAATCTGTTAAGTTGATTTAACTGATGCATTTATAAAATCTTTAAAGGAAATATGAGCAAACCTTTGGTTGTTTGCTGATAACATTACTTTTTTCAGTATTGATTACTTAATGGAAGTTTGCAAGACCAGGGATATTTTCCCAGTTAATTCTGGTAACTAGCTTTCTGGCGATATGTGTGTTTTAAAGTAATGTGGCAATTTATTCATCTGATAATGAGGTCAAAATTATTTTGACAAACCATCTCAGTACTTAGGAGTAATTAGGTAGTGTCTGGATAAAAGGTTCTATCTGAGACTTCAACAGTTTGAACGGAAGCCAGTGTAAAAATAGTCACTTTGCAGAAATGCGCCTTACAACCAGCTGTGTGTTAGATAAATAACCTTGACAGAAATGCACATTCCCAGGAGCAGAAGACCACAACCATCAAGACACAAAGGAACGTCATTGCTACGCTATAAATATGTTTGGCTTTGTAACTTAACTTAGTCAACTATTGGTCTTGGCAAAGTGTATTTACGATTAAAGTAGGTTATTTTTTTCTTAATAGCCAAGTATAGAATGACATGTACTTGGGCCTTTGAATGTTGTTATCCTGAGATACCTTGTCTTTTTGATAAAGCCCAGTGAAGGTTTATTTTCACATGGTTGACAGAATATTGTAAACCATTATTTCAGACTACATTGAAACTGTTTAGCGTTTGAAAAAAAACTTTTATGGAGAAAAAAATTTAAGGATATAATAACACCAAAGGAGACTGACTGTACAGTGAACCTGCATGTGCTTACCTAGACTCAGCAGTTACTTGGTCACAACCAGTCTTGTTTTATCTGTCTCTGCCCACTCCCTTGTGATTTTGAAGCACAACCCAAATGCCATCATCATTTGTCTGTAAATGTTTCAGTAACGCTAAAGATTTCTGTACCTCCTAAAAAAGAGGGAGTAAAAAACCATGCGGCATGACCACACTTGGAAAAATTAACACAGTTTAATATTGTTAGATGTAGTAGCCTCTAAATCTGTGCATGCGTCATACAGTTTTAAAAGTCTGAGTTCAGTCCTCTCTCTTGTTGCTTCTTGCAGTATTCTTACTGAGGATTCTAAACCTTGCCTTTTAGAATTTCCCAAAGTATAGATTTTGCTAATTGTATCTTGGGAATATTCTTAAACATATTTCTCTGTGTTTTCTATAAATTGGTAATTGTGTCTAGGGGTTCTGGTTTGTGAGTCAGGTGAGATCACTTCATAAGTGGTGGCTTATTTATCAGGAGGCATGTTAATGTCTGCTTGTCCTTTCTAAAATGCCTAGGTTAAAATAACAAAATGGCAAGGTTTCAGTAAGTTTTCATTTTTTAACTGGACTGTCTCTGTAGGGAGAGATACCTCATTTGATCAAACAGTAGTTACTGTTTGATTTCCTGACAATGCTATTTGTAGAGAAAAGGAAGAATAAATCTTGTGTGTGTGTGTTTTTTTTAAGGGAAAAAAGTGGTTTTCAAAATAACAAAATGGTGTATTAGCATCCTATACTGGGATCAGTCAGTTTGAGTCCTTTTAACATGACCATAGTATTACTTGCTGGCTTCCTTTTCATCTGATATGAAAGTTGAGCCTGGAACACTTCCTGCCCCAGACCTGGAATCACCCATTTTTCTGAAGAGTCCTGCTCCATTTAAGTGTAGCTCATATATGGAGACTATATTCTGGGCACTAGGGACACTCATTGCTGCAAAGTTGGTCATTTTTCTTGACTTTTTTAGTGGACAGAGCTCTGCATTTTTAAAGCTTTATTGTGAGTTCATATGGATACTTCTGATTCAAATTCAGGATTGAAGAGTTTTTACTTTTCATGTGTTTTCCTTTTTCTCTTTTAGTCTTATTCTTGAATAATGATTATATCATAGCAAGCCTGCTCATGCTTTATTTTCCACTGCTTATACCTATCTAAATCATTATTTTCAAGGACATTACTTTGTCCTTGGTTTCATTTTTAATTCACGGTTTGTAGACCATTTTGGCCCTCAGTGATTTCCAGATTCACAGCATGCATACATAACTCTCATTTAGCAATCAGCAATACTTTGGGATTTACTGAGTTTTAGAAATTGAAGTATAATATACACAAAGAAAAATGCATAAATATTATGTACAGCACGCCATTACTAGCATCCCAGAATCTCTTTCTTTCTTCTTTCCATATACCACTCATTCCCCCATTGAAAGAAAAAGAAGAAAAGGTGACTGTTGTCCTGATTTCTAATGTTACTGATTAGTTTTGCCTGCTTTAAAACTTTAAAATTTTGTCTGAGCATTTGTGATATGAGAAAAAGAGAGCTCTTTCTAGCTGTTTCCAACTTTACTCATGTCCAGGTAGCATCCAGAAAAAAAGTATCATTATCTTTTTCACATTTAAAACTTCTCTGTAATATCTTAGGAATCTAAGTAGAAACTCAGGCATATACACTTCTTGGTTTAAATATTTGTCTTAAGCAGGATAGATTTTTGTGTATGTTAGCAATTTCCATTTCCCCTCATTGTATTTTTACCCTTTGCATGTTTCCCCTTTCTTTTGATTAACAGGAAATCTATTTGTATTAGGGATATTAGACTTTTACCTATTGTACTGTAAATATTCTCTCCCAGTCTCTCATTTGTATTTAAACTTAATTGCTCTAGTGAATTTAAAATACCTTGTGTATTGTAGTATGTTCTGACTGTTGAGTTTTGTGTTCTGCTTAGGAAGCCACCTCCAACTAAAAGTCTGTTAAAAAATAAATCTGCATCTTTTTTTTTTCAGCCGACTTTATTATTTATTTGTATTTGTATTCAAATACAGTATGAGGTATCTGTTAGCATTTAAATGTAGTAGCCTGTTTAAACATCTTTCCTTGGCCTTTCCCATTTTAAAAAGGGGATTTTAAAATGGAATTTCACTGGAATTTCATCTACATATGGCTACTACACTTTTCATCACAAACTTCTAGAGAAAATTTCAACCTGCATTTTTTACTTCACCTTCTTTTTGTCAATTGAGTGTTGTCTGCATGGCTTTACAATTACACTGAAAGTACCTATGCCCAGGGCAGCCTTGCCATTCTTTGAATTGAATGCAGTAGACTGAATTTAGGCCTCCTCTTTCCTAAACAGCGTGTATTTATTGTTGGCAACTTTCTCCTTGGAATGCATCTTATTTGGCTTCTTTGATCTAGCTTTTTCCTGGTTTTCTTCCTACTTCTGTCATATTTGTAGCTGTTTCTTTTTTTTTTTTTTCCCACAAACACACCATGGCTTTATTATTTCTATACATTTCCAGAAGCACATTTCCTGGGTCTGCAGCCAGGGCAGACTCCAGAAGCTGTTTCTTTTTAAATCCCCCTGATATTGGTATTTTCTAGAATTCCTTCAGTTAGATTCCACAGTTCACACTTAGACTCATCCTTGGGTGATACCATCAGTATTATGGCGTCAGTTATCAGCAATATTGTGATAACCCCCAGGTCTCTAGCTGAAATTTCTTTTGGAAACAATGTATTTATGTCCCATAGGTATACAAAACCAAACCTATCATTTCTTTCCCTCCCTCTAAATTCAGCACGTCTTTATTATAATTCCCATTTCAGAAAAAGAATAGACTCCTACTCAGTTTCTCTGCATAGAAACCTCTATTTGTCATTTTATTTTTTTTTTTATTTTTTTTTTCTATTTGTCATTTTAAACAATTGAGCTGAAACTCAGATAACATGAAACTCAGATAACATGAAGCCATTTTAAAGTGTACAGTTCAGTGGGATTCACAGTGTCATGCAGCCACTCTTACTCTCTTCAGTTTCAGAACGCTTTCGTCACCCCACAAAACGCCCAGACTCATTCAGTAACTGCACTCAGTGCCCACCCCACCCCCCATTTTGCTTTCTGTCTCTGGATTTGTAGATATGAAAGGAATCATAGGGTATGTGGCCTTATGTGTCTGATTTCTTTCGCTTAGCTTGATGTTCTTGAAGTTCATTGAGAACCAACATGCCACAATCAAAGTTGTAGCTAGTTGTAGCGTGTATCAGCACCTAATTCCTTTTCTTATGGCTTGATTATATTCCATTGTATGTATGTATGTTATATTTTGTTTATTCATTCATTGATGGACATTTGGATTCTACTTTTTGACTATGCTGCAGTATAAAACATTTGAGTATAAATTCCTTTGTGAATAAATGTTTTCATTTTTCTTGGGGATATACCTAGAAGTGTAATTACTGGGTTATGTGGTAACTATGCTTATAAACTTTTTGAGGAGTTATGTATTGTTATTGACTTTTTAAACTCCCTATATCACCAATCTTGTTTGGTTGATTCTGCCTCCTTCGTATCCATGTTTTTCCATCATTATTCCCACTACTATATACTAAAGATACACTTTCCAGGATTACTTTAATAGCCTCCTTTCCTTTTTTGGCTTCTTTGTCATCACATGGCCTTACTCTATCACATACTTTTCACATTCTGAGAGACTGGTTTTTGAAAAAGTAAATTTCATGAGATGACCTCTTTGTTTTAAAAAGAAAGCAAAATAAAACGCAAACAAAAGTTGTTCTCTGGGTAACATCTAAACTCACAAGGCTTATAAAGGCCCTTTGCTGTCCTCCTTCTGACATTCTGTCTAGCTTCAGCTACGTGGTGTGTTGCAGCCCTCTGCCGCCATGCTGATCTCCATATTTCAGATTTTTGTAGTATATATAGGATATATTCTTCTGTCTAAGCCTTGCTGTTACTCCTCCCAAATCCTTCGTCGTATTTCAGATATCTCTTCTCTTCTTAGAAGCCCTTTTGTCTCTTTTTGATTATATTGTGCTCTTCTTTGTGCCCCTCCAAATTCCTGTACTGATGTTGGGCCATTTAATACACACTGTAATCGTCTTTTTACTTCTGTGAGAATCAGGAGTTAATAGTCAAGTGCCAGGGAATGCACTACAGACTAAAAGTAGGATTAATAGGAATTTAGCAGAAGACAAGATTATTTGGTAAGTTATTTAGGGAAGGCCTCGTGGAGGAGGAATATGGTACTTGAATTGGACCTTGAAGGAAGTATTCATGAAAAGTATGATAATGGCTGGCCTCTATAGGTAGATTAAATCTGTTAAATGCCCATGGATCTAGGCTATGAGGAGCCATGCAAGGGGCAGAAACCATGACAAAACCGAGATGGGTGGGGATCTTTCAGCATTACTTGTATTACTTAATGAAACAAGCAGTACAGTCACTCCTGTAGAAGAGAAGAATGCAAAGAACATGTAGAAGACTTTTATAGAACTTGTGTATTGATGAAATATATAACGAGAAGCAATCATATACTTTATAGATAAGGACGTTTTCAAAGGTAGTTTTGACCATATATGCTTATTTAAGAATTTAACCACCTATGTTTATAAAATTCCACTGGACTTCTAATGCAAGATTCAATAACTAGGTGATTTCTGGATAAATTATAAAATCTCTGCAAGACTCTTACAGCTATTGTTGGAGAAAATGGTCTGAGTAATATACTAGTGTTTGTCCAGAGAAAGGTTAGAAATGAGATAACTCAGTGTAGAAATTACCGGTGCAGATTGCGATTGTCGATGCTCTGCTCGCCCCTCAGTTGACAGTAAAACTGGGACTTGCAGATCTTTTCCAGAATGTCTGCAGCATATTGACACTCATGAATGTTTGCATTCATAAATAAAATAACCAGATTGAAATACAGCTTCTTTGCATTTTCAGTATTTAAAGAATGTCTTACAATGGCTGTTTAAAAGTAAAACTGCATTTCTTATATTTTGCAACACGGTACTGATTTAAAACTATTTATAAAAGTCTGCTTTCCAGTTAGGCAAAAATATTAGACTTAGAAATTAAAAAAAAAGAACTTCCCTCAGATTTTGAGAAAAGAAGCCATTCATGTTTAAGTGTAAATAAACTTTCACTTCTGGCTCTCTCTGGGTTTCACTGGCATGCTGAGGTGTTAAATCTTAGTTGTTGAAATAAACACCTCTGATTCCTCAAAAAATTAAATATTTTCTTCTCAGTTAATAACACGCTTTGTTCAGTTTTTTATAGCACGCTGAGTTGTGTTGCACTTGCTTACCATGGGACCAAGCTCCTTGAGGACGATGGCAGGATTTATGTGAGGATTACAGCCCTGTTCGGCTGCCCAGCAGCTTCTCTCAGCTGCTCTCCTGTGCGCTTTGTCCTCTCTCCTCAGTTTGAGCCAACTAGCACCTCTTGTTGGTGATTCATGTATTTATACACAACACATACACACTTAATCGTGATAGTGGTGATGGCTTCACAGCTGTGTACATATATCAGTGTGTAAGAAATTATATAATTTAAATGCCTACAATTTACTGAATGTCAATTATATCTTGTTAGAGCTTTCTTAAAAATCCTAACATGATGCCCACCATCGATGGGTCATTACTTTATTAAGCCCTGTGTCTCCAGGAACTGTTCAGACTCTGCCCTCTTTCTCACCTGCCCCTCTCAGGGGCCCTCATGGCCTGTATCCCCCCACCTCACTAGTTCTTTGCCTTTGTTCTTATCCCCAGCCCCTATCATTCTCTATCCATGCTAGAGCACTGTCTCTGGAAGAGGAAAATCTCATGTTGCTAGTGTTGTCTCTGTGCTCCAGCTATTATTCTTAAGCCATTCCCGAATGCTGGAAACTGTGACCAGCGAAAGGTTCGACATGCACAGGCGGGACAGATGGAGTCTGTCTTCTCTGTGTGCTCAAAGAGTCTGTTGGGCCACACATGGACACCAGCTGTAGACGTGTATCCCCAAGAATGCAGAGCACTTAGTCATGCAGATACATAATTACTAGTATAAATTAAGATTGGTTATATAGTGAGTTCCAGTGAAAAGGTACCAGGCACTCTATTGGTATTTCGGAAAGGCCAAAGACCCTAAAGACCATACCATAAGAATTATCAGAAACACTGGTTTGATTTTCCTCTGAACCAGAATCTCTGAGGGATGAGTCTGCCAACTGCATTTTAATAAGCTCTCTGACCCACTATACCTGTATGCCACCAGAGAGCTCCTTAGAATGGTAGGAACCTTGCTGGAAACCAGGGTAGATGGAAAAGGGAGGTAGAAGTTGATCTTCTGGATAGCTTGCTTTACCCATTGCTTCCTTGTGTTATAGAAATGGAAAGGTTTTGACATCAGGTAGCATTTTGCTAATGGGTCCAGGTGTATTCATTTAATAGTTTAGAATTTTTAATGTTCTGTAATGAATGTTGGGTGAAGATTTTGTACTTAAAATTTTTTATAAAACTATTCTTTTTCCACAGAGCTCAACAAAAATCCAGTGGAAGGCTTTTCAGCAGGTTTAATAGATGACAATGATCTCTACCGATGGGAAGTCCTTATTATTGGTCCTCCAGATACACTTTAGTAAGTATAATGGAACTGACATCCAAGTGGAACTCTTTTAATAATTGAAATATAAACTATTTTGACAAACTGAAGTTTCCCAGTTTACAAGAATGATTGTTACTCACTTTTAATTAATCATTATTAACTGATACAAAGATAGACAACAGAGTGTGGTGTTATCAAAGAGCAAAGAAAAGATGGATTTCTTATATATGTAGTACATTTTTAGATTCAGAGACCACACACAGTCTGATTTTCTGTTCCATGTGTTTGCAGGTCAACTTAAACTTACTAATATTTAATGTTCTGTAAGATGGATCATGACTGTCTGATGTCAATGACTAGTACAAGTTGCATGCTTTTTATAGAAGTTGAGGTGTTGGGAAAAAATGCAGCAACCTTCTCAAAGCCATGCAACTGAGGGATAGCAGGGTCTTTCTTGGGAACTATTCTTGGTCACTCAACCTTGGTCCTTGATGGTACTAAGCAGCAAGAATTTGGATACATAAGACTTCTTTTTTTGACAGTGAAATAGTTTTATTTTAGATGTTCTGAATGGTAACTCCTTTGCCTCCCCTCTGCACCTGCCCAACCTGATGGAAGAGAAAATTCAGAGCTAGTTCTATACCAGAGCAAACTGGTATATGACATACACAGTTGAGCTGTAGTATTGATTGGGAGGTTTTCTAAGGTCTGAAAAAAAATGATTTAGGTTTTGTCACAACTATTGCTGATCAAAATTTTTGCTGATTTATTTCCCAATGGTACATTTGCATTGGTAATTGCTGTAAGCTAAGATAACTCAATCTAGTCACTCTACAGTGATAGTTTGGTAGATAACAGTAGTCAATGAAAGCTATCCTCGAGGTCTTCCCCCACAACCTTAATATTATTTCTTACCAAGTTTTGCACACAAAATCATACTTGTGCCTGGCTTCTGAGCCTGAGGAGGTTCTGTTCTGGGTTTCTAAATCAAAACCCATTGCATGAAGGTTTATTCAAGGGAGACACAGCAACATTCCAGTGACAGAATCTTGTTAATCTTAAAGTTGGTGTGTGATAACAAGAGAAGTTCTTCTAAACTAATGTCTGAGTAGAAAATGAGTGAGGCATCCAGGTTTGACCTCCCATCTCTAAGGACCTCACATAATTTTTGTACTTTTTTCATGAGATGGTGGCAAGCATCTCTAAATGTTACTAGCTGGTCCATATACATATTGTGTCCCTTCAGCTTCAGGAAAGAAAGACACTTTAATACTCATTGTACTAATTAACAGGCCATCCTTCCTACCAATGAAAACCTGTTTCTGGCCTTTCATATACATTTTAAAAGTGCTGACTGTCTATCTGAGGCGTGGATAACAGAAACCTTTGTGGCAGCTCCTCTGGAGTTGCTGACAGGCTGCCACTTCCTCACTGTCCCTTACTGATGAGAGCACTGACTGCACCCAGGCTACAGTTTAACCTCAGTGCCAAATATACTTTGAACATCCTGTGAACAATGAAGCCTTAATGCCATTGACAGACCTTATAATTATCATCCAAATTTACCTGGATATGATTCCTTTTTATGAATGACCTTTTCTAAAACTCACATGCTGGAAGTTATGAAATTCTTTATAAAGCCTGCAGGAAGTGGGTTTAAGATTTATTGAGTGTTGGCCAACCCTTTTAGCAACTTCCCATTTAGAATTGTTTCAAAAATAAAGCATTGTAGGCATTTACACTACTCATTCATTTTGTTTCCTAATGTTTTTGAGCACTCTTATGTTAGATGCTACGAACATGGCTTAAATCAGTTAATAGGTGCTGCTCCAAAGCGGTTACAATTTAGTTGGCAAAGCTGCTCATTGCGTAGTTATTTAATACACTTGGGAACAGCCATGATGGAGGGAGGTGTTGGGATATGGTGAGAACTTACTGGGCTTGTGGCAGGTTTTCAGTGTGTTGGGGAATTTTTCCCAGAGGAGGAGATGTCTAAAGTGAGAACTGAAGAGTTAGTTACTGTATTAGTAGGCTTCCAGTATAAGCAAAAGAAATCTGATTTTAGCTGTCTTAGAAAATAAGGAAATTTGTTTTCTTGACAGAGATAGTAAAATGGTTACAACAGTTTTGAGCATTTCAGAGTATGCTGAAAAGGAAGAAGTGAAAGTAGTTTCTGCTTGTGTTTTATGTATTTCTTATATAGAAATAAGAATAGAGCCTCCAATTAAAATTAAAAAAAAAAAAAAAAGCCTTAGTGAGCTAAAGTCAAAAAAGTAGGAAAAGTAATTTTTTATGTATTCCAGTGTAGAAAAGCCTTTTTTCTGGAAGCTCTCCAGCAGACTCTTGTCTCATTTGTTGGAATCAAGTTGCTTCATCATTCCTTACCCGGTAACTGGCAAGATGAATGAGATTGCCACATTTGGTTTAATTATTCTGGGATTGAAGAGATTTTGGATTGTCAATAGCTAGAGTAAGAATTAACTAGACAGATACTCTGGCAGTAGCAGTGGGGTTAGGAGATGGGGATAAGTAGGAGATGGGGATAAGTGGAAGGGAAGCTGGGGATTGAGCATTTCATAGGGAGAAAGAAATGTTTGTGTACATAGGCCTGGAAAATAAGGGACAGAACAAGGGGATGGCAACTGAGCAAAACGACTATAAGGAATTTCAAAAAATGAGGTTGGCTAGAGAGTTGAGGGCTAGAAGATGTTTGTAAACACTGTTACTGCTGCTGGTGCTAAGTTACTTCAGTCTTGTCCGACTCTGTGCAACCCCTTAGACAGCAGTCCACCAGGGGAGTTAGGATTTTTCTTTTGTCCTGAGGACAAAGCATAACCATTGGGGAGTTTTACATCAAGAGTTGTCAGGTTTATATTTTAGAATATGCATCAGATTCTAAGTATCATAACTTTGGAATTATAAATTTTATTTTCCTTCAGCTTACTTGTATTTTATTTCTGTAGTAAAATGTTTTAAACTATTGTTTTAAAAAATTGGAGGGGGCGGTCTATAGTGTAAGAAGGGGCTTTCTTGATAGCTCAGCTAGTAAAGAATCACCTGCAATGCAGGAGACCTTGGTTTGATTCCTGAGTCAGGAAGATCCCCTGGAGAAGGAATAGGCTACCCACTCCAGTATTCTTGGGCTTCCCTGATGGCTCAGATGGTAAAGGATCTGCCTGCAGTGTGGGAGATGGGGTTCCATCCCTGGGTTGGGAAAACACCCTGGAGGAGGGCATGGCAACACACTCCAGTATTCTTGCTTGGAGAATCCCCAGGGACAGAGGTGCCTGGTGGGCTACACTCCATGGGGTCTCAAAGAGTCAGACACAACTGAGCAACGAAGCATGCGTGCATGCATAGTGTAAGAAATGGACCGAAGTAGGGAGATCAACAGCCTTGCTCAGGGGGTGGCGCACATGTGCCTAGGACAGGGCCCTGAGAAAAGCAGAGGAAGTTAGCCAGACATCTTACAAAAGGTTTTATAGAAGGAAGCTTTCTAAAATGCCCCCAAGAATCAGGTATTTAATGCTGTTGATTTAACAGTAAGGAAATTACTGGTGTTCAGTGGAGTGAAGAGGGTAGAGGCCTTCTTGTGGTTGTCGGATGAGTGTTGCTTGAAATGAGACACAGATCTCAAGTGTAAGTAATAGGAGAAATAGAGAGGCCGGTAATGGGAGGAGGCGTTATAGTATTGAAAGTAGTTAATGTGAGCAAACCTAAGTGATTGATCCATCACTTAGTAATTAATTAGGTCATTTCTGTAATAATAGAATGATTGCTGTACTAAAATTCTTTGAAAACTAGTGTAGTTCATGGTGGTGTCATTAACCCTCATTTAGCCACCAGAGGGCGCCCCACACTCCTTACAATCCATGTGTCAATAACTGGTATATTCAGGCATTCCTTTATTGATAGTTGCTTTGAGTATTAATTTAGCTGTTACATTTATCTTTACACAGTATTAACTTTTTATTGCTGCTCTTGCCATTGGCTCAGACAGTAAAGAGTCTGCCCACAATATAAGAGACCTGGGTTTGATCCCTGGGTCAGGAAGATCCCCTGGTGAAGGAAATGGCAAACCCACTCCAGTATTCTTGTCTGGAAAATTCCATGGACAGAGGAACCTGGTGGGCTACAGTCCATGGGGTCACAAAGAGTCGGGCACAAACTGAGTAACTAACACTTGCCATTAATTAATGTTTCTGGAGATATTAAAAATATTCTTGAGGTTTTCTCTCTATGAAAAATAATCTGAAACTGGTGTGACAACCTGCTATTTTCAGACTAATGATTATCAAGTAGTGTGACTAGCTGCCCATATCCACGGAAAGAATAATATCAGGTAGGAGCAGCAGTAGGTTTTGAAAGAAACTTTAGGAGATGGGTTTCACTGTGAATTATAAATTTTATAAACTTGCATTAGTAAATGGCGGGTAACTCTTGCTGCATCTCTTTTCATCAGTCCTGGCTGGTGTGCTCAAGAAGTATGTTTTATATTGTTTCCTACCTTTGCAATGGTGTGAACAATTTGTAGAATCTTGGAAGATTATATGTAGCTTGTTATTGCCTTATCTTGATGATATAGAAAACAAAGAGTTGACTAACCAAATTCTCAGATTAATATTCTTTTACAGTAACAAAATTCTTATACAGTCTGTTTAAAACTTAGCTGCACAAGCTATATATTTTGTAATGAACTTTCGGAAGGAATGAACCTGGTGCCCATGTGACTTAGAAATTGATTGATCAATGGCAGTACCGTATCATTTATCATTTAGTGCTTAAGAATGTGAGTTTTGGAGAATATCTTTGTTTACTTCCCTGAGTCTACTACTGTTATTATCTGTGTGACTTTTAACAGTTATTTAAACTTCATCTTGTTTCATTTCTAGGGTAAAACCTTGTGCCTAGAAAGTGTTCAGAATGTTCAGTGTTCTAATGTTTGTAGTAGTAAAAACATTGGAAGCCACCAAATATTTTATGAAGGTAATAGATAAATTGTGACAGGTAAAAATGAATAAACAGAAGACAGATGTGAAAAGGAATATGTAAAAGAACAATGTTGATGGCAACATGTGGTATATCATTTAAAGAAAGTAAATATGGCTGATAGGATCTGACAAAGTAGAATGATAGGCTCTTATCCTTGTAAGATTTTTATACATTTAATGCAAAGACAGTAAGGGAAGTCTAATAGAAGAAACTTGAACTGGCCTAGAACATCATGCTAGTAATCATATATGTCATATGATATATCTGTAATTATATAGCAGTTTTTAAAGTTTTTTGTGGTAGCTGTTCTGATGTTCTTTTACATGGATTCTTGCCTAGTTTTTGTATTTGTGGCTTTTGAAGTGATTTTTTTTAAACCA
Source organism: Ovis canadensis (assembly GCF_042477335.2). Lineage (NCBI taxonomy): Eukaryota > Metazoa > Chordata > Mammalia > Artiodactyla > Bovidae > Ovis > Ovis canadensis. The sequence goes on along the minus strand of NC_091255.1, from coordinate 33,365,640 downwards.
CAACCTATAATCAGAAATATTTTACATTATGACTCTCTGTATACTTCATACACTTCATAGAAAGAAGCATGTATGTAAGCATAAAGAGAAACATGTTGCTTACTTGGAGCCCAGTGGCCTTTCCTAAGAATTCAGAAGTATTTGGTGCTAATGATCTACCTTTCTTTAACACCATCCTGCCATCTTGCTTTTGTGATCAGAAAAAAGTAATGAGAATACATACTTGCTTTCGTTAAAACTTCAAGTGACAGCAAAATGTACAAATCAGAACGTAAAAGAATCTCATTAGCCCGTGCTTCAGAGTTAACCATTTTTGTGTACTGGTGTCATGTTTCCAGACATTTTTCTGTTTCTATACAAACATACCCTCACTTTTTCTTCTTAAAGACAAATGGGCTCTTTCTGTAGATACTTTTCAGAAATGTAACAATAGATTGCTCATTTCATTCCAGTATTTATTACTGATACTTTACTTGATATTTTCCTCTGACCCTGGAATGGTAAGTGCTGTAAATCAGCGATCTCTAATGTCTTGTTCTCTGTCATATCCTTTTACGTACAGCAGTGCCTTCTCTAGGTAGATAATCAATGCCTGTTTGTTTAATGAATGAAAACCATTTAATGAGCTTAGAATTCTATTATTACTGATCTGAAACAAACACAGTCAGATGACCCTGCATCTGAGCCTGCTCTATGGGGTATTTATCTTATAATAAAAGAATCAGAGGTGTGAATTTCTTTTGCAGTAAAGAAATGGAAAAGAAGTCCACATGATCGAGGGACACAGGGGCTAGTTAGGATTGGTAGCCAAGTAAAATATTTCTCAGAGGCAACATTTTGGCTGAGTTCTGAATATAACAAAGGGAGAAGCGCCTTTGAAGCAGAGGAAACAGCGGTACCAAGGTCACTAGTCAGGAACTTTGTCATTTTTGCCCCATAAGGCTGACTTTTTCCATTGGTTTTCTGCAACATTGACTTGTGTTGTTTTGACCGTTATTTAGGAACAGTTCTTAAGCACAGCAGTCACTAGTCATTTGTGGCTATTAGAATTAAACAAGATTAAAAATTCAGTTCATCAGTTGTATTGGGTTGCCCAAAAAGTTCTCTAGCCATATTACAAGTGGTTGGTGGCTACCATGTTGGAGAACGTTTAACTATAGACCATCTCCAGTTGCAGAAAGTTCTGTTGCACAGCACTACTTTGAAACACACCCGAATATAAACTACTTGAGAGACTATGCTTTGTTCACTGCTAAACTCCCAGGGTCTGGCACATAAAGACTGAATAAATACTTGTTAAATGATAAGATGAATAAATGGATGGATGGATGGTTGGAGGTCAGCACAACTGTTTCCAGAGAGGCAATAAAGAAAATGCATAAGCTCTCAGATGAGAAAAAGCTTGTGTTTAAAGAACAGAAAGAGGAATGACTGGGATGAGAGAGAAGAGTGACAAGTTGAGATCAATATAGAGAAATTGACAACTTGACCCTGATAGGCAATGTTAAACATTTGAGTTTTAAGTGCAGTGGGAAGCAATAAAAAGATGTGTGTAGCACAACAGTAGCGAGATCTCATCTGGGTGCCTTTTTAACGCTGTTTCTTTCATTTTACTGTTTTTTGAGAGTTTAATAAGGTGGTAGGTATGACAGTTTATTAAACTTGGTATTTGAGTAAGTAAACTGCTTGAAATCCAGATTATCTGTTTCGTTTATAATGTCAGCACTAGCATCCTTGTTGTTTTTTTTTAAGCACCCTTGTTTTATGTTTGTTGTAATAACTATCTTACTTATAAGCAGGAGCTTACAGGCAAGAACTTGTTTTTGTTTTTCCAGTGAAGGTGGTGTTTTTAAAGCTCATCTCACTTTCCCCAAAGATTATCCCCTTCGGCCTCCTAAAATGAAATTCATTACAGAAATCTGGCATCCAAATGGTAAGTTTATCTAGTTTTACTTTTACATTTGCAAGTATGACACTGAAGTTTTGCAAGCCTGTCACTGAAGTTTTCAAGGTCAATAAGTAAGATGTAGTTTTCAGTGAAATTGTGTTGGAATTTTTATACTAGGTTCATTGTGTTTGGTATATACATGGTCTTGGATTAGATTCCTTCTAAAAGAAGAGTAATGGATGAAATGGAAAAAGTTTGTTTATTTACTTAGTTCTCAGCCGTGATGTTCACAGCTGAGATGTTCATGAGTTCATGGGTGATACTCAGCATTAATAGAGGTCTTAAAATTGAGGAGATTATTTCCAAGGTATGATGTGCTTCATTGGCTATTACAGAGAACACAGAAGTAGTTAAACTTGGATTTTTAATTTTTATTTTCTCATCTTAGCTCCTAGACTATGGACACTCTTAACTATTTATGTATATTCTTCATAAGAAAAAGGAATGTCTTACTTATGTCATAAGATGATTGATAGGGTCAAATGAGATAAACTGCGTGTTTAGATCTTTGGAAAGTATCTAACAGTGCTGTGCATAAAATGGTGACATTGACTTTTTTACCCAAAGTTGTACAACCATTTAAAATTCACTTTGTGAGCCAAAGGTTAGTCTAGATAAACTATGTTTATACACAGTCTCCCTGAACTTTTGGCCTTGTTTTGTATGATTGAGCTTGCAAGAATTTCTTTCCTAAGTATTTTGACTGTAAGTATTTTGTAATCAGTGTTGTCTTTTTAGACTGTTATACCAGTCTGCATTGTACTTCTCATAACCCAGACATTGTGTTGCAAGGAGGAGAAACCCTTCTATGTTAGTTTAAGCAAAAATCAGTGAGAGTAATGGATGCATGAATAAACCAAGGCTTTATTACAAGGAAATGTAATAGAACTCAGTGACCTGAAAAACAGCTGAGTCTTAGAAGAGACTAGAACTGATGAATGGAAAACTATGGAATCAAGGAGGCCACCATATTTCATCACATCTTAGGTAGCAGTGATCACAGAAGACATAGTTATTTTTTGCACCAGTATGAAGGGAAAAAAAGAATTTCTTTCTGGTAGAACACATTAGTGATAGTCCTGCACAATGTATGGACGCATGAATCGACCACATCCGCCCCTTGTTGCTTGAACATATGGTTCATTTCTTCCTAGGCTCTTGGCAGTTTCCCCTGCCTTCTCTTGAATTATTCAGTGTGTAATAGTCAATTTTTTTTGCACCTGTTTGAAAGGAAAATGTAACAAAAAGTTTCTGAATGCTGTCTTTTGCATGAATTAGCCTATGTTACTGTTGGTAAAGCCTCTTGGAGCCTTAGTTTCTTTGTGAGTTACATGAGAGCATATATATATGAAAGCAATACATGGACTCTAATTATTAAGAGGAATGATAGCACTGGCCTTTTCACTCAATTATCAGATCAATTATTTCACTTCGTTATCTTGCCTTTAAAAAAGATACTACAATTTTAATAGGTAATACCTATTAAGCATAAAAGCCTTGTTCTAAGAGGTTTAAAATGTTTTCTGTATGTTTAAAATGAAATGACATGATGTTAAAATTTTAAAGATGCTAAATTATAACAATTTCTATAAAAGGAAAATGGATCTTAAATCGATTCTCTCTGATATAATTTTGTACAAACATTTGATATTAAATGTTCTCAAAAACATATGAGTTCCTTTTCTCAAGGAAAAATTTATATTATGTCGTAAGTGAGGAAAATATCTTAACACTATATTATCATTTTCTGTTCAACTTCATAGTGCTGTTACAAGTTTTACTGTTGTTATTCTTGCTTCTTGGTCTAGTCATTTCATTTTAGTTAACAGATTATATTAGAAGCTGTAGGTGAGTTGGGATAAGGAGCATTAATTGCAGAATAGCTCATGTATAGTGCACTGAAGGCATGGGTCTTAAATGCTGCACTCACTGCTAAACTCCCTGTGTCAAGTGTGGGTGGCTGGTATACAGCGTGCATTCAGAAAGCATTAGTCGTAGAGCCACAATGCATACAAGCTTTAATGCTGTTTCCCCAGAGGTGAAAAATACGCTGTAACATTATACCTATCATAAATTTGTTGGACTTTAGGTAGGAAGTCAGAAATGAACATAAGTATTGTTATTCGTTTTTATAGGATTTGCAGATTTGGTTGTGTAATGTAAAGAAGTTAGTGGAATATAGGACTCCAGTTCCCCCTTTTGATTAACAATTAATTTATGGCTTGGATTTTAAAATAGGTTTATAGATTAGAGACCTAATGAATGTATGCTGATGAGTTTTCACTGGCAATATAACATGGTCTTTTAGGAGAAGGAAATGGCAACCCACTCCAGTACTCTTGCCTGGAAAGTCTCATGGGTAGAGGAGCCTGGCAGGCTACAGTCCATGGGGTCGCAAAGAGTTGGACACTTCACTTTGTGGATTTGTGTGTGTTTTTTCCCTGAAAATATAATTTTGCCTTTATGTGATTTAAAAAGTATTTTATGATGTTATTTTTCATTTTTTTTCTTAGGAAAGTCTTAGACCTTTGACTGTCAACAATTTCAATCAGTAAGTTGCTAGGGAAACTAGGAAATCATAACAGAAACTCAGTTCTGGTGTTTGGACCATATACTTGGTATAAATGAACAGATTCAATAGGTACCATTTATTTCATTATGTTTATTACATGTAAATGCTAGGTACCATCTACATATTAACTTGAAATTTTTCAGAAATAAAAAAGATAGCTTACATTTCTTTTGGGTTTGTCAGGTGGATCCTATTTGGTAAAATCTCTGGCCTTCCTAAAAGGTTAACAGGTTCCATTTTGGAAATTAACTTCTGTATCTATTCAGTGGAACAGTGGTACTGAATCTTATACAAATACCATGGGAATCAGGATCATATCAAATAATATGTATTTTATGTATAGCCAATTTTTTAAAGTATTTGAAACTGTAATCTTACTCTCTAATTTTGCAGTTGATAAAAATGGTGATGTATGCATTTCTATTCTTCACGAACCTGGAGAAGATAAATATGGTTATGAAAAGCCAGAGGAACGCTGGCTGCCTATTCACACCGTGGAAACCATCATGATTAGTGTCATTTCTATGCTGGCAGACCCCAATGGAGACTCACCTGCTAATGTTGATGCTGCGGTAAGGTGGTCACATGGACACATCTGCTCTCCCCTTTAATTAAGCTTGATTAAAACTATATACTTTTATATGTATGTGTTTGTGGATATTTATTGACATATCTGTTTATTTTCACTTATTTTTCTCATAAATCTTATTTTACTGCCAGAAGTTGTACCTTTTAAGAATAGGGATGCTATCCTACATAATTGTAAAACTAATATTATACTTAATATCTAGTCGCTATTAGGTCCATATTATTTGCAAGCATTTATTTTTAAAACTTTCAGACCTACAAAACGTTGGATTACCCTATACCCTACACATAGATTCACAATTGTGGAGATTTTGCAGCATTGTTGTTACTATTAACGTTATTGTCATTATTTGCTAAACTGAGAAGGCTTTACAGATCTTTATATTTAAATACTTCAGCATGTATCTCCTAAGAACAAAGAGAGGGAGCGAGAGAGAACCCAGAATTTAGGAGCTTATTTTATTTTGTATTCATGTTTTATTTATTTATTTATTTATTTATTTATACCTAGTTTTTTATTTTTTAAAGGATGGTGTTTCCTATCATTTTATTATAGGTTTCTCATTTTACATTACTCTTTTAATTTTATTTTTCAATCTTCCTTCTTTTCCTTTTAAAAAAATTATGTTTTTTGTTTTTGTTTTTTTTTTTTGCCTGTACCGTGTGGCATATGGAATCTTAGTTCCCTGATCAGGGATTGAACTTGTAGCCCTGCAGTGGAAGCTTGGGGTCTTAACCACTAGGGAAGTCCTGTATTCATGTTTTATTAGTCTTTTTTTAAAATCTAGAATAGTCCTAGTTCCTCAGTCATCTATTCCTCTTTAAAAATCCTTTTGTTCTAATTCTTGGAAACTTTGTTAGGATATGTGAAAGCCAGCAGGTTAAATTCACCTTTTTTTTCCTCTTATTAATTCAGATCTACATAAAAACTTGGGGGTAAAAATCTTACTTGTAGAAAAACACTACATATATAACCACCTTTCATTTGATCTTAGCCAAAAGGCCAAGGAGCAATATAACTGCCTTTCAAATCTCTGGCTTTGAATTTTTCAATTTAGTAATTGAATTGAAGTAAACACTGACAGAAAATCATTCTAACTTTATGCTTAGTCAAGTATCAGTCCAAACAACATAAGGAGTGTATGTGTGCAGAATTGGTTCTCCTCAGCAGTGTGTGAGTGATAAGCCAGATATTAAACTAAGAGTGAAACAAAAAAAGTAAGAGTTGGAGGAAGAGAGGTGTCAAATGCCAAAATGAAGAAGTAATTACTTTCCATACCAAATACCCATACCTAGAGCTCTAATTCTAGTGGTCTTCAGATATTTTTATAAAATCTATATATCATCATCACTACTTTAGGAAGGCATTAAAATTTGGGGTGTGTGTAGAAGGAAAGGCCAAACTTCCTGTCATTCAGTTTTCAAACCCACTTTTTACTGACTTCAAGCTGCCGTTTCCAAGCTTTAACTTTGGGGTTCTCTTTGCTGGGTCCCACTGAGACTTCCCTGGGCTACTGCTTTCTCTGCTCGGCTGCATGTTTTATTGTTCTTTCATGTACTTTTCGTCTTCCAGGGAAAATTTCCCCCCCATTATTAGATGACTTCACTGCCATTTTCTTTGGTAGTGAGGATTTATATCTTACAAAAGTAATTGCAGGGACTTCCCTAATGGCCCCAGTGGTTAAGATTTCACGCTCCCAATGCAGGGAGCACAGGTTTTAGAACTAGGATCCCACATGCTGCATGGTGCACTCAAATAATAATAATTCCAGTATGATCTTTTTAATACTTTTCTACCTGATCTCCCTTGCTCTCAGTCTCAATTCCCTCTGCTAAGTGTGCTTTTTAGGTGATTTTTTTTCTCCTTGGTATTGACCTCCCCTCTTTACTGGAATTGCTCTTTCTTAAAATGTCTTAGAAATGATAATGAGGTAATTAGAGACAATAACATTTTATTCGCAAAGACTTCATCAAATATCTACAAATCTCTCTGCATTTCCACATTATAGTTTACCTCATAATTTACTATAATGGTTGGCTTACTGGGGTGCCTTGCTTTGAGGGAGAAAATTGTTCAGATCTCTTCCTCTGCAGGAACAAGTGTTGAAGGTTTCTGCAGTCTTTGCTGTCCCTACATGGACGATACAGGAGAAAAAAAATAGGCCGGGCATTTTAGTGCGAATTCCCTGCTGCTCACATGCTAAGTAAAAATCAGCTCTATTCTCATGTGAAAGGATGCTAGTGCTGTTTTGTGTTCCATTTCCATGTGCCTGGCAGTCATAGTGTTTTTGTTACTGTCATGTCCTGGCCCCTCCCCCACTAGAAATACTACTCAGTATCATCTCAATATGATGCATTACACCCATCTGCTTGACATAGGAGGCACAGTTCTGTCTACTTTATTTTCTGGTTGCTTCCAGTAGAGTTGGTGATCGTTCAGATAGCCTGGATATCTTATTTGTAAGTTGTAGCTTTCTTTTCAGTGTAATACAAAATTGCTAAAGCTTTTTATGGCCCTTTCCGTTTTCAAAGAGACTTTGCCTATAGAAATAATTTGTATGTATCCTGGCAGAGTGCCTTGCAAAAGTGTTTTCTACCTTATCAACTGTTTAATATTTTAAACGTGTTCACATTGCCAAAGCATTACGTTCAAAATTAAAGTAGGTATTTGAGATTGTAAGAGGAGTTTGCATAAAATCACTTGCTATTACTTTTGTACTTACAGAAAGAATGGAGGGAAGACAGAAATGGAGAATTCAAAAGGAAAGTTGCCCGCTGTGTAAGAAAAAGCCAAGAGACTGCTTTTGAGTGACATTTATTCAACAGCTGTAACTTCACTTATTTCAGGGTAAGTTCATTTAAAAAAATCGTCCTACTCTTTTGCCTTTTTTATACATGACATAAGTGTTTTTAGAAAATGTGTGATTTTGGGTATTTGAATTGCTTGTTTTCATTGGCTTCATTTTTCATTGGTAGTATCCAGTAATCTGCTGTTTCTCAGCAGATTAGTGTCATCTGCTTGCTTTTTCCTTCAGTAAATCCAGATGTTTTTAACTAGATATTCCGTGTTAAACTGATTTAGTATGGTAGTAGTTCACTGTTGGTAAAATTTCTCATTATAGAGGGCTTTTTTGTTTTTTTCTTTTGTTTTTGCTACATTTTCGTTGTTTTACCTTTTGGTCTGCCATCTTTGACTAAACTAGGCATTGAAATTTCTTACATTTTCTCATACTGTGCTATATGTGATAAAGATTGACTTAAGTTTTTCCTAGTTTTTTTAAAAAAGAAAGACCATAGATTGTAATATATTGATAAGACCATTAAATATCTACCTTTCTTGTTTTAACTGATCTTTATCTCCTTGCTCATTACTTACAGGGCCAGTAGGAAAATTTTTCCTTTTCTTGTATACCATCTGTCCACAAGTCTGCTTTAAGTCTATCAAGGAGCCAAAGATAGTAGGCACCCATCTGGCTTAGAAGAAGACACAGTGTTGATGAATTGACCAAATGTGTGATATTTAAGTTCTTTGGTTTTTCTTGCTTTAAATTAAATATTGAGGTGATAAAACCTACTTATGAAATGTAGCATCTAAAAAAGTCAGAGTACATGCTATATCTTTGTACCGGCCACCTATTTTAAGAAAAAGAGCTTTATTATTAACTGTTACATCTCCTACATTCCCCTCCTCTACCAATACTTTTTTCATATTCCCAATTGTATGTTTGCCATTGTTTTTCTTCACAATTTCATCAATTTTTATTCCTAAACAACATATTGCATGTTTTTGAGCTGAATATATGTGGAATTATAATGTCTGTTTTTGATCATGTTCTTTTGTGACTTTGTTGCTCAACATTATATTGTTGAAATTGTCCTTTGTTATATGCAGTTATATTCCATGTTCACTATTTCATTAGATAAATTTACTCTTGGTTCTCATTTCATTATTTCTCTAGAGTGGGGCTTTTGGTTTTTGTTGTTGTTTTTGCTTATTCTTGTTTCTGTTTTTGTTTTGTTTTTATTTGGGGGAGGCTGTTTCTTGTTTTTGGCTGTACTGCCTGATTCCTAGGATCTCACTTCCCCAATCAGGGATTCAGCCTGGGCCTAGGGCAGTGAATACACTGACCACCAGGGAATTTCCCTATTTTGCTTTGTTTTCTCTATTACAGAGGATGTAGCTATCCTTGTTTCTTGTAGATGTACTAAAATAGTTTCTCTTGGGGGTATACCTACGGGTGGAATTAAGTTAAAGGTGTATACACATCACTTTGACTAGATAATGCCAAATTGTTTTTAAAAATATTGGATCTATTTATACTCCTGTTGGCAAGGACAAGGGTTCTATTTGCTCCATATTCTCTTTAACATTTGGTATTATCAGACTTCTGGAAAGTCTTGTTTGTTTTCCCAAAGTTTTTTCTTTTGGGTCTTCGCTGCAATGGATGGGCTTTCCCTAGTTGTAGTGTGCAGGCTTAGTTGCCCTGCAGCATGTGGGATCTTCCTGTAACCAGGGGTCAGACCTGCGTTCCTTGAATTGGAAGGCAGATTCTTAACCACTGGACCAGCAGGGAGGTCCTTTCCCAAAGTTTTTGATCTAGTGTCAAATGAGATGTCATCATAGACTTGATGTGTGTTGCCCTAGTTGCCAGTGCAGTTGCATACTATAATGTGTTTGACCATTGATACTTCCTCTGTGAAGTGCTTTTTTTGGTCTTTCCTATTTTTCAGTTGGGTTATTGATTTCTATCCTTGTCAGTTTACTTTCTTTATAGTATCTTTGGGTGAACAGAGGTGCTTAATTGTAATGCAGTGGAATTTTAATTTTTTCCTGTGTGGATTTTACTTTCTGTGTCTTAGATTCTTCCCTGCCACCAAAAAGTTATTATTGTAGGATGAAGTAAGGGGACAAAGGGAGAAACAAAGTCTTCCCTCTCCCATAGATTAGCTACATGGCCACATTCTGTACCACCAGGCAAAAGGATTCTCTCTTTTGGTTCTGTATCAAGGGTAGCTGCTGCTAAGTCGCTTCAGTCGTGTCCGACTCTGTGCGACCCCATAGACGGCAGCCCACCAGGCTCCCCCGTCCCTGGCATTCTCCAAGCAAGAATACTGGAATGGGTTGCCATTTCCTTCTCCAATGCATGAAAGTGAAAAGTGAAAGGGAAGTCACTCAGTCGTGTCCGACTCTTGGCGACCCCATGGACTACAGCCTACCAGGCTGCTCCGTCTATGGGATTTTCCAGGCAAGAGTACTGGAGTGGGGTGCCATTGCCTTCTCCAATCAAGGGTAGAGGGACTGTATTAATTTCCTTGCTATTTTACAAATTACCCCGTTCAGTGACCTAAAACAACATCTGTTATCTCATGCTTTGTACAGGCCAGGGATCCATGTCGAATCTTCTGGCTCTGGGTTCGTCATGGTGCTGCAGTCAAGGTGCTGGCTGGCACTGCAGCCATCTATCTCAGGGTTCAGCTGTGGGTGGGTCTGCTTCCAAGTTCAGTCATATGGTCGTCGGCAGGTTTCTGTTCCTCACAGGCTGTTGACTGGGTTCTTCCTAAGTTTTGTCACATGGGCCTCTTCATAGGTCAGCTCACAATATATTGGTTGGCTTCACCAGGGAATAAATAAGATGGTAAGAGAAGATAAGCTCTGGGTGTGGTGGATGTTACTGCCTGTCCAGAGGGAAATAATCATACTTCAGCCTGTTGGGAATGTTGCCTGCTGATAACTCATAGCTGACTTGCTTTCTAGGAGTTAAGAGATCAATTGCCCAAGTTAGTCCCTTTCCTCAGAAGCCACTTGCATCCATGGACTGTTTGGTTTGGAGAAAGAATGGGTTGGTACAAAGACTTGGGTTTTTTTCTGAATTTGGGGATTATCTGAAAGGCCATTCCAGTGTGGGATTGACTGAAGCCTGTATTTGAGCTGCGCTAGATCTGCTTAGACCTGTTTCCCTCACTGTTGCTCTTCAAAGCACTTCGCAGTAAACCTTACACAAACACCTGTCTCAGAATCTATTTCCTAGGCAACCTGACTAGGACACAAGGCACTGTGTAACCCAAGACAGTAATGCTGAAGAAGCTGAAGTTGAACGGTTCTATGAAGACCTATAAGACCTTCTAGAACTAACACCCCCAAAAGATGTTCTTTTCGTTATAGGGGACTGGAATGCAAAAGTAGGAAGTCAAGAAATACCTGGAGTAACAGGCAAATTTGACCTTGGAGTACAGAATGAAGCAGGACAAAGGCTAATAGAGTTTTGCCAAGAGAACGCACTGGTCATGGCAAACACCCTCTTCCAACAGCACAAGAGAAGACTACACATGGACATCACCAGACAGATGGTTAGTACCAAAATCAGATTGATTATATTCTTTGCATCCAAAGATGGAGAACTCTATACAGTCAGCAAAAACAAGACCAGGAGCTGACTGTGGCTCAGATCATGAACTCCTTATTGTCAAATTCAGACTTAAATTGAAGAAGGTAGGGAAAACCACTAGACCATTCACGTATGACCTAAATCAAATCCCTTACCTTTACACAGTGGAAGTGACAAATAGATTCAAGGGATTAGATCTGATAGAGTGCCTGAAGAAATACGGACGGAGGTTCGAGACATTGTACAGGAGGCAGTGATCAAGACCATCCCCAAGAGAAGAAATACAAAAGGGCAAAATGGTTGTCTGAGGAGGCCTTAAAAATAGCTGTGAAAAGAAGAGAAGTGAAAAGCAAAGGAGAAAAGGAAAGATACACCCATTTGAATGGAGAGTTCTAAAGAATAGCAAGGAGAGATAAGAAAGCCTTCCTCAGTGATCAGTGCAAAGAAATAAGAGGAAAACAATAGAATGGGAAAGACTAGAGATCTCTTCAAGAAAACTAGAGATACCAAGGGAATATTTCATGCAGAGATGGGCACAATAAAGGACAGAAATGGTATGGAGCTAACAGAAGCAGAAGATATTAAGAAGAGGTGGCAAGAATACACAGAAGAACTATACAAAAAAGATCTTCATGATCCAGATAACCACGATGGTGTGATCACTCACCTAGAGCCAGACATCCTGGAATGCGAAGTCAAGTGGGCCTGAGGAGGCATTACTATGAACAAAGCTAGTGGAGGTGATGGAATTCCAGTTGAGCTATTTCAAATCCTAAAAGATGGTGCTGTAAAAGTGTTGCACTCAATATGCCAGCAAATTTGGAAAATTCAGCAGTGGCCACAGGACTGGAAAAGGTCAATTTTCATTCCAGTCCCAAAGAATGTTCAAACTACTGCACAATTGCACTCATTTACACGTTAGCAAAGTGATGCTCAAAATTCTCCAAGTGAGGCTTCAACAGTATGTGAACCGTGAATTTCTAGATGTTCAAGCTGGATTTAGAAGAGGCAGAAGAACCAGAAATCAAATTGCCAACATCCATTGGATCGTTGAAAAGGCAAGAGAGTTCTAGAAAAACATTTACTTCTGCCTTATTGACTATGCCAAAGCCTTTGACTGTGTGGATCACAACAAACTGTGGAAAATTCTTAAAGAAATGGGAATACCAGACCACCTGACCTGCCTCCTGAGAAATCTGTATGCAGGTCAAGAAGCAACAGTTAGAACTGGACATGGAACAACAGTCTGGTTCCAAATCGGGAAAGGAGTATGTCAAGGCTGTCTATTGTCACCCTGCTTATTTAACTTATATGCAGAGTGCATCATGAGAAATGATGGACTGGATGAAGCACAAGCTGGAATCAAGATTGCCGGGAGGAATATCAGTAACCTCAGATATGTAGATGACACCACACTTATGGCAGAAAGCGAAGAAGAACTAAAGAGCCTCTTGATGAAAGTGAAAGAAGAGAATGAAAAAGTTGGCTTAAAACTCAACATTCAGAAAACTAGGATCATGGCATCTGGTCCCATCACTTCATGGCAAAGAGATGGGGAAACAATGACAGACTTTATTTTTTTGGGCTCCAAAATCACTGCAGATGGTGATTGCAGCCATGAAATTAAAAGACTCTTGCTCCTTGGAGGAAAAGTTATGACCAACCTAGATAGCATATTAAAAAGCAGAGACATTACTTTGGCAACAAAGGTCCATCTAGTTAAATCTATGGTTTTTCCAGTGGTCATGTATGGATGTGAGAGTTGGACTATAAAGAAAACTGAGTGCCAAAGAACTGATGGTTTTGAACCATGGTGTTGGAGAAGATTCTTGAGAGTAAGGACTGATGCTGAAGCTGAAACTCCAATACTTCGGCCACCTGACGCAAAGAACTGACTCATTTGAAAAGACCGATGCTGGGAAAGATTGAAGGTGGGAGGAGAAGGGGGTGACAGAGGATGAGATGGTTGCATGGCATCACTGACTCAATGGACATGAGTTTGAGTAAACTCCAGGAGTTGGTGATGGACAGGGAAGTCTGGTGTGCTGCAGTCCACAGGGTCGCAAAGAGTCAGACACAACTGAGTGATTGAGCTGAACTGAACTGTACCCAAAACAGCAGGACAGAAGACTCACTGCTTTACCTAGTAGCATGTGTGTACATGTGAATCTAGAGCCATTGCTCACAAGTAGAAGTACATATGGATCTGTATATGGCTTCTGTTTGTCCTAAGCAGCTGTCTTTTCTCCCCTGCTTATTTGAGACCACATTCACAGTATGTGGTTATCTCAATAGGACCACACCCTTGATGGGTTTCATATTCGGATCATTTAAGGATTGGCCTCCACATCTCACCCATATCTCCTTAAAAATTAAGGCTCCTGAAATGCTGAGCCTTTCTTATCTCCTTTGCTACAGTAACATTATGAAGAAAAGTGAAAACTCTCCTCAGTGGGCTTTAGGACACACCCATCTCACGGCCACTGATACAGGTGATCCGTAGTGGTCTTGCTGACTGAGAAAGGGAGGAGGCTAAGCTATCTCCAATAAGTTTTAAAACTTAAGACAGATATGAAAAACAAAACTACTAAAACAAAATACAGGAGAATATCAAAGTAGAGAAGGATTTATTAGGCACAAATAATACCCATAAAAGGGAAAAATGGTAAATTTGGCTACATCAAAAGCCAAAACTTAAATATTATGACAAGACAAAAGAAAAATAAGTGGCAAACTGGGAAAATATTTCTCTAATCTAATATTTAGGATTTCTATCTACTGTCTACAACAAAATTTTGAAAATCAATGAGAATATCAGCACAAAGGAAAATGATATGAATAGATAATAGAAGCAAAAAGAAAGCTGATAGTTGTTATGCATGCCACAAGTAATTCAGCTGCATTTATAAGCAGAAATACAAAGCTGCAGCGGATGACATCAAATTCATCAGGTTGTCAAAATCAAAAGGTCCAAGAAACCCATGTGTTGGTGAGGATTTCAGGAAATGGCATATACTTGAACTCCTGGCATAAGTGAAGCTGTTCTGTCAACACTGGAGAGTGATTTGGTAATATCTAGTCAATTTGAAAACACCTATCCTGCAAGTTAGGTGTATAGGTTAAGAGAAACTCTAGCACATGTATACAGAGAGACATGATACATACAAAGATACTGCTTATAGTACTGTGTGTAATTTTTAAAAGGCCCATCAGAATTAATCAGTTAATCAGTTACAATATTGTTAATCAATGAAAATACATAATGTAGACTTAGTTATATGTAATCACATAGTTAACAGAGTCTTGAATAGGAGAAGCAATGTGATAAAAAGAAAAAAGAATGATACCATTTATATATATTATAAAGTAAAACCCACCATTCTGTTGTAGCTATCTGACAGAATGAAAGTTTTTTATAAAGAAAGGACCAGAAGAAATACATAAAATTCTTAAATTTTGCAGTAGTACTTTAGGGAGGAAGACAGGGACCTGGGAAACAAAAGGACTTTGCCTTGTTTTTTTCTTAACTGTCCGTCTTCCAGCATGTTGTGCTTATCTTCCTTCTCCATAGAATACTAAAGTAGTAAGGAGACCAGGGGCTGCCTGTTTGCCACATTCAAAGGCTTAATTTCAGTTTTGATGAGCGTATTTTTGTTGTTGTTTGTTTTTTGGCTGTGGCATGAGGGGTTTAGTTCCCCAACCAGGAATGAACCTGTGTCCCCTGCAGTGGAAGCGTGGAGTCTTAACCATTGGACCTCTAGGAAAGGTTTTCGGTTTTTTAATTTCTGTAGCATTTGAACTGAATTGACTATTGATCTCCCTTCTAGAAACATCTTCTCATACCCATAAATATCATGGCTGTCGCTTGGTTTCCTCTGAATCTGACTGCTACCTTTAGAGCTGCAGCTGTATGTAAGGAAAAGTAAACCTCTTTCCCATCTCAGCACACCAGTTCTCAGAAGTAACCAGTTTAATCTGTCAGAAATCTAATCTCCCCCACCAACACCACCCATATACATACAAGTGTGATTTTATTTGTCTGTGTCTATAACACACGTGTATGCATAGTGTCCACTCTGTGCTTTCCAGTTGTCTTTTGATATTTTATTAATATCAAATGTAAGTAATATATATCTGCTTCCCTTTTAACAGTTGCATGTTATTAAGGTTTAAGATTTATATCTTGGAATGAGAGGTAACACCAAGAACAGCACACCCTGAGCTCATTTCATTTCTTGTTAATGAATATTTCCAAAGGCACTGTTCTCTTGGGAAAGAAGGGGTTCTCTAGAGTACCACAGATAGTATCCAGGCCAATAAAGAACTGTTCACCTGGCCAGTTAGACCAGGCACAGAAATGTCAAACCACATGGAGAGCTTTAGTGGGAGTAATAGCAGAGCATGGCTTTAAGTCAGCACATGGCTAATACTGAATGGTTAGGATGGAGGTTAAACGTAGGGCTGTGAGATTAGAAGTCTCCAGAGTAGAGATGTCCATTCATTTGGTACAGAGAGCAGTACTTACTAGGGCCAAGGACAGCATCCTTCAGACGCTGGGGACAGAAATATGTGGGCTGGGTCGTCACCAGAAGAGCTAGGAGAGTGAGCTATTACAGACTTCAGAAAGGAAATGTGTATGAATGGTCCAAAGTGGATGACATAAGGGGAAGAATAAGAACAGTTCAGTTTGGGGGAGAAGGATGGGTTGGTGGTGGGGGAGAGTTGTTTAGTGCCACCACACTTGGTGGCAGTGTAGAATGAACTGGAACTTCTGGAAGAAAGGTAATGCCTTGATACAAACCTGTTTAAATTATGGACTGCTTTCACTTAAGAATGGTTGAGATTATTGGGACACTTACCCTTGAGTGAGAAATGACTTTCATTATTGTCTTTTAACATCAAAAAGTGTTTTTTGTGTGTGTTGTTTTTTTACAGCATGCATGTCTGCTTTTTATTTTTTAGGCCTTTTAAAAGATTAAAATGTGTAGCCACATGGAAAATTAATGATATGATTCTAGTTTTAGAAATAAATGGAATAAGACACTTTGAAGCTAAACCATCTCCAGATTTGTAGGTTAGGAATCAAGAATAGTTAAGACTTAGGTTTAAGGCAAAAAATAGATACTTAAGTTATTTCATAAAGTTGATATAAAAATAGTGTGATTTTTAACACCACCACACAGATTTATTTTAAACCAGAAATAGGATCTGCTTATATATTTAAAATGACTATTTTATATTTTAGATCAACACCATTTATTTGAGTATTAGGTAAATTTAGCTTCTAGAATTTTTCTTTCTAGAGAAAAGAACAACAAACTTGCTGTTTGCTATACCAAGGCTTTTTTTCTGTTTAGAATATATTTTATTCAAAGGAGAAGAAATAGATTTTTTCCTCTTCCTGCTGAAGAAGCTAAAGCTATTTAAAGCTGGTTCCTCACTATTAAACGGCTTGAATGTCTGATATTAGGTAATTAATGACTTTCTGTAGTCAGTCTTCTCTGGAGTATTTTTCTTTAAAACCTCACCTGGAAATGGTTTTTAAATGATTGTTTTGTGGCCCTGAAATTTCTTGTTCATATCATAAGAGAATGATTACTGAATGCCTAAGTTCTATACCCAGTTCTTTTTCAGCCCTGAGAAGTTAACTGGCCAGGGATTAATTTGAGTGTGGTATATAATCCTTAGAAAAATGTTTTAAGTAACATAACCTGGAAATTACAATCCTGTTCATTACAATTGTTCTTGAGGGTCAGTCTGTGCCTTTAGATTTTCTAATAAAATATGTACGTATATGTGTATCTGTGTGCAAAGGATAGAACCTGGTGCTGGCGAAAGGTTTGGTGGATTCAGCGCTTTGCTGGGGATCATTGACATTGGTTGGTACGAGCCCTTTGGGGAGAAATTTAGCAGTCATTCTACTTCTCAGGAGCTGTCTTAGGAGGTAGTCTAGATTCTAGAAACAGGCACATATTTGGCCATAGATATCCCACAGCTTTCTTCCTGCCCACTGCAGAGCTTTGGTATGGTTGAATTTGGGTGACTGTAATATTGATAACTTCATTTGGGGATTTAGAAGACACATTGAACTTTTCACATGTCTGGTATAAGTTAAATATTTGCCATGCTGGCTCTAATAAGTACGTTTGGCTTCTTTGTTAGTTTAAAATTCTATCCCTTGGATTCCTAGTCATTATGTATGAGTCTTCTTTGTGACCAACAGTGGTTTGGCAGGTGATACAGACTCCTGAGTTTCTGAAGCGCTTGATCTGATCTAACAGTAACAGGCATTTTTCTCCCTTGCCCCTTTCTTGTGCTCCCCTTACATATTTCAAAGGGCACATTCATATAATAAAGGCTCTAAAAAGTTTAATCATTTCACTGGATTTTGTTTTAACTGAAACAAGTGTTTTGTTAACCTTTTGAACAGAAAACTGCCATTTGTTAGCTCTGTGACCTTGTCTTTCTTTTCTCTGTAAAATGGGGGAAAACCCTTTATATGGTGATTATGCGCATTACATGAGATGAGTTTTTAAGGCACTTTGTATACTGCTTGGCACATAATAAGCACTCCATAAGGTGACGGGTGTTTTTATTTAGCTGTGGTTCTTCTAGTCTAATTGAAGACATGGAATCAGCAGATACAAAATGATAGAAAAGTCTAATTGGGAGAGAAGATCATTTGTTGGAGGCAAGATGGATAAAATAGGTTTGGACCAAACTTGCCGAAGTCTATAAGTTAAGTCTGTGTGATAGAACCTTCTTCACTGGTAGATATAATCTATATTTGCAGTATCCAGTATGGTAGTCACTAGGCATACTGAGCACTTGATATGTGGGTAGTGTGACTGAGGAACTAAATTTAAAACTTTATGAACTATTATTTGAATTTAAAATGAAATGGTTGGATGTGGCTACCATATTGGACATGGGCAAAAGTGAGCTTAAAGTGAAATGAAGAATTTGTTTCCCAAGAAGTGGAATACAAATAAAAACTGCTAACCAATTAATCCTTTTATAACTTTAAAATTCATTATATAATGCTGTTTGCTTTCTTGTAGGTCTCCAATTGAGAAACATGGCACTGTTTTTCCTGCACTCTACCCACCTATTGCTGGACTTCTGTTGTAACAAGTTGGCAAACACTGGCTGGAACTGGGCTGCAATAAAACATGCCAGTATCAGTGCTGACAAGAGCCTAACAAGTGCCAACTTACAGATGATTACGCATTTTGAATTCTAATGAACTGTTTTAACCTTCAGGAAGAATTGTAAAGACCTGTACATAGCACAACATGACCCGGATAATATATATACTGTTCATGTACATCCACAAATACACCTTGTACCAAATAATGCTTTCTCGTAGTGGAATAAGAATCGTGTAAATTCTAAAAAATTTAGCAGGTTTTCTTCCCTATTCATTGTTTCTTATCAGTTTTAAAAGACTCCTTAAAGCATGTCAGATAAACAGCAATTAGGATTAAAAGTTTCCATTTAATTTCCTTTAAACCATTGAGGCTTCATTAAACTCTTTCCACTTACTAAACTTTTGTATCTTCTTTGTTTTGACACACTCCCCTTTGCTTTTATCTCTTCTGTCTGCCAGAAAGTTTTCAAATCATTTAGTTCAAATACCGAAGTACTCAGTAAGCAACTACTTGATTTTTAATGATGACTTCAGAGGAGCGGTCATCACGAGGTGCTTTCTCCCTTTTGTATTGTACCTGCACCCATCTCTCAGATTGGATACAGCAATAACATTTTTCTGTCGTTGAGAGCTCTTGAATTCAGTCATTATCCCTAGGAACTAACAAGAGTTAGTTCTGAACTCAATTCAGATTTTAAATGATTGAAATTTACTCCCAACAACACAAAACTCTGATTTGGTTTTATTTTTGCCCTCAGTTACCTAATGTGAAGGTTGGATGAATAAAGCATGCACAGCTACAGGCTTTCTACTTAACTTCTGGGTTTGCCATTAAAAATGCTGTTTACCCTCATACCCTTCCCCTTAGCCCTTCATATTTCTTTGCCTCTATTCTTCTAATACTGCAGAATTTTCTCACCTATTGTACAAAGAAATTGCGATGTATATTTTCATGTAATTTGATTTTGGAATTCTGTCACCTTATGTAGTGAGTTCTTCCAAAATATAATTTTTTTCCAATAATTTGTCAAGTTGTTGGCTTTTATTGTATTGAATGAAGGTTATAATAATGTGTCAGAGAAGTGCAGTTTAGAAAAATCTCAGGTTGATTCCTTATGCAAACAAACTTAATACTTGAAAACCACACGGCCATGGCAGTATATGTGGATTCATATAAGAATCTCTGTGGATTCTTATATGAATCTCAAAGCATTACAGGGCTATAAATGCTTTGCTGTTTGACATACAGATTCTGTCACTGACATAGTCCACTTGGGTTTTTCTTACTGTTTGAGCATAAATATATTTCATACTATAAGTTTTCTAAAACAGTTTTCAGGAAGTGGTAAAATAAGCATGTGCAGTGTTAAAGGTGGGCCCAGGTTTCTGTGTTTGGTGTGAAGTTGGGACTGGGACAGTGTTTGGCATAGAAGGGGCAGAACTTGAGACAGTACCTGATGAGACATGGTGTTTAACTGTGAGAATCAGTGAGAGCTGGTACATCTCTGCTTTGTGGGGTTTGGAGAAATTATTTGACAGAATGAAAGGATTCCTGCAAGTAGCCAGTCCTTTAAAAACTTTGTGTGTCCTTTTTAAAGTGAAATAATTGAGGATGTAGTCAGAGTAGAGAGTGATTTTTCTAAATCTCAGCCTCTTCTTCACTCTGAAGCATTAAAAAACAAAAAGCAAGCCTGTAAATGTGTGATGGCTGAATGTGAAACTGTTTTGAGTCACTGCAGCCAGTTTTCTCCAAGAACTTCGCTTGTGACTTTACTCTTTCAAAGACTCTGTCAGCACTATTTCCCCGAAGTACCAGTACTGCATACCTACCTGGGACTTTGAATGCCATCCCTTTTATTCTTAAATTCCCGCGTGATGGTGGTTCATGGCAAGATGGAGTCTGAATTTTGCTCTCTTATGGCTGTAATTCTCCTAGCAATCTCTTGAGTTAAAACCTGGGATTTGACTCTTCAGGGAGGAGCAAAGGACCAAGTAACTCAGGGACAACTATTCTTAAACTCTTAAGTGCCACTTTTTGCAGTTACTTTGGTGTAATCGTATGTTTTTTAGGGCTAGATCTTGAGGAGTTGGAGAGCCAGAAATGAGCAAACCTCTTGATGCCCTTTACCACCTGGTGCCCTGACCATGCTACATATGGAAACACAAACCTCCAGAGATGTTTCAGCTTCCTCTGTCAGAGATGTCATCTGTGCCTTTCCCAGCGTTCATCTGACAGTGTGAATCTAAATGGCTCTACATTTGATATTAAACCACACTCAGGTGACACTAATTCCGGTGGCTTTTGTCCCAGCAATGCCTCATCATTTTGTGTGAGGTGAGTCCTCTGCTTTAGGGAAAGGATTTTTCTCCCTGACCACGTGCCAACTGTCAACAACACCTGTATAGTCTTATGGATTGTAGAACTGTTGGCTGTTTCCTAAATTTACTCCAATTTCTTGTAAAGGCTTATCGATTTCAGTCTGGGCTCATAATGAGATGGACGATTTCCGTGGCTTTCTGGCCTCTTTTGGTGAGCTTAAAATCCAAATGAGGTTGGTTTCCTTGTCATTACAAGGTAATATCTTTGTGAGGTTTTTCGACTAGTTCTGTGATCACTCGGGTGTCATAGTATCTTTAATGGCCTTCATTGTTGGTTGTGAAATTTTATTTTATATGCTCATTCACCCTCTACAAATCTGCCCATTTGGGATTGTCATGCCTGTGTATCTTTGCCCATCTGGTCTCCAGTTGGTGGAATTACCTTTTGTGTACTGCCACTTCTCAGCATCTTTGAAATTTGACCTAATGTTGCTTCATTCCAGTTTTTTTTTTCCTGTAATTTGTTGATTGTATTTATATGAGAGTTCTGTTGTGATGTTTACTGTATTGTAAAGCACCTGGATCATGTGATGGGTGCTCTATGAATCAATAAATGATGACTTAGAGGCTGTATCATGAGCTGTTTTGGTTTTAGGGTGCAGGTCTCCAAAGTAAGTTATGGTATTCTTTCTATATAAACAGCACATGATACCAAAGGGTCCACAGGGGAATCTTGATAAATAATTTTTAAAACTTCATTTAAAGAAGGAACCAGAAGGTAGGAAGTTCACTTGACTTCCAATCTCATATAATAGTCTTAAAATTTCCAGTATGGGGCCAGCCACCATTCATCATCAGAATTTCATGCATGCTGATTTAGAACCTTATGTAAAATAAAAAGAGCACCTGTTAGAGCATTATTGGGGATTTTGTCTGTAGCCTAAACTGGCTCAACCATGAAAATAAGCTAAAAGGTAAAGAACCCAGACTCAGATGTGAGTGAACTGGAAGAGACCCAGAGGCACCATCTCAGTCACCACCTTCCCTTCTCTAAACAGATGGGCAAGCCTGACCCAGATACCTGCCCAGGATCAGTAAGTTAGTGGCAAATGAGGCAAGACCTGCGTACTTTTTTCCCCTTAATTTTTCCAAATTAACATTTTTTTCTGAAGGATTGCAAACTCCCAACAGGATTCAGGATGTGAATATTCAGCCTTTTACCCTGCATCCTTAAATATAGTTTTGTATTGGTTTGGAGGTGTTGAAAGTTTGTCTTTCTTGATAGAAGTTGCCAGTGGTTTAAAGGCCTCTTCAGAAAAGAACAAGGAGCCAGATCTCTTAATCACAAGAAGAAAATCCTCCTTCAGGGTAGTTTGGGGAAAATGGTGGCTCGTTTTTCAGTTTTAATTTTTCTGAAAAATATATTTGAAATAAAACTGTTATAGAAAGGTCTAGATGATGTTCCTAAACTTTAAATGTCAGTTTTAAGCATAATGATCTATTCAAGGTACATAGCAATAAAGTTTTATTTGGATGCCATTTCCAATGCAAATGAACCAGTTCTTGACTGTGCCTACTGTGTGCAATGCCCTAGGCTTTGAGGAAGGACCCGTTGATTTTCCATCTCTCTCTACAGTTGGTAACACTTCACCAAATTAAAAATTTTCATTTTCTGGAGGACTGCAAACCTCAACAGGATTCAATTCTCACAGCTAAGTATTTCCAGGATAAGGAACTTTTGGTTGCTCAGTTTCAGATGGTGTAACCTGGCTGCCAAGGTAGGACAAGGCTTCCTGTTCCACTGAGTCTGCACACCCCACTGAGCTGCACTGAAACGATTAAGAAGGAATTTGAATCCTATTCACATAAGTGAAATAAACTGAAGGTGAAGGGAAAGGCTTTCACAAAAGGCAACCAGACACATCCTGGACACAGGAGCTGCACAGAAGGTCACAGACAGGTACTTGGTTTTCCCTTACCAGCAGTCTCCATTAGAAACAACTATAATAGTACTGTGTGTGTAAGGAACTGTAGTAGCCTGGTGACTTCCCCTTATTCCTAACGCGCACCAGAAGTCAAGTTCCTCTTCACTGAGCCTCCACTTTGTGGCAGGCTTGTGCTAGATGTTCTTTTTGTAAGGGATCTAGTCAAATCCTAAGAAGGATCCACAGGCATAAACAGGTTCAGAGTAATTTATGAAGACTGGAGCAAGTAAGTTTGATGGCCGGGATTCAGTTTCACGAACTCCCTTACTTGGTGCTTTACCTCTTAGCTTTGGAACAGTTTTTCCAAGGTCACATAAAGAGTTAATGTGTTGAGGCCAGTACTTGAACCCAAATCATAGGACTACCAGGCTAGTGATTGCCTCCCTCCCGTTCTACCGTGAAATGACACTGCCTCCCTAGAGTCTGTTCTCCTGTGCTCTTAAGGCAGGCAGCATTTAACTATTCATGCACTTCATGCTCCCTGTCGGAGACATCACCACACAACGTTCTTCCATATCAGACAAGATGTGAATTAGGTCTAAAATGTCTATATTTTAGATCACATCTAATGTAGCTCCATCCAAGCCTACAGGGTGTAATTCACTGAGTACTCCAGACGTTTAGTTTCACAGGATGTATTAAGTCCAGAGTTTTTATGCCAGTAAGTCTACTCAGAAGACAAGGGCCCAGACACAGGGCTGTATTAATATTACAGATATCACTAAGAGTGCTTTCACTTCTGTTAGAGGGTTTCTTGAAGTTAGGCTGTGATAAGGTAGTAAAGCCCTTGAGTTGATTAAATCCCTTAAGATGAGTTCTTGTTTGACTGTGGGCATCTAGTCCAAGCAAAATTTGTTTGCTCCTACATGTGTACTACTCTACAGCAGAGGATCCCATCAGATTCTAAAAGGAGGTCACGATCCCCCTAGTCAAACTCTCTCTTCAAATCGATGGAGAATCTGATGAAACAGCCTAGACCTTGCAGAGATTTGCCCATGATCAACACTACAAATCAGCAGCAAAGCCAAGTCTGAGCTCAGTTCTCCTGACTCCTGGTATAGCTCACAGCAACAGCTCATCAAATATTCTGAGCACCTGCTGTATGCCAGACAGTAGGCTAGTGCTGGTGAAGGGGCAAAAATAAGTCGTATGATATAAACCCAGCCATCAGCTATGGCATTACTTCCTGACCACTTTTAGGTTATGACCTAGAATATATCTGTAGGGCACTCTGACAGAGGAGCCTGGGGGGCTGCCGTCTATGGAGTCGCAGAGTCGGACACGACTGACGCGACTTGGCAGCAGCAGCTTAGGATAACAGATGAGGCTGCCTCTGCTTGGCTACCCTAATGGCCCAAGGGCTCACCATTCTTGACATGGAAGCACTGAGCTATGGCACCTCTGTTGGGTCTGGCAAGTACTCCCCTGCCCGCCTTAGTCTAAGGGCTGCCTGCTTAGTGCAGCTCTACATACCTCCCTGCCCATTCCTCCTCCCACATCTTCAGTGTCTTGTCACAACGAGGACACCATTTCCCTGAGCACACCACTGCTCCCACACATTTCAATACCCTCATTTCATTGCCTTGGTATCCCTCATCCAGAATTCCTCCTCCTTCCTCAAACATTTAACCCCATGACTATTGTTTCCAAATTCCTTCTCCATTCCATCTCACATCCAGTAATGCTTAACCTAAGCAGCACCGAAAATTTATCTTCAGATCCTCCCCCGTTCCCCCTTATTCTCTGCTTCTGCAGACAGGTGTCTTCTGAAAGGCCTGAAACCAGGCCTTCCAACTTCTTTTTCTTCACTCTTTTTTGGTTCCCTTGTCTAAGAACTTCAACCATAAAATTGATGGCATCAAGCAATCTCCTTATCTCTTCCCCCTCTTTCACATCTATCCGCAAGCACATTCTTGTATTCTAATGTCTTGGTAGAAAACACGGACTTGCCTGAAATCTACAGATCATCACTTCCCCTAAATTCCTGCAGGGCATCTTGCCTCCCCAAGGACCTTGAACTTCATTAGCTTTTCCGTCTCTTTCGGTTTTCTCTCAGCCTCTCACATCTTTACAAACACCTAAAACCAAAGAAAACCCCTTTCTCGACCCTCTCGCGGCCATATGTTCCCAAAGGGTAGTCCATGCTCGCTGCGCTCATCTTTTTCAGTCCCCTCCCTAGGGTGTGGAATATGATAGAGCCTAGTCAGGATGTGATAAGTCCAAAGCCTCAAAACCACTAGGAGCAGAGAGCCAGAATTTCAGTTCCTAAGCAACTACCCCCTCTACTTTCATTCACTGATCTTACCTCGTCTCGACTCCTCCCCCTGTCTGGCCTCCATGACTCTCGCGAGACTTGAGGGCCTCCGTTACGCGCCGCTCCAGTTGAGCGGTGCACATCTCGCGAGGCTGAGGCAGGGCCGGGCCCGACATGGCGGAAGGTAGGGTTTTTGTGGACCCGCGCGGGAAGGCGCGGAGCTGTGGGGGCGCTGCTGGCTGGGCCAAGCAGCCCTGAGAGGGAACGACCGGGCATGGTCGCATGGGGCACAGCGGGTCTCGCGAGCCTTCCTGTCCAGCCTCTGCCGGGCGCCTCGGGCGGGGGTCTCGAGCGCTATTCCTATGGCAACGCCCCTCCCGGCGTCCCCGACCCCAGGGGACCGCTGCGGGGTCCGGAGCGGGTCACTAGGTCGCGTGCCGGGACTGAGTGCAGCTGCTGGGATCCCGAGGGCCTTCGGGGAGGCTCCTTTGATTACCAGCGGCGCTGGGATGGCTGGGGAAGTAACACTTCTAAGGAAATCGAAACTGCTGTCCTGGCAGGTCCCGCATCCGGAAGGGGTACATCCCTTGCCTGTGGAAGAGCCTGGGACTCTTCCCGGCGTGAGGGTGGGGGTGAGCCAGGGCTGTCACTGGCCGGCGCGCCAGACGGGCGGGCGCTGTAGGCTCTGGGCTTCCCAGCAGCCCCGAGAGATTCGGGTCGGCTGGGGTTCTTTCCCCACGTTTAGAGATGTGGACAGGAGGGGGTTTGCTAGGTAGAGTAGTTGGCCAAGGTCACACTGCTCCTAAAAGATGTGCTAAACTAGACCTCGGCTCCTTTGCCTCTCAATCCTATCCTTAGCTGCTTTCTGCTGCTTTCTTTATGACGCTGCAGGTAAAGGCAGTTTGGCCTCTCCCATTCTGTCTGCCTTAACGTAGGAGTATTAGAATCCTTCGTTGTCAAAGCCTTGTACAGCTGGGGGGAAAGAAGACCCAGAGACGGGAGTTACCTGCCAGGGACCCTAAAGTGATGCTGTCGGACCTGGCTAGTGTGCTTCTCATGTTCATCCCATTATTGGAGGAAAAGACTGCTCCTTTGACTAAATGATTGCGTATGGATGCAATAGGCTGGTGCTCCCGCCTCGCCTATTGATTTTGAGCTAAGCTTTGTCTGAACCCATCTTTACTTGAATCTTCTCTTTGGGCAGCACCTGACAGTTTGCAGGCTTTTCTCATTTGATTAGACTTGGAAACAGCCTTGTGAAGGAGGCCTGACATGGGTGTCATTTGCACTTTACAGATAAAGGAATTGAGGCCAGAGTTCTAGAGATACCCAGGGCCAGTACCCCCTGTTGGTCTGCTCTTTCTGCCAAGCTATACCCGCTGTGGGGGAAACATCAGATAAATATTGTATGAAAACAGAGCAGGATTAAGAGGAATAGAAAGAAAGCTAAGGCATCCCTTGAAGCTAGTTTTTTGGGTAAATCAGAGTGTTGTTTAATATTGTTTTAACACAGTGGGCAGCCAGTGAAATGAAGCTTATTGCCCAGAGCAGTGAGTTGGAGTGGAAAGGTTCAGGAAGGCTTTAGGTGGGGTGATGTTGTCTAGCACCTTTACATCAGTTACAAAAGTTGAATGTTTTGGGAGTACATTACTGAGATTGAAGTTGTAGAGAGCAGCTGGTTTTTCATTCAGCAGTTTTCCTGAGCACCTGCTGTGTCTGCCAGTCTGATTCCAGCTTGAGGAGCTCCTGCTAGCTGAATATGCTGATCCGTAATCCTGCAGGTGCCTTGAGATTTGTGTTAGGGTAACCTTGAGAGACATCCAGCTCCTGGAGAACACACCTTAAACAAAGCATCCTTTCAGGGTTAAATTGGCAAGGGAGTACAGATAGGTAGGCATAGTCAGGAGGTTCTGACTTGACAGTTTTTATTGTCTTTTCTGTGTTCCAGTTTCCTTCTCTGTGTTCTGATTTAAGCTTTTTGGAAACAGTGTTGCGAATTTTGGGAAGATTCTGAGTGGATCATTCTAATCCAGTTACCTCTTTAAACTGAGGGTGCTTGTTATGTTCAGGAAGGAAAGATTAGCTGGACAGTGTTTTGCCCCGGTGTTACCTTGTCTATTGCTTGTTCTTTAATCAGAATTTATCCAGCTGGCTATGCTTGTTTAGAAATACTCATTTAAATATAAGCAAATAGCAAAAAATCCATGTCATGTAACAATTGGATGCTCTGTAAGCACACTCTATGGGAACCTCCCTGATAATGGTTTTCGTTTGGTGATGCAAGTGTGTGAGCCTGTGGGAAATGGCACTTAGAAATAGTAAACACAACCTGCCTAGACTGACCTATACAGTAACTTCTTAGTGGGACTCGTGTAGAAACCAAGCTTCTTTCCTTCCATCCATCCATGGATATTGCTTTTACTGTATGTATTTAAGTAAAGTCCTAAAATTAATTTCAATTTCCACTCTACTTCCCTGAAGCTATCCTGCTAATCAAAGTGTCCTTCATCACCTGGAAAAGTCCCTCCAACTTGGTCTTCCTGCTTTTACTTTTTCTCCCTCATTTTGCTTCCCCACAACCTATTTTTATTGTTTCCAGGGTTCCCTTTAAAACATAAATCAGATCATGTCTCTCTCATTCTTTGCAGTACACCTACCTTCCACATGCTCTCCCCACTTCTGTGGCTCTCAGCGATCTTATTCCAAAGCCTTCCAGTGACCTTCAGGTCCCAACAGTCTGACTGCTGGTTAACGCTGTTACCTTATTTCTTAATTTATTCACGAGGCTTTTGCCACACTAACGTCCTTGCTATTCTCCGTACATTCCTAGCATGCTTCTACTGCAGTATCTTTGTCCTGCAGTTCCCTTGGTCTTAAACAGTCTTCCTCAGTTTCTCCATATAGCCAGTTGACTTCTATTCACTCAGGTGTCTGTTCAGTTCTCACCTCTTTAGAGATAGTCCCTAGATTTTGTTTGTCTTTTAATTCCCTTGCTGGAATATGAACCTCTACAAGGGCAGAGACTTTTTCTATTTTGTTCACTGCTGTATCTCCCAACTTAGAATCATGCCTGTGGTTGAAGGAATGGATAAATTATTGAATGTCATTTACCAGACATCAAGAAGAGTTGCTGGGGATTCCCTGGCGGTCTGGTGGTTAGGACTGCTCACTTTCATTGCTGAGGGTCATGGTTCAGTCCCTCGTTGAGGAACTGAGATCCTACAAGCTGTGTGCCTTGGCCACAATGAATAAATACATAAAATCTAAAAAATGAAAAGTTGTCTGGATACATCCTTAGTCTCTTGTCCGGTAAGCTGCCTCGTCCAGGTATTAGTGTGCTCTGATATTATTATCTGATACTAACATCAGGCTGCTGGGAGCTGCCTAACCTACTTTTCATCCAGCCCAGTTTAGTCTTAGCAGTCGCGCAGTATTTAAGACCTCAATCTCTGCAGGTGGACATGGGTTTGAATCCTAGTTTTACTAAGCTGTGATCACAGGCAAGCTAGTGAATTGCTCTCAGTCTCAGTTTCCTCAGCTTTGAAAGGGGGATCATCTCTATCTCAAAAGAAATAGTGTCTCAAGAACCCTTTTATCACAGTGCCAGACATTTTGACCTGCCACACAGTCTCTCTCTCGTTAAATCTTAGTAGGCCTGAGACTTATGGTATTTATTGAACTCCACCTAGTAAGTAAGGTGGAGGATGGGAGGAGCATGGAGTGGGGGTGGAGGGAGAAGTACAAAAGAAGAGCCAGACCTAGAGCCTTTTCATAGGGAATGCAGCAGTCCAGGAAAGAAGATGAAGAGTATGTGTGTTAGAAATTGCATTGTAGGATAGAACGTGAAAAAAGCTTATGATACTCAGGCTGGGAAGAGATGTTTTAGAAGAGTGGTGGGGGCAGTGTTTGGGGTGTCGGGGGGAGCCTGTACTGCAGGAGATAAGCTGGGCTTCTCTGGGCTGGGCTTTGGAAAATAGGCCTCTTTTGGACATGGGTTGGGAAGAGGTCACAATTCTCAGTGGAAGAAATAGCAGGATCTGAGGTTGGGAAAGTATGTGACAGGCCAGATTAGGAAGGGACTGGTTAAATAAGTATTTAGATTTTACTCTGTGGGCCATGGGGCAAGGCTACTAAAAGGTATCTGCCAAGGTAGTGACATGACTAGAATTGTCTGAGGCGAGTGAAAAAGGCTATAATGTAGAGGATGGATTTGGGAGGGAGGGAGGTCGGAACAGACTGTAGTAACTGATGACGAGTCCTTTGGTAAGAAGGGTCATTGGTGAGGACTGGTATGAGAGACACTCACTATAGATGGCATAAAACATAGGGCTGTTGAAACCTGTTTGCATGTTGACAAGAGGGTGAAATCAAAGATGACTCAAGGGTTCTTGTCTGGGTGACTCAGATAATGGCTGGGCTGTTGACAGGAAGAGAAGGAACAGATTTGAGAACAAATATCTTTACCTCAGTTGTGGACAGATTTCACCATGCCCAGTATACCTTTAGAGGATTATGGCTTAGCAAGCAGTTGGAAGTATTTCCAGTCAGACTGGTGTTTGTGTGAAAATTAGCTAATGAGCTAGTATTTGTTGAGTATTTCCTATGCAGCCAGCTCTACCTCTGATCAGTGCTATAGAGTGAGGTTTTGAAAAATGTGTAAGTCACACCACTGACTTGTAGACAAGTCTCATCAGTTGAATCACAATCAGGAAAAAAGTATTTTATGGAAAATTCCATGGACAGAGGACCCTGGTGTTTGCAAAGAATCAGACATGACTGAACACACAGCACACACACACACACACACACACACACACACACAAAGAATCAGACATGACTGAACACACAGCACACACACACACACACACAGGCAGCTATGCTGGGGATGACAGAGTGAGCAACATACAGTCAGTGCAGCCAAGAGGGGAAGGCAAAGTTTCTCATATTGTACTTTATAGTTTACTGAGTTTTCTCCTTTGCATTGATGATGAGTCGTACCACTGTCCAGCTGAACGCTGAAGGTCAGGAACCTAGTGATCATCCCTGTTGTTGTTCAGTCACTCAGTTGTGTCCGACTCTTTGCAACTCCATGGACTGCAGCAAGCCGGACTGCAGCAAGCCTGACTGCAGTGTTCCAGTCCCTTACCAACTCCCGGAGCTTGCTCAAACTCAAGTCGGTGATGCCATCCAACCATCTCATTCTCTGCCATCCCCTTCTCCTGCCCTCAGTCTTTCCCAGCATCAGGGTCTTTTCCAGTGAGTCAGTTCTTTGCATCAAGTGGCCAAAGTATTGGAGCTTCAGCATAAGTCCTTCCAGTGAATATTCAGTGTTGATTTCCTTTAGGATTGACTGGCTTGATCTTCCAATCCAAGGGACTCTCGAGTCTTCTCCAACACCACAGTTCCAAAGCATCAGTTCTTCAGCGCTCAGACTTCTTTATGGTCCAGCTCTCACATCCATACATGGCTACTGAAAAAATCATTGCTTTGAAAGTTATGTCTCTACTTTTGACTTCCCCCAGCTCTGTGCATGTGTGTGTGTGTACTAAGTCACTTCAATTGTATCTGACTTTGTGACCCTATGGACGGACTATAGCCTGCCAGGCTCCTCTGTCCATGGGATTCTCCAGGCAAGAATATTGGCGTGGGTTGCCATGCCCTCCTCCGGGGGGATCTTCCCAACCCAGGGATCCAGCCCACGTCTCTTTTCATCTCCTGCATTACAGGCGGCTTCTTTACCACTCACATCACCTGGGAAGTCCCTCTAACTCTGTAGTCAGCACCAAATCCTGTGGGTCTCATAAAGCTCTCACATATGTTTCCTTTCTGCTGTCATTCTGGTAGTTCGGGCTAGTGGTTCTCAACCTGGAGAACCCTGCATATTAGAATCACCTGGGAAGCTTCTGAAAATTCAAGATTTATGCATCAGCTTCAGTAAAAATCAGTATATCCCGCAAACAATTTTTTTTCAATCTGAATCACTATTGAATAGAAGAGGATTTTACTAAATCATTTTTTAAAACAAATATAACTATGTGCATGTATATAATATGTGCACATATACATACATAAAATTAGGTCATCTTTCCTAACTAAGAAGTCTTCAGTAGTAGGAGTTATTTGTAAATGAAGTAAAAGGATTTTTTTAAATCAACTTTTGTTAAATAATGGCTTTTCGACTTTGTTAAAGCCTTTGAGTTGTAACAGAATTGCTAGACTTTTTAAAGGGTGAAAAGTCAAAATATGAAATATCTTTTAGCACCACCCTGTTTTTATTATGTCCAAACTTTTTGTCTGTGTCTGTGTGTGCGAACTGGGAGGATACAGACTGGCAGAGGTATCTTGCTATTCCTTTGTACTCTCCTCCAGATGCTATTGCTGTCTAACCCTTCCTCTTTTCTTCTTTCTCGCACGTGCCTTGTGGCTTACGGGATCTCACTTCCCTGACCAGAGGTTGAACCCCGGTACAGTGGTGAAAGGCTGGGATCCTAACCACTAGGCCACTAGGGAACTCCCTCCCTTCCTCTTTTCATTAGGGTATTTTGTGAACTTGAATTTCAACAGTAAATACATCCACTTATTTCTTTTCTGTTAAACAGTTTTCTTAGAATTAGCACTATAGTTAGTGCTAGTAATCCTAGTGAAAGAAAAATTACATCTGTAATATGACACGATTAGGAAAGTAGTTGTGGTAGTAATTCATTACCTGCGAGGACCTTATGTTCCTTATGATGCCAGCAAGGAAGATAGTTTTCTCTGGGAATATGATATGTGCTTTAATGAAATATTGTTATGTAGAAGACTGAAACAAAATTATTTTTGTAGTTCTCAAAATGAGATGTTACCAGTTTTACAGTCGTTTTTCTTTTATCTAATGGACATAGTTAAAGCAGAGTAGGGAGAAAGTCATTTAGTAATTACAGAATTACACAAAGAACACTAATTCAGTGTGAAAATTGGGGGCTGGAAAGAACTATAGAAATGTAGACAAAGGAAATACCGGGGTTTTGTTCATCTAAAAGGATTTAATGAATACACTGTGGGTTAGAATTGGAGTAGGCAGGGAGTAGAAGTCACATTTAAGGTAGGGAATGGGAAGAACATTCAATTCCTAAGTCAGTGAATTAATAATAACTTTTTGTTTGATGTCCTGACGTTGAGACTGAAAATAGGTAGAATGGCACAGTGGGATGAGCATGAGCTTTGTTGGCTTAAGATCTTAAATCATGATGTAGAACATTTTTATAATCTTAAAATAATTTCCTCGAACTCCCTTGCATTCCCATTCCCCTGACCTCTGGTAACCACTGATGTGGCTTTAACCCTGAAGCCTGAAATATTTACTACCTGGCCCTTCACTGAAAAAGTTTGCCAACTCCTGACCTAGAAGGAAGAGTCTTATAAGAAACTTTGTTGGTTCCTTTTCTGTCCTGTGACTTGCTGATTAAATTATATATATATATATATATATATATGTATGTATGTATGTATAGCAGTTGATGTTGGTCTCTTTTTTTAGGGTACTCCTAGTGAATGTAGATTTTCTTTTTGTCCCAGGCATCTTTGGTTAGGTGAGGAGTGATGAATTACCAGAGAACGCATCAAAATATCTGACCTCCAACTGCACTGGTGAAGAGTAAATGGGTATTATTTGGGGAAAAAAAAAAACAATGAAATTGTGATACAAGTACTGATATTCTTCACTGATACTTAGTATAGCTCTTCTGGTGAAACTGTAGGTTTATGTATTATTTAAATGTCTAGGCTTATTTTTCACAGGGAAAGTTGGAGAAAGAGAAAAAAGAAGCCACAGCTGAAAATTAGTCACTTGATAAAGAAGTGTTTCAGTTCAGTTCAGTCGCTCAGTTGTGTCCGTCTCTTTGCGACCCCATGAATCGCAACACGCCAGGCCTCCCTGTCCTAGTAAGCCTTTAAACTAGACACTGTTGTGAATAGTTTAGTACATCTTAATTACTCCTCGACAGGACTCTCAGATACTGTTATTATTGCTACTTTCCACCTGTGAAAACAGAAGCGCAGAAAGAAGTGACTTGCCAAGGTCACACTGCTAGGAAATCCACTGCTCGGGCCTGGGTTGCAGTCCAGGCGAGTGAGGCTCCAGAGCACACTGTCTTAAGGGCAAATCATGTTGCCTCTCTCAGACTCAGAACAATAGCACACATGTACTGACCTCTTACTGCAGGGCTGGTGTGCTTCTAAGGTCCTTGTTTATGTTTACATACTTAACCTAGGTGGAGAAGGAGGCGTTTGCCTGAGGAATGACAACTAGAAAGTGCTGGGGCTGGGATCTGACTCCAGAGCCTGTGCCCCCTCACCAGGGCACTGAGCTGTAGGTTCTCCATTATTATTCAGAATGATAATTGTATACTTCTTCCTGTAAGAGCTTTGCAGCTTGCTGGTACTTCAAGGACACATTTGCTTGCTATTTGCAAGCAGACACGATGCCACAGAATACTATCTCAGCCATGGGTACTGCTTTATTATATCAGGAGGCGGCGAGGCAGTTGCAGTACAGTGCACTTGTGATCAGGGTTTTCTCCTGCAAAAGATGCAAGACGGAGCAGCTATGATTTCATGAATGAGAGCCTGTATCCAAACACCTTCCTTTTATCTCACCTCTTCTCTGATCATAACCTTTGTAGTTTATGTCTCAGACTTCCCTGGTGGCTCAAACGGTAAAGCATCTGCCTACAATGTGGGAGACCCGGGTTCAATCCCTGGGTCGGGAAGATCCCCTGAAGAAGGAAATGGCAACCCACTCCAGTATTCTTGCCTGGAGAATCCCGTGGACAGAGGAGCCAGGTGGGCTGCAGTCCATGGGGTCACAAGGAGTCGGACACGACTGAGAAACTTCACACACACACACACACACACACTGTTAGGGAACTGTTGACTGAAACAAGTGTTAGGGTCAAGGCTGCAGGTAGAAATTTGTGTCAGTAATTCTGAGAGCTACTAGGGATATTGCTGTAGATTTTGGATTTACCTGTTTGTAACTGACCAACCTAGATAGCATATTCAAAAGCAGAGACATTACTTTGCCAACAAAGGTCCGTCTAGTCAAGGCTATGGTTTCTCCAGTGGTCATGTATGGATATGAGAGTTGGACTGTGAAGAAAGCTGAGCGCCGAAGAATTGATGCTTTTGAACTGTGGTGTTGGAGAAGACTCTTGAGAGTCTCTTGGACTGCAAGGAGATCCAACCAGTTCATTCTAAAGGAGATCAGTCCTGGGATTTCTTTGGAAGGAATGATGCTAAGGCTGAAACTCCAATACTTTGGCCACCTCATGTGAAGAGTTGACTCATTGAAAAGACTGTGATGCTGGAGGGATTGGGGGCAGGAGGAGAGGGGGATGACAGAGGATGGCTGGATGGCATCACCGGCTCGATGGACGTGAGTTTGAGTGAACTCCGGGAGTTGGTGATGGACAGAGAGGCCTGGCGTGCTGCAATTCATGGGGTCGCAAAGAGTCAGACACGACTGAGCGACTGAACTGAACTGGTATCCAGAGGAATTTGCAAAGATTCCTTAACATTTTTGAAATAGAACTTTTATGATCTTTAAGGGTTGGAATTTGTAACTTTCTACTCTCTGAGGCAAATGTCCTAATAGTACCCCCCACATGAATCAATATCCAGATTCTTTGTGACTGTTAGTTTCATTCTTGTCCCTCCTGTTTGTGAGTTCCTGTAGACACTACTTCTATGTTTTATATAGATTCTATATTTAACACTGCTGCTGCTGCTAAGTCAGACACAGAGCCGTGTCCGACTCTGTGCGACCCCATAGACGTCAGCCCACCAGGCTCCCCTGTCCCTGGGATTCTCCAGGCAAAAGCACTGGAGTAGGTTGCTGTTTCCTTCTCCAGTGCGTGAAAGTGAAGTCGCTCAGTTGTGTCCAACTCTTAGCGACCCAGTGGACTGCAGCCTACCAGGCTCCTCTGTCCATGGGATTTTCCAGGCAAGGGTACTGAAGTGGGGTGCCATTGCCTTCTCCGTTGGCACTACTTTGGTGCTATATTATTTGGAAAATGTACAAATTAAACTGCCCTTTTTAAAAACTTCAAGGGGCAACTGCTGATCTTCCATAAGAATGATAGTTTAAGTGAAACGGAAATGCAGAATATTTATGGTTGCTATAGTGTTGGTGGATTTTGGGACTCTAGAGCAAAAGGTTGGCTAGAATAAGGTGTAGTTGAAACCAAGGTTAATAGGTTCAGTTTGCTTCAGGGAAGAAAAATCTGCAATCCATAGCCACAGGCAACCCCTGTGAAAACTTAGCAGCTGTCTCTTAGGCAAGTAAGATGTGACTATAGCCACCTGTTTCAACTAGCAAGATAAGGTGTCCTCTTGTTATCCATTAAATTGACTTAGGCAGAGGCAGGTGACTTGCAGGCCTTCTTGGCGGTGACTTTTATGGAGGGCAAGGGTAGGTCTTGCTTTCTAATGATTTGTTTTTCTCCTGGAGCCTAGTGTTGTGCCTAGCCCACAAACCTGATTTAAAAGGAAAATCTGACCGAGAAGGTAAATCATTGAAGCCTTTCCCTTATATTTTCTGGTCGTAGTATGCTGCAGACACTGACAGGCTTTATTTAAATTTTGGGGGGTGAAACGCCATGTCTGAGATGTCTTTCCTTGCACTGCCTTAAGGCCAGGTGGTCTTGCTGTGTTTGTATCCCTTGTCAGAGTGCTTTCAGGTTTTCAGCTTGTCTTTTTTAATTGCCTGTCTTCTCCATTACCCAGCAACTTTGTGAAAAACGTGTGCCAAGATGGTTTTCTTTACTTTCACACTGGCACTTTCTAAATTTTCAATGAACTGCTCGGTTTTACAGTTGCCTTCTTAAGAGTTGCAAATCTCTGGATAAGCTGATGAATGAACACACAAAAAGTTGCAGTTCTGTTGATCTTCTATCTAAACAGTAGTATTCCCAGAGCAGTCTAACTGTGTGTGACCTGGGGGCTGAGCTTTTTCTCCAGGCCAGTCATCCCCATACCTGGGGTCATCTGAAAAGCACTGTACATTTCCGGTGATCGCGCTCCAGCTCTGCTGAATTTGGGTGCTCTCTGTCTAGTTCAGATTGCCCATGTGATTCTTACGCAGCCAGTCTGGGAGTAATGTCCTCAAGAGCAGTCTGAGGCTGGAAGTGGGTAGGGGTCACGGGCCTGTCCCCTTTGTGCTCCTCAGTTCATTGTCTGGGAATTGAGCCAGAAGTGGTCTGTAGGTTCCTTCCTTTCCTAAAGTTTTGTGATGTGTAAAAACCCTTACACTTGGGTATTAGAAAATTATTTACTTTCCCTCATAGTTTAATTGTTTTCCATAATCTTTAAAATTTGTATAAAATAATATATTTGCTTCCTAAGTGCACATCGATTTAAAACTCAAGTAATATTACAAGGCTTAAGAAATAAAAATTTGCCATCCCTCAGAACCCACTTCCCAGACTACTTTCCCCTCTTCTCTGTTGACCTCTAAGGGGTAATATTGCCGTTTCTAGATGGATCAGTGATAGACATTGACTGACTTTTTCCTGTGGCAGGTTAGGAGTTGCCTCCTGGAGAGCTTTTTTTTTTTTTTAAGATACAGCCTAACTAACTTGCGCTTGTTCCAAATTAATAATAATGAAGGTTTTTTTTTTGTTTTTTTTTTTT
The DNA here is from genome assembly GCF_042477335.2 of Ovis canadensis. NCBI lineage: Eukaryota > Metazoa > Chordata > Mammalia > Artiodactyla > Bovidae > Ovis > Ovis canadensis. The sequence continues at coordinate 33,328,768 of NC_091255.1, read as the reverse complement.
GCCTTGTTGTATGGCTTGCAGGATCTTGGTTCCCTGATCAGGGATTGAACCCAGGCCATGGCAGCGAAAGTACCGAGTCCTAACCACAGGACCACAAGGGAATTCCCTAATGACGAGTTTTAAAAGCATGTTAGGCTTTACTCTTTGGTTTGGGAATTGTCAGTGCAGACTTGTTATATGAGGTGATGAAGTATTTAAAGCCTTGATAGCTCATTCATTATTTAGCAGTGTTTTTCCATTCCTGTTTTTCCTTTTGTTCATCACCTTATCTTTCTGATGATGTCCTATTGATTTGCTGTGATTTTAATTGATCAGTCTTAATTCCTTGGTCAATAAAAATTTGAAACTCATTCTGTTTTCCATGACTCAAAAAAATGTTGTGTAAATAGTTACAATAGTTTAAATTATTCAACCAATAATTATGTAATTGTGGAAAGCATAAAAGGGGTGTGGAGGAAATGCTGACAATTTTGCACGCGTGTGCCAGTTATAGTAATTTTATTTAATTTTCACAGCAGCACCGAGTAGAAGATCCCCCCTCTTATTTTACATATAAAGAAACTGAAGCTGAGAGAGGTGGTCTGAGCCCATGGTCCCCGTAGCTAGTTACTAAACGGATTTATATTCCCATCACTTGCAACTCCAGAAGCTACTACAAGTGTATATATCAGTTTTTTTTAAACTTAATTGATGCATAAGATACATGCAAAGAAGTTCAAAGCATGAGCCCAATGAATTACCACAATAAAAATTATTTATAATTTGAATGTGCATATTTAAAATGTAACCACCACTGAGTTAATAACAAAAAAATAATCTTACCTCCTAGAGGGCACCCCTGCTGTGCTCTCCCAGTTACCACTCTCCTGCCGTTCCTCCCAAGAGAAGCATTATCATGACTCCATAGATTCATTTTGCTCCGAGTGACAGCAACTTTTGGACAAAATTTGATGTTACTCCTAAATTCATATGTCCTTTAACATTTTCTGTTACCCACATCTAGAAAATCAGTGCCAGTTTTTCTTTAAAGAGGCCATCAACTTCATATCTTTCTCTGTAGGAAAAATAAGTATACATTTTATAAAATCACATGAACTTACTGCTTTGTGCATCTCCATTTCAGGTAAATAATTGCAATTTCTTGGCTCTTTAGTGTGAGTAACTATAAATAACTCTTCAAAACCAGTGACCTGTAAATTTGTCACACCAGAGTAGAAGTGTAGATATATGAGTCCTGCCAAAGGAATTTTGTGGTTATAAATGCTAAGATTTGAAAAATATTACAATAGGATCATTGTAAGTACTGTTTTCTTTTAGCCAGTGGGTGGGTTTTTTTTTTTTAAGCAATATTTGGCTTAAATATTAGTAGGCTAAATAAATTGCAGTATTTTGAAAAAAATTAGTTATAGGAATTCTCATATGATACATAACACATAAGCACAGTGATCACCAGCTGTAAGCAAATTTTCATCTTGCAAGTGCCTTCTACTTTATTTGCCCAGGAATGCTGATTTACACCTGAGATAATATCTAGTTTTTTGACTCCTGCTGCTGCTAAGTCGCTTCAGTCGTGTCCGACTCTGTGCGACCCCACAGACAGCAGCCCACTAGGCTCCTGTCTCTGGGATTCTCCAGGCAACAATACTGGAGTGGGTTGCCATTTCCTTTTCCAGTGCATGAAAGTGAAAAGCGAAAGTGAAGTCGCTCAGTTGTGTCCTGACTGTTTGCGACCCCATGGACTGCAGCCTACCAGGCTCCTCTGTCCATGGGATTTTCCAGACAAGAGCACTGGAGTGGGGTGCCATTGCCTTCTCTGAACTATGAAGGCAGAGCACATTTGTTATAGAATACCTGAAATGCGCAAGAAAGTGCAGAGAAGAAAACAAACCTGATATTTTGTGGTATTTGTCATTCTGTTCCTCATATATTTGAATGTTTATAATAAAATTGAAATTATAAAATATATTTAGTTTCCCAGCCTTATTTTTTCTGTTACCTATAATTTGAATGTGTGTATTTAGTGTTACATATGTCTTGGAAAACGTGAATAGTTGCATAATAACTTCACTCTCATGTGCCACTTATTCTTGTTTTTTGAATGGAAGCATCTCTTTTTGAGCTGGCTTAGGGTTGGAGCCATACAAGTGAGTGGGAGACATCCAAGGTGACTCCCACATTTCTTCTGCAGATAACTGGAATAGATGGTGTGTCATTTATTAATACAGGGACCATACAAAGAGGAGCAATTTCCTTGAAGCTAAGAAGAGAGATCTGCATAGAGATAAGGGTCTACAGATCACTGATGCTAGATTTTGGTTTTAACCACAGACCAAGGCTCTGATATAGCTGCCTTGGAAGGTGGCACAGTTGAGAAGGCCAAGGGTAGACCTCCTGGGGAGTATCAGTGGTGGAGGGTTTGGAGGGATGTGCAGAGAAGTGTGTGAAAGTGACAGAGCGCCGGGATTGGAGAGAAGGTGGCACGGTGGTTGTTGAAAGAAGCAAAAAGCAGGATGGACAGGAGTGTCCTGTGCTGAGAGGAGAACCACTGGCAAGTGTCTTAGATTTGGCAATTAGGAAGTCATCAGTGAGAGGGGCTTCAAGGGGGTAGTGGAGGCGGAGGGAATGGCAGGGTGATAGTGTGTGAGGAAATGTGTGTGGTAGCTAGAGACGGAAGGGCAGAGGTGGTCAGATGTGTGAAAGGAGAGTTTTGTTTCGCTGTTGATAGAGGCCTAGGCCTCTGTTCGTGCTGATGAGAGGGTTCCCGCTGAAAGAGATTGAAGTTGCTGGAGCTGGAGCGGTTGATGATAAAGCAAAGGACCTGGGGAGAGTGAAGGGTTTGGAGCAGAGGAGGAGTGCGTAAGCTTGCATGGGAGGGAGCTGCAGTCTCTGAGAAGGCAGGGGTAGATGGGAGTCGCTTTTGGTACAGTGGGGATTGTTGGTAGTTGCTCAGTTTTCTCAAGACGTTGTCCAGGAAGGTAGGAGATGGCCCTGAGGGCTGTGTCCAGATTTGGAGTTTTTGTGGTGGGGAGTAGAGGAGTGAATGTTCTGTGGCCCAGAGCATGACCACAGCAGCATTGTGGTTCCACGGATATGATTTATGCATGATTGCCTGAATCCCCACCAAAACTGCAGGTAAGAGACAAGTTTCTGGACTTTGCTTCCTCAGAGAAGCCTCCCCTAATGTCCTAAGTTAAATTTCTTTTTTAAAAAAATGTCATTATAGGTTCTCAGAGCTCTGTTCTTTCTAGTACTGATCTGAGTTGTTTTTCATTTAGTTGTTGCAGTTGTTGTAATTATAAACGTTTACTTCCCCAGTAACTAAAAGCTCTGAGGAAAGATATGTCTGATTTTGCTTAAGTACTGTACTATCAGGCCCCTCACAGATACTCGGTAAATGTTGAATGAGTCAAAAACAGTGGTTTTCAACCTTTAGGGTCTGCCCCAGCACGCCTGTGGGATGTGAACTGCTTCCATCTGAATGGTTGACTGCCCTGAGCCTTCCCGAGGGAGGGCAGGGGTCAGGTAGTGTGGGAGAGTGGCTGCTACGCCACTGAATGCCTGGGCCGTTGTCCCAGCCCCACACGTCTCACCAGCTTCGTGACCTTGGACAAATTCTTAACTTCTCTGTACCCCGTGCCCTCCTCTGTAAAGTGGCTAGTCATAATAGTACCTGCCCCATGGGGTCACCGTGAGGATTCACAGAAAACTTGTGAAATAGGATGTGACATGTAGAAGTTACTAATTCCTGCTAGCGGTTTGAAAACTGATCTTCAGGGAAATTGAGAAGAAATCCTTGCACTGTGATGGCACCCTGAACAACACCATTCTTGGTCTTGTAGGAGTATCAGTAAGAATAGGAACATCATGTGACTACAGTTGACCCTTGAACAATATCAGTGGCTAGAAACTCTGCCTTACCTTCCGGCAGAGTGGAAAATCCGCATGTAACTTAGAGCCCTCCGTGACCTTGATTCTTCGGATTCAACCAACTGCAGATGGTGTCGCAGCTGTCCCCAACCTTTTTGGCACCAGGGACCAGTTTCAAGGATAACAGCTTCTCCATGGACTGAGGGGTGGGGGAGAGTTTCCAGATGATTCAAGCGCATTACATTTATTGTGCACTTTATTTCTATTGTTACATCAGCTCCACCTCAGATGGAGTTGCTTTGGGGCCCCTGCTGTATAGTGTTTACTACTGGAAAATAGCCCTGTGTTAAGTAAACCCACGCAGTTCAAACCGTGTTGTTGAAGCGTCAGCGGTGGTCATTTTGGTCATCCCATCCTGGCTGTGGGATGAGGGATGAGTGCGTGCTGTCTGTTTACACCTAGCGTGGTAAACTTGATTCTTTGTCTTCCTTGCAGAGGAGGTGGCCAAGTTGGAGAAGCACTTGATGCTTCTCCGACAAGAGTACGTCAAGCTGCAGAGGAAACTGGCAGAGACAGAGAAGAGATGCACTCTTCTAGCTGCGCAAGCAAAGAAAGAAAGCAGCAATGAGTCCTTCATCAGCCGCCTGCTGGCAATCGTGGCCGACCTGTACGAGCAGGAGCAGTATAGGTGAGCTGACATGGGGCCAGTTTGGGGAAGCAAATCCTTTGGCTTTCTCTCTTGTTTTCTGCTTATCTTCAGCACAGATTATGGGTGTCCTGGTGATTGCATCCCTGGTACAGATAGGAATTAGCTTGCAAGTTCAGGGATTCAAGGGAGGAGAAGTCACCTTCTCTTGGGCTGGTCAAGAAGGCCTCTTGGAGCTACTGGTTAGTGTAGCATGATGGTTGAGGGTGGACTTTGGGGTCACACAATTCAGCTGGCCACTTACTGGCTACGTGAACTGGAGCTATGTGATGTGCCTTAGGCTCCTAATCTGTAAAATGGGGATAAGAATACTATTTACCTCAGGGTTATTGAGATGAGATGGTTGGATGGCATCACTGACTTCAAAGAATATGAGTAAACTCCAGGAGTTGGTGATGGTCAGGGAGGCCTGGTGTGCTGCAGTCTATGGGGTCACACAGAGTTGGACACGACTGAGCGACTGAACTAAGCTAGAGTTATTGTGTTGATTAAATTAATAAATACTGTTTGAGCACTTAGATAAACAGTGTCTGGCATATAGTAAGTGCTCAGTTTTTAAGCTACTGTTATAAGTGAGTTTTATGGTAAATGTTAAAGGCTGAGTAGGATTTAATAAAGACAGTAATGTCACTAGTAGAGGGAGTGGCTGAGAACAGACTCATAGATGGGAATGTGTGGAGGATTTAGAGGAGGGGGCATTTTAGGGTACATACCCATGCAGAGGAGCCCTGGAGTGGTGGGAAGGGTAGGGTGGGTTGCATTGGGATGCCAAGGTGAGGATATCGGACTTGATCCTTTAGGAAGTGTGAAACAGGGTTTCCAAGTTTACAGGAATGTCATAAAGTGGTGTTTCAGGCAGATTAGCCTGGTAACATCATGTAGGCGAGATTATAGAGAGAACAAGAGCAGAATCAGGCCGGAAGTGATGAAGGACTGACCTGGGATGATGGCTGCAGTTGTGGGAAAGAGACAAGGACATGAATGTGCCGGGAAGGATTTGCCTACCGGAGAGGCAAGATGGAATAGATGATTTAGTAAAATGTGGAAATAAGACATTTAAAATATATCAAAATCCAGAACTGCCATCTACCATCTTAATCATTTCTAAAAGAAAAGAAAAACTGAATACCGAAAAATGAGAATTACACACTCTGAGTAAAGGACAGCCCTTTCTTTAAATCTAATGGATGTAGCTACTTGTAAAATATAGGTCACTGTCTCTCTCTCTTTTTTTCCTTCTCCTCTTTTTCCCATGGATAAGTGAAAACTTTGTTCTCCCTGGCTCCAGGAAGCCAACACAGCTCTCTCACTGTCCAGGGCTCTTTCCCGTTAGAATTCCCACTATTTACTTTCCCTATTACGTAACAGTTGACTGCACTCTTACACTGCAGTCCTTCTAGGAGACAGTGGGAATGAGACTGGGCAGTTTCCTCTTCTGGCAACTTTTTACCTGGTCAGCTGTGGTACGGTCCCAGGGTTCTAGTGGGTCTCTCTTCCGCTTCTAAAACCTGTCCTTTTATCAAAAGAAGGCTGAATGCCTTTGTTATCTACAAACAGTGATCAGATGGGGAATGGAGACTTTGAAGAGGACTGAGCTTTTGAAATGGAATAACTGAAAGTAGAATATAAATTTCTAAAGCAGATTCTCTTTTACCAAGATAAGGGATAAAAAAAAAACCTTTTGTCCCATGAACATGTGTTTTGTTGAAGAGTTTAAATAGTGTTTTTATGTGCATTTTAGTAGAGTAATTGGAGAGTTAGTGTTAAATTTTTAAATTGAGCAATGTGGAAGAAATAGGTGCACTTCTTAGCTAAAGTTCAGGGGAGAAAGCTTTGTCCCATAAGATACTTAAAAATGATGGTTGAAAGTGAAAGTGTTAGTTGCTTTGTAGTTATTTACAACCAAACATAATTTTTCCTGTCTAAGTGTTTAAGACACTCTAGCAGCAAGCTCTTTATGCTTCCTCTCCAGTGACAACATCCTTGTATCCACATTTTAAAAGGAAATGCCTTTAAATGACTAGAATGAAAAACTTTACAAAATTGCTAGCCTCCTAATTGTTTCTGCATAGAGTCTTCAAAGACTTGACCTGTCCCAAGTTTCCATTTTTGAATTATATTTTTTAAAATTATTACTATTAGAGATTATTAGTGAAATTCTTGTATTTATTTCTCTTTGGGATTGTTGTTTAGTGTCTGACTGTTGCAACCCTCATGGACTGTAGCTCACCAGTCTCCTCTCTGACCATGGGATTTCCCAGGCAGTAGTACTGGAGTGGGTTGCCATTTCCTTCTCCATCTCTTTGGGATATTAGACTATAAAAGAAAAAACTTTGACTTGACATTCATGAATAATAGTAGGAATTTTATAGAAACATTCATTTTTATAATTTTGTGGCTAAACTCAAGATACGTGGTAGAAATAGTAAGCAGTGACTGTTCATTTACATTCTTAGAATGTAATACTTTGTAAGTACGTTCAGAGTTTAGAAGTTATTTGTGCTTTGTTTTTGTTATATTTTTAAAACGTTATCACAGGATATGATATGAGACAGTTTTATGTTCTGCTTTAAATAGAATGTCAGTTCTGTTCTTTATGAATAGTGTTCCGTGTTAACAGTATTAATAAATACCCTATTCTTTTAATCTAAGATAATTCGTTGCAGCTTGGTTAGTTCTTTAATAGAACTGGAATTGTCGGTATGCTCACATAATTATAATGTATGTTCTACAGGTTGCTTTTGTGGAGCAAAATGTGTCTGCATCAAGCATCGTATTGAAACCATATTCTTGTTTGTGTCTCCTTTTAAGCGCATGAGTTAATCTGTGTAAAAATTTTTTTCTTCTTCCTTTTCTCATACATAATAGTTTTTATGTATTTAGTTTCTAAAGGCTTTCCAAACCTAACAAGTTATTTTCAAGGGAAATATGCAAGTGAAAAGCCTCACAAATACAAGCAAGGAGATGACGATGGGTGACTGTGGATTCTGCCAGCTAGCCATATGGCACATGCTTCTGTCAGCCTAGTGGGTCATCCTTAGGTGTTTGTTAACTGCCCAGATGCTCTCCTACCTTGACATCTGACATTTCAGAGTTAAGCATGAATAACTATTTGGAAAGCTCTTTTCACTTAATGATATGTCATATATATGGAAACACGTTTGAAGAAAAGATACCTCACCCCCTTTTCTTTATAAATGGTTGAGTTAAAAAATGGCCAATACTAGGTCTGAGTGTTTCTGATGAGAACAGGAGTCCAGATATTGGGTTTCATGTTTCATATTCTTGATTGTTTTATCAAAGCTAATTTCTTTATAGTTTTTGGATTAACCTTGCTTGAACATTAATGCGGTGTGGAGCATCATAGCACGGTAGGCTGAGAGCTCTTATCACAGTCTTTAGTCTTCTAGTCTATTTCTCCCTGACGATTTATCTTGATTTTTTTCTACATAAAACCTCTTCTACTCTTTATATGAATATTAGTCATCCTTTGTAACTTGTAGGCTGCACCATCATGGGGGTGACATTAGGGAATGTCTTTGAAAGCATAGTATCCCATGTGAACTAAAAGCTAGAAGTTAGAAATAGGAAACATGTCTGCTGCTGCTGCTGCTGCTGCTGCTGCTGCTAAGTTGCTTCAGTCGTGTCCGACTCTGTGCGACCCCACAGATGGCAGCCCACTAGGCTCCTCTGTCCCTGGGATTCTCCAGGCAAGAATACTGGAGTAGGTTGCCATTTCCTTCTCCAATGCATGAAAGTGAAAAGTGAAAGTGAAGTCGCTCAGTCATGCCCGACTCTTAGCGACCCCATGGACTGCAGCCTACCAGGCTCCTCCGTCCATGGGATTTTCCAAGCAAGAGTACTGGAGTGGGGTGCCATTGCCTTCTCTGGTAAACATGTCTAGCAATGCATTGTAAATATGACCTATCAGTGCTAGCATAGACATATATTTTGCTGTGATTTTTTTTTTCTTTCTTTCACAGATGAATGTTGGTCAGTCAGTACTCACATACTGATTAGCTGTGAATTCCAGCTATACCTAGTTATAATGATAGTCTTTCTTTTTATACCTGTGGGTATTTTTCTTCATCAGTGACTTGAAGATAAAGGTTGGGAGCAGGCACATCAACGCCCACAAGTTTGTCCTGGCGGCCCGCAGTGACAGCTGGAGTCTGGCCAGTTTGTCTTCCACCGAGGAGTTGGACCTGTCAGGTGAGCCTCTGAGTGGCTGGGGACTCAAAACTCCCGGCACATGAGCACTTGACAGAAGGTTATGATGTGCCACTTTGAGATATTTGTGGCTTAGCAGAAATAGACTGCTTCTCTCATGAATTAGTGGTGACCATAAACTAGTTAAATAGTGAGTCATTAGGTAGTACTTTGTGGACACTTCTGTTTAATATCTGGCTAAAAAATCATAAATATTTGAGGAACTACAGTATTCTTATAATTTATAAAATAAGAATATCTCTCCATATAACTTTTCATATAGTAGTATGTTATAAATATGAGAGCATATGTAGAAAAAAAATTTGTTTCCAATAAGAGAAAGTCCTGCTATTGTTCAGCTGGTTACAGTTTAACCCTAGCTGCCAAAATACTTTTCCTGGTCTGTAAGAACTGAATTCAGAGGTAACAGTTACTGCAAAAAATAAGAATATTCTTTCTTTACAATCAAAGGATGACCAGCTATCTTCAGAATTTAAGTGCTTAAACTGTTTAATGTTACTGTTTTTGTGGCACATATATTTTGTAGAATTTGGGTAAATATGGTGGTTAAGTAAACTTAAAAACATCACTTTCAAAAGTTCACTTCAGAATTACATTTTCACTTAGTATTTGCCTAACTGCTGCTACAAAAGAGCAAATTTTAAATTTAATTCTGCTGTTAATAATCAAGAGAATTACAAGTCTCCTGTAAATGTGTTATGCTGCTGCTGCTGCTAAGTCGCTTCAGTCGTGTCCGACTCTGTGCGACCCCAGAGACGGCAGCCCACCAGGCTCCGCCATCCCTGGGATTCTCCAGGCAAGAACAGTGGAGTAGGTTGCCATTTCCTTCTCCAATGCATGAAAGTGAAAAGTGAAAGTGAAGTCACTCAGTCATGTCCGACTCTTTGTGACCCCATGGACTGCAGTCTACCAGGCTCCTCCGTCCATGGGATTTTCCAGGCAAGAGTACTAGAGTGGGTTGTCATTGCCTTCTCTGAAATGTGTTATACTTTCATATTTAAAGAAAATAATAATCAAAAGACTGATACCATATGGTAAGGAGCATACACACACATTAAGATATGAGTTACTTGCAGAAGTGATTGGCTGTGTGAAAAGTCTGCTGAATTATGTCTTTGTTCAAAAAATTGGTTGCCATGGTTGATCCCTGCTGTAAGGTTTGCTTGGAGGAATGAGCAGCTGCAGAGCCAAAATTTTTGGTGGCTTTGGTAAATCAGGCACCTACTAAGATATCTGTGGTAGAACTTACGGCATCTTTACTTTCCTTTATAAAGTTTATCTTTGAAGGGTTCCAGGGCTTCCCTGATAGCTCAGTTGGTAAAGAATACACCTGCAGTGCAGGAAACCCTGGTTTGATTCCTGGGTCAGGAAGATCTGCTGGAGAAGGGATAGGCTACCCACTCTAGTATTCTTGGGCTTCCCTTGTGGCTTAGCTGGTCAAGAATCCACCTGCAATGTGGGAGACCTGGGTTCGATCCCTAAGTTGGGAAGATCCCCTGGAGAAGGGAAAGGCTACGCACTCCAGTATTCTGACCTGGAGAATTCCATGGACTGTATAATCCATGGGGTTGCAAAGAGTTGGACACGGCTGAGCGACTTTCACTTCACTTGAAGGGCTCCAAGGAGGTGGCGGCACCCGTGGACCTGCTCAGGTTTGTGTGTCTCGCCCCGAGCCCTGCGGAGTTGCCTGGATGGGCATGGGTGTGATTGCCTAAAGTTGGACTCACAGCAGCTGAAACTGCCTAACAAGCCTGTGTGTTACGTGACACCTGGAAGCACTACTGCCCGTGGCCGCCTGCAACTGAGGGAGGTTGGAAATAGGCTCTTGTAAACAAGTGTATAAATAGGGTAAAAGCTGTGTTTTAAATGGTTGAACCTTCTCCCCACTCGTGGGTTTGGTAAAATCATCTTATGGATCTACTGATGTTCTGTTTCTTCATAATTATTCCATTAATATCACAAATGCTCAGTGGCAGGCACTTTGCGAGGTACTAGGGATATAACAGTGAATAAAGTTAAATTCCTGTTTGCATGGTACTTACATTCTTAGATTGACATCCTAAGCCTCACATTTTCGTTTGAAATTCTTTTGTAATTAATATTTCTTAAAATTCAAAATAAGCACAACCTAATTTTTTTAATTAATTAATTTGTTTACCTTATTGTACCAGGTCTTAGTTGTGGCCTACAGGATCTATAGTTGTATGTAGCATGTGGGATCTGGTTCCCTGACCAGGGATCCAAACCATGCCCCTTGCATTGGGAGCACAGAGTCTTAGCCACTAGACCACCAAGGATGTCCCAGCACAACTTTAATTCTGTTAATTGTTTTAAGAATTTTAGCCCATGTTGAGGAATATACAATAGGCATTATATACCAAGTATTTAAAAGGTATTTGGACGTAATGAAAATTTTCTTAAATCATACCTTGTTCGAAGAAGTAAAATGTGTACTTGATCTGACCCAGTGACAAAGTCTCAGTCACTTCTGTAAGATTCTTGCCAGAAATGCATGACCTCAGTCTAATTGTGAGAAAGCATCAGATTAACCCAAGTTGAGTAACATTTCACAGAATTACTGGCAAGGTCATGAAAGACAAGATAAGACTTAGAAATTGTTATATTTTAGAGGAGATTTAGGAGATATGATAATAAAATTCAAGGTGGAACCCTCAGTTGGATTCTGGACCATAAAAGGACATTATTGGGATAATTGGCAAAGTTTGTAAAGGTCTGTAATTGGTTAATAGTATTGTATCAGTCCTAACCGCCTGGTTGTAATCATTGTGCCCTGGTTATGCTAGATGCTGATGTTAGGGGATGATCAGTGGAGGGCACATGGGAACTCTACACCTGTTCTGTAAGTCTCACATTGTTTCAAAATATGAAGCTTTAAAAGGTATGAATTTGCTTTGTATTTCTTGATTATTTTATATATAAAGATACATTTATAAAGATACTGACTGATCAGCTGGGAAGAGAAAGGATATAACCGTTAGCGCGACATGGTACAACAAATCTTGATGCACGCTATTTACTTCTTTAGGAAGTAAAGCAGTCTGCTTCAGACTCAGTGGTTTGTTTATAGCCTCCCTCTGTCACTTCAGCAGTAGCAGCTGACACTGAGCAGTTCCAGTGCCATAGAATAGCTGTTGTGAAGCTAGAGTTTCTTGCATGCCTCCTCCAGCAGAGATCTTATGGTTCCCTGGCATGAGTGTTTATGGTGAGTCATTCAGCTTTCCTGGAATGTGTTCTGGGTCCTGTCAAGCTGTTCCAAAACCAGAAAGCATCGTCTCTCCTTTTCAGTCCAGTCAGGAAAACTGCACACTGAACACGGACCTGGGGGGTCGCACTGTGTTGTGAAAGGAGCGTAGGGTCCCAGACTCTGTGCTCAGGCACGCTAAGGTGCTCAAGCAAACTCACGGGACAGTGGTAGTTCCCATTTTCAAGAGAAAGTCAGCAATATCTGTTAGAGAGAGTGAGAACTCCTGGTTCCAGGTTGTTTGGTTTCAGTATTTTGTTGATATCCATGGTAGTTTAAATTATCTGATATTCCTCCCTTCCCAGGTGGATCCTGATTCCCCTCCTCTTAGGTACAGGCCGACTGAGCTTGTAAATAATAACATGTTACTTCAGAGATACATCTTAGAAGGCATTGTGACGTCTTTCTTGCTCTGCCTTGTGGATTGCTCACTTTGGGAGAGGTTAGCTGCTGTGTCATGAGGACACTCAGATGGCCTTGTGGCCTCCTGCCAATAGCTGAGATCTGCCCCCCCACCCTGAGATTATCTTAGAGCTTCAGGTGGTCTGTTTTATCTGTGGTCATGTCCCCTTACTCCATCCTAACATGGCTTTTGTGTTTTTCCCTCTCATCTCTGGTTATGCTAAATTCGTCTTGTGTGTTAGTTTAAAGAGTCTGTTCTGATAATAATCATAGCAAATTTTTCTGTAGCGGTTACCATGTGGTGGTAGTTTACAGTGTTAACTTTTATCTTTAGGATAATGCTTTGCGGTAACTACTGTTTATGCCTATCTTATTGGTTAACCATATATGCTTCTATCTAGTGGCTACTGTAAATAATCTTTGCAGTGAATAGATCTCTCTTCAAGATCCTGCTTTCAGTTCGAGTATACCAGAAGTGGAATTGCTGGGTCACATAGAATTTCTGTTTTTAGATTTTTGAGCCGCTGTTTTCCATAGGGTCTGTACCATTTTGCATTTTCCCCAGCAGTGCACTAGGGTTCCAGCTTCACCACGTACTCACTCATGCTGGTTGTTTACTGTGGTTTGGTCTGTTTTGCTAGAGGTTTGAGATGCTCTAATCTTGAATCTATAAAGATTTAGGTCTGTCACCATGTTCAGAAAGCTGCTGACCATCATTTCTTAAATACTTTTCTTCCTTGGTCTCTTCTTTCCTTCCGAGACTCCAGTCACACATATACTAGACCCTTTGTTACTATCCAGCAGGTCTGTTTGAGGCTTTTTTTGGTTTGTTTTTCCTCCTGACCTTTTTTTTTTTTTTTTGGTCTATTCTTCAGATAGGATAAATTCTATTGATCTATCTTCAAGTTTGCTGACTTTTTGCACTTGAGCCTGCTCTTGAGCCCACTGAGTAAGTTTTATTCCATGTATTGTATTTTTCATTTCTGTAATTTCTGTTTGTTCTTTCTTACAGTTTATATGCTGAGCATTTTTATCATTTAATTTCTGGTGTGTTTTCCTTTACCTTCTGAAGCATAGTTATATTCAGTGTTTTCAGTTCTTTGATAAGTTCAATATCTGGGTCATTTTGAAGTTAGCATATTTTGGTTGTCCTTTCCCTTGAAAAATGGTCATATTTTCCAGTTTTTTTTTCCATAACAAATGATTTTAGACTGGGTCCTGGACATTGCCATTATGTTCTGTCGACTCTGGTCCTGTGTGCCATTCTCTGGAAGATGTTGAATCTCTTCAGGTGCAAATCACAGGTTCTGTTTCACCTTCTGTGGATAGTGATTCACATATCACTCCAGCTTTTTCTTTGAGGTAGTCTCATTTGTCTATTTTTGGCTGTCCCGGGTCCTTGTCGCTGTGTGGGCTTTTCGCTGGCTGTGGTGCGAGAGGGCCAGGCTCTAGTCTTCTAGCCTCTAGAAGCCGTTGCAGTGTCTTCTCTCGTAGCAGAGCTCGGCCTCTAGGGCACACGGGCTTCAGTGGTTTCAGCCCGTGGGCTCAGTAGTTGTGGCTCCCAGGCTCTAGAGCAGAGGCTCAATAATTGTGACATACAGGCTCAGTTGCTCCATGGTATGTGGGACCTTCTGGGACCAGGGATCGAACCTGTGTCTCCTGCATAGGCAGGCAGATTCTTTACCACTGAGCCACCAGGGAAGCCCCATCACTTCGATTTTTAAAGTTGGCCTAGGACTGTTCCATGCATGAATGGCTCAGAGGCGAGGCTGAGGCCTGTGTGGCTTCGTACACAGAATTAGGAAATGTCCTTCTCTGACTCTTTTCTCTGGAATTCTCCCCTTACCCTTCAGTGCTCTTTAGGCTTCATCTTCTGGTTCATCTGGCCAGAAAGATGGTGTTCTTACTGGAATTTTAGGCATCCTTATGGTCAGGACAGCCGTGTTCCTCCTGGACAGATCTACCCTCAGCGCAAAGCCATAAAGAGGGAAAAAATACTTGAGAACTGATACAGTGCAATTGCTTCTTCAAGGGGTGCCTCCCAGAGCAATTCAGGTGGTTTTGTTGACTCTCGGAATCCTCTAGTCGTTGCTTTTGGCCCTCTGTTGACAGTTTTTAGCTGTAATCAGTTAAAATAGTGTGGGTTGTCACACTCCCATAACAGAACTAGACCCTCTCTTCTTTTTTGACACTGGGATTATTTAGAAGTACGATATGGGGTTTATTTTTATTTCTAGAAGTTATATTTAAGGGTACATCCTTAAACTGACCGAAGAGGATGTTTTCACTGATGAAAGATGCAGTCTGTGGGGATGGTCTAGTGGTTAGGCCTTGGCGCTTTCGCTGCTGGGGCCCTGGTTGGAGAACAAAGACCCCATGAATCCTGAGGCACAGAACAACAACAACAAAAAGTATAGCCTATAATGATTTTGAAATTTTATGAGTGAAAAACTTATGTAAGGTAGATAAAAAATAGTTGGAAACTTGAGGACAAACCAGAGTCATAGTAGGAGATTCAAAACACCTTTCTCAGTTTTGTTTTGATTTACTATATTTATTTGCTATGTTGGATCTTAGTTATGTGACGAAAAATGTGGCAATGGGCTTACTTGCTCCTCAGCATATGAGGTCTTCGTTCCGCAACCAGGGATCAAGCCTGTGTCCCCTACTTTGGCATGTGGATTCCTATCCAGTGTGCCACCAGAGAAGTCCTCTTTCTCAGTTTTCACAGATTGGGGATTTAAATAACAAAGTTAATTTCCTCAGTATGCTTCATTTAATGGTTGGTTGATTGCAAAAGGATGAATTTATTCCCATTCTTTCCAAATGTTTTCCAAAAACATTTATGTAAAGCCAGTCAAACACACAAACAAAAAAACTAGGTCACATAGAAAATTCCAAGTTCTCCAAAGCGTGACTACACACATCTTGGACCACAGTGAAGTCGAAAGGTTGGGTGTGACTTTTCATCCTCACAGTCATGGATTTTTACCAGCTTGTGTGCTGGGCCTGGTGAAGGGGTGATGGCTTCTAGAAGCAGATACAACAGGCAGGATGAATGCCAGCTGGTTTCACTTCTCAGAGTCTACTCCTTTTAAAAGTAGTTTCTGGTTTATTGGGTCATCTGACTTTTATGGCCACTTGCTTAATAGATTGGGGGCAGGTAGACTGCCATCATTTGCCAAAAGATACACACAAGCACAGATGGGCACAATAAAGGACAGGAATGGTATGGACCTAACAGAAGCAGAAGATGTTAAGAAAAGGTGGTAAGAATACACAGAAGAACTGTACAACGAATATCCTCATGACCCAGATAACCATGATGGTGTGATCACTCACCTAGAGCCAGACATCCTAGAATGCAAAGTCAAGTGGGCCTGAGGAAGCATCACTATGAACAAAGCTGGAAGATGGAATTCCAGCTGAGCTATTTCAAATCCTGGAAGATGATGCTGTGAAAGTGCTGCACCCAATATGCCAGCAAATTTGGAAAATTCAGCAGTGGCCACAGACTGGAAAAAAGGTCAGTTTTCGTTCCAGTCCCAAAGAAAGGCAATGCCAAAGAATGCTCAAACTACCGCACAATTGCACTCTTCTTACACGCTAGCAAAGTAATGCTCAAAATTCTCCAAGCCAGGCTTCAACAATATGTGTACCCTGAACTTCCAGATGTTCAAGCTGGATTTAGAAGAGGCAGAGGAACCAGAAATCAAATTGCCAACATCCATTGGATCATGGAAAAAGCAAGAGAATTCCAGAAAAACATTTACTTCTGCTTTATTGACTGTGCCAAAGCCTTTGACTGTGTGGATCACAACAAACTGTGGAAAATTCTTCAAGAGATGGGAATACCAGACCACCTGACCTGCCTCTTGAGAAATCTGTATGCAGGTCAGGAAGCAACAGTTAGAACTGGACATGGAACAACAGACTGGTTCCAAATCGGGAAAGGAGTACTTCAAGGCTGCATATTGTCACCCTGCTTATTTAACTTACATGCAGAATACATCATATGAAATGCTGGGCTGAATGAAGCACAAGCTGAAATCAAGATTGCGGGGAGGATATCAGTCACCTCAGATATGCAGATGACACTACCCTTATGGCAGAAAGCGAAGAACTAAAGAGCCTCTTGATGGAAGTGAAAGAGAGTGAAAAAGTTGGCTTAAAACTCAACATTCAGAAAACTAGGATCGTGGCATCCGGTCCCATCATTTCATGACAAAGAGATGCGGAAACAGTGAAAAAACTGACTTTGTTTTTGGGGGCTCCAAAATCACTGCAGTTGGTGACTGCAGCCATGAAATTAAAAGATGCTTGCTCCTTGGAAGGAAAGCTACGATCAACCTAGACAGCATATTAAAAAGCAGAGACATTACTTTGGCAACAAAGGTCCATCTAGTCAAGGGTATGGTTTTTCCAGTAGTCATGTGTGGATGTGAGAGTTGGACTATAAAGAAAGCTGAGCACTGAAGAACTGATGCTTTTGAACTGTGGTGTTGGAGAAGACTCTTGAGAGTCCCTTGGACTGCAAGGAGATCCAACCAGTCCATCCTAAAGGAAATCAGTCCTGAATATTCATTGGAAGGACTGATGCTGATGCTGAAACTCCAATACTTTGGCCACCTAATGCGAAGAACTGACTCATTGGAAAAGACCCTCATGCTGGGAAAGATTGAAGGCAGGAGGAAAAGGGGATGACCGAGGATGAGATGGTTGGATGGCATCACTGACTCAATGAACATGAATTTGTGTAAGCTCTGGGAGTTGTGATGGACAGGGAGGCCTGGTGTGCTGCAGTCCCTGGGGTCGCAGAGTCAGACGTGACTGAGCTGACTGATACAGAAGCACCTAACCTCCTTCTGGTTCATTGTTCTCTGCCCACTGCTTAGTATGAGACTCAGAGTGGATCACTTTCAGTTTATTGTTTGGAGATTAAGGGATGAATCAAGGCAGGAGTGGGAAAGTTTGGTGATCACTTGAATCTTATTTGAAGATTTTTATTCAAATCTTTATTTGAAATTTTGAGGGTTATAGGGCATCTCTGCTAATGTCATTTTTTAGAAACTTTTTAAAAACTGTTCAGATTTGGGTTTATTCATCATACAAGTTTGTTGGTTTGGACAATTTGCGTAGGGTTATTAAAGGAAACCAAGCAAAATTTTAAAATTTTAAAATTAAAGAAACCACCACACAGAAGATGTTTGATGGTGGTGATGTTGCGATGCCCTCATTGTTAGGAGTGAGTTATCTTCCCAGCATAAGGCTGAATGAACCGAGTTGTGGTATATGGACAGACCTCGGACAGATTTTGGGTTCAATTCCAGTCCACAGCCGTAAAGAGCAAAACTCATAATAGTGTGTCATGTGAATTTTTAGCATTCCCAGTACATATGAATGTTATGTTTACACAGTATTGTAGCCTGTTACGTGTGTATTAATATTATGTCTAGAAAAAACAATGTACATACCTTAATTTAAAAATACTTAATGGCTAAAAATTTCTAACCATCATTTTGTAATACAGGGTTGCTATAATCCTTCAATTTTTGGAGACAAAACACAATACCTGCAAAGTGCAGTGAAGTGAAATGTTTGCCTGTACAGATGTGGTACAGGTGCCCAAAAAAAGAATGTAAACTCTTTGTCATATATTTCAAATATTTTCCTCCAGCTTATTTGACTTATATCTTTAATAGGTTCATTTCCCCCATGTACTACCCCTTGCAAAACTTTTAACACTTTTCTGGAATCAGATGGTACCCAGAATGCTTAACTACCCTTTTTAATGGCTGTGTGATATTTCTTTGAGCTGGGTCTACCACAAGTTTCTCTGTAGCCTTAGGTTTTCAGGGTCCTCGGGAGGGCCTTGACTGTGTCATCTGTGCTTTGTCTTCAGTTTTTCTGCTTTCTTTCTTTAACCAGATGCTAACCCTGAGGTGACGATGACAATGCTTCGCTGGATCTATACGGATGAGTTGGAGTTCAGAGAAGACGATGTGTTCCTGACTGAGCTGATGAAACTAGCTAATCGGTTTCAGCTACAGCTCCTTAGGGAGAGGCAAGTCACAGCAGATACAGTCAAGCACCTCAGATGGTGGTGGCTGAGCTTTAATTATGCCAAGCTCTGGGAAAACAGCTGCTTCTGCTAATGTAAATAACTTTTGCAAGGTGTTCTTTTAAAGGCAATAGTGGGGAGAGAATTTTGTCTCCCTTGCTTTTTGTTGTCTTGTAAGCTAAACTTTGCTGAAGCTTTTGGGTCTTCTCTCTTCTTTCACTGATTTACTACCTGTCATTACACAGATGTGTGAACTGATGAACTGAATGTGAAATAATATAATCCAGTGTCCAGCCCCTCAACTTTCCCTCCTGTATCATTTCCTTTCACTTCTACTTTCTGTCTGCTTGGAAGAAGTTCTTCTGACCATGGAAGAAGGTCATATTCTCTTGTTACAAACACATTAATGACTAAATTAGTACATGAGAGTCTGTCTCAGTAAATTCCATAGTGTTTCTGAGACCTCACTTCATTTGTTACTGCTTTTTAGGTTCCAAGGAGAGAGCCTGCTGTGTTTTTTATATTGTACTTCCTCTGTTGCTCTCCCTACAGAACACAGTGAGAACAGTGTTCACCAGGTGATAGCAGACAGAATGCCCTTATTTTTTGTTGGTGATTTAGCCCCTGGAAGTCAGCTTTTTAGAGGGAGTGCTTTTACATCACTTAGTGGTCTTTTGTGTTCTGTGTGTGTGAAGGAATGGCGTTGCTCCTAGGTGGGCGGAGGGATAGCATTCCATCTGTTGTGTTGCCCTCAACATCAAGAGGGCTTCCCAGGTGGTTCAGCAGTAAAGAATCCGCCTGCCAAGCAGGAGACTCAGTTTTGGTCCTTGGGTCCAGAAGATCCCCTGGAGAAGGAAATAACAAGCCACTCCAGTATTCTTGCCTGGGAAATCCCATGGACAGAGGAGCCTGGCAGGCTACAGTCCATGGGGTCACATGGACATGTGTAGCAAAAGAGTCGGACATGACGTAGCAACTAAATAGGCACAGCAGCTCTGCTTGCCTCTCTCGACTCTTCAAGAGAGACTTGGCTACCTAGAGCCGCTTGTTCTGTTTTCATTGAGGCTGGCTGTTTTCCCTGCGATAGCCCACTGTGCCCCACATGAGTCAGTACACAGGTTACTCCTAATTATCTGTGATTGATGTGGGCTTGAGGCCGTATTAATACCTAAATCCAATAACCTAAAAACCAAACCAAGTCTAGGTTTTGTAGGTACATACAGTATTAGGTTAGCCAGGATAGCTTTACTGTAAAGGTCTTTCTTTGGGTGAGTTTTTGAATCATCTCAGGGTGAAATCAGAGCACGATTTTAATTAGATTGAATGTGATTGATATCTACACCCCCCCCCTCAGATTTCCTGAGCTTTCTCAGATTGATTTTCTTGCTTATAAATTGAATCGCTTTGATAAAAGTACCCTGCAGTTAGGAGTAGTTTAGATAGCTGTAATCTGTGTAATGGATTCTTTAATTAAAGTGTTTATTATTTATTAACTGATTAGGCTTCATAACTATCAACATTACCAGATGCTCAGTGTTTTATTATTGGATGTGGGTATTAACGTTTATCTGTCAAGACTTTGTTAAGGGCTGGGATGGAAGAGACCCAGCCGTGGAGTCAAATGTTGGCTTTTGAATGATCACAGAGTGCCCACTGCTGTTTGCAGAAGGAATTACACATTTGAAATAGTAAGTGAAAGGGCTCTGACCCATGGATGTATTCAGTTAAATGTGAAGCAGGTGTTGCCGATGTTTATCATATAGGGATCTTGGTTTGGAATGCGGTCACCAGGTTGATGAAAAGGGAAAAGGAAGTTTTGGGTGTAAGCATTATCAGGAAAATAGTCTTAAAAAAGAGATAATTAATAGTGTATGCTAACAACTGACAGTTTAAATAATTTTTGTTCTCCTGATTGTTAGCTACATGTTCAGTGTGTGGTATTTAGGAAGTATAGAATTATACAAATAACAAAAGTAAATCATCTGTGATTTAACCTCAGATATGCAGATGACACCACCCTTATGGCAGAAAGTGAAGAGGAACTAAAAAGCCTCTTGATGAAAGTGAAAGAGGAGAGTAAAAAAGTTGGCTTAAAGCTCAACATTCGGAAAACGAAGATCATGGCATCTGGTCCCATCACTTCATGGGAAATAGATGGGGAAACAATGGAAACAGTGTCAGACTTTATTTTTTTGGGCTCCAAAATCAGTGCAAATGGTGATTGCAGCCATGAAATTAAAAGACGCTTACTCCTTGGAAGGAAAGTTATGACCAACCTAGATAGCATATTCAAAAGCAGAGACATTACTTTGCCAACAAAGGTCCGTCTAGTCAAGGCTATGGTTTTTCCAGTGGTCATGTATGGATGTGAGAGTTGGACTGTGAAGAAGGCTGAGCGCCGAAGAATTGATGCTTTTGAACTGTGGTGTTGGAGAAGACTCTTGAGAGTCCCTTGGACTGCAAGGAGATCCAACCAGTTCATTCTAAAGGAGATCAGTCCTGGGTGTTCTTTGAAAGGACTGACGGTAAAGCTGAAACTCCGATACTCTGGCCACCTGATGTGAAGAGTTGACTCACTGGAAGACTGTGATGCTGGAAGGGATTGGGGTCAGGAGGAGAAGGGGACAACAGAGGATGAGATGGCTGGATGGCATCACCAACTCGATGGACATGGGTTTGGGTGAACTCCAGGAGTTGGTGATGGACAGGGAGGCCTGGCATGCTGCAATTCATGAGGTCGCAAAGAGTTAGACACAACTGAGCAACTGAACTGAACTGAACCTTTTATTGTTTATCCTTTCAGTAATTTTTCTGCCTTATATTCAGAGGCACAGACGACACAGAACTGGACAGGAGTTTGTGGGACGCTTAATCATACACTTGACTTTAAAAATTAGATGTACTCTTTTGTGCATCTGTATTTTTTTATACTCTAAAATGAAAAACATGTATTAACAGCAACAAAAATCCCTTTAGAGAAAAGTCAGTGTGCCTTGCTGCTTTTCAAAGAGAAGATGTGAACTGAGAATCTGAATTTTTAAATACAATTACATGTCCTTCAGTTGTTTAAGTCATGCCAGTGACTATTTATAGGCTATCCACATTGTGAATGGCACTTTGGGGATCCCAGAGTTTAGTGAAAATGAAGTGTTTGCCAGTTGTAACAAAACATCTGTCCTCGTGTCTTGTTGCAGTGTCTCTTGGTGGTAGTAAGGAAGAGAATGGCATTTTCACACTCAGCATTTGTCTATAAAAATGCTTTGTGAGGTGCTCTGCAGATGAGTCCGTACT
Organism: Ovis canadensis; assembly: GCF_042477335.2. Classification (NCBI taxonomy): domain Eukaryota; kingdom Metazoa; phylum Chordata; class Mammalia; order Artiodactyla; family Bovidae; genus Ovis; species Ovis canadensis. Next base: position 33,306,949 of record NC_091255.1, on the reverse strand, counting down.
CCCTGAGATCACACCATGTTTTAGGACGTTAGGATATTTGTCAGTGTAAAAGTGATAAAAGTTTCACGTATCCGGTAAGAGGACATCTCTCCTGGAATGCTCTGATTTCCTAGCCAGGGTCAGAATGACTTCATCAGACATTGCAGCCAGCATGCTAGAGTCTGGGGAGAGTAGTGTGCAGGTAGCAGGGGCTCAGAAGTAGAGAGCATCCTTGCTCGTTATTGTAGTGACTTACTTAGATATGTTGCCAGTTTGATTTAAAAGTGCCCTGGGGGAGGTGCTTCTTTACACCAAGCTATATTGCTGAAACACAGAGTACATAAGCACAGGTCTTGGAATTAAATAAGGGCGTGCATTTACTGCTAGGTGGAGAAATGGCTGCAAGGTTATTCTTGCTCCGGGCTGACGTCTCATTTGTGATGTTTAGAAAATGTGTTCCTCCTCCTTCTCAGGTCTGTCTTGTGACTTTCCTCCTTTCTTCCCCCATCTTCCCCTGTCCTCTTGGTATTCAAACCTCACCTGTTAAAGTTGGGAGTTATGTGTTAACCAGTTATTCTCATTTATAGTAGGACTGAATCTCTTTTGTATTAGTTATTAAATTATGCATCTTCCTTGAGGAAGACCTCAACTAGTAAGCAAGCATACCTACTATGTACCTCAGACTGTGCAGATTGTACATAATTTTCCTTTATCTTGAAAAGCACTCGCAGATCCTCTGAACCTCTGAAAGAGAGCGTTATCCTTATTTCACAGAGGAGGAGAGGGGGGCCCAGGGAGCCCATGTAGTTGGGCCCCTCAAATGCAGTGGACCTCAGCTGTGGTCTTTCTCACTTACCTGATGATTCTCTTTGTGTCCGTCACTACCTTCCCTTGTGATGAGAACTTGGTTTTTGTGGGCACTGTGGGACAGAAGCAGCAGTGGGGTGTCGGGGTATTCCCTGAGACCACATGAGGCCTCTTGGATGCCCTTGGAGGTGAATTTGACTTGTAGGGAGATGTGCAGGCAAGGGAGGTGGGAGGACTGTGTCACCGCCTCCTTCCTCCCAGGCCTGGTGCTGTGGAGGCTCACCAAAGTTTCTGGGAATCCCAGGGTAGAGGAAACTCGGGGCTTCCCTGTTCTGCATCTTGTAGTCTAGGGTGTGTGCCTGCTTTGTGCTACCAGAGACCTGTGTGCAGCCCTGTCTTCCCTGACCTAGTTGGGGCTCTCTCATTAATGATTCTCAGAATCTTGTTGTTATTGTTACTGTTCCCAGGCTCTGTGGGACACCATTGTAGCCAATTCTTCTCTATCTTGGTGTTCTGTAGTTTGTCTCTTAACTCAGTTGTTTCTGTACATGATGGATTTTTAAAGCGGGCTTTCTAAAGTCAGCTTTATTGAGTTACGATTCACATACCATATAGATCACCATATGGGAAGGCTTTTAAGGAGGTATTCATTTTGAGGCATGGAGCCTCATGTTTGAAGCTATTTCTAAGCCACACTTGTGGCATGATAGAGTTGTGCTAGTGGGAACTGCAAATGTGTCCCATACAATTAAATACTGAAGGACTGAATTTGATGCATTTCATGTTTGACTTTACAGTCGCCTGTGTGTGTGATCAGTGAGTTTCATGTGGTTATTTTGAAGGCAGTTGGGGTGTTATGCTTAACATGTTTATTTAAAGATTATTTGGATTCTGACCAGAATGAGCAATACAATAATGAAATTCTGGTACTTAGAGTAACTCAGCTACAGTTTATTCACAGCTGCATTGCTTAAACCTTACACTTTATTGTTATTGGACATAGCCAGCCAGTACACAGATTGTTGCTTTGGTTTGTTCATTTATGAATATATTGATCCTAACAATCCTGTTGATCACTGATACTCTCTCGTAGATGTGAGAAGGGTGTGATGTCTCTGGTGAACGTCAGGAACTGTATTCGCTTCTATCAGACTGCAGAGGAGCTGAATGCCAGCACATTGATGAACTACTGTGCAGAAATTATTGCAAGTCACTGGGTGAGTGTGAGGCTGAGGAGTATGGGGGAAAAAGCACCTTTGCTGGAAGCCAGGAGACCAGGGCGTGGGACCTGGTTCCATAGAAAGTTACCTCTCTGGCCCCTTGTTTCCTTTTATAACAAAATTAAAGGCTAAGTAGTTGCATTAGATGATCTGTTAGATTCTTTTTGGCTCTAAAAGCCTCCTAGTTTTGGTTTCGGAGTTGAGGGGCAGAAGATAGCCCAGGCCAAGAAGCAGGCTTGGAACGAAGGGACACACGCCTCCCTCGTCCTCCATCTGCGGGAGCCATGGCCGAGCCTCACAAGCAAGTGCTGCTGTGGGGCCAGCAGGCCTGTGTGCTCAGCAGCGCCCCCTCCAGGCTTTCTCTGCCTTCTCGGTGTCTGGAGAGAATTGTTAAATTAGATCTGCTTGCCTAGGTAGCTTTCATCATAAAGAAGAGGTTTTGCAGTTCTTGGTTGTCTGTTTTGCATTTTTTTTAAGAAAATCATGGCTAGTGCTGTTTTATAACCTAGTTTCTGTAAATTGTTTGGTATTCAGCAACACTATGAGAAAAAGTATCTTACTGGATTTTGAAGAATTGAAACCGGAACCTTTCTGCTAAAATAGGTAGAGATTTAGAGATCTGTAGCAGTAGAAACCGATAATTGTTTGTGGAAGTTCTGATTAATTCTGTTACCGTCTTTGTGGGGCTAAGCGGGGAGGAGTCTGCTCTCATGTAGAGGGCTCCTTGTGGCTGTGTCCTGTGGGATGTCAGTGTTGCTCATGCTTTACCATCTTACCTGGAGGCCGGGTGGTGCTGTGGTGAAGAATCCATGCTCGGGAGTGGGGGTGGGGGACGGGAAATGGGGTGGGCTCTTGGCTCCAGATCCCTGATCAGCTGTTCACTCTCTGTGCAGTTAATCAGCCTCTTTTTGCTTTACTTTCATCATCTGGGAATGGAGATAATAACAGTACCTACGTCAGGGATTTGTGAGAATTCAGTGAGTTGGGAAATGTTAAAGTAGGCCCAGACACTTTCCAAGTGCTTCCTAAGAAATGTGCATTGTCACTATTGTTGACATGTTGGTTCTGCTCTGCTTCTCACTGTCTTCTTAATCCGCAGGATGACTTACGGAAGGAGGACTTCAGCAGCATGAGTGCTCAGTTGTTATACAAAATGATCAAGTCCAAGACCGAGTACCCATTGCATAAAGCTATCAAAGTGGAGAGAGAAGATGTGGTCTTTCTTTATCTGATCGAAATGGACTCACAGGTACTCTGCCTTTTCCCCAGACTGCGCTTCACTTGTTCTTCTCTGTAATGCTTCTCACTTCCTCTGAACCATTCCTGGTCTTTAATGTACATGTTTCTACCAGTGGTTTGTTCGAAGCCACCTGAGCTTTTCCCCTCATACTTCTTAACATTCTTCCAGCCTCTGCTCGTCACCCACTTCCAAAGACACTTTCCACACTTTTAGGTAGTCATTTCAGCAGGACTTAACTTTCAGGTACTAATACCTGTTTTAGTTTTTCTTTTGCCACTGTTAGAAATTACCATAAAAATAAATAAACACACACACACACACACACACACACAGAAGAAATTACCACCAACCGGAATTTCCCTGGTGGCCAAGTGACTTAAGACTCTCTGCTCCCAGTGGGGCTTGGGTTTGATCTCTGATCAGGGAATTAGATCCCACATGCCAAACTAAGAGTCTGCATGCCACAACTGAAGATCCTGTGTACCACAACTGAGACACAGAGCAGCCAAATTAATAAATAAATATTTTTGAAAAATTTACCACAAACCCAGTGGCTTAGAGCAACGCAAGTTTATTATCTTGTGGTTTTATAGGTTGGAAGTCCGGTTGTTGGCAGGCTGTGCTCCTTTCTGGTGGCTGTAGGGAAGCCTGCTTGCTTGGGTTGTTGGCAGAATTCAGTTGCTGGTGACTGTAGGACCAGCATGCGCATTTTCTTCCTGGCTGTGAGCTGAGTCAGGGCCATTCTCAGCTTCCAGCGGCCAGCACGTTCCTTCACCCAGGGCCCCTTTCCTCCCTCTTGAAAGCCAAGATGTCGGATCCGGTCTTTCTCATGTCACATCTGTCTGATCTACTCTTCTGCTTCCCTCTTTTGCTTTTAAGGACTCACGTGAGTAGAGAGACTGGGCCCTCCTTGCAGGTCCGGGGTCCTCTCCCCATTACGGGGTCGTTAACCTTAATCACATCTGCAGAGGGCCTTTCATTATGTGAGGTGACATAGTCTCTGTTCTAAGGGTTAGGACATGGACATATTTGGAAACGGTCCTGCTCACTGCACTGCCTTAGGGGAAATGGGGCTGCTCTAGACAGGTGGCTGTGTCGTGTGTTTTATCCTGGGTGTCCAGAGTTGGGGGAGACCTTAAACTGCCAGGAGGAATTAGGTAGTTAAGCCACAGTCTTTCATGAAGATGTGAGCTGGGCCCCGTCAGGCTGTCTGACCCTCCATCCTGGCGCTTGTGTTCCCGCAGCATCATCTGCGTGTCCCTCTTGTGTCATCTTTCATGGTGTTTGCACCTGCTCTGTGATCCCTGCTAGTCCTGGGCTCCCGGAAAGGCATGTGCCCTGAGGAGGCCCAAGAGAAGTTTGTGAGTTCAGTTGAATTCGGAGCATAAGCTGTAGTAAGTTATAGGACTAAAATCTGATATTGTGTGAGATGATATTGAAGAGTCAAAGCCCGAGAGTCAGTTGTCTTCTCTACTGACTATGTGCTGATGTAGGAATTTCTCTATGCAGCTCCCTGGGAAACTGAATGAGTTGGATCGTAACGGAGACCTTGCATTAGATCTAGCCCTTTCCCGACGTCTGGAGAGTATTGCCACCACGCTGGTTAATCACAAAGCTGACGTGGACATGGTGGACAAGAACGGCTGGAGCTTATTACATAAAGGAATCCAAAGAGGTAGGAAGAAATGTATTTTATATTTTCCTCTGTGGACAGTTTTACTTTTAGCCAAGTAACTTTCAAAGACTCTCTGATCCTATTCCATAGACTCTCAAAGCCTTCTTGAGTCTGTACTGGGCAGGCAGTACAGAATTTGTGGTCAGTGGGTCAGAGGAGAGACAGAAGACGTGCTGCCTCATGCCTCGTTGGTTAGGCTCTTCAGAGTGCCATCAGGACCCCCAGAAGATTAGAGAGATGGCACTTAGAGAAAAAAGCACCATCTACTTGTAAGCAGTCAATGTGTTACTTGCTCATCCAATATACTACTTTTTTCAGAAATTGTGCAAGGAAGGCTTTACTGGTATCAGTTACTGCAAGAGAAGGAAAGTTCCAGGAACACAAATATTAAAACCTATTCTGGGATTCAGAATTTTCACTTTTACAAACTGGATTTCTCATCTAGCATGGCAAAGTGATAATATTTCATTTTGTTCTAGGAAAGTTATTTGAAATTATAGCTCTGTTTGAGTACTTTGTCATTAATAGTGGGAAGTTATGTAAGGGGCAGAATTACAATCAAAGCATTTTCATCTTACTGAATTAAAGGGGGAAAAGTCTAGTCTTTCCCATGGCCTTAATTCTTAAGTCCCAAATGGATCCTGCCTGACTCTACTTTGCAGTAGTCTTTTTTTTTTTGGCCCTGCTACACAGCATGTGGAATCTTAGTTCCCCAACCAGGGATCAAACTCACATCCCTTGAATTGGCAGTGTGGAGTCTTAACCACTGGACTGCCAGGGAAGCCCCTGCAGTAGTCATTTTTTTTGACAGAAAGTGAGAAGCCGTATAGGGGTAGTCCAATATGGCCTGAAAGCTTTCAGATGACTCAGAGCCTTCATTCTGTAGAGGGATGGATGACTTGATTGAGGTACTTGGCCATGGCCCCATTTTGTTTACACGTGGGCATCAAGAATAGGACACACTGGTTTCTCCACATCTTAATAATGTGTATTTAACCTTCCAGTTGTGCATTATTATTCTAGTATTATCTCTGCTGTGCTTTTGCTGTTCACAAGTTGCTCCTAGCTGGTGGGGTGTAGTTACTTCAAATACGGTCCTGTTGCAGCTGTGGCTTTGCCCTTTTTGGGCACGTTTTAATATAAATCTCCCTCTAAGTCATGTGTTAGAGTGTTATGCGTGCTGGCTGATGAAGAGGAAAATTTTGTTCATCCTTGAGAAGGAAATCCTTAGAGTATGTGAGTGTCAAGAGCAGATGCCTTTTTCCCAAGCATCCCTCTGCACTGCGCAAAGCCACTGGGTGCTTAGCACTGAGTGTGTGTGCAGTGGGAAAAGTTTCCACTGCATCGGGAACTATTCTTTCCCATACTGTTCAGTGTCTGAGATGTTTATTTTGGAAACAGATACACTTGTTACTAAAAAAACAATCTCAGAATCGTGTACCAGAATTTCCTCTTAGGGACTTAAATTCTTACATGTGATGAAAAAACATCTTTGATGAGTTATTAAATATTTTGATGATTGCTTGGTTACAAGAATTGCCAAGAATTGGTGATGCATTTTTGATGCTTATTTTCAGATGATTCAGTCTTCCTCTCTGAATTTATGAGTTGCTTGCAAGCATGGGGGTTGCAGTGTGGGCATAATAAGCTTGATTGTTGCTCAGTTGGCAGAGTGTGGCATGGTGTGGAGGACAGAGCACTGGCGTTGGAGCTTGAGGGACCACAGTTTGAATCCTGGCTTGTCCACGTACTCTGTGCTCTTGGACAAATCACATAAGCATTCCTGAGTCTCCTTTTCCTCACCTGTAAAGTGAGAATTATCTTGCTTTACTGGTTGTTGGGAGCCTGTGAGTCGGTAACACTCACCCAGTGGCTGCCGTGTGGCAGGCTTATCCCTTCCCTGTGTGAAATGCCATCACCAACTTCATTTTCTGCAGGGATCTTTTTTCACTTTTCCTTCTTCAGCTTGAGCTGTCAGTCTGTTGACCTGCTCACATGACTGAATTGAGTAATATTCTTAAAATGTGACTGTTAACCTTTCTTTAAGTTCATTATCATACAAGTGAAGCTCTTTAATACATGAGATTTTGGTCTGGTTGTGGGCACACATTAGAATCTCTCACCAGAGCAGTCAGTGATCATCCTAATAGCCAAGTGTACTGATCAGTTTATATCAAGAATGTGTCTATAAAAGAGGGAGATTGTTATAAAAAAGAAAAAAGAGTGAGTCTGTGAGTCAGCCTACAGGGGATGTTCATGTGACCAGAGAGACACTATCTCCTTTGATTAGCTGGATCTGGTTTTTGACAGCAGAAAAACTTTTAGATGGGGGGTGCCTATACCAGACTTTCAACCTATAAAACTGCAAGATAATAAATTTGTATTGCTTTAAGCCACTGGATTTATTTAATTTAATGAAATTTGATTATTTAATTTAATGAAAGTTACTGCCTGGTCCCTGAATGAAACTTCAGTTAGAGAGCTTCATTGAAAGAAAAATTGCGTGTGGATATTTTTTAAAACATTAACTGCATTGTTAGGAATATTTTTACATGGACAGGTCATTATAGTAATGCCTCATTTCCTTGGCAGTGTTGAGGAGTGAAGTGATGAAGTAACCAGAACTGTTAAGCACCAAGCAATTTTTTTCTTAACGATTTTCTGAAGGAAACTGTTCTAAAATGTATTAGAAGTTTTCTTACTGTCAAAACACTTTATAAATGGTGCTTTGGGCATTTTCTATTCCCTCCCTTCGTTCTGCTTATTTGATGTCAGTTGTCTATTTCCTGTAGGTTTTATATCCATGGGCTGACTTTCTGTTCATGTAAAACAGTGTCAATTTTCAGTTTCCAATAACTCCTAAATAATTCTTTGTGTGGGGTGCATATATTGCATGTATGTATATATGTATAAGGGCTTCGCTGGTGGGTCAGAGGCTAGAGTGTCTGCCGGCAATGTGGGAGACCCAGGTTCGACCCCTGGGTCAGGAAGATCCCCTGGAGCAGGAAATGGCAACCCACTCCGGTACTCTTGCCTGGAAAATCCCATGAATGGAGAAGCCTGGTAGGCTATAGTGTATAGCAAAGAGCCAGACACGATTGAGTGACTTCATTTTCATATATGTATAAACTTTTTTAAAAACTTTGGCTCTTATTAATAGAGTAAAGCTAATCTAAAAACTATGATTCTTTTTAAAAGGGCTTAAGATATATAAAAAAATTTATTATGCCATCCACCTGAATCCGGCCATTGATGCTGTACCCTTGTTTCTGTACGCAGTCTTGCCCCAGTTTATCTTCTGTGTGTATAGTGTATTATAAGTGTTTCACTGACGCATCTTACTTTAGCTTTACTGTCTGTTAACTACTTAGTTTGGAATATATGCCAAGCTTACAGGTAATGAAACCATATTTCACCTCTCCTCCAGTACGTTATATATCAGGCTTGTCATTTTAAGGCTCTGTGTCCTCATAATTCTAAATTTTCTTTCCACTTCCAGAATGTAGGTGGCTTTCTCTAAGATAGTTTACTTTGTTGCTGATGTATAGTTTTTATATATTCTCTCCTAGACTGAATCTCTGTGGGATTTGTCCATATTACAGATGAGAACCCCAAAATGTCTATGTGCATATGGACAGCAAAGAGCGACCAGCCTAGTCCCCAGATATACATGTTACCTGTTGCTTTCAGAGCTCTACCGACATCTTTTTGTAAAGAAATCTAAGCTTTGGTCCTTTGCACACAATTCTGGTAAAGATTGTATTTTCCCCTGCCCTCCCCAAGAAAAGAATCAGGGACAAGTGAAAATATTTCAGAACGGGCTGGTTAGAGAGCTCTTCAGTTACCCAAGATCATAACTGATTGGAATTGGGGCCATTCAGTTAAAGTGGAACCTTATAGCCTCAACCTGTTAATCCATTTTCCTCCCAAACATTTCCCTGATGTCTGTTACATATAAGACAGTGGATGGATAAAAAAATAAATCAGGGTTTCCCTGGTGGCTTCGTGGTAAAGAATCCACCTGCCAGTGTAGGAGACACAGGTTTGATCCCTCATCCGGAAAGATCCTGTGTGCTGCAGAGCGGCTAAACCCACACATTGCAACTACTGAGCCTGAACTCTAGAGCCTGGGAGCCGCAGCTGCTCAGCCCATGCGCTGCAACTGCTGAAGCCTGCATGCCCGAGAGCCCATGCTTTACAACAAGAGAAGCCACTGCAATGAGAAACCCAAGCGTTGCTCACCACAACTGGAGGAAAGCCCACACAGTAATGAAGACCCAGCACAGCCAAAAAAAATTTTTTTAAGCTATAAAAAAAGAAAGGAACTCAGACCCGGTCCTACCAGAATACGTGGGGCCTGTGGTAGCCTAGCCACCCTCACTGCCAGAGCTTACACACTCCAGTAGCAAGGTAGTCCCTTGGATTAGAGTGGGTGAGAAATTCCAGTTGATTTTGAAATTCCATGTTTAAGAAAACTAGATAAAACTCATGCAGATGCAAATGAGCACAGGAATCCAGATAATAGACTTGAGAGGTTGGCCACTCCTGAAATCCTAACCCCCTTCTCAATGCTCAGAGCACAGAAGTGTGGTCGAAGAAGATGAAATGATATTGCAAGATACAAAAGAAAACTTCTCATAAATGCCTTTGTAAGAGCCACTGCAAGTATAACAGGTTAAAGGCAGGCAGGTACTGCTTGGGGACAGACTGTGGTCAGGAATGAGGCAGGGAGGTAAGTTGCATTGGGGAGGAATCTTCGGAACTGTTTAGGAGAGCTGATGACCAGAAGGATTTGAAGGATAGAAGCCTGGTGTACTAAGACTGTAATGTGGTGCTGCAGCGAGGGCTTGGGACAGATGACAGCAGGCAGTCGGTGGCTGAATTCGAGTATGTTAAGTCCATGATCGCAATGGTGAGATGTTCTCTGTCTACACTTACTGACCAGTACCTTTGAGGAAGCACTGGTCAGAATAGCTCGCCCTGACTGTTGTCATCTGTGACCATTTCTTCTCTTGTTTCCCTTCAAGGAGATCTCTTTGCTGCCACTTTCCTCATTAAGAATGGGGCCTTGGTCAATGCTGCCACATTGGGTGCCCAGGAGACACCGTTGCATCTCGTCGCATCGTACAATTCAAAGAAACACTCGGCAGCTGTGATGTCTGAGATGGCACAGCTCACAGAGGCCCTCCTGCAGGCTGGCGCGAACCCCAACATGCAGGACAGCAAGGGCAGGTAAGCTGGGGTGCAGGTCGGCTGCCCTGAGCACGGTTTCCAGAGTGTTATTTTCTGGCACGTTACTGGCAGATGGGGACTTTGTGGGTTTTAGTCCAGCATTACTCAGTCTGAATTCTGTTGAAGTCACAAACATTGATTTGTTTTGCAAATGAGAGAAAACTAAGGCCAGAGGCACATGGGGAAGCCGTTTCCCTCTTGGGTAACTACGGTCCTCGGGTTTTTAAGCAGTTTTTGGCATCTCCAGAGTGGTCATCCTGTCCGAGACCTTTCTTCCTTCATCTTTTTTAGAGCTAATCGGATACCTTGAAGAAGAGTACACTGTCGCAAAGCAATCTGTTTCATTTCTGTGAGGTCTAATTGTATTAATCCCAGTTCCACCTTCTTGTAAATACTGCCACTTTAGACATTTCTACATGCATAATTTGCTGTCTTCCACAGCACGTCCCTTTCCGCACTGACAGTTGTGTTGTGTTCCTTTCGTCCCTTCCCAGAAATATTTGATTGAGGATTCCTTATACTTTAGAATCTGAGAAAGGGCTGCTTGTCTTTGGAACAGTAGTGCGGGAGGCATTGAAGGGGAGTTAAGCCACCTGAATCACCAACAATAGAGGACCCAATTTTTATCCTAGCAGCTCAGTATTTTATACCTTCAAAAAACCCTCTAAAAAGATAGCCGTGAGGTTGCTGGAATAGGAAAACAGATTTGTGTGATGGCTAAGGTGCTTACATAAGGTGGCTCTCCATGGACTCAATATAATGTCATAATTATCTCATTTCTCAAGATAATTGCATCCTTTTTTTTTTTCTCCTTCTGATGATTGTCCTTAATTTTTTTCCTCCCAGCTGCAATATACTGTGATGTTCTGTAGCTCTGAGATAGATGCCAGCCCGGGAGTCCCTGTGCTCTGTGGTGGTGTCTTCCTCAGGGCACATGAGGGCTAAATAAAAGCAGCGACAAGTGATAAAATGCCATTTTAGTCAGTTCCTGTCTGTTGCCACTCAGAATGTGTTTGAGTCTAACAGAGAAGCGTGGAAAGAAAAGAACTTTCAAAATCGTGGAGGATAGGTGGATGAAAGTAGACATACCTATGGCAGAAACTGCTGTTTTAAAAACATGAGTATATACACATTCATTGAGTCAGTATTTTTTATGTCTTTTCCTTTCATTCTTGTATTCTTGGCTACTGAATAAATTGTAACATATAATCAAATCCATTTTCATCCTTTGATGCTTGGTCATGGCTTTGGAAAGTGGTTTACCAGGGTAGAAAAAGACTGTGGCAGAAATGTGGAATTTCCTGTGGATTCTAATCACCTCCTGCTGTGAGTAGTCCTGAACTGGGCATGTCCAGAAGTGACACCTCTTCTTTTTCATCCCATAGGACTCCCTTACACTTGTCTATCATGGCCAGGAACGAATACGTGTTCAATCAGCTGCTGCAGTGTAAACAGTACGTAGGGAGCCCTGGAGCAATGAAAGAGCTGTTGGGAGGGTGGGATTGTGAGTGAAAGATAATGCTCTTAAAATGTCTTTTAGCATTATCAATTTTAAGAAATAAAAGTAAGATTTTAAAAATGTCCTTCAGAATGAGACTGTTGACAGTACAAAGTGTCTGAAGACAGTTGTACTTGGTGTTCACATTGCTTCCTCATTTCAGGTTAGATTTAGAGCTGAAAGACCACGAGGGCAGCACAGCTCTGTGGCTTGCCGTGCAGTACATCACTGTGTCTTCCGACCAGTCCGTAAACCCCTTCGAAGACCTCCCTGTGGTGAACGGGACTTCATTTGATGAAAATAGCTTTGCAGCCAGGCTCATTCAGCGTGGCAGCAACACCAATGCCCCTGATACAGTAACAGGTAAAGCACAGAAGGCCCCTAAGAGCTGATGCTTGAGTCTGAGACTCCATGAAATACTTGTCAGTGTTTTTACCAAAACTTGAGAAACTGAGAGGAATGCTGTTACGGGAATTATTTTGTATTTAATTTTAACTGTAGTAAAAAGTCTTTATCTTGGGCTTCAAAAAATTGAGCCAGACCCTAAGTTATGTCTGTTAAGCTGAAACACTTCTGTTTGTTTAATGCAGTGAGATTCAGTCTTTCTGGACTCAGAACTCTTTTTACCCTCTTAAAAATTATATCCCAAAGGGCTTTTGTTTAAGTGGATATCCTTGGTATTTACCATATTAGAAATTTAAACTGAGAAATTTTTAAAATATGTATTAATAATAATAACAAACCATTTTATGTTAATGTATAACATTTTTTATGAAAAATCACTTTCAAAACAAAATTTAGTTGAAAGAGTGACCTGGTTTCTAATACCTGCAGCTATATTCAGTCTTCTGAGCTACATTGTTTGGTTAAAAAAAATATGCCATCACACACTTAGTAGTGGGAAAAGTGAGGCATATTTTGAGAGCCTTTTCAGATAATTGTGGATGTATTTGTTTGATACTGTTGGCAAACAGAATTTATCACAGGATTAAAGTTAGTTGCAGTATGGAGTCTGAAGCTATATCATGAACTTCTTGTACTCTGTTATATTAAAATCCATGGCCTGTATGTGCTTGGAATGGATCTTTTCTCCGTACATGATTTTGTGACATCATGCTTTAGTGGTTTGGAAAATCTTGTTTTACTGGGTTGTGCAGATCTTCAGAATGATCATTTATTTAGAATCACATTTCTTAAAGAGGCTCACTTTAAGAAAATGTCTGAAAGACATTTTTGAATAACCATTTTTGAATAACCTAGCTTATTAGTTGTCATTCTTTCAAGTAAAAATGGTGCTCCATGAAAAAAAAACTGTTCAGTTTTCAGTTAAAATAATGGCTTTCCTTTGTGATAGCTGTTGTAACATACTTCATGCATACTTTTTACTTGTCACACAGAATTTTATTTAATTCATTTATTTTTGTCCACACTGTGCTGCAGGCAAGATTGTTAACGTTTCTTGCCAGTTTTGTCAACTTTACATTATATACTTTGAGTATTAATAGAAATTCAGGAATATTATTTTTTCCTTGTTGCAGTTTTCACGTACATGTAGTAAGAGCAGTATTTGGTCTCATTGCTTTACCTTGTTTTTAGTACTGGTATTTAATTTAATTTGACTTGTAAATAACAGCTGTAGAACACGAGACTTCGTGTTTATCCAAAAAGGGCATAAATTTTAATAGGAAGAGACAGCAGTGTTCTGGGACTAAAACCACTTCAAGAGGAAAGGGAGAAAAAAAAATTGATTTTTTTTTTCTAAGACTTTTATTTAGAAAGCAGTGCTACCTAAAACATTTCTAGGCCAAGAATAAACATATTTAAGGCTATAGGAGTAAAACGAGTGTTTAAGGAGCATTTTCTGATAGAACTTCAGCTCACAGTGTCTTCAGAATGGTTATCTACCCCAGGGGTTCTCAGAGATGACTTCCCAGCCCTCACTGTCTAAGTAACATTTGGCAACACCTGTTGGCAGTTTGATTGTCACAGTAAGGTTGAGAGGGCTACTGGTATCTCTTGGGCAGAAGCCAGGGATACTTCTAAACATCACACCGTGTACAGGACAGCTCCTCACAGCAAAGAATTAGCTGGCCCAAGAAGTTAGTAACACTGCTGCTGAGAAATGTTCTTACCAACCCGGGTAAGGAGATGTAACTTCCCTCTGGTCCTGGGCGGTGGCTAGTGGCAAATCCAGGAAGGAGTGCCTATCTTCTGACTTCTAGACCAAGTGTTTGCTCCCCACCCAGGCTCATCTTAGTCTGTGGGTCCACACACAGAGAGGGCCTGTGTGGACTTCAGTGGTACCCACTTCTGGTGTGGGCTGGTAAGCTGTGAAAGGTGGTGGAGAAGGCAGGGTGTGTTGCAATGTGAACTTGACCTAATTTTTATGCAAATAGAAGAATGAATATGCCCATTTTCTCCTAGGAAATTGCTTACTACAGCGGGCAGCTGAAGCAGGAAATGAGGCAGCAGCTCTTTTCCTGGCAACCAATGGTGCCCACGTCAACCACAGGAACAAGTGGGTAAGTGTGACAGGGCAGCCAGGCAAAGCTGAAGACTACGTGGACATTGTTAAAAACCAGCATGTATCAGATGCTTTTGTCTTCAAATATTGGTTGGTTCATTCATTCACAACCACTTCTTAAGCATTTGTGATGTCAGGTCCTAAACAATACACTGTAGACTTCACGGCTACTATAGATTAGCAGACATGGACACAAACCTATCATGTTAGCATCTTAATTTTTTATAACATTTTGCATTTGCTGAGGTTTTCAGGTTTTCCTTAGCAAATGCAAAATGGATGGGTGCGAGTTGGTGATGTACAGGGAAACCTGGCATGCTGTAGTCCGTGGGGTCACAAAGAGTCGGACACAGCTGAGCGACTGAACTGAAGGTTTTCCTGTGTGCATGTTTATTTAGTCTGCGTCTTACGCTAAGGCAGATGTTGCAGTGTTAAAGGCTGGTGGATTGAGTCAGATGTTTCTGGCTTTACCAGATTTCCCACTTCCCTTTCTGCTGTATGTGGTCTCAGGCAAATTGCTTGACCTTTCTGAGCTTCAGTTCTCATCTGTAAAGTGAGCTTAGTATTGATTTCAGGAAGTAATTAAAAATCATACTTTAATATATGATAAAAAGAAGTTTATTTCTTTAATATAAGATAAATTTAAGTGTTTATTAGTGTAGCATCTTGGACTTCAGAAACTACATGATAGTTGTTTTTACTTTATAATTTTCAGACAGGGTGGATATGTTCATCTTTAAGATCATGTTCATTTTATAACTGCTTTGTGCCAGGAGCCTTAAGGTTATTATCCCTTTCAGTTCTCTCAGTGGATCTAGAAGCAGCATGTATTGAAGAGACATTAACACCATCTTTAAATCCCTCATTTCAGAGTCAAGAGCCTTGAGACTCTTGAGACTTAACCATAAGTTACGTGCTTTGTCAGTGATGGAGTCAGTATTACGATGCAGGCCCTAGGACATGCAGTTGCACTTCTCTCAACAGTGCTGGGCAGGGCAGTAAACGGTAAGCTTGGTGTAGAAGACAATCCAATGTGTCATGGAAGCGCAGGAGAGAGGGCAGAGCCGTTTTTTTCTCACCGTTAAATACCTACTAATCCATCTGCTCCTAAACCCGCGGCTGGCCTGCTCTCCATCTAGAGTGATGGCATGGCCTATAGGCGCCAGTGACTGGTTTCTTGGATTTGTTCCTGCCATCATGTGTCTCTGCCTCTGTCTGTCTCTCTGTTGTATCGTCCCTTCCGCCCACTGTTCATTTCTAATAGCTACAGACATGCTCTGCTGCTTCTCAAATTTGAAAAGCCTCCTCCCGTAGGCCCACAATGTCTCCCAGCTGTACCTTCTCACCTTTGGCTGGCAGAGTGGAGGTCCAGGCTGGAGCCAGGAGGGAATCATCTGGATAAGCAATGGCTTATCCCAACCTCTCATACTGGATTTGGACCTAACAGAATGGGTCTCAGTGGGAACTGCAGTGTGATGGTCCATGGGACCTCTGCAGCTCTCAGAGGCAAGGGTTGGAGATTGTTGGACCTGAGAAGAGAAGGAGGGAACTGACCAGGGGAGGAATTGTTGTGGGGAGGGCGAATTCCATTTTGTGGTTGTAGAACTCCTTTTTAAACATTCAGGTGGGAGTATTCTGTAAGTAGTGGGAAAATTGGGTATACACACAGGGCTGGGGAGCTGGGTTTGAGAGTCTCCTACTTGTAGGTCCTGGTAGAAGCCATGGGGGTAGCTAAGCGAACCCAGGAAGGCTGTGTAGGGGAGAGGGATGGAGCAGAGGGCTGCCCCGGAAAGGAGGATCTATGGGGAGAGAGGAGCCCCCTGGGGCTGGTTGGGGGAGGGAGCCAAATCCTTGTCACCCAGTGAGATCCTACAGGAAATCTAGGACCCAGAAAATCAAGAGGCAGAAATAAAAGTCGTTAGGTAGAAATAAAGAAATTACAAAACCCAGCTCAGAGAGTTCAAAGTGGTTCCCTTTGGGAAGCAACTTCCCTGGTGCCTCAGACGGTAAAGCGTCTGCCTGCAATGCGGGAGACCCGGGTTCGATCCCTGGGTCAGGAAGATCCCTGGAGAAGGAAATGGCAACCCACTCCAGTATTCTTGCCTGGAGAATCCCATGGACAGAGGAGCCTGGTAGGCTACAGTCCATGGGGGTCACAAAGAGTCGGACACGACTGAGCTACTTCACTTTTTTTTTCCCCTTTGGGGAAAGAAAATTTTCTTTTTTAGGAAAAAGAAGGTGGGTTCTTGCTATTTTTCACAGCAAACCTTGTAAGTAAAGTTCTTGGACTCGACTTGTTCAATAAGTATGCGTAGCTTCAATCTGGAGAAGGCAGTGGCACCCCACTCCAGTACTCTTGCCTGGAAAATCCCATGGACGGAGGAGCCTGGTAGGCTGCAGTCCGTGAGGTCGCTAAGAGTCGGACACGACTGAGCGACTTCGCTTTCACTTTTCACTTTCCCACATTGGAGAAGGAAATGGCAGCACACTCCAGTGTTCTTGCCTGGAGGATCCCAGGGACGGCAGAGCCTGGTGGGCTGCCGTCTAGGGGGTCGCACAGAGTCTGACACAACTGAAGTGACTTAGCAGCAGCAGCAGCTTCAACAGGAGCTGGTGCAGAGCAGGGTATTGATGGTTGTTTCCATTTATTTGGGTGAAAAACCGCACGTGTGTCTCCATGTGTACATGGATGCATATTCACACATACATACTTGTGTGTATGTCTCCCTATGGCTATTCTGCCACTTGATAGAAATATGAAACTGGCAGTGATGCTGCCTTCAGGGGAAGATAACTGGGTGATGGGCGCTAGGCAGGGGGGGAAGCTGCTTCTCACTGTATTCTCTTGTACCTTTTGAATATTGAATCAGGTACCTATAATGCCAGTTTACAATGTTTCTAATTTTTAAAAGTGGGAGAAGGGGCTCTTTTCTTCATCAGAGTTACAGATGAAGTTGATATGAACTGGTCAGAGATGCAGGGCTTAGTGTGGTGGTCGACAGCACCACATTAGTGACGCTTGGAGGTCATCTGTGAGAGTTCTTTAATAACAGTCATGTATTATTTTTATAATTAGCAAAATAATTATAAAAGCAAAGTAAAGGGTGGAAATGCAGAAGATGAGGATCCAGAGCGTTTGGAGGATGCTGGGGAGGACACTGGAGGAATCTGGGACGATGGCACAGCGTGGGGGAGGGGAAGGAGACCTAAGGAGCACGTGGGACAGAGGCCATGGAACCGGCGACAGGATGAGCCTGGGGCTGCAGCTGGCGTTGGGGACCTGTGTCACAGCGCACAGGCTGGCTTCATCCCTTGGCAGAGGGGCTCCCAGTCTGAAGTGCTCTGACCAGGGCCACTTGTTTCCGTTCAGGGAGAAACCCCGCTACACACAGCCTGTCGGCATGGCCTGGCCAACCTCACTGCAGAGCTGTTGCAGCAGGGGGCCAACCCAAACCTGCAGACGGAGGAGGCCCTGCCGTCCCCGAAGGAGGCCGTGTCCCTGCCCAGCTCAGTGGACAGCAGCGTCTACCTGCAGACGCCCCTGCACATGGCAATCGCCTATAATCATCCGGATGTGGTGTCTGTCATCCTGGAGCAAAAAGGTGGGAATTTGGGGGTCCTAGTCCCCAGAAGATGGGGGTCACTACCCATCACTGTGACCTCCGAACAGTGGTTAGAGTAGTGACACAGTTGGTGTTTCTCCTTTTGGTGATTTTTCTTACCCGAAAAATCCTTTGAGGTCCAACTGGATAAGTGTATAGTCTGGTTCTGGCAACAGTTTTTTCCTGTGTACATTTGTAGAATGGGGCCTGCCCACTTCACCTGTGGGGTTAAGGTGTTAAAACCTTGTACTTCCCCTCCCTTATTTTGGGGGGTTTTCCCAGGACATGCTTCAGGGGCAGGTCGAGCAGAGCTTTGCCGCATTGTGAGCACTGTCTCTGAGAACTCTTACCACCGGTCTTCCACGAGTCGGTCAGCCCTCTCGTCCACCTCTGAGCCTCCCTGGCAAGTGAACCATGAGAGAGGAGCCAGAAAGGGGGCCCACAGAAGCCCCTGCCATGTGGGAGGCTGGTTTCCCTCAGTGTTGTTTTCCAGTTTTTCTCCTTCCTGCCCTGAAGTTTGTTTACTCTTCCCTGCATCCTTGTTGGAGCTTCCCTGGTGGCTCGGTGGTGAAGAAACCACCTGTTTCAGGAGACGAGGGTTCAATCCCTGGGTCCAAAATATCCCCTGGAGAAGGAAGTGGCAGCCCGTTCCAGTATTCTTGCCTGAGGAATCCCACGGACAGAGGAGCCCGCTGGGCTACAGTCCGTGGGGTCACAAAAGAGTCGGACACAGCTTAACGACTAAATAGCAGCAGCAGCATCCTTGTTAAGGCCAGCATCCTTTAGCACTGTGCTTGTGGAAGGAAGTGGGGTGTGAGGTAGGCTTTGCCTTCTTCTTTGCCCACACAGGAGGTATAAGATGGTAGGGCTTATGTGTTAAAAAAATGTTGCCAGTTCATTGTTTGATCCCTTTTTGGTAATCAAGAAATTAATATGTGTTTCCATAGTGGAGCCTGTTTTCCTTTTGTGAACATCCAGTGTTTTAACCTTTACAGCCATTCATTTTCCTCATAAGCTTTGCTCCAAATTATCAAATGTCTTGGCTTCCACTTCCCACAACAAGGTCTATCACTTCTCTTTGTATAGAAGTGATCAGTCAGTCAGTTTGAAACTGAGCTTGCATTCTCTTGAGTTCTTTGAATATGATCCACGGGATGGTGAAATCGGGTGTTTTTTTCCTTTTAAAAAATGTAGCTAATGCTCTTCATGCCACCAACAACTTGCAAATTATTCCGGACTTCAGTCTCAAGGATTCTCGAGACCAGACTGTGCTGGGCCTGGCATTGTGGACTGGTAAGGCAGTGACAGTGGCTGCAGACAGGCGTGCGCCAGAGGGCGGGTGTGCGAGGGAGGGAGGCGGAAGGGTTGGAGCTAATGGGTTGTGTAGACTAGCCTTTCTGTTTGGGTTAAGCCTGTAGTAATGTGGAAAACTGCTGGCCTTGCGAAGTCAAGAGGGCGTGTTTGCTGTAGTAAGAGGCTGAGAAAGTGGGAGAAGCTGAGCCGGCATTAATCGGGGCTTGTCTCTTGCAGGCATGCACACGATCGCAGCACAGCTGCTGGGCTCCGGGGCTTGCATCAATGACACCATGTCAGATGGGCAGACCTTGCTGCACATGGCCATGCAGAGGCAGGACAGCAAGAGCGCCCTCTTCCTCCTGGAGCACCAGGCGGACATAAACATCAGGTGGGCTGGAGCAGCATCCGCCACTGCACCGGGTCACATTTAATTGACATGGTTCAAACTCATGGCCTCACTTGTAGCGAAGATTTTTGTTCCTTGTTAAATAAAGGAAGAGAAACAGTAATTCTCAAAAAGTGTAGGTACAGTGTTGAGAAGGGGAGCTCAAAGGGGGAATTGTGTACTTTGGTCTTAATTGAACATTTTGAGACCAGGGCACAGTATGGCACAAAGCTTACCAAAATGGACAATCCAGAAATCAATTGTTTAAGTAGGGATTTCACTTAATAATGAAGAACCTCCAACAAATGAGCTATCAAAAGGCTCGAGGAGGAATTTCCCAGAAGTCCAGTGGTTAGGACTCCACACTTCCACTGAGGGGCCCTGGGTTCAGTCCCTGGTCGGGGAGCTAAGATCCATAATGTGGCAAAAAACAAAAACAAAAAAAACAGGAGGGAAGGCTTACAGGGCAAAAATACACAGGTAAAATTTTTTATCATTTTTGTTTTTAAATGAATTTGTCTTCAGTGTCAGCTGACCTACAATGACTGAATGGATGAAAGTGGTTTGTCAAGGGATGGTCAGGGTGGCGTTTTATCCAGAGGCTGTGGAAGCAGCTATAAGACTTCAGTGTGCTGAGCAGTTGGGTGCAGCAGGATAGCATGGCGATACTCTTTTTTTAAAAGGCAGTAGGGACAGATGCTATTGACAGGTTGAATTTCTCTGAAAGAATACTGATGGGTGTAAGTGAAGCGTGTTTGGGGTACAATGGACTCTGGCCTCCAGGATGCCCAGAAGGGCACCCTCTGTCATTTGATCCCAGCTCCACACGTTTGTTTTGGTGTCCGTGTCCCAGCAGGACTCAGGATGGGGAGACAGCCCTCCAGCTGGCTATCAGGAATCAGCTTCCCCTCGTCGTGGATGCCATATGCACCCGAGGAGCTGACATGTCTGTGCCGGATGAGCAGGGGAACCCCCCGCTGTGGCTTGCACTGGCAAATAACCTGGAGGACATCGCATCCACTCTGGTGAGACAAGCTCAGCTTCCGCTCCACTTACATGGGGGGTGATTTGTGTCAGAGATGGATTTGACACCTCTACTGTGATCATAACGAGCAGGAGATCTGCCAAGTAGCATATTGGGTCAGGAATGAGCATTTTTGAAAGTCGTGTTCGGGAAACTTGGGGTTCAACTTCTTGGGGGCCCATGTCTTTTCTCAGGCTGTCTTTATCAAGAAAACTACCAAAAAGTATGAGAGCTGAGGCCCCTCCTCTGGGGTCTTCTCCTGAGGTGGCTTAGCTGGCTTATCACCACAGTGATAAGTTCTCAAACCTCAGGGGTGTCCCCCTTGTTCGGAAGACAGAGCCCAAAAGCAGATGTAACCTCGAAAGCTCATTCAGTTTTCTGAAGGGCTTGAAATGTGATTTTTAAGACATTTTGCACCTGAGGGTTTTAGCCAGTTGTTCCTGAGATTACCAGTTCTTTGCAGAGTATATGTTACTGGGGGCTGTAAGTAAGAGAGTGTGTGTGTGTGTGTGTGTGTGTGTGTGCACGTGCGTGGGTGCAGGCACTTGTCTGTGTTTTCTGTCCCTTCTAGGACACAGCTTTAGAAGGTGCTGATCAGACACATCTTTCTTCTATTTCTCAAATCCTTCCCGCAGAACCTAGTGCACAAGCTTGCACTAAAGCAGATTTTAATCAGTGTTTGTAAAATGAGTGAATGGTACAGATTAAAATAATTACCGGTTAACTGTCAGCTGGATCTTATCTGAAAAATGTACGTAATGGTAGCTTAGGGCTGAGAGATGGTAATAAGCATGTTCAGCTTTGCCAGGCTGCGTTTGAGAGTGACCTGTGCTTCCCTGCAGGTCAGGCACGGTTGTGACGCCACGTGCTGGGGCCCAGGGCCGAGCGGCTGCCTCCAGACGCTGCTGCACAGAGCCATCGATGAGAACAACGAGCCCATCGCCTGCTTTCTCATTCGCAGGTCTGAGAGCCCTGGGTATCCCTTCAGATCCTGTTTGGACTATTGCAAACTGGCTCTCTTCTCTCTTTTTCCAACTAGTCTTGACATGCCTGTAGCTTGACCTTCATATTGAAGGCTAGAGAGGGTCACTGTTCTGTCAGGTCAGGGCAGCCAGGGACTCGACTGTCTGATGAGGAAAGGAGTTTGTGTGGCGAGATCAGAGAGTCTAAAAACTAAGCCAGTTTCCTGCTCTGGGAACCATATTGGCCCCTGTCATCAGATCAGGCCTGTTCACACAGTGAGACCAAGAGGCTGGTGTGGAGGAGACCGAATGGCGTCTGCCGGACTCCACCCCGATGCCGGAGCCATGACAGCCTCCACGGCCTCAGAGTGCAGGGGGTGTGGGAGAGTGCAGAGTGAGATTGTGCAGGACAGCGTTCAAGCCATGACTCTCGGTCTTTAAATGCACACAGATCCCCTGGGGAGCTTTTAAGAGTTCTGATACCCAGGTTGCCTCTAGGACCAGTTGCTGAAGAATCTGTGGCAGCAGGACACAGCAGTGTTTGAGACCAAGAACTGCAGTCCTTGGCGGCAGCAGGCTTTCTGTGGGGTTGGATGAGGCTGCTGCTCCATGCCTGTCAGCATGCCTTCCTCTCACTTCCCCTTCCTTTCAGTGGCTGCGACGTGAATAGTCCCAGACAGCCTGGTGCTAATGGGGAAGGAGAGGAAGAGGCCAGAGATGGGCAGACCCCTCTGCATTTGGCAGCCTCCTGGGGGCTGGAAGAAACGGTCCAGTGTCTTTTGGAGTTTGGTGCCAATGTAAATGCACAGGTATGGAGGGTCTCTCTTTTCCGGGTAGAGGGATGGTCACCCCAGAATCAGGGAAATCTCCTCTAATGTCAGAACACCTTGCAGTCTCCGGTCCTGGGCCCCTGCTTTACCATCAGTGGGCCAAACGGACAGACACAGGAGGTGACTGTCTCCTGGGTCATACAGATGTCTTGTTGTTGTTTAGTTTCTCAGTGGTGTCTGACTCTTTGTAACCCCGTGGACTGTAGCCTACCAGGCTCTTCTGTCCATGGAATTTTCCAGTCAAGAATACTGGAGTGGGCGGCCATTTCCTTCTCCAGGGGGTCTTCCCGAGCCAGGGAATCCAGGGATTGAATCTGCATCTCCTGCACTGCAGGCAGATTCTTCACCACTGAGTCACCAGGAAGCCCCCACAGCCCGTTTCATAATTGTAATTATTCCAGGTCAAAACTTCTTTCCTCTGTCTTTGTCCTTTCTACAAAATGAAGAAGGTTTGTTCAGTCAACTTATCCTGTCCCCATTAGTTATAGATTGCCATTGAGAATTTGTTCCCAAGCTGAGTACTGTATTTAAGAAAATGTTCAGTAGCTCAGTGGGACATCCCAGAGTCCTGTTCCTTGATGCTTTTCAGCATTCTAGCCTGTCTGCGCTGCTTTACTCATCTGGCAGATGAGTAGTGGTTTAACTTAAAGGTGAGGTTGACTGCAGCTTCTCTAAACCAAATGTGTTTGTTTCCCTGGGTTACTGGAGCATGGAGGTAGAGTGGCTGTCAGTCATCCTGTGTTTGGCCTCTGGAAGAGATGACTTCAGATTCAGAGTGGCAGTGTTGATTCTCAGAACTGAATTTGATTTAAAACTTTTTCCATGTCATATTTTTCCTGGATTTTATCTTCACCTGGTTGTTGAAATCTATGCCTGGTCCCCAAAGGATGCAGAAGGAAGAACGCCTGTCCACGTGGCCATCAGCAACCAACATGGTGTCATCATTCAGCTGCTGATTTCTCACCCCAACATCCACCTGAACATGCGAGACCGGCAGGGCCTGACCCCCTTCGCCTGCGCCATGACCTGCAAGAACAACAAGGCGGCTGAGGCCATCCTGAAACGAGAGTCTGGGGCTGCCGAGCAGGTGAGCAAGCGACACCCAGGCTAAACACAGGTCACGAACTAAACAGGTCTCTTCCGTATAAAGGTGTTTCTTCAGTTTTGGCCATTCAGGTGCCTGGTCACTGCTGGATGGAATGCGCCTGCTCTATCCTGCACGTCAGCCACCCAGTGGTGCCACGTGTACAAGGAAGGGGGCCCAGTGACAGGAATCCTCATCTTGCAGAATTGCGGGCAGCCTTTGCTTTCTCTTGGTGTTTTACTTGCCCTAGCAATGAATATCTTAGAAAGGCTTAAACTGACATGGAGGAGCTTTGGGGTTTTAGAGGAGCTGCCATGATTCAGCTTAGCAGTTTCAGTTGTCCTCATTCTAGACGATTAGCTGTGGACCTGCAGCAGCAGATTGGGCCAGGAGACTGTGGCAACTGGTCTGAGGTGGGAGCTGACGTGGGTTTGTCAGGTCAGTCCTCAGATACGTGCCTCTCCATCCAGCTCTTAGAATACTGCTGAGATCTCGGAGTAGCCGTTTATGAAGGTGAAATGGAGATTTGGGACCTGAGCAAAAGTCTTAACATGGATGAAGACTTTGGCTTTGTACTTGAGGCTTCCATGCATCCCTTTTCTTGAGCATTTGCCTCAGTGTGACTGATTGTGTAGGTGTTAGCCTTGCCCTTGCTCACACGGGGTAAAATGTTCTTGAATGGAGACAGTCCTTTCGCCTTTTCCTGCCCATGTAGTGTGAAACCAGTGCAGATACACGCTGGGTGGATGTGTGTGTTGGGGGGTGGATGGGTGGATGTGTGTGATGTGAAGAATGCTGGGTGTATATGTGTGTCGAGGGGTGGATGGGTGAGTGTGTATGTGATGTGAAGGATGCTGGGTGTGTATGTGTGTCCGGGAGGGGGGGTGGATGGATGGATGTGTGTGTCCAGAGGGGTGGATGGGTGAATATGTATGTGATGTGAAGGATGCTGGGTGTGTGTGTGTGTCAGGGGCGGGGGGGATGGGTATGTGTGTCCAGGGGGGTGGATGGGTGTGTGATGTAAAGGATGCTGGGGGTGTGTGTGTATGTGTCGGGGGTGGATAGGTGGATGTGTGTGTGATGTGAAGAATGTTGGGGGGGTGTGTGTGTCGGGGGGTGGATGGGTGGATGTGTGTGTGATGTGCAGGATGCTGGGCGTGTGTGTGTGTCAGGGTGGATGGGTGTGTGTGTCTGGGGGGTGGATGGGTGTGTGTGTGTGTGATGTGAAGGATGCTGGGGGTGTGTGTGATGTGCAGGATGCTGGGTGTGTGTGTGTGTCGAGGGGTGGATGGGTGTGTGTATGTGTCGGGGGGTGGATGGGTGTGTATATGTGTCGGGCGTGGATGGGTGTGTGTGTGTGTGTCGGGGGTGGATGGGGGTGTGTGTGTGTCGGGGGTGGATGGGGGTGTGTGTGTGTGTCGGGGGTGGATGGGGGTGTGTGTGTGTCGGGGGGTGGATGGGTGTGTGTGTGTGTCGGGGGGAGGATGGGGGTGTGTGTGTGTCGGGGGTGGATGGGGGGGTGTGTGTGTCGGGGGGTGGATGGGGGTGTGTGTGTGTCGGGGGTGGATGGGGGTGTGTGTGTGTCAGGGGAGGATGGGTATGTGTGTGTCGGGGGTGGATGGGTGTGTGTGTGTGTCGGGGTGTGGATGGGTGGATGTGTGTGTGATGTACAGGATGCTGGGTATGTGTGTGTGTGTCGGGGGAAGATGGGTGTGTGTGTGTGTCAGGGGGTGGATGGGTGTGTGTGTGTGTCGGGGGTGGATGGGTGTGTGTGTGTGTCGGGGGGTGGATGGGTGTGTGTGTGTGTCGGGGGAGGATGGGGGTGTGTGTGTGTCGGGGGAGGATGGTGTGTGTGTGTGTGTCGGGGGAGGATGGGGGTGTGTGTGTGTGTGTCGGGGGTGGATGGGGGTGTGTGTGTGTCGGGGGAGGATGGGTGTGTGTGTGTCGGGGGAGGATGGGTGTGTGTGTGTGTGTCGGTGGATGGGTGTGTGTGTGTGTCGGGGGAGGATGGGTGTGTGTGTGTGTGTGTCGGGGGAGGATGGGTGTGTGTGTGTGTGTCGGGGGAGGATGGGTATGTGTGTGTGTGTGTGTCGGTGGATGGGGGTGTGTGTGTGTCGGGGGAGGATGGGGGTGTGTGTGTGTGTGTCGGGGAGGATGGGGGTGTGTGTGTGTCGGGGGAGGATGGGGGTGTGTGTGTGTCGGGGGAGGATGGGTGTTTGTGTGTCGGGGGAGGATGGGGGTGTGTGTGTGTCGGGGGAGGATGGGGGTGTGTGTGTGTCGGGGGAGGATGGGTGTGTGTGTGTGTGTGTCGGGGGAGGATGGGTGTGTGTGTGTGTGTCGGGGGTGGATGGGGGTGTGTGTGTGTGACGTGAAGGAATGTGTTGTGTGTGTAGCATGTGTGTCTCCCTTGCTTCTTGCCCAGCCCTCACACTAACATGACAGCCCTGGTATTTGGCGTACCCTCTGTGGTTGGATTTGAATGACCCACTGTCTGCTGTACATCAGTGGTACAAAGTTTGAGACATACTGTTGATGTCCTGTAGCTCACTGAAAGAGGAGACTTTCCCGGAGATTTCTGAAGGCTCATTTGGCGGCTCACGGGTCAGACTGGCCTTGCAGCTGTGGTGTTGGAGTGCTGGGTGTTTGTTTTGGCCAAAGCAGGAGTCACCCATGGCCAGCGTCGCCTGTGCCTTTCCCCGTGCAGCTCAGTGTTTTGCCGGCCTCCTCTCCCTGTCCTTCAGGTTGTCTCTTGCTTGGCCCTCCAGGTCCACTCCTGCTGTAGGAGGATGCCGGGGCAGCTGGCTTAGCTCCCTTTTTCTGACCACATGGATATGGCCATGCACACACAGTCCTCTGGACAAATACGCGGGTCTGTAATTTGGGAGTTGGGGTTGGGAGGACTGCAGTGCGGCCTCTCTGGTGGTCAGTGCAGCTCACAAGGGCTCAGGAGGTGTTCTTGCGGGGGGCACCCACTAACAGTTTGGTTCCCACTTGTTGCCTTAGGTGGATAACAAGGGCCGGAATTTTCTGCACGTGGCAGTTCAGAACTCTGATATTGAAAGCGTCCTGTTTCTGATCAGCGTCCAGGCTAACGTCAATTCCAGAGTCCAGGATGCGTCCAAGTTGACCCCTTTGCACCTCGCTGTCCAGGCAGGCTCGGAGATTATTGTCCGCAACTTGGTGAGTCCCTGAAACATTACTGCTGTAAGCTGTGGACAAAGCATGTTGTAGGGTGTGTGGAGACTCTCTTGTCAGAGGTGTTTTGCCAGGAATTGGGAAAGGCCAGTAAGAATTCAGGGAGCAGCCAGGACACTCGGGAGAGCAGGTGTGTCTGTGGGCAGCATGTCCTGAGCGCCCAGTGGGCAGATGCTGAGGTGAGGCCATGAGGGAAGGCAGGTTGTGGGCGGCAGAAGCAGGCGGGGGCATCAGGAGGTGAGATCATGTCTCTGTCCACCTACTCCGTGCCAGGCTCTCAGCTGGCGCTTTCCAGGGAGTGCTCTCTTACTTTTTGTCATTAGTCTTTATTACTTAACGTTTTGAGGCAGAATTGACAGACAACATTAGCGTCAGGTATACAACATATTGGACTTTCCTGGTGACTCAGATGGTAAAGAACCTGCCTGCAATGTAGGAGACCTGGGTTCAGTCCCTGGGTTGGGAAGATCCGCTGGAGGAGAAAATGGCAACCCACTCCAGTATTCTTCCCTGGAAAATCCAATGGACAGAGGAGCCTGGTGGGCTCCACTCCGTGGGGTCGCAAGAAGTCGGACATGACTGAGCAACTAAACACAACATACTGTGTTTCGTTGTATATTTTGTGCAACATATTGATTTGATAGTTGTATATTTTGCAAAATAATCACCACGAATCTTCTTAACATCTTTCCCCATTGATAGTTACAGAAACGTTTTTCTTGTGATGCGGATTGGTTTGTTTTAAAGATTTATTTATGTATTTTATTTTTTGGCTGTGCTGGGTCTTCGTTGCTGCACGTGGGCTTTTCTCTAGTTCCGGTTGATCGGGGGCTACTCTTCGTTGTGGGGCACAGGCTTCTCATAAGCAGAGGCTTCTCTTATGGCAGAGCACAGGCTCTGGGCACACAGGCTTCAGTAGCTGTGGCCCTTGGACTTGGTTGCTTCGTGGCATGTGGGATTTTTCCAGACCAGGGATCAAACCAGTGGCCCCTGCATTGAAAGGCAGATTCTTAACTACTGGACCACCTGGCAAGCCCGAGAATCTTTAAATCTGCTCTCTTAGCAATTTTCAAATATATGCTACAGTATTTATTCACTATGTAGTTTTTTCTATTAGCAGCTGTCTTTGAAACTTTGTTAGAAAGTGGATGATAAATGAATATATATTATTTAAAGGGCCTTCTTCCTTTGATTCTGCACTTCTCTGTGTTGCTTTCTTTCTTTAAAAAAATACAAAAATAGTATATTTTTATCGTGGAGAGACTTAAAACACATAAGGACAGAAAGTGGTTAGTATCTCCCTTTCACTCCCAACTCTGCCTTGAGTTTGGTGAATGTGCTTTTAAACGTCTTCAGCGTGTGTGTGTGCGTGTATGTATGTACACATTTCTCTTTCTCTCCTTGGACATCCTTGTGTCCACTGTGCGTGAGGACAGTGCAGATCACTGCAGTCTTTGTGTAGTTTTGTTATATCCCAAAGTCTTAGTATGTTTGGGTCCTGCTGCTGCTAAGTCGTTTCAGTCGTGTCCGACTCTGTGCTACCCCAGAGACGGCAGCCCACCAGGCTCCCCCGTCCCTGGGATTCTCCAGGCAAGAACACTGGAGTGGGCTGCCATTTCCTTCTCCTAAGGAGAAGCTTTTTGGACATTTTGGTAATTGCCACTTTCCCCTTGGGACAGATTTTGTGGGCCTGAGCCTCCGTAGGAGTTAGCTCCCAGCTTAGCCAGGAGGGCAAACCCTGGAGGGCAGGAGATTGGCAGGCTTGCCCCCTTATGCCAGACCTTGGTTAGTGGTGGTAGAGCGGCTGCTCATGTAATCAACTTCAACAGCTTCTTGCAGGTGCCAAAGTGAATGAATTAACCAAGCACCGCCAGACCGCCCTCCACCTCGCTGCCCAGCAGGACCTTCCCACCATCTGCTCAGTCCTCTTGGAGAATGGAGTGGACTTTGCTGCTGTGGATGAGAATGGAAATAATGGTAATTCCCAGGCGTTCCCTGTGTGCGGTGCCAAGGGCCTCAAGCAGCCCCTTCCTTCTGGGGTGGCAGGGCAGTGCGTACCGCTGGGTCTGTTCCCCATCCCGGAGATTGGCTCTTACAGGGGCCAGGCTGTGACAGGAAATGCCCTGAGCTGGGCATCAGCCTGCTCCTTGACAGGCACCTGGGCAGCCTCCTGATGTGAATGGTGACCCTAGAAACCCTAAATCTCACCTTTGGATAACTGCAGAGGCACAAAGCAAATCTTAGGAGGCTGCATTTAGATTTATTCTTGGGGGCAGTGAAGACTGGAAAGGAGGGCTCTGTGAGCAGATGGTGGCTGCTCTGACTAGGTCCCATTCAGTGGGAGATCTGTGAGGCCAAGAAGAGTTGAGATGCTCTGTGTGTGCGTCTGGGCTCGCGCTGTAAGAGGATTTCCTCCCCAGCTCTTCATCTTGCTGTCATGCATGGCCGACTCAACAATATCCGGGTCCTCCTGACAGAGTGCACCGTGGATGCTGAAGCCTTTAATCTACGGTGAGTGTGTGTGGTTCAGAGCAGAGGCCAGGACTCCACGTCCCCTGGTGTACCCCTCCGAGCTGGTGGTCATGGGCATCTTACATGAGCCCCAGGTGCCCAATGCAGAACTAGTCACTAGGGCCCTTGACCAGCCTTTAGTGCCCTGGAACTTTTCTTTTTGAAAATACATTTTAGGAAAACTTTTATGACTGTTGTGTCCTCTAGATTTATCCAGCATCACAAGAGTTCAGACAGTCCCATTTCTTTTATGCATGATGGCTATGGCAGATGCACACCTAACTTTTCCAGTTTGTCTTCTCAGAGGCCAGTCGCCACTGCACATTTTGGGACAGTATGGCAAGGAGAATGCTGCAGCCATCTTTGATCTCTTCTTAGAGTGCATGCCCGAGTATCCTTTGGATAAACTGGATGCAGAAGGAAACACAGGTACGTGGTGAGGCTCTTGTTGGTCCTGTCTCACTGGTGTTCCTTGCTTCCTAGAAAATCAGGAGCCCAGGCACACGTGTCATTACTGAAGGACACTCAGCCCCATGCATTTTGGCTGGGCTCTGCAAGTATCACCACAGATCCCTGAGGCGGAAGTTGGCAGTGTCTGACTTTAGGTACAAGCACATCTAAAGCGTATCTAGTGCTCCAAAGCCATACCCATGTCCAGACAGGCTGGCCCACCTGTTTCTTTTGGCCTCATCTGCCTTGTATCTAGTCAACTAGGTCCCTTCCCAAGCTTTCAGATCCCGAGAGAGAGAGGAAATACAGTTGCCTCACAGGTGCTTCAGAAGGAGGAAATGGGCCCTAGTACGTATTCACAGAGAAGGCATGTTCTCTACGGATAAAGGCTGATGTTTGATTGAGGGGGTTGATAAACAGGCCTGTCTCATGGTAGCATTCTCACCACCCACAATCACTGTGTTAACTTGTGTAGCTTTCATAGTGCTTTGGATGTACTTTTGCATTCATTTTCTCCCTGAATACTCACAATAACCATGTCAGGTGAGCAGTACATGTCGTGTGTTCCCACGTTTCAAGTAAGGAAACAAAGATGAAACCCAAGTCTCTCTCTTCCCAGCCCAGGGCTGTCTGAACTGTTCACTGCTGCTGTGTCCCCGTTCACGCCAAGGCCTTTGACAGCAGTGCTGTCACCGAGAGGTAGCCCAAACCTCTGCATGGGACCAAATATTTGGTCATTGCTTCTTGACCTTGGGAAGAATTCTTGGCCTTGATTCATGGACATGTTTTTCAGCCAGCAGTGGCAAGCCTAAAAGCTTCAGCGGGGTCAGCTCTGGGAGTGAGCTGCTGGCCTAGCACCTGCTCCAGCGAGCAGCGTGGTCCAGGAGCCAGCAAGCAGGCAGGTGCGTCACGCACAGGCTTCTGAATTACACAAACCTGGTTTCAGATACCCAGCTCCATCATATTCCAGCAAGGTGACCAGGTATATTTTGTAACCTCTCTATGCCTGCTTCCTCCTTTGAAATAATAACCTAATTTTTGTGAATCATTTGCAGAATTAAAGAATTTAAATAAAGTATCTGTGAAATGTAAGCAAAAAGGAGCTGCTGGTAGCTGTAGTCATAGGGAGGACCAGGAGGGTGGGCTGGCCAGAGCCTGGGTGTCCACTGCCGGCACAGGAGAGAGGCTCACTCCACTTTCTGGAGCAGGCTCACCACACTGGTTTATGGTTTTCTCCGTGTGCACACCTCACCAGTCTAGAATTTGTTGCATTGTGTGGCGAGTGTTCTGTGCAGGAGGAAGGCAGCTGAGACAGTGGTGCATATTTCCCGTGGCATCTGCTCCCTCCTCAGTTCTCTTGTGGCAAAGCTCTGAATGGGCAAGAGTGTGTCTCCGGAGCCGGAGAGTCGCTCTGGAGACCCTGGCTCATGACTGGTGCTTGGCTGCAAGATGTTGCAGATCCTCTGCGGAGCTCTGGGCCCCCTGCGTGTCGTGGGCACTTTGCTAACGAATGTCCTGCCAGGGCTGTGTCCTGCCCCTGGCCATCCTCTGCTGGCCCTTTGGCAGGGCCAGGCTGGGCCTGGATGGGCAGTAGCCCTGTGTGTGGTTTTGTTTTCCAGTGCTGCTCTTGGCATACATGAAAGGGAATGCCAACCTGTGCCGTGCCATCGTCCGCTCGGGGGCCCGCCTGGGGGTGAACAACAACCAAGGGGTCAACATCTTCAACTACCAGGTCGCTACCAAGCAGCTGCTCTTTAGACTCTTAGGTGAGTGGCCTGCATCCAGTTCCGTCAGTGCAGACACGCTGGCAGTGTCTGTTAGCCAGGTGTACTGGTGGTCTTGAAATCTCAGGATGACTTGCTGTGCAGTCTGAGATGGTAGTTTCTGAGGCACCACATGGTTTAGGATTTTGTCTGTGAATCCCGCATAGTGCCTTTGAGCAGGGTTAGGGACTGTCTTTGTTAGCAGTCTCTTTACAGCATGTCCTGCTTTGGGGCCCTGTCAGATTCCCGCTTCCCCAGATCCTACGGGAAATCCACTGGCTCCAGGCAGGTCTCCCAGCACTCCTGGCTACATGTCTACACACCCTTCATCCTTCAGCTGATGCCAAATCTTTCCATCCTTCATAATGGCCTTTGGTTTAGCCCACTGGCTTTTCCTCCCCTGTGTGACAGTTAGAATAGGCAGACCTCAGTCAGTTTCCAGCCACCATAGTAAAGTGAATATTGCGATGAAGTAAGTCAACACGAAGCTTTCTGGCTTCCCAGTGCATGTAAAAGTTATATTTACCTAATACTGTAGTCTGTTGCATATGCAGTGGCACTGTCTAAAAACCAGTGTATTTATATATGCTTTACTTTATTGCTAAAAAAAATGCCAGAACAATTAAAATAGTAACATCAAAGATCACTGACCACAGCTTACCACAACACATACAATAATAATGAAAAATTTTGAAATATTGTGAGAATTACCAAAGTGTAACTCAGCCCCATAAAGTAAGAAAATGCTGTTGGGAAATGGCACCAATAGACATGCTCCATGCAGGGTCACTACAGATCTTCGACTTGTGAAAAAGATTACGGTATCTGGAAAGCACAGTGGAAGGAGGCATGCTCTGTCGCCCTCTTGTCCCTCACATCCCCCTGCGATGTGGCCCTTTGCTTGCTGTCCAGTCCCCTTCTCCCCCTGCCCCCGGTCTGGCTGGACACAGTCAGCGTCTGACAGGAACTGGTCTTGTGCTGTGGTGCAGATATGCTGTCCAAGGAGCCTCCTTGGTGTGACGGCTCCAACTGCTACGAGTGCACTGCCAAGTTCGGAGTCACAACGCGCAAACATCACTGGTAAGACCCACCCCCAGTCACCCTCCAGAGAAATAAGGAGGCCTCTGTGGATTGCTTCTGCCTTTCCCCATGATAAGCCATGAACCTGCCAGGGCCTGGTACTCTCCTGGGAAAAACCTGACCACAGGACCCTGCCCACATCTAGAGACGTAGGGAGGCCAGTGGACACTCAGACGGGTGGCTTTCCTGTGGGATGCTGGGGTCCATCGTCCTAGGCAGCCCATCAGGCCTCACGTCATCTTCCCCAAGTGTGAGAGTTCTCTAGCTCTTGCTGAGCCTGTCTTGAGACTTAAAGCAAGAGGCTTTTTCCGGATCACTTTAACTTAATCACGGGCAGAATTTTGTCATCACGGACCGTCAGTCATACAGGCCTCAGTGTGAGTGAGCCGGCAAGGGGCAGAGCTGACTTCAGAGCGCCAGGATGGGCTCGCGTGCCCGCTGCGGGGGCTGCCGTGACAGTGCTCACACGCCCAGCTGCAGTCTACTCTCGAGAACCCCTCTCACACCTCTTTTCTTGCCTCCACAGTCGTCACTGCGGACGTCTTCTTTGCCATAAATGCTCGACCAAGGAGATTCCTATTATAAAGTTTGATCTGAACAAGCCTGTGCGAGTTTGCAACATTTGCTTCGATGTCCTGACTTTGGGGGGTGTCTCTTAGTGAGCCCCCAGGAAGGTCCAGACCACATCCTCAGTCGCCTCCCCAGCAGCTGCTCTGCTCACCAGCCTGACCCCACCTAGAGCAGGAGCTGGCAGTCATCTTCCCGCGGCAAGAGACTGGAACAGTTATGGACCAGGGTGATAGATCCCATTTCAGATGATGCTGTATGATTGTCAGTGTGTCAGACCATGATCGAAGTCGCTAGGTGTCTCACTAGTCGGACCAGGCCTTTTAGCCTAAGTGGTAAATATGATAGGAATTAGACCCCATTCTGCTAGCAATGTACAAGGACACTTGAAACCCATTTTCTCTTCCAGTAGCTTAGTGTCCATCTCAGAGCATTCATGACGTCTCCTGCCTGGGCGGACTTCCCAGGCTGAGCCTGACCATAGGAAGCCGGTGTCTGGCTGCACAACAAGAGCTGGCTTTCCTCTAGGGTGAGTGGCTGTGGACTTCTCTGCACAGTGTTTTCATAAAGGTAAATAGGATCCTCTTGGCCTGAAGTCTCTCACTCTTTTTTTTGTTTTTTGAAAAAGCTAAGCTGTATTTTTAGTGAACTACCCCTTTAAAAAAGGTGAAATCTTTCTAAACAGGGTTCAAAGATGAGAGTTGAAAAATTGTGGCCTTAACAACTGAAAGCTTTACCAGTATTCATGTACTGAGGTGTCCAGCTGCACTCCGGCAGCTTGACACCCCCTGCAGCCGTCTTGTTCTCTCATCTTGCCGTGTCCTGTCTGTGGAGTCCTCAGTTACCTGCCGCTAGGCAGTGGTAGAGAAAATGCACTTTTATTGTGCTGCACTTTTTATATAGCTGCATTACTGGTGATTCCAATTTAAAAGTCCATATTCAAAAGTACCCTCACATATCTGTACATCAGTGATTCTACCAGTCAGCTTTGACTGGACCTCAGCTCACACTAAGTCTTAAACAGAAAACTCCCTCGGAGTGTCCTTTGAAGCAAGAGAGTCACACGGGGCCAAGTAAGGAGAGAGGGAATCTGCAGCCTCAGACCAGCAGGTCCCATCTCCTTGACATGAGTGTTTCTTGCTGAAACCTTCCCAGTTACTCTGAGCGCCCTCATGCCTGGGTCCCAGCTCTGCGTAGGTTCTTGATCTGCCCTGTGAGAGCCACCAGCCAAAGGCCCTGGCCAAGCATGTGTGACCCCATTTTGGAAGGCTCATGTGCTGAATGAAGCCCCCGGAACCTGTCAGGCCTTAGTCGCTGCTAGTACATATATATTAACCCTGAGGTGTTAAACTTCTTTTTTCTTTTGAAGGTTTGGCCAGTTTTTTAAAAATGCACATTTAGAGAGAAACTTATACCACTGCTTAAAAAAAAAAAAAAAACACTCTTAAGATGAACAATGTGTTGTACAGCTATACTCAGAGATTAACAATCTCAATCATATATACTGTTTTTTTTCAGACATTTAGTAACCACTACATTTTTTTTTTGCATTAATGAAGTGTGCATATATGTGTAAAAGGGACTAAATATTTTTTTGCAGCAGTCTTTTTTTTTTGTTTGGATAGTGGGTATGTCCTCCATGTCACTGTAGAATTTATACGTCCTGTTGCCTAAATATGTGTGTAAAATGAGCTGATAAACCAGAGTGCTACTTTTTTTTAATATTTCTGTGATTTATAAGATACATATGCTTTCTATGTTAATATGAGCTTGTGCACAGTGTTTCAAAGAAAAAAATTAATTACAAGAGTTCCCTATCCCCCAAAGTCTGTGACCTATTTCATACCGAATTTTTCTAGAAAAACAACTGGTCTTGGCAAACACCTGACCATGTGGAGCGTGTGTTCAGTTTCCATTTTCTATTGCTTGAACAGGGCCTGAGTAAGTAGACCTTAGTCAGGTAGTTTGATTCTGTCATTGAAAAGTAAGGTAATTATGCTTCAGGTATGAATCGAGGTGGTTGGTACTTTTATACCTGTTCTTTCACCATCCATGGTGGAGAGAGGAGGATGGAAATTCAGTGAGGGATAAGGCTGGTTGTCCTGCCCCTGTCGTAATATACCATTCTCAGTAACAATCTTGCCTCTAATTGCACTCTAAAAAAATCTTATAATCATGTTTGAAATTGTCAAGCTTGTTTACCTTCACAGAGGCCAGGGATAGTGATGGTACTTAGCCTCCACGAGTTGGGGGGAACATTTTGTGAGCTCTGCAGCATCTTCAGAGTGCATTCTCGTAGAACTAGAAGAAGCACCTTTCCATAGTCTTAGGCCCTCCCTGACACATGCCGATGGGTGGGAGGGCCACACTCTCAGTTCCTCGCATGGTGGCTGCTCTGGGGGGACTTGACATGCTCTTGATCCTCTTTGTGTTCTCCAAGCCATCAAACTTGACTCTAGAACTGCCTGGCTGTTCTTGTCACAATTTAATCCATAGCTTAAAACTCAGTTTTATTCGTTTAGAAAGTTGCCAATTGTGGGTGAGTAGAACAGGAAGACTAAACTTGATTAAAATGTAATTTGCTGCATCAGTCAACATTGTTAAAGCTAAGTTAACTTTTTAACTGCCGCTTGCTCATCAGAGCTGTGAGACAGTGTATTCTTAAGTCTTTTTTGTTTTAAAGATGAAGGTACAAACCTTGTGCTACATTTAAACAGAGTGGCTAAAACTAACCTACTATTACCCTCAAATACAGGAAACTTCCCACAAACTTAAGTGCCTGCATTTAGGACTTCTTAATTTCCAGTTCTCTTTGTAGTGGGGTCTCACTGAATGATGTTAGAATGTGTGTTCTGTCTGGAGTTTGTTGCCAGTGCGTTGTTAACCCCAGTCGCCGATTCAGTTGAGGCCGGATCAGATCACCCAGTTCACCTGCCTCTCTCTCTCCAGGAGTGGGGGTCCACATGGCCGCTCGCCTTCTACCTCAGAGCCCTGGGTTGTTTGTGACCACCCTTTTCTGCATCCTCCCCCCTCCCGCCGAATGGGCTCCTCTCACGGAGCTCAACGTGCTTGTAGGTTCACTGCCACTCCTGTTCACGTCTCCCACCTGTCGTATTACATGGGATTGTGCTCATCTTGTCCATAAGCGGGAAGTGGATGAAAAGCCTTGGGACAGGGGAGAGCCTTGATCTCCATCTCAGTTTTATTTTTAATCTGGAGGAGAAAACCCTATTGAGCTATGTAGTGATTAGATCTGAAAGGCAAACTCACTCCCCAGGTTACAGTAGCATGAGCAAGTCGATGGGATGCTTCCAGGACAGCCCCGCCTGGAGCTCATGAGACGAGCTTGCTTCTGGGACCTGGGCTCACTCCCCTCAGGACCAGTCCCAGGAGAAGTTGGCACAGACTGGGCAAGCTCAGCCCCTCTAATCTGAGGCACCAAAGCTCCCCACGCCCAGCCATGGAGAGGAAGAAGCCGAGGGCAAACAATTTCCTAAAGGGGTTTGGAAGCCACGTTCTCATTTTGTGGAAGTAATTCAGTGAAGAGCTGACTAATTTGACTAAAACACTTACTAAATTTCCAGAAGTTATCATAGATGCCTTAAAGACTTTCTTTGAAAGATCATTCCCTATACAGTTACTTTTTTGTGTGGCATAAACAATATACTAACCTGTTAAAAAGGACAATGTTGGTGTTCTGTAGCTAGGGAGT
Source organism: Ovis canadensis (assembly GCF_042477335.2). Classification (NCBI taxonomy): domain Eukaryota; kingdom Metazoa; phylum Chordata; class Mammalia; order Artiodactyla; family Bovidae; genus Ovis; species Ovis canadensis. The sequence goes on along the minus strand of NC_091255.1, from coordinate 33,270,313 downwards.
CTTGAGTTGGCAGCCTGCTCAACTTAATGACTTAACATCGTTTTTTGGGCAGATGCATGGAGTTGGCTGTTACCATGACATACATCCCTGTGTGTTCTACCAAGGGGGAGGCCTGGGCAGAAACCGCAGGCACATGTTTAGGTTGATCACTTTGGCTTCCAAACCATTCCAGGTGGTGGTCAGTGTGGGGCAAGGGCATCAGTAGGACCATGGCACTTATCAGCATTGTTTCTTTGGAGTTTGTGTAATGGAATGTATTTTTCAAATACTGATATTTGCATTTTCTGTAACAAGTCCTTATAAATAAAATGAGGTAAAATTGTGCATTTAAAGTGGAAACCTTAATAACATTTGTAGTTCCTTTTAATGCGAAAAGTACCAGTAAGAATTAAAAACAAATACACAAAATTTTTTTAAACTCCTGACATGTGAATACATTTCTTTAACAACTACCGTCTAGGAATGTTTGAATTTCCAATACTTTCTTCAGAAACACATTGTTGGCAGCAGTGAAAAAATAGCTGTTGTGGGCATAACCACCGGCTGCCTGGATATACTGTGCTCTTGGCCCAGACTTCAGCTCATGGTAACACCCGTGACCACAGCTCCTCCGGCTCAGCCCCCTGACCCCACTGCAGCTCTTCTGCAGACCCTGGAAATTCCCTGACTCCATTATTTAGGAGCGACTCGAGAAGATCCATGGTGAGGTTTCTGCTGGCTATGGTCTGAAGGAAGGACTGTTAAACTGTGGGTTTCAGAGAAAACTAAGGCAAGAATAGGGGTTTGCAAGTTAAGGTCTAGTGATCCATTCCCTGCCCCCCCATACAGTCGAACAAATCCAGTAGCTCACCTGGCCCTCGCGCTTTCTTGAGCTAGTGTTTTCCTTTCCTTTACCCGACCTCCATTTTGTTCACCCCTTGTTCAGGCCAGATGTAGTGATTGATAAATCTTTTCTGGTGGCTTTTCTCATAATTAATAGGCACTGTTAGGGGCTTTCGTGAAACAATCCCAAGTAATCCTAACAGCCATCCTGGAGGAGAACATTGGTCATATTATGTCAGTAAATACTAAGTGACTACAAAACAGGCAAGTTGCGTGATTTCTGCGCCTCAGGTTTCGTGTCTATAAAATAGAAGTGACCATGGTTCTTCTGGCTCACAGGGTTGCCCTGAGGAAGGTGATCTGTGATAAGTGACGCGTCCTCCGTCCTGGGCGAGTACATGAATCGCGGTGTGCACAGTGAGGTCTTCCCGGTGCAGGCCGGGGGAGTCGTGTCTGCCGCCCATTTGAAGGAGTCTGAGGGCCCGGGCAGTAGAAGTGCTTTCGAGGATGGAAATCAGATTAGTCCATACCTGGCTGGGATGGCTCTCGTATGCCTCGTTTCATTCCTTTTCTTTCTCAGTTTGTCTTTGGAAAGATCTGCCTCTGGACCTGGCCCCCAGGCTGTCCCCACATTCCTCCCCCAGGAGTGGTTTCACTCCGCCACACTGTGAGCGCCCCGAGGGCAGGAGCCTCACTGTCCTCCCAGCCCCAACCCCAGGGGACACAGGCGCTTGGTAAGTACTGAATAACTCAGGAGATCAGTGACACTAGTCCTCCTTTAACCTGGGGCTGAGTCACCAGAATGCCTCAGGCACCACTGTGCTCAAGGGGTGTGTGGAACTTGGAACAGGGTCCTCACTCAAGTTCGCCTCCTACTGTTTGTCCTGTTCCGGGAGGGCAGACACACACCAAACTGTGGACCCAGGACCACGGCACTGAATCAGGACCAGAGCCTTGAGTTCCAGGCTCAGCTTCATTGCTTTGTGCCTTTATTAAGTTCTTTAGGCCATGCTTGCCTCATCTGCTAAACAGAGCGAATAGCACACTTCCCATGTGCTAGGTACAGTAGCCGTGGGGCTACACAGCCAAGTAGTGTTCAGTCCCCATCTCAAAAGACAGTCTGCAGTCCAGCGCAAGAGGTTGGCAGGAAGTTCATAGTTGCAGGGCACTGTGATGGTCATTACTTTAGAAGTGAACCCAGAATTATTTTCCTAGAGGAAAGCACATCTAAGTCCACTGGTGGGTTGACAGTTAGCGAGGCCTCTCGGTTGACTTGAGTTACCATGAAACAAGAGCTAGACAAACTGGGCACAAGAGGTGTCATTCCGGGCAGAAGGGACACCCTGGCTGAAGGTGCTGCACACGTAAAGCAGCAGGTGAAGGCTGGAGGGCTCAGCACGTGGGAGGTGGTAGGAGAGAGAATGGAGGCCGAGGGGAGACACGCCACAGGAGGGTCTCCTGTGCTGCTGAAGAGCTAGCACCTCATCTCTACAGATGTGGGAGCCATGGAAGAGGGTTAGTTGGAGAATAATGCCCTGATCAGCAGGAAAAGACTTGGCAGTGGGGGGCTGTGGGGTTGCAGCTGGAGGGAGTCCAGTTAAAGCGGGTGAGAAAGGAAGGCCTCAGCCAGAGGAGTGCTGGGAACAGGGAAGGGGGTGGGACTGCCAGGACCTGGAGGCTGGTTGGGAGGAGTCCTTGGTGTGACGGGGCTGCTTTAACATGGCCATGGTGGGACCAGCCAAGGGAACCAGAAGAATCTCGACGAAGAAGACGAAGATTGGATGCCAGGACTGTGGAGTCTGCGGTGCCTGCAGAAATGATCAGGAAGGCTGCCTGAACTAGATAACAGCTGAAGGAGAGAAGCTGGAGAGAAGCATGTGTGGAGGACAGAAGGCCGAGAAGGAATGCTGGAGGGAAATAAGGGAAATGAGGAAAAAGCCAAGGGGTGCTTGCATGAAGGCCCTCAAATGTGACAGGCCCAAGTAGGTAATCATTGAATGTGGAATGGCTTTGCCAGCATGGAGTTGAGCCTGCTGCTGAGCAGAGGAGGGCAGAAGCCGGGCGACTGTGTTCCACAGCAAATGGGGGCTGAGCAGCAGAGACAGTGAGCATGTGCGGCATTGTCAAGCTTTGTTGGGGTGGGCGGTGGGAAGGGTGGCCCTCGGGAGGAGGGGGGTATGTGTATGCACATGGCTGATTCACTTTGTCGTCAGAAACAAACATCATAAAGCAATTTTACTCCTAAAATTAATATAAAATCTTTGCTGGGACAGGAGATAGGTAGATACAGTATTTGAGAGGAATCTGGCGTGAGGGGAGGGAAGTGTGCTGTTGAATGCAGACTTGAGGGAGGCAGCATGAGGTCCCGAAGGGCAGGTGAGGAAGATCCTGGGTGGCAAAGGGAGCTCAGAGTAGGGTCCAGGGGTCAAGAGCAGCTGCGGCCATAGGACAGCCATACACTCTGATTAAGGGGAGGCGGCCTGTTTTCTAGTCAGGGGACCTGGAAAGCTATTAAATGAGATGAATGATAAAGGAGAGGAGACAGAGAAAGGAAGAAGGATAGAGAATGTTTAGGTCAACAGCTGAGGGGATTGGGAGGTGCTGAGGTGAAGGTGCAGACGGGGAGACTGTGAACCTGGATTCATGCTAGGTCCGTTTCCTTATCTGTAATGTGGGAACACTCCGTGCCCCCAGCTGCTTAACTTGAATCCAGGAGGTAATACATGAACTTGGCCCAGTGTGGGAGATTACAGATGACCCTGGACACACCACCCACTGTCCAGGCTGTTGGTACTGGCTTTTGCAGCCTTGCCCAGGCTTGGATGTTGTGCTTCCCAGTGTCTGTGTTTGGGCTGTGAAAACCACCTTTGGCTCAAAATGCAGACTTCTCCCTTTGAAAGCACACCATCCCAAATGGCAACCCACTCCAGTATTCTTGCCTGGAAAATTCCATGGACAAGGGAGTTTGATGGGCTACAGCCATGAGGCACAAAGAGTCAGTCACAACTGAGCACGTGTGTACATACAGATGCACACCCCTAATTTGAAGTGTTTAAGAAAGAAAGTGTATCCTTGCTTTAGATAGTTGCTTTGCGGCTTCCCTGGTGGTCCAGCAGTTAAGAATCCGCCTTTCAGTGCAGGGAACACGAATTTGACCCCTGGACAGAGGACTAAGATCCCACGTGCCACGGAGAACTGAGCCCCGTGCACAAGAGCGCCCACACGCTGCAGCAAAGACCCCGCGCAGCCAGTTTTTTAAAAGTAAACACACAAAGGACTACATAAATTGTTGCTCTGTTCAGAGAGATCTGGATTTGCTGCATCTACACAAGCAAAAGCTTTTCCATTTCCAGAATCAGCCTGTCCCGGTTCACCTCTATATGGGTCCAGATCAGATTAACTCAGTGTGGCTTTTGGTTGTCAATGCAGGTTTGCCTTTGGGCACAGGTCTTAAATCTAAGAATGGTTGCTAAAGGGCTCACAATAGCACGTGGGGAACGGGAACAGGGCTGTGTTAGCACTGCTCATTCATCTGGCCTTTCTGGATGTGTCTGCTTGTTTCTGGATGGTGACGGAGTGCCAGAGCCCCTGATCCCTGACCAGGGTGGGCGTTATAAGCAGGGCCAGGCCAGCGGCTGATCCGGCAGCCCGGGAGTCCCTGGGAAAGAAGCTGTTGGAACACAGAGTCCTTTTGTGTGTCGGTCCAGTGAGTTTCGAGTTGGTCATATCTGTGCCCATTAATTAATGTCTGCCAACTCCAGAGGAAGAGACCCGAGGAACAGCGGCAACAACAGACGGACCAGTACCAGGCAGGCTGCCATGCACTGGCCTAAGTCACCAGACAGTGAGCCCGCGGAGAGGGCATGAGTCCCATCTGCAGAGTGTAGGCCAGTCCTTCCAGGCCCTCTTGTTCACATAGGAGCCATCCTCCGGCTTGTTAGGGCTCTAGGCAGGGTTCCCTGGGGGTTACGGACACACAGGGTACAGCTTAGAGGGGGACAGAGCATGTGATGGAGAGGGGTGGGCAGCCTGGGTACTCCCCCAAGTTGGGGTGGTCAAGGTCCCCACGATTTCTGTGCGTAGGGTTTTCCGGCGACTGGTCACTCGGGGGGCCAGTTGTTCTCACACACACGCAGTGGGGCTTGACACCTGGCTTAAACAGCTTCCTGGGAACGCCGATCCAGTCTCTGCTCACACCTCCACTAAGGAAAGAAGGAAAGAGGGCTTCTTAGAAGCACTAACTCCTGAGTGTCTCTGGAGAGGGGAGGGAAGCAGTGAGCCAGGCCTTGTGCAAAGTGGACACCATTCCACTTCCCATCTTGGCATTTTCCCAAGGTGATGGTCTGCGGTGTTCACCTGAACTGTCATGCTCTCCCCAACCCCCCACCCCAGCTTCCTCCAGCTTCCCCTCCAAGGGCAGAGTCCTCCTTTCTCTGCACTCCCCCTGGCCCCAGCCATCTACCTTCCCATGAGGCAGCCCCACCTTCCTGCTTGGTTGACAACCCCAGTGAAAGGCTCCCCCACCCTCACTGGCCTGGGAGTATCTCAGAAGCCCTGTCCGGCTTAAGAATCACTATCCCAGGGCACATGGGTCTTGACAAAGTTCTCCTGGGTTAACTCTCAACTTAAGGCCTCAGGGAACAACTCAGATCAGGTGACCTAGAAGCTGGATCTGGGGGGAGAGGCGGGAGGAACAGATGGGAAGCCCATTTACCTCTGTTGGGAACACCAGAACCGGCTCCCCCTGATGAAGCTCCACTCAGCGTTGCACGGTGGGAACCTCTGCTTCTCTATCAGCTCCTGTCTGTCTGCTTCCAAGCCTTTGGTCATCACGGCTTCTGCCTGGGCCAGTTCTGGGGTGGGGAGCCCATCCTCTCCGTAGAACCTTCCTATCACCCTTCCTATGGCGGCAGGAAAGCTGACGTCAGCGCAGCAGTGGGAGGGGGCGGGACAGAGGCCTCTCCTGCAGAAGCCCCAGGAGAGCTTGAGTCCCCAGGAGAGCTCTGCCCCTGGGGCTCTATGGTGGCTGACTGGCTGCTGGTTTATCAGGAGCTGGCTGGAAGGACTCATGGCGCCTTCTGCCCCAACATCTCTCAACGCCTTACACCACTCCGGATAGAAGCCTCCCTGTTCTGGGTGTAGAGACCTCCAGGACAGAAAACATAAAATCTTACCCCCTTCAGACATCAGTTCCCCGAGAGTGGAACCACCTGTCACTCGTTTTTCAGTGTTTCATAGCACTTGAGGTGAGCAGGTATTCAATCAATGCTTGATGAATGAATTGCTTATTGCATAACATTTTTGTAGCTAAGTTCTTCCCCACATTGAATTATTTTGTCTTATGTAACAAATAAGTCATCCATCGAGCATTCACTCAGTATCAGGAGCTTTGCTGGCACTTTACCAATGTTTTGTAATCCTCATACACCGCTATGAGAGAGAAATTAGTGCCCAAGGTCCTGGGAGACGGACTGGGAGATGAAGTAGCTGGGGAGTCTCTGAAGCTAGTAAGTAGGTCTGACCCCAAGCTCATGCTCTCCCCCATCCATCATTCTTTTCTGGCTCAATCCTTCAGCGGACACATTGCATGGACTGGTTTTAGTTTAAAATCCTGTCAGAATTTGTGAGGTCTAAGCAATGGCAGCAAGAGCAGCTGCAGGAGGCCAGAGCCAAGAAGGTGCCCGTTCTTAGATGCAGGGACTTTTCTCTCCAAGTCCCAAAGTGCAGGTGGCCTTCACTAGCAGCCCCTGTCATATGGCAAGAGAAGCAGCAGAAAGCACTTCTGGGAGGTTTACCCAGGGGCTTCCCTGGTGGTCTTGTGGCTAAGACTCTGAGCGCCCAATGCAAGCGGCATGGGTATGATCCCTGGTCAGGGAACTAATATCTCACATGCAGTGCAGTGCGACAAATTCAAGACAGCTAAATGAAATCTATGGAAATGACCTGCAGAATACCTACCAATGAATTTGTAATTCTTCTCATAGAATGAAAGCCAGTTTTGGAGTGTCAGCATCTCAGAAAATGACAGGTCTGATACATCATCTACAAGGCCTGCTTCAGAGTAGTCCCCGGTCACAAATGCTCTGGATGCATCTCGGCCTGCAGGAGAGATGTTTCCAGTAGATTAACCTGTAAATCACCAACACTATACCAACTCAAGAATCTATTTTCTGAGAAATATCTCCTGAAAACCCTCATTCCCCAGCCCCAAGCAAAGCTAATCCCTCCTCCTCGGTGACAGATGGTCCTGGATCCTGGACACACATTCTGGCACGTACCGCATTCTTTCATTGACTTTCAGCAACATTTCATGCGGCGGAGTCCCTTGGCTTCCGTGACACTACACTCCTGGTTTTCCTCCTGCCCCTCTAGCTCATTTTCTGCCAGGCTCAGGGATCAATTCTTGTTCACCTCTTCTGCTCCATCCACACCCTCCCCTTGATGATCTCATCCACTCTTGTGGTTTCAAGTAGCACCTCAATACCAAAGGTGCCAAATTTGTATCCTGAGCTCCAGACCTGTATATCCAGTTGTCTGCTCAACATTCCTTAGAGGACTTTCAGACATCACAAGTTCAAAATGTCCACACGGCATCCCCAGTCCCTGGAAACCTGCCTCCAATCTAATACTCCCTATCTCAGTTAATAGCTAGTTGCTCAATCCAGAAGAGCAGTCCTTCACACCTCCTCCATCCGTCACTTCCAGCTAGTTCCCAAGTCCTAATGTCTTCCTAAATAGCTCTTGTATCAGACTACCTGGCTCCATCTACCACTAAGCAAACCCAGGCTGCCGGCATCTCTCATCTAAGCTATTAGAGTAAAGCCCAGAAGGTCTCCCTGTGTTTATTTCTGTCCTCCACTAATCTATTTTCTGTATAACACTTGGACTGATATTTTAAGCAAATTGATCATTCCCTGACCCCTGGTCTGGAAAGATGCCACATGCCACAGAGCAACTAAGCCCACAACTACTGAGCCTGTGCTCTAGAGCCCAAGAGCTACAACTCCTGAAGCCTGTGTGCCCCACAGCCTGTGGCCTGCAACAAGAGAAGCCGCCTCAATGAGAAGCCTGTGCACCACGATGAAGAGTTGCCACAACTAGAGAAAGCTTGCGTGCGGCAATGAAGACCTAGCACAACCAAAAAATACAAGTTAAACATGAGTTCCCATAAGACTCAGCAATTCCCCTCCTAGGTGTATACACATGAGAACTGAAAACACATGTCCACAACAAAACTTGTACATAATGTTCATGACAGCATTATTCATAATAAGCAAAAGGTGGAAAGAACCTACATATCCAAGAAATAATGAACAGATCAACAAAATCGACACAACAGAATATTACTGGGCCATAAAAAGGGATAGAGTACTGATACACACCAACACATCATGAATGAACCTTGAAAACATTATGCCAAGTGAATGAAGCCGGACACAAAAGGTCATAAGTATGACTCATGAACATGAAATGCCAGAAGAGGCAAATCTTTTGAGACAGCAAGTAGATACTGATTGTCAGGGGCCAAGTAGTCAGAGGGGATGGAGAATGACTCCTAACAAAAATGGGGTTTCTTTGGGAAGGTGATAAAATGCCCTGGAATAAGTCAGTGGTGATATTTACACAGCTCCCCATGTTGTATGTGCTTAGTTGCTCAGTCCTGTCCAACTCTTAGTGACTCCATGGACTGTAGCCCACCAGGATTCTCTGTCCATGGGATTCTCCAGGCAAGAACACTGGAGTGGGTTGCCATGCCCTCCTCCAGGGAATCTTCCCAACCCAGGTCTCCCACATTGCAGGTGGATTCTTTACTGTCTGAACCACCAGGGAGGTCCAAGAATACTGGAGTTGGTAGCCTATCCCTTCTCCAGGGATCTTGCTGACCCAGGACTCGAACTGGGGTCTCCTGCATTGCAGGCCGATTCTTTACCAGCTCAGCTACCAGGAAAGCCCAACTTCCCATGTTAAAAACCACTAAATTCTACTGTCTAAAAGGGTGGATTTTATACCGTCTGAATATCTTAATAAAAATATTGACTGAGCAAATGAATAAGGGAATGTATCTGCTTCCCTACTAGAGTATGTAGGGGGCGGTGGTTAATAAATGGATGGTGAATAACATGGGACATGAACTCACTCTACAGGAGAGCACATTGCAAAAGAAAACTCACCCCCGAAAGGGAGAGGTCCTTGCTCACATGGGCATACAGTCATGACAGCTGCATCAGGGCGGGGCGGGAGTACATCCAAAAGTGTCTTCACCTGGCAGGTGAATGAAACACTTGGTTCCAGTTGCATCTCTGCTTCTCACTCCCTGGGCAGCCCTTTCCCTCTCTTAGACTGTTTGAGGACCTGTCAGCACCATCAACTGCACCTAATTCCTTCTCTGTTAGTGCTTCTACTTTTCAAGTTCTCCCTAGAGACGGGGACGTGCCTTGTATTTAAGTGCCAGAGGCAGCTTCCCAACTCCCCAGAGATAATGACAAATGGACAATGCTTATTTAATATCAGCTTAGTCACCGGCCTTAGGCTTGCTCCTCATTTACTTTTTCTCTTTTAATCTGGGAGGTGGTCACTCCTCTGGGTTGGTAAAGCGACATCTATAAAAGGGGTGGTCCTAGTGAGGACTTAGTTGTGAGGGCTTTAGGCAAATTACATTCTCCAATCCTCCTTGGCTGCAAAAACAGGGTTAGAATAAGCCTCATTTGACAAATGTTCTTTGTGGCCTAATATATGCCCAACTTTGTTCTAAGTACTGAAGGACTATAAAGATGGCCAGACTCCTTCCCTGTGCTCTAGCCTGATGAACTTTATATTTATCTGGCTGCACCAGATCTTACTTGCAGCAGGTGGGATCATCAGCCTTCCCTGCGGGTAGCATTCAGACGTATAGTTTCCTGACCAAGGGTCCAACCTGGGTCCCACGGAAGTCCCCTGAAAAACTTCTTTAAGGAAGACAGATAAAGCTTTTGTACTAGGAGCAAACCAAATGTACTATTTTTAGGGAAACCTGGGATGGGGGAAAGGAAGTCACTTCTCACTGGGACACACTGAAGAAATGATTGGAATCAGCTGGGGAACGCTGAGGGCAGCGACTCATCTCTGTGCCCTGAGAGCCGAGGAGTGTGGCACAAAGCAGGTCTTGGAGCTTCTGCAGGCCGGTAAAGAGTAACTGACAAGAGGCAAGTGATGTGTTTCTCCAACCTAGTCAGCAGGAGCGGTGGGGAAAGACAGGGAGAATAGAGGCCGGTGGCAGTTGCCCATAGTCAAACACACCAAGATGGATGATGCAGCTGACGAAATGAGCTGTCCCCACGCAGGTCTGACGAAATGTGGGGAGGAAAAAAGGAAATGAACACACGAATAAATGAATACGTGCATGAACGAAGCGCAGGCGGCTACCCGCCCGCCTCGTAGCAGGAAAAGGCCTGAACGGCCCTGCTAATACCTGCGAAACCGCTATAGTGGGCCCCGGGCTCGTAATGCCTCCGGCCAGGGGACACATCGTAGACGCGGCCGAGCAAGGCCAAATAGAGGCCCGGGTCCCCTGGGCGACCGCGATAGCGGGCCAGCTCCTCGGGTATGAAAAGGCGAAAGTCGGCGCGGGGACTCCACCAGCCCATCAGCCGTACGGCCATCGCCGCCGCCGCCGCCACAGCCACGGCCAGGCCCAACCAGAGCCCACGCCCGCCGAGCCCCGGCATTTACGCAGCCGTACCCCTCTTGGCTCCTCCGAAGTTGCCACCTCTCCTCCACAGCTAAGATGGCGGAGAACCGGCCGCGACGTCACCGGCGCGACACGCGCTTTCCCGGGTCCGCATGTCACTAAGGGGCCAATGGGGCATTGGAAGGGAAAGTCTTTGGCGAAAAGCTCACTCCTTGGCGCCAACCTTCCTCGTATTTTTCTAGCATAGCTAGAGACTGTTGAGAGATACTAAGGAAGTGATTGGTGAGAGGATATTCTGGCCTGCAGGTTGTCCGCCCCCAACAAAGATGGTAGCAAAGGAGGCTGCGGGTTACGTAGACATAATGACAGCAGCGCCCTCTTGGAAATCAGGTTGTCCCCGGCTTGCTGTCTCACGACAGCTCGTGGTGTCCGCTTAACGGCGCCTTTGCGACAGAAGTCCTCGCTTGTCGGCGAGGAAGCCGGAAGCCGCAGCCGCCGCCGTCGTCCCTTCCCGGTCCCCGCCCGCCGGGTGCCGTCGGAGGTTGACAGGTCGTGGCGGGGAGGCGGCGGCGGCGGCAGCAGAGCCGGGCGCCTGAGACGGAGACCTCATGGGGAACGCTCCGAGTCACAGCAGTGAAGACGAGGCGGCAGCCTCCGGGGGCGAGGGCTGGGGCCCGCACCAGGATTGGGCCGCGGACTCGGGCACGACCCCCGGCCAGGGCCCAGCGGCCCCGGCGCTGCCGCCCGCCGCGGCGCTGCTGGAGCCGGCCCGGCTGCGAGAGGCGGCGGCTGCTCTGCGGCCCACGCCGCCCTGCGAGTCTCTGGTGTCCAGGCACCACGGCGCGCTGTTGCGCTGGCTGGAAGAGCGCCTGGGCCGCGGCGAAGAGTCCGTCACCCTGGAGCAGTTCGGGGAGCTGCTGGAGGCTCGTGGCGCCGGCTTCTCGGGCGAGCGGTTCGAGGAGGTCAGGACTGACTAGCGATTGTGGGGCGGGGGCAGGGCGGTCAGCACTGAGGGCATGAAGAGGTAGGCAGTGGCTTTCGAGAGGCTGGGCAGGAACCCGTAGGGTTGGCAGCTTCTGAGTATAGGAGCTTGAGTATGCCGGGACCCACAGTGGGAGCTTCCAGCCTGTTCACTCCGGGAGCCGACTGTCAATCTCTCTAACCTTACTAGAGCTGTGGAAAGCTTCAGCTGGGCCGTTCTGGCTCAGAAGTACTGGATAAGATGTCTTTGCATGTTGCTGTAGCACAGACCTTTGTGCTGTTGCCTGACGCTGCATCAGCTGCCCTCCAGGATGGCCTAAGGGGATTGTAGTACAGGGATCAAGGGAGTGGCCATGAGAACCATTCGGTTTTATTGGCCAGTGGGTTTTTGCAGAGGCACCTTCTGAGTCCAGTGTGGGGTCCTAACGAATATGGGAGGAGAATAACATATATTGGAAAAATTCACATTCTGAAAGCCATTCCCATCTCGCAGAAACTAGCTTTTCCAAAACCCACATAGGTTTTTAGATCTTTGAAGGATCATATGTTAGTCTCATTTAAACCTCCCTAGAACCTACAACTAATGGGCAAATACCAGGTTTCCTGTGATTACTTGTGATTATATAGTTTGGGGCATAATCACCAATATCATCTTTGTTAAGTGATTAACAGCTGATATGGCAACAAAGTATTTTCCTTGCAAAGGATCTTAGGGATTATCTGCACCAGACACTTCATTTTAGAATTAAGAAGCGAACTGATCCCGCATCACTCTGTGAGTCATTGATGAAACTGATACTGTCACTCAGATTTCTTGGTTTTTGTTTGTCTTATGTCACACTACAAGCTTCTTAAGGCCCTCTTTCATTAAGTCCACATTGTTATAACAAAAAGGTACTTAATTTGTGAAAATGGGTAAACCATGTAGTATATTCAGTGTCAATGAAGGATGAGTACATAAACAGACAAGGTATTTTAATGCCATTAGAGACTGGGTTACACTTTAAAACCAGAGGCTTTTCAAATATTTTAAAAATGTTTTCCTCTACATGCCCAGAGTTCAGACAATGTAGTTTGTGTGTGTCTTATATTTTCCTTTTAAGAATACCTGTAAGGCATCCAGCTCTTGAAAATGTCAGTCATGTTACCTAGTGAAAGGTCTCCTTTTTTTTCAACCTCCAGGAATTTTCTGTTTTTTATTTGGCTGCATTGTTTGTGGGATCTTAGTTCCCTGACCAGGGATCAAACCCTGGGTCCTTCCCAGTGAAAGTACAGAGTCCTAACCACTGGACCACCAGGGAATTCCCAGTACTTTCCACTCTAGTCCTAGACGTATAGTGAGAAAGTGACGCAGTCAGAAAGAGCTATGCAGATATCTTGAAGGATCCAAAGACAATGGAGGGAAAGTGTTTACACTTGTGAGAGTGTCTGACAGGAATAGAGAGCTTCAAAAGTCCTGTAATGTAAGGCCAAGACATCCCTGAAGTGTGGTCCAGAATTCACGCAAGGGCAATGACTTTATCTCTTCTTTCACTGAGCAAATGCTTGTTGGGCATATACTGAGTGCCAAGGTCTTGAATGACAGTGGACAAAGCAAGATACTTACCCTTAAAGAGTATCTACTGCTTAGGACTTCGCTGGTGGTCCAGTGGCTAAGACTTCACCTTCCAGTGCAGGGGAGTATGGTTCAATCCCTGATCAGGGAACTCAGATCCTACATGACCTGGGGCTGAAAGGCCAAAACATAAGACAGAAGCTGGCTCAGTGGTAGAGAATCTGACCACCAATGCAGGACATTCTGGTTGGATCCCTGGGTTGGGAATATCCCCTGGAGAAGGGAATGGCCACCCTCTCCAGTATTCTTACTTGGGGTTGCAAAGAGTCAGACTGGACTTAGTAATTGAGCAGGCATGCAAGATAGAAGTAATATTCTAACAAATCCAATGAAGACTTTAAAAAATGGTCTACATTAAAAAAAAAAAAAGTAATACTGAAAGAGATGCACATTAACCCAGCAATTTATAGGTGTGGTGAGTTATTTAAGGGAAAGCATAATGAAACAATAGCAGGAGTATTTGACCTCATCCAGGGTGTCAAAGAAAACATACCTGAGAAAGTAACTTTCCAGCTCAGATGTGAAGACAAAGCAGACGAGGAGCAGAAGGTGTGAGCCCTGTTTCAGACAGAGGGTGTCACGCGCACAAGCCCCATGTCCACAGAACAGAGAATCGGGAAGACTGGTATGATGTCTTTGGGCTACAAACTGCTTCAAGGGACAGAAAATCCAGTGCATCAGTGCTTTAAACAATAAAGAAGCTTTTAATGTAAAAGTCCAGGTAGGCAGTCCAGGATTGATATATGCAAGTTTCACAGTTGCCAGGGACTGGTTCTGTCCATCTGGTGCTGTCATCTTCCCCAGTCGCCTTCCACTTAGTGACCCACATGACTCCTTTGCTGCTGCTTTCCACAATCAGCTGGAAAGGGAAGGAGAGGGCCACAAACCCCTTTGACCAAACCCAGTCACATGGCCACACTTAATTGCAAGGGAGGTTGGGAAAGATCCCTTATTCCATGGCCGTATATTCAGCTAAAAACCAGTAGTTAAATTACTGAGGGAAAGGAGAACAGATATTGGGTTACAGTTTTGCCATCTTTGACTCACATGGCTGGTTCGCAGCAGAAGGAGAACAAGGCTAGGAAGCAGGCAGTGCCAAATTTTAGAGCAGGTTCTCGTTGGGGTATAGTATTTACTAGTGTAATGGTGAGAATTTCCATGTTGTATGTGTTGCTTCTTTCAGCTCCTGCTGCCATCCATGTCTGTCTAGCTGTCTTGCCTTCACCTTCCTGTGACCTTGCTTGCTTGAGGTGTTGTCCTAAAGAAATTCTTGAAGTTATACCTGGGACCAAAGTCTGAAACGTTATCATTTTATAGTTACAACACACCTCTTCTCTTGATGGGTGTAGCCCATGGGAAGAGAGTCTTTGATTTGCTCACAAGGAGCTGGATTTAATTGACTCCTATGCAGAAGAGGAATTGGAGTTAAAATTAAATTCTTATTTGACTCAGAGATTAGATATGTGCTCTTACTATGATATGCTTCCAGTAGGTCATGTATATGCTCTAGAGCAGGAAAAAAGCGCTGAGCACAGGATGATAGCAGATGGCTTGAAGCTGGCGATTTAGGATGAACAGGTCTTATTTGATTAATTTGCCATATTAGCTTTGGTGCCTGCTTTGTGAAATTTGTAGGGTTGTAAAGTCTGAAGGAAGGACTTTTTTTTATTCATTTATTTCTTGTCTTAGCACAGTCCCTGCTCAGAGCCAGTGTCTGATTTGACAGTCCTCATTCTCCAGCTTCATATTTTATATTCAATCTGTTACCTTTTAATAGGAAGATAATCCTTTTCTTTCTCTTTTTTTCCGGCTGCACTATATGGCTTGTGGGATTTTAGTTCCCCAACCAGGGATCGAACCTGGGTCCTCAGCAGTGAGAGCTCAGATTCTCACTGGACTGCCAGAAAATTCCCAAGAAGATATTTATTGACATTGAGGAAGCAGTTAAATATAGTTTTAGTGAAAACTTAAAAAGATTCTTAGTCACTGCTGGAGTTTAGAGAAAATTTGGAGAAAAATACCATCGTGGCATTATCATGTCATAGTATTGATTAATTTAGAATGGCTCTGAGCCCAAGAACTATGCAAATAGAGTCATGCGGATGTAATTCTGTGCCCTTTCAAGACAGAGTATGAGAGCCATGTGTGTGCACCACGAAGACGAAGCGGGCTTACCCTCAGCTGAGAGCCTGTAAGCGCCCCTCACCGCCAAAGGGGCCAGGTATATATTCCTCGGAATGAGGTGGAGGCTGCAGGCTGACCTGTCTCCCTGTCTGACCTCACCTACTTCTGTCCCCCATGGGACGCTTGCCTTGTCTGGTGTGTGGACCTTTCTTCTGTGCATTCTCCAAGATTCCCCTGCTTGGCCCCGTCACCTGGTCAGGACAGTCGGGACCAAGCCTGTCCTGTGGCGTGATTCAGATGGCTTCTGTATCGTCGTATTTTCACTCCTTCCCTTGAGGCTCTTATTTCCTGTTCTGGACAGGTCTTTTGACACTGAGAGCACACTGTGTGGTCTTGCTCTGCGTGAGGCACCGAGGCCCCCGCTACCTGCCTGCGCTCCTCCAGCACACAGGAAGTCTTCAGTGAGCGCTGGCCATTGGTAGTGATGAGGCAGCGCAGAGAGGACCATCCTGGGTGAACTGGAGGTGGTCCTGGCTCTGTATGCTTCGCTGTGGAGGACATGATGGTATTGGCTTCTTGTGGAGAGCTTCATGATCCCCGAGAACTATGAAGGAAAGGTCACTGCTCTGTTTGGCCTTTCCCTGATTTCCAGACTACCACTTCATTGTGTACTGTCTTGCTTTAGGAACTTGAGTGGCTCCCCATTTTTCTGAGGGCCATTTCCCCCAGTGCCTCTACCACTCCTGGGCTTCTGGCCTCCAGAGTGTCTGTTAGCTCAGATCACAGTGGTTGACAGTGTGGGGTCCCAAATCATACCAGAATTCCCATCCAAGCTCCATCATTTACCAGTCCTCACCATGTGACTTTGAACAAAATCCCTTACTTCTCTTTCCCTGTCTAGTTAAAGTGATGGTACCAGCCTTAGGACTGTGGAATTTCGTATTAGCTCTTGCACTTGTTATGCTATTACTTCTATTATTGTAACGATCACACTCGTCACATTGCTGCTGCTGGTTTGTGGATCTGTCTTCTCCTAGGCCGTGGGGATTTTGGAGAGCCAGGATTCCACCCTGACATCCCAGTGTGCACAGAGCCAAGCACAGGTCAGGCATAAGTGGCTCCCTGTCAGCTGGTGTTAAATAGGTGCTAAGTAAATTGGCTCCTGTGAGACGAACTAGATGCTCAGTGGTAGATTTCAAAACCTCTGCATTTTTTTAAGGACAATTTCCTGAGTGTTAGGAAATTACATATTTGTTCAGTGAAGCTGTTAGCAGCACTGTTCTGATGGTTTTTTTTCTCACCCAAACTGTCTATTTTTCGTTTGTTTGAAAATTCTTTTGATCATATCCATTAACTATTGACGGATCAACAGAGTCTGTTAAAAATAGAAAAATGTCACTTATTCATATAGCCTTGCTCATATAGAATTTTTACCAGCCCTAAATGGTAAGAGTTGTGTGGGAAGTTGGGAACAGGCGGCACTTGAGATGCAGGTGGCACTTGAAGTGCAGAAGTTTTGGTGGGAGTAGGGCTTGAGCACTGCCTGCGGTTTAGAGAGAGTGAGTCTCAGCTTTAAGGCTGATGTTGAGTAAGCCTGGGCTCAAGGTGCCGAGAGCAAGGGTTAGAAGATGGAGGAAAGGGATGGATAAGAGAGAGGTTTTGAGCACTTGGTCTTGGACAGCAAGGAACCCTAGGGGTTATCTGGTCAAAGGAAGGAAAATGGATTGTGGTGAAAAACATGAGCTCTGGAGCCTTGGAGTCAAATACTAGCTGTATGACTTTGGGCAAGTTTTCTGATCTCTCTGTAAAATATACAATTTTAAAATGAGGAGGTTAATAGTAATCTTGCTGTTATGTGGAATAAATGGTTTGTGCACTGCTTAAAATTTAGTGAGTGCTAAAATATTAATTCAGAGCTTCCCAAACCATCTGTCATTCCGCATTGAATGGGTTACCATTGTGCTAATCCCCTCAGACTTTGAATCATACAGTATTTCTGTTTCCTTACTGTGCTACACGGTGAGGGAGCTGGGATGTCCCTGTTAGTGGTGCTGTGCATTCACGTCCTGGGCGTCAGGGCAGACAGAGGCTGTGCTTCTGCTCTCCCTCCCTCCACACCCGTTGGCTCTACACTTCATATTAGGGTGTGCTTCAGATGTTTTAATGTTTATAATTTCCCTTTTATCACTATGAAAGCAACATATGTAGATTGGCATACTACCACTATTAATATCTTGATATGTACTCTTCAGATTATTATTGTTATTCAGTTGCTCAGTTGTATCTGATTCTTTGCAACTCTGTGGAATGCAGCACACCAGGCTCCTCTGTCCTTCACCATCTGCCAGAGTTTGCTCAAATTCATGTCCATAGAATCGGTGATGCTGTCTGACAATATCATCCTCTGTCGTCACCTTCTCCTTTGGCCTTCAATATTTCCCAGCATCAAAGTCTTTTCCAATAAGTCGGCTCTTCGCATCAGGTGGCCAAAGTATTGAAGCTGCAGCTTCAGTATCAGTCCTTCCAGCAAATATTCAGAGTTGATTTCCTTTAGGATTGACTGGTTTGATCTCCTTGCAGTCCAAGGGACTCTCTGCTGATAAATCTAAGTATGTTTGGTACCATTGTGGAAAGTGCGTATTTGCTTTTTGTCTAAATTAACATAAGGTCATTTTCTAATACTCTTCTGTAACTAATTTTTTTCAGTTAGTGGTCTTCACTGTCCTGTTAATATCTGTTTCATTAACACCCAGTCCATATTCCAGTTTATCCAGTTGTCCCAGAAATCCATCTGCCTCCCAGCTTCCAAAATTTGGTTGCTGTTGCAATATCTCCTGTTTGCTTTGTCCTTATACTTAAAATAAAATTCCCTCTATAATATTATCTTGGAGTTTCCGGAGGGAGCAGAGGTAAATGCATTTGTTTAGTGTGACGTCTTTGAACACTCTTGATGGCTGCTTGTCCAGCTTTTGCTAACTGAAGCTTTGAGGGATGAGTTGGGCATTCCTTCCGGAGCCTCCTAATCCATCTTTACACCCCACCAACAACAGATGCATCCGTCTTTATGATGAGCTTTTCCCTCTAGCTTCCATCTGATGACCTTAATTATAACTGCTCCTTCCCGTAATAGCCCATCGGATGTTTGAAACGGAGTCTATTACTCCCAGTCATCTTTTCTCCTCACTGGAGATTCCAGGCTTTTCTCACAGGGCAATTTCTAGTCTCGTCTTCATCACAGTCTGTTTCTTCTGATCTCTTCTATCTTATTTGCTTTGGGTGTGTGACTTCCAAAGTAAACTCAGCTTTCCTGATTGGGTCTAATCAGAGGAAAAACAGGATGAAGGACTTTCCTGGCAGTCTAATGGTTAAGACTCTCAATGCAGCAGGCACAGGTTCGATCCCTGACCTGGGAACCAAGATCCCACATGCTGCACAGCACAGCCAAAAAAAAAAAAAATGAAGCTGAGGCTTATGGAGGCAAGGGAGTGTGTTTTTGAAGTCACATGGCCAGTTAGTGACAGAGCAGGATTCAAGCCAAATCCCATGCTGTACCTGGTTCCCCGACATGAACAGTGTGAAATTAGATTATAGTTGAAGGTTAGTGTGAACAGGGCTGTAAAGTAGATAAACCAAGTTAGCTCTCAGGTCCAAAGAGAGTTTAAAATAGAAAGCCCTACTAAACCTGAGATGCTACCCTAAGCCGATGCTTTGTTTTTTGCACTTTGTAACCAGTTGAACATTTTTGTGGCGATTGCTTTCTTCTGAAATTATTTTGGGACAGGGGGCTTACTCTCTTGAAACAGACAAGATGATGATGTTGGATGTTGTGCCTACACGTAGCAATACTTGTCCACACACGTTCTACAGAACATCATGAGTTACTGTCCTGAACTTATTTGTTCTTTGAATGATATATATGAACTCTTCCCACAACAATAACAAAAATCACTGGTCTTAAAAAGTGTCAGTTATTCACAATTTGGAACCCATACCTGATTTTCTTGCATCTCTTGTCTTGTAGGCCTTTGCCCAGTTTGATGCTGAGGGTGATGGTACGGTTGATGCTGAGAACATGTTGGAGGCCCTCAAGAATTCCAGTGGAGCTAACCTTCAGGGAGAGCTGAGCCACATCATCAGACAGCTGCAGGCGTGCTCTCTTATTCCAGGTGAGGCGCTCATCTGAGGGCTGACTGCTGAAGAATGAGCTTTGCTGTGATATGGGTTGTAATTAGACAAGCTTGTGGGCACCGTGAAATAGTCATAATTTTCTGATAGCCTTCATTAAGCTCATGATCTGAATGTGTGTTGAGTGTAATCATTTCTTGTGTTCCCCACACAGCGGTGGCTGAGCAGTTCTCCCCTCTTTACGAACCTTTACGAACCTTTGTCATGAGGCCACCTTCCTTACTGGATCTCTCTGTTTCACTCTCTCAAGAAGCTTTCCCTGGCCCCAGTTGTAGGCTTTCTTAGCATTGTATATTTGTTTGTTTTTTTTTTCCAACATCTAACTGTTCTCGTTAATTATTACTCACTTGTTTGTAAATACCTGTCTTCACTTTTATCCTATGAGCTCCATGAGGGCAGGGAACCTTCTCTTTTACTTCTGCTGAGTCCTTACATTTAGTAGTTTGGCACTTGGTAGGCATCCAGTTTTTTTAATTTTTAGAAAGCCATTGCTCTGAAATTTGTGAGAATAAAAATAGCTTAAAATGAAACTACCTCTACATTGTCTCTATGATAAAACTTTGTCTGTAGTTTCTGATGGTTTTATTTAGGGAGCTCAGAAACAGAATCAAAATAAAGTTACCTTTTCTTGTTTCTTTTCTAGTGAGAAAGTAATTGAGTTTGAAAGGAAAAAATTAAACTTGGCATATCACCCTTTTGGTTCAGTTCATTTTATTCAGGAGCTTTTCTGCTTTGTGCAGTTGGAGTCATAATATTTAGCACAGAGGATCTCGGGCAGCAAGGAGGCAAACAGACTCGTTGGATCCATAAATGTAACTCTGATTGACCTCTCTGGCTTCCTACTGAGGATGTAGTGAGCTAGGGAAGGAGGGTTTCTGTATATTAATGAAGAATGCCTACTTCTGCTCTTCTTCAGATTGTCTTGAATTATGTAATTTTTATAGAGCATTATAGATGGCCTGTACATGTTAATTTTTCTACTATTCTCATGGCAGTAAAAATTACACTTTAAATTATGCATAGCTAACTTTTAGCATTTTGTATTGCCCCCACCTCTGTATTAGCAGCATATGGCTAGCATCAGGGGCTTTATTTGAACACCTTAAAGAGGTGTTTTGGGAGGAGAGGACAGGAGTGGCGACCAGGGAATCCACCAGAACTCAGTGCGTTGTTGCTGTGAGTGATCCTGAGGAGCGGTGGGGATTAGGCTAGAAAAACTAGGGGTCCAGATCCCTAATTGGGGGTCTAGACCTTCTCTAGCAGGGTTGTGACTTAGGACTTTCTACTGAAATATTTTGTCTTTTAACTTAAAAGAGTTTTTCTTTTTTTAAATCATAATCCTAGGCTGAAACTTGGTGAGCTGAGCTCACCTCTTTGGTGGAATCCCACTTTCCGGGTCCCTCTGTCTAACCTAAACTGACCCTTACTCCTTTCGTATCTCTTTGTATGAGTGCTGAATGGTTAAAAAAGAGACAGCCCACTTACCAGATTCATTTCTTATTTCACCATGTGATAAACGTTTTCCCATTACAAGCATCAGTCTGTTCGGAGCAGATCAGTGCAGTACCAGCAGCGTCATCACATGAAGTCTGGGTATTACCCTGGGTGTCCGTTAAGAAGAACTGTAAGAGGAGAGATGCAGGATGGCATAAACTTCTGGGGCTTGGGAAATCAAACCGGGGCCTCCTGGTTTTGTGTAGAGGCCGAACCAGATGGGCCACTTCCAGGGCACAGTTTCTCCTCAGTCTCATGGTCAGCTTCAGAAATTACAGCAGTTTCCCTCTGCTCCAATACAGCCTTTTTGTTTCACACTTGAAGGCAGTCTATCCTGCAGACTCCTGGAATCTTGCTGTAGGTGCCACTCACTTGGGTGTGCTCAGCTTGTGACAGTTCATCCAGTAATACAATGATAATATAGGTACTTTTGTTTTAATTAGGAAGTGGAAGAGAAACAAACAAACGAAGAAAACCCTCCCCAGATCTATAAGCATGTCTGAGCTCCAGGAAAAGCTGCCGTGTTTATTCTGTCTTCATTTAACTGTCTGGGTCATGTGCACCTCAGTTGAAAGCATGTTATTGTAGCTGAACCTACAATAACAAGAGCAGGATTCCAGAAGTCTGCAGGAGAAACTGCTTTTAAGTGTGAAACAAAAAGATTTTATTAGAGCAGAAGGAAACTGCTTTAATTTTTGAAGCTAAACATGAGACTGAGGAGAAATTGTGCCCTAGAACTGGCCTGTCTCATTCTGCCTCTTCCCTTGTGGCTTAGCTGGTAAAGAATCTGCCTGCAGTGAGGGAGACCTGGGTTCGATCCCTGGGTTGGGAAGATCCCCTAGAGAAGGGAAAGGCTACCCACTCCAGTATCCTGGCCTGGAGAATTCCATGGACTGTATAGTCCATGGGGTCTCAAAGAGTGGGACACAACTGAGTGACTTTCACTTCACTTCAGACATGGCCTGTTTTGTGTTTTTGAAAGGTTACTGAGGTTAACATCAGACAGAATGCAGCCAGGGGAGCCACTTAGGATATCCGGGTAGGTGTATGAATGGAGGTGTTGAGGCCAGAGTCTGGACAGTGACCAGAGGGAGGGACAGATGGAGGAGACTTCCGAGGAGCCGCCCCGCATAGGAAAGACTGGAATGGTGGAGGAAGCGCTTGAAAGCAGCGCAGGGACTGTTTGCAGCCCCTCCCGTTGGTGTTGTCTTGGCGTGCCACCCGAGCCTCGTTTCCTCGCTTGTAAGAGGAGGACACCAGAGCCTTTGGTGCCTTCTCCTCCCCACCCTCCCCCCCCACCACTTATGGGGACTGACTGCAATGATGTCTGTGGAAGGACCTTGAAAACTATAAAATGCACTCAAGAATTGTGGTCAGGTTAATAGTTGTATTTTCATTCTTGTTATTTTCTGTAGCTTAGTATAAAAGCAGTTAGGCCATTACACTTTAACGTGATAAACATTATTCCTAGCCTATATTCAATATGCAAAACTTCTTCAAAAATTTCTAGTTAGTATTTAAATTTATAAATTTAACTTATAAAAATTGGAAGCTTGGATTGAAAGAAATTATCATTATTCTAAGTCTTCTAAAATTTCTGTGAAACTACAGTGAAATTAATTTTGAAATTGAGATTACTGCTGGTTCATTTCTTAAAAACGTCTTTACATTTTTAAATGATTAAAGCTAAAACTACCAGAGAGGATTCTTAATGGCTGCTTTTGATTCATATAATTCCGCTAGGCCACCAAGCAGGGGATTTGGAACCTATTATGGTAGGTTCCCAAAAACATCAAAAATGAACTTTTTCTGCTTAGGTTTCATAGACATATTTTCAGAGTCCAAGGAGGGCCTGGATGTCCATGCGGCAATGATCCTGCGCTTCCTGCATCGCAACCGGCTCTCCAGCACCGTCATCCCCTACCCCATGTTGGACCACTGCAATAACATGAGCACCATGAGGGCCTCTGTTCTGAAGGAGTCTCTGGATCAGCTGGTACAAAAAGAAAAGGGTATGTGCGCGGGGGTGGGGCTGTTCTAGAGGATGCCTGGGGATCATTTCTTCCAAGTGAGTGTTTATTGACAGAATGAACCGGCACTCCTCCCTGCTCTTATTTCTGAAAACATAGTGACCAGTTTGTAGCAGAAGAATGTGAACCATTCTCCCTTTCCCCTTTCCCTTTCCTTCCCCTCTCCCTTGCTTTCTCATCACCCAGTCTCTGCTCAAATGTGGCAGGCCTCTCCTCGTTACTCTTCTGCTCAAATGTGGCAGGCCTCTCCTCATTTCTCTTCTGCTCAAATGTGGCAGGCCTCTCCTCGTTACTCTTCTGCTCAAATGTGGCAGGCCTCTCCTCGTTACTCTTGGCTGGTGCCCCTGCTGCCACCACTCCCCCCCTTTGGTCACAATCCCCTTTGCAGGTTTAAAAGTCTAAATGGCACTTATTACCTGAAGGTGTAGCATTACTATTTACTTGCATTTTTGTCGGTCTTATTCGCTTCGTTATCCTTGGGACCCAGAACTGTGCTTGCCACACAGTAGGTACTCGGTGAATAGTTGTTGAATGAACGAGGGAAGCCACTACAGACTCATTGGTGACCACAGCAAAAGTTGATAATGCGAATTGGCAGGTCCGTGGAGCCTCACAGTCCAGAAATAGACCCAGTTGCATGTGGGAACATGGTACCAGATGTAGTTAGTTAGCATTACAAGTCAGGGCAGGAAGTGAATTAGCCTACAAATTGGGTTAGGGAACTAGTTAGACATTTGGAGAAAAAAATAAAGCTAGATTCTTAACCCACTTAATCAGATAAATTTCAGATGGATTAAAAAGCTCAACCAAAAAGAAAGCTGTAGGAAAAGGTGCTGGAAGGAAGGAGTTCCACTTTATAAAAGCCCTGACATGGGAAAACCTCTCTAAGTAGGACATGAAACTACAGAAGAAAAGATTAGTAAGTTAGACTGTATGTAAATTTAAAGTCCTGTACAGCGAAAACGTATCATGCTGCTGCTAAGTCGCTTCAGTCATGTCCGACTCTGTGCGACCCCAGAGACGGTAGCCCACCAGGCTCTGCCGTCCCTGGGATTCTCCAGGCAAGAACACTGGAGTGGGTTGCCATTTCCTTCTCTAATGCGTGAAAGTGAAGTCACTGAGTCGTGTCCAACTCTCAGTGACCCCATGGACTGCAGCCTACCAGGCTCCTCTGTCCATGGGATTTTCCAGGCAAGAGTACTGGAGTGGGGTGCCATTGAGTCAAAAGACAAATAACATTTTACAGAACAAAGGTATATTTTGTAACATTGTGACAGTATTTTTTTTTAAACTAACTCTGACCTTGGGCAGTTACTTAATTGCCTTAGTTTCCTCATCTCTAAAATGAATTAATACATAGAAAATGTGTAGAAAAATGCCTGGTTCACAGTAAACAGTCAGTAAATATTACTTCTTATGTGTGTGTATATATACATTACATAATATATACAAAATATAGAAATTGATAAGACTTGTGACCCAGTAACAAGTAGATGAGGATAGACAAAGCCATACTCAGAAACACAAGCGGCTTACAAACAAGTGGCTTAAAAAGTCTCACTCATAATTAAAGAAATGTAAGTTAAAACCCCAGTCCATTCTAAAAGAGATCAGTCCTGGGTGTTCTTTGGAAGGACTGATGGTAAAGCTGAGACGTCAATACTTTGGCCACCTCATGTGAAGAATTGACTCATTGGAAAAGACTCTGATGCTGGGAGGGATTGGGGGCAGGAGGAGAAGGGGACGACAGAGGATGAGATGGCTGGATGGCATGGCTCGATGGACATGGGTTTGGGTGAACTCCAGGAGTTAGTGATGGACAGGGAGGCCTGGTGTGCTGCAGTTCATGGGGTCGCAAAGAGTCGGACACAATTGAGTGAGTGAGCTGAACTGAACTGAACTGAAGTTAAAACTATAAGTCACCATTTTCATCTCTTGGTTAGTTTTGCAAATATATCAGTGATTTATGCTGTACTACCACCAACCCATGGAACAGTCCTTGGCCAATTTCTTCTTTATACATGTTGTCCAATTTAGAAGGAGATTTTTACAGAGTATTTATTTTTCTAGGGCCAAAGCACCAGGAATATTTCTGTTAGATATTTTAAATGACCTTTTTAAAAAATGCTTTGTGAAGAAGATGCCATGATAAAATCTGGTTTTTCTCACAGAGAGCCCTGGAGATCTAACTAGAAGCCCAGAGATGGACAAACTCAAGTCTGTCGCAAAGTGCTACGCTTATATAGAAACATCCTCTAACCCTGCAGACATTGACAAGATGACAAATGGAGAAACCTCGTCCTACTGGCAGTCAGATGGCAGTGCCCGCTCACACTGGATTCGGTGGGTGCCGTAATACCTGATTCTTGGGTGAAGGTCCAAGTAAATTACCTGCTTTCTTTCTCTTACCCTGTCACTGTGTTAAAAAAAAACATTTCTTAAAATTTTGGACTAGTTTTTAACTTAACTGCCTAGTTCTTTTCTTCTTGTGATTATCTGTGAAGATGGTATAAGAATCAAGTTAAAAGAATTATGAAACTATATAACCATGTTTGTATATTCATAAATACGGGTAATTTCTTTACTGGTGTTTTAAGGGAGAAAATTAACATTTGACTAGTATTTATGATACTGACTTCAGATTTTTTTCACTAGTTTTTCAGGAAGGTTAGTGTCACAGGGAATAGGGGATACTTATGTCTGATGTGATTTTAAGATCATTTCTGCACATTTAGTGTATGCAACCAAGTTGGCCAGTTTGTTAGAGAAAGAGGGAATGGGTGGTCAAGAATCCTAGTGGAGCTGATGACAGTCGACCGTAATGTTTCTATATGTTCTGAAGTGGCTGTCTAAAATATCACCTGTCCCGTCCAGATAATGGGCTGATTTCAGTTGGTGGAAATAGAAATACTTACTGTTTTCTCATAAAGGATAAATAAGCTCTTTAGCCATCTATACATGAGCAAAGCTACTCAGTTCTTTGGATACAGTTAGAACTTGCTTCATACTGGGTAAAGACATTTTATTAGTATGTTCATATTATACTTTCCTGCCTGTACTGGTTTCTTAAAAGGAAATAGAGGGTGTCCCTCGTGGCTCAATGGTAAGGAATCTGCCTGCCAATGCAGGAGACATGGGTTCGATGCCTGATCGGGGAAGATCCCACATGCCTCAGAGTAACTGAGTCTGTGCGCCATAACTATTGAGCCTGTGCTCCAGAGCCTGAGAGCCAAGCCTCCTGAGCCCACATGGCACAACTCCTGAGGCCTGTACCCCTAAAGGCTGAACTCCACAGCAAGAGAAGCCGCCACAGTGAGAAGTCCACGCACATCTCAGCTAGAGAGGAGTCCCCACTTGCCACGACTAGAGAAAAGCCCGGGCAGCATCAAAGGCCCAGCACAGCCAACAATAAATACTCACATAAATAAAGTACAAGCATTAGAAAAAAGAACTAGAAGATTGATCTTAAACTGAAAGGAATTTTAGAAACTTGGGAAGGTCATAAGAACTTTGAAACTAGTAGCCAGCTTTTCAAGTTAGT
The DNA here is from genome assembly GCF_042477335.2 of Ovis canadensis. Classification (NCBI taxonomy): domain Eukaryota; kingdom Metazoa; phylum Chordata; class Mammalia; order Artiodactyla; family Bovidae; genus Ovis; species Ovis canadensis. The sequence continues at coordinate 33,243,854 of NC_091255.1, read as the reverse complement.
TGCTTTTAGGGGAGTCAGTCTTTGAGTATATATCACCTACAAGATCTTGGAGGTGAGACTTGTGGGCCCTGCCAGTTCTCAGCCTGTATAAACATTTGTCGTTTCTACTCTCTCTTCGTGTTTTCCAGTTTAAAAATGAAGCCAGACGTCGTACTCAGGCACCTGTCTATTGCTGTGGCGGCCACTGACCAGAGCTACATGCCGCAGCAGGTGACCGTAGCTGTGGGGAGGACGGCCGGCGATCTTCAGGAAGTCCGCGACGTGCACATTCCCAGCAATGTCACTGGCTATGTGACACTGCTGGAAAATGCCAACATCAGCCAGCTCTGTGAGTCAACCAAGAGGCATCTTGCCCTTCTAACTAAGAGGACTGGAGGGGAGGAAGGAAGGTCCTGTTTTTTGGCAGGAAAATCTCTGAAGCAGAAAGGCTGTTTGTTTTTCTTTGGAGATCTGATTTGCTTCTCATCATGTACCTCAAAGTGGTCATTATTTCATCTTTTCAGTGTTCTGAAAAGTTATAGAAAAGCAGTAAAATCTTTTTAAATTAAAAAATTTTTTTTCTTATTAGAAAATTAGAAATATCGACACAAACAAAAATTATTCAAAATCCCACTACTCAGGGATTGGAACTGTGAATTCATTGGTATGGATCATCCTTCCAGACCTTTTCTTATATTTGTGTATGTATATAAATACACACAGACAGACATATATATATATATATTTTTTTTTAAGAAAAGTTAAAAATAGGTTTGTATATATATGCATATCTTTACGTATCTTTTTACAAAAGTGGTGATACGTCATTCATGCTCTTTTGTAACTTTTTAACGTGTTGTCTTACCGTACATCCATGCACACCTTTACTTAGTGTTGTTAAGATTGTGCCTTAATTTTAAGAAGCTTTTGCTTCTTACATTTCAGTTGTTTCCATTTTTATACTATCATAACCTTGCTTCACACAGGGCATTTTGGAAATAATCACGATTCTGTGATTTCTTTCCAGGCTTATTTCATTCAGGGAGCCGGAATGCTTCCTGTTTTGTCTCATTTCTCCTAATGCTTTCCTGGGCCAAAAGAAGTATTCTTACTTTGCTCAGAGGAACTGAGGCCTGGGGAGGTAGAGTCTTTGTGTCTCACCCCTAGGCAAAGAAGTAGTTAAGCTTGTGGAGTAGCAGCTTCCTGTCTTACACTGTGGTGGTCTTATTCTCTAAGTTGTGTCCTTTTTAACTTCCCACCTCCTCCTCTCCAACCCAAATAAGAAATTCTGACAGCTCTTAAAAGTGAGTCATGCCTATGTCATCTATTTGGACTTGATTATTAAAAAGAAATCCTCACAACGGCTATGAGCCAGCTGCTGTTTTATAACTAAATCTAAATTTTGGAACTCTAGGAAAAATTCTAGACGTTTTCTTACCATGTGTTTAATCAGGATTTTAAAAATACAGTTTGTGTTGATTTTCAAGAGTCATAAATTCCTATGAAGCATTGTGATGTAAAGGTTTAAGCCACCCTTAATTTTGCATGTGATACTTTTGACTCCTTAGATTGGTCACTGCTCTTTTGACGAATTGATTGTATACTTGCTCCATTGCACACACCATTTATTTCTGCCATCAAAATATATCTTTAGCATTTTCTTTTTGAAATGTGAATTACTATTTTGCTTTTAGTTGGAAGCCTAGCATTTGCTGAACTGAAGAAGTTAATCCAATACTGAATTTGTTGTTTGCGCTTGACAGATGTCCAGATTAACATAAAGCGTTGTCTTAGTGATGGATGTGACACTAGAATTCACGGTCTGAGGGCTGTTGGCTTTCAGAGAGTCAAGAAGTCTGGGGTCTCAGTCTCAGATGCTTCTGCAATATGGTATTGGTCTCTCCTGACATCTCTGGTGACGGCTTCCATGGAGACAAATCCTGCCTTTGTCCAGACAGTGCTGCGCAACACTCAGTAAGTCGCTGTGCTTTCCGGGCCTGCCACGTTGTGCTCTCTCTCCAGCCCTGGAGGACAAGTCGTTGAGCGCCCTCTGACCCTCAATACTCAGTCAGCAGCAGTCCTCGGGTGCCCTGTTGTTTCCTGGTTGTGCCTTCAGCTTCGGTCTTGGGGGAGGGTGGGGCTGGGCCACAAATGTCATTCCTAGCCCTTACCCACTGGGGAACAGCTGCTTGCATTTACATAGTAATTTACATGGGATAAAACGCCTTCAGATTCTATATATTTTTTACCCACTTACATTGTAATATGTATGTGTAAAAATTATCCCTATTTTACAGTCAAGTGTACTGTGACCTTTCCTGGGGTACATGACCAAGCAGTGGTGGATTAGCTGGAGGTCTTTGGACCTCAGCCCTAGGTTGAAGCCTTTTTTCACAAGAGTCAAATCTTTTCAAGGACACCAGACGAGTCTATTTTTTAACGTAAAGCACCTTTGGAAATTTTCTTTTAAAAAACTGTTAGGGTGGGCTTGCGTGGCTGTCCAGTGTTTAAGACTTGGTGCTTGCATTTCAGACGGTGCAAGTTCATATTTTGTGAGGAGGTGCTTGGAGACTCTGTAAACATCGCATTCCTCATTATGCTTTACTTGCCGTGACTCATGATTCCTGTTTCACTCCTGGCGTTGTTACCCATCACAGCATGGCTTCTCAGATTGGCCCAGATTTGGCTGATAGGAACTCAGACAGTCTGGTCTGTGTGTCCTTTGACATGTCCTCATCTTGGAACTCTTCCTTACAACAAAGTATTCCAGGCTTACCTTGAATGTTCCTCCCATAGTCCTAGAATTAGCCTTTTTTCTCAAGAGTTGTGGTCACTCTTAGTGGAGAGTTGTGTTTAGGAACTGAACAAACTAAGCCAGTTGCTGTCGGAGTGTTGCTTCTCTCAGTGGACACGGCTGGGAAATATATGTCTGTGTCTGAGTAACAGACATGTGTATACAGAGACACATTGCCTCCTGCATTTGTTTCTCTGTCTGTAACACTGAAAACTCCTGAGTTTACACTGACACTTCTAAGCCGGTACTACCACGTTCATTCTGATTGTCTCTCTTTCTGTGTTTGTAGCTCCCTGCTATGACTGTGAGAAACTTGGCTCCCATCAACCCTACTATGCTTACTTATTTAAAGAGTCCCACTCCATGTAACCAGCCTCCCAGCTCCCCAGCTCTTGCCTGAACTCCCTCCTTACCTTCTCAGGGCTGGCATTCCATGCTGGGCTGTCTTTTTGCTCAGTACCCTGCCCCAGTACCTCACTGAGCCACCATGCACCCCACGCAGGCATGCAAGAGTGCCTGCCTTGCACAGCCCTACTCTGTGGACTAAATTTTTAGGAAGGAGAAGAGGATGAGTTTCCTGCCTTGTTTTTGTGGAGTTATGCCAAGTTGTCGAAGATCGGATTATATTTAAAGTTTATATGCCTGATACTGTCTTCACAACAGGTTAGATGGATTCTCGCTGGATGCCTTCTTTATCTACAGACAGTATTCAGAATGCCGTTCTCAAGTCTAAAATTTTAAAAATAGGTGTTTCTGAGTTAAACAACTCGACTTCCAAAATTTCAACTGAAGTGACAAACTGAATACCAGAGTCATGTGTATTCTTAAAGAAACTCTTTAAGAGATTCTTAAACTCTTTAACTCTTCAAGAAATTCTTAAAGGAACTCTTTTAAAAAAAAGAAAAGAAAAGAAATCCCATTAAACAGTTTAGCACTGGGACCCCTGTAGGAAAAAGGCTGATTTATATTATGTACCAGGTTCTCTGTAGGAACACTGTTTCTTAGTAAGAGTTTAATGCAAACAAGCTTCCAACAGTGCATTTTTATTTGGTCTAAAATTACATGAATACACTTATCGTTGGCCGGGTGTGTTCTGACTGTGCACCGTACACTCCTAGGAAGGCACTGCAGCACATGCCTCCACTGTCCCTCTCGCCAGGATCTACAGATTTCTCCACTTTCCTGTCTCCCAACGTTCTGGAAGAAGTGGACAGCTTCCTCATAAGGATTACTAGGTAAGAACTCAAGGTCGATAAGTGGGGTAGGGGAGATGGGGGGCCAGTGTTGGTGGCAGATAGAGGGCATATGTGCTTGTCAGGTCTTTTTTTTTTTTTTTTTTTTCAGTATTTCATTTTTTAGTGACTGAAGAGAAAGTGAAATAACGGTGCCCTCCATTAACTAGCAATGTCCCCTGACCTCAGGAATTGGGGGTAGGGGCGGAGGAGTCCTCAGATTCAGCCAGGGCAGAGGTGTCACAGTCCAGAACTCAAAGCCTCTCCGTTCTTTCACATCCCCAGCCCAGCACCTGCTTGCTTCCATGGGCAGGCCTAACAAGCCTGGTTGTCCATGGACCTGGGAAAGGACACCCTGGTAGCTGATCAAGGAGTCCGTTAGTGTGGGGACACTCAGCTCTGTCACAGCGAGCCCTGAGGACGTTACTGTATTAGAGTACAAACCAGGCCCTGAGACATCTAGACAGTTTTGAAAGTTTCAGGGTAATGTGTTTAAGAAACTAGATAAGCGTGACATGGAGTAGATCTAAAATACGTTACCAGTGCTTGAAGGAAAAAGCCCTTAGCTGTCTGAGCAAGCCAGGTCATTACTCAAGACTTCTTGATAGCAGGCGCTTATTGCAACAGTTTATTTATTTTTGGTTTATAAAGTTGGACTTCTTGAAATTGATAGCGTTATTTTATACTTACAGATTAAGGTTACAGAGGTGAGGGTTTTATTTCCTATTCCTCCAGACTGATTCAGTTTTTTTTTTAGGATAGCTTTTAAGGATTTTGAAAAAGTGTTTCTGATAAATGGATGAAGCGTATGGCAGGTTGATTTTGCTTTTGGTGATCAGTTACACAAGGTTTGAACTACCTGAGTTTTCTCATGTTTTAAGAAGCGAAATGTTTTCTGCTCTTCGTAGCTGCCGTTCTACACCAGAGGTGGAGCTGACTCTTCTGGCCTTTGCACTAGCAAGAGGAAGTGTTGCCAAAGTGCTGAGCTCTCTATGTACTGTCACTGATCACCTGGACACACACTATGATGCCTCATCCCTCATCTCATCCATGGCATCGGTCAGGCAGAACCTGCTCCTTAAATACGGTAAGTGACCTCGGCAAGGTGCACAAAGATGCATAAAACCATCACCAACTGGGAGACCTTCTGGCATCTTCTTATCTTGTTGAGTAGTAGTTTGTGGGCTGGGTCATTGTACTTATACCGTGGTTTCTGGAGGAACATGTCTTCTTTGACTAGGGTTGATGGGAAGGAGGGAGATATTGGTTCATTTATGGATGCATTAGCAGAAAAGAAATGTGAGTGTCCACTGCACTGCACTCCCAGGGTTTACTGACCTAATGACTGAGGCTTGGTGGCCATTTGAAAGCCAGACCTGGCGCAAAGACCCTTGTCTTGGAATGTGTCCCTCTGCATCCTGGTGATAGCTGATAGCTGGTTGGAATGACATATCTGGGCAGACATACATGCCAGCCACCACTTTCCCTCCTGGGCCCAATGGCAGTCCATCTTAGCACTTTTCCACTGATCCAGGTTGGAGCTTCTTTCTTAATCCTTCTCAACACAGGAGTCTGTACAGCTACTCCCAGATGACTGCACTTGACACATGCCGTCCTAGCCTCTGGGGCTAAAGCTTCTGTCCGCAGAGTACAGCTCTGAATCCCATCCCATCAGAGCACTGTGCTCATTCCTTGTGGTATTTGTTGTTGTTCAGTTGCTCAGTCGTGTACGACTCTTTGCAGCCCCACACACTGTAGCCCTCCAGGCTCCTCTGTCTGTGGGATTTCCCAGGCAAGAATACTGGAGTGGGTTCCCGCTTCTTTCTCCAGAGATGATATTTGTACCTTTGCCTTAATATTTCCTAATAGTTTACTTTTAATTTTTTAAGTCAGGCAATAGATATCATGTAAATCCAGTTACCCCCTCCCCAGTTTTGGGAAGATCATCTTTTTGGAGAGGTTGGGACCCATGGCCAGATGGGAGGGATCTATCTGGAAAATATTCTCCAGAAAAGTTTTCGATTCAGTTTAGCTGTCATTTGGGCAGAAAGCCCAAACGGGAGGAACGCCTAGGGGGGCTGTTCATTATAAATAATGTTCTAGTTCCGGTTTGGTTTATAGGTAAATAGGATTATAGAGTTTTCGTTACATTACTAAAACAAAAGAAAATGTTTTTAGATCATTATAGTAAAAGTTGATTTATATAATTTTGAAAACTTCCAAAATTTGCCTGGAGATAATTTTAAGAAATAAGACGTCAAACCCCAAGACATTATTTATGTATGTTTTATTTTATTGATATATTTTAAATGTATTTTTAGTTGGAGGGTAATTGCTTTACATTATTGTGTGGCTTTCTGCAATATGACAACATGAATCAGTCATAAGTGAGCATACATCCCCTCCCTCTTGAGCCTGCCCACCCCGCCACCCCACCCTGCCCCTACCGTCCTGCCCCCAGGCTGTCACGGGGCGCCCGGCTGGGCCCGTGCTGCGCAGCACCTTCCGCTGGCTGTCTCACAGGGCAGCGTGTGTCTGTCAGGGCTACTCTCCCAATTCGTCCCACCCTCTCCTTCCCCTGCTGTGTCCGCAAGACTGTTCTCTGTGTCTGAGTCTCTATTTCTACCCTGCAGATAGGTTCATCAGTATTATTTTTCTAGATTCCATAAATATGCATTAATATATGATATTTGTTTTTTCATTATTTATATATTTAAATGCAGTTATAATAAACCTAATTATTGACTCCCAAACAGTGTCTTAGGAATTCCTTTCTCCTCCTGCTAAACACACGACTGTATTAAGTCTGTGTTATTAGTCTGTGTCTTACAATATGCCTTGTTTCTGACTGGTCGTTGTTCTAGAGTGATTCTTTTGGAATGACTTATTCTTTGTTTCTTTCAGGAGAGAGGAAAAGGGTGGTATCACCTTTTATCTGATATTACTTCCTATGTTAGCTTTGAAATGGGTCAATTTTAGTTAGCAATCTGGGTGGCCACAGGCTCTCTGTTTCCACTGATGAGCATTCTAGTTTTCATTTTTTCATAGTGCTAGCTTCAGGCTCTCTCGCTTTCTCTCTTTCCTTTGATCAGGGAAACCTCTCCAATTGACTCTTCAGGCCTGTGATGTCAAGGGAAAAGAAGAGAAGTCAGGACCTGAAAACCTCCTTGCTGAGCCATGGACGAGGGACGGTGAGTGGTGGACCTGCGGGGTTTCAGCGAGTGGAGACGGCCACTAGAGGCCCTGTGGAACCGCACTGTGGTCTTTGAGACTTTCAGGACGTGCAGTCTTCGCTGCCGGTGTGCTTCAGTTGGCATCAGTGGTTCCTGAACCGTTTGTGTGATTTCTTTACTACCATGTTGCCATCTGCTAGGTGTCAGTCACCTGTAACAACTTAAAAGTACTTGAATGTTCACATTATACTTTAGGGAGGGGACCACTAGGATGTTATACAGGCAGGTGGAAGGAGAACTCATTAAGAACTCGTGGAGACCAATAAGAATGCTAACATGAATCTACAGATAGCTGCAAAATTGGTCAGTCAGCATAAGGAATAATCAGCTGTGTTCCTTTAGACACAATTTTTATTTCTGTGGACAAGAATCATTTGCATTACTGTCATATTGTACAATTTATAGAATTATCAAGTAGCTCAGAGACAATGAAAGGTGGAGAGAACTCAAAAGAGTGGGTTAAATAAACACTTTGGGGAGGCTTCCCAGGTGGCTCAGTGGTAAAGGATCTGCCTGCCAGCGCAGGAGATGTGGGTTCAGTCTCTGGGTTGGGAAGATCCCCTGGAGGAGGAAATGGTAATCCATTCCAGTATTCTTGCCAGGAGAATCCCATGCACAGAGGAGCCTGGTGGGCTACAGTCCACGGGATTGTAAAGAGTCACATGACTGAGGACACTTTCCAACGCACACATTCTTTCCTTGCCCATTTTGAAGACTCGGTCTTTCCGGACAGCATCTGAGAAGCTGATTCCTCACGGCCTTTCAGTCTGCGTGCCTCTGACAGCCCAGCCAAACATCAGTCGTGGCTTCAGGAAGGGTTCAGAAAGATGCTTAACTGTCTAGTCTTTTGTCTCTTTGAATTAAAGTCACAATCTTTATCAACTTTTAATTTCTTTATTGTTGCCTCAGAGCAGGGTTGCCTGTATAGTTGAAAAGATTGTGCTCTGACGAAGTTATACCTGGCCCATTATCTGTTACCTGGTGGTTGATCAGCGGGGTTGCATCTGCCCAGAGAGGAATTCTTTTTCTAATTTTTATGAGAGGACCAGATGGGCTAGATGCCTCTGCCTCAAAGGATATGCCTTGGTTTTGTTGGTCTTAGTTCTCAGGGTTATTACAGATGTATCAGTCATCCTAATGTTAATTTTTCTTTTTTGTAGGTTTTCTTACAGAGACTGGAAAAACCAGAGCAAGTACTATTTTTTCTACAGGAACTGAATCTGCCTTCCAAGTTACTCAGATCAGAATTATGGTAATTCTTCTGCTGCCTTCTTTCAGAAATGTTACTACTAGTTTTAAAAATAGGGTTGCATTGCAGAAGTCCATGTCACTGGCTTTTCATTGATTTTAGTGATTTTTCTGTGTCAGGCCTGTAGCAGACACAGGGGCACAAGGATGAATAGATTTTAAGTCCGTGAATGGTGTAAGTGTAAGGATCAAAAACGGTGAGGAATCCTTTCTTGGGAAGCAACTTTCTTACTTTTCCAGGATTTAATGTATTTGAAATTTCTCTTTGTTGGTTTCATTTTTGCTTTAAGCTCTTTGAATTTGACCACATTATATGGGAAAAGAATGGCCACAAAATTCTGGCCCCTTCAATGTTCTTTATTTAGACCTCTGTTTCCAGGTTCGACGTGGTGGCATTGGTGCCCAGTGTGGCTTGGTGTTTGCTTACAATTCATCTTCTGATAAATTTCATGCGGAAGAACACTTCAAAAGATTTGAAAAATATGACAAATGGAAGCTTCAGGAGTTCAGGCAATTTGTAAAAAGCAGGTAAGAAACAGAATAAACATCTTTCTAGTTAGTAAGATAATACACATTCTCTTACTGGTGACATATTTTCTTTATAGAAGAGTTGCTACTAACCTGTCTTTAGTAGCCAGGAACACCCATTGCTTTCTGGCAGCATGTGTGAAGACATGCATTTTAGTTTGTTCATAGACTTTTACTTGGTCTGTTTCGTGACCAGGTATATGGATCTTCAAAATGGCTGGGTAATGATATCCATGTGAGTGGTGGGCAGCCTGAGGTCTTTAGTCTTATCTAGCCCCTGGGAAGTGTACCCCAGCCCCAACTTCCTTCCTCCTGTTTTTGTGCTTTTATTGAAAATAATTATTTAAGTACCTATGATTTGCTCGGCCTGCTGCTAGGCACCAAAGATGCCTTGCACTCATGAGCAAGTTGGCACAGTCTCTGCTCCATAGAGCCTGCTCAGAAGACAGATGGTAAAACCTGCAGAGTCACTGTGCTGTCCAGGCAAGGTGGGTAGGAGGGATCAGGTGTTCTAGGAGCGCAGGCAGAGCACCTGACCTGATCAGGGAAGGCTTCCTGGAGGAAGTGTTGAATATGGAGGAGTTAAAGTTAATTAACCCCTTGAAGTAGTAGAAGAAGAATGTCCTGAGCAAAGAGCAGAACAGAGTTGAGAACTCAGAGGTGGAGTCTGGCCTACTCAAGGGACTGGAGAGCCACACCTTGTTGAGGTGTGCGGTGAGGCAGAGAATGGGGTGAGGTGACTCCGGAGAGAGGAAGGGGTCAGGTCATTAAAGGCCTTTTGTCTGGGTTTCAGAGTTAAGACTTTATCCTGAAAGCAGTGGGGGCAGGGGAAGGGAGTCGGTGGGGATTGTGCTATCCAGAAGTTTCAGGAAGAACGAGGAGATCGCATGTGTGGTTTGGAAGTACTACTCTGGAGCCTGCTGTGTGAGGCAGGGCTGGAGGAGAGTGAACAGGGGGCAGGGTGCAATGGGTGAAGCTGTTGCTGTCACCGTGGGGGCCAGAGTATGGGTGACATCACCCAGAGCTGTGACAAGAGCAATGGAGAGGTGTGGACCGACTGCAGACATGCTGGAAGGGAGAACCACCAGGACTCTCTGTGTGCATGTTAGTCACTCAGTTGTGTCCGACTCTTTGTGACCCCGTGGACTGTAGCCGGCCGGGGAAACAGCAGGACCTGGTGAGTGACTAAATGTAGAGCAGGAGAGGGGAGAAAGCACAGGCGTCAACGAGTCCTGGGTTTTGCCTTGGCAGGGGGGACATTGGTAGTGCCTTTTTCTGAGATAGAACATACTTCAGGGAGTACAGGTTTGTGAGAAGATGATGAGCTCAGTTTTGGCCCTGTTGGCTTTGAGGCTGTAGGATACCTCCGAGATGTCCCACAGCTAGTTGGATAAGCATGTCAGGAGCCTGGAAGAGACTTTGTCGTGAGGGCATAGAGAGCAGAAACATTTCAGCAACAGTTTAAAATGAATTCGAAGAGATCATTCTGGAGGAGCATGTGTCCTGGGAAGAGCACAGAGAGGTCAACATGCTGAGAGCCACCAGTATTTCAGGGGCAACAGAGAAAGGCTGATAAAAGTGGCCAGAGAAGCAGCAGGAAAGCCAACGGAAAGTCGTGGTTAGAGAGGCAGGGAGTGGGCAGCCCTGTTGGAGGTCACCCAGGAATTAGTAAGATAAGTCTAGATGCAGTAAGCTAAGTCTGTTGGACTTAGCTGCAGAGGGCATCGGTGACCTTCTGGGCAGTGTTACCTCCCTTAGCACTAGTAGCAAACTCACAGAGCTGAGCCTGAGATTTGCTCTTTTTGCTCCTGTATTTCATAGGTAATGGGGTGCTGGAGATTTTCCTGTCACCCAGTACTGTACTTGCCTGGAGAATTCCGTGGACAGAGGAGCCTGGTAGGCTAAAGTCCATGGGGTCGTAAAGAGTCAGACACAACTGAGTGACTAACACAGAGTACTCTACTCCTGGGCTTTCATGGACTTATGAACCACAGAGAATTGTGTCAAATGTGGATTCTCATTCGATGGTTCTGCGTGGGGCCTGAGACCTTCATTTCTAACAAGCTCCCAGGCGACTCTGGTGCTCCCTGACCATGGATCACACATGAAATAGCAAGGTTCTAGACAAACTTCCTCTCTCCTCTGGGCTTCCTATGGTGGTATCTCTGACAAATGCTTATTCGGCCTCCCTGGAATGTCCTTAGTGATGGAGCACTCACTGCATCTCAGTGATGAGGACTCGTTCAATTGAAATCTTGTAGCTGTAATCTCAACTCAGTGGTCCTAATTCCAGCCCTCTAAATGAAGCATCTCTCTCCCATCATGCATGCATGCTTTTTAAAAAATGCTTTTCTTTTAAAATAATGATCAGAGATTACACTGTTTTTAAGTAGCTGTGTCCCACTCTTGGCACATATTAATATAGGTCTTTTTCCCTAAACCTGCTGTTAAACAAGATCTTCCACATCTTATATAGGATGATTATTTTTTTTAACCTAAATACAGGTTTAGTCCCTTGCTGATTTTAGCTCCTGGTTCCAGTCTGAGCTACTCTGAAATCCTCATTTACTTGGCCTACATAAAATATTGGTCCCTCTCCAGCTTGGAGATCAAAATGTTAACAAGACACACATCTGTCTTTTTGCCCTTTTTATTTCCCTGCCCTCTTATCAGACGTCAGTTAGTCAGTATGCTCTGGGACCAGCTTTGGGCTTGCTATACATACTTAAGGGCTATACATATTCAGCTTTGTTTTTTCCACCCTGCCTATGAATTGATATAGTAAGCAAGGTTGCTTCTACCCCTCTCTGACACCCTGCCAGCTCTTTATATCTCACAGATTTCCTTGATGACTCCCAGAGTGAATTAAAGTGCTCAGACACTCAATACTGATAGGAGTCATTGACACAATTTTGGGCTTAGATGGGATACCACTGGTTTTAGGCTTAACTATGTCATGAATGTTTCATGCTTAGAACGACATGGTCAGAAGAGAACGTTTTTTTCTCTCTCTGTTATAGAGCTTATTCTGGATCCTTTGTTTTTTTCCTTCCTATTGTTGTAAATCCCTGTGTTTGTTTATCTTAATCCATACAGAATTATGCATGTGTTGGCTAGCCTGTTAGCTGTAGCACAGACTAAATAAAGTTTTAGGAATGTTACTTGAAAAGACTGCCATTTTCTCCTTCTCAGCTATTTTATTCCTAAAAAGGAAGTACCATTCATGTATCCAGCTTTTAAAAAGAAATGGTACACAGTTGTGCTTCTTCAGCTTTTGGGTTGAAATGCTTTCTTGTAAGGACTTCTTAAGGAATAAGAAAAAATCCTGAGGCCTGTGAAAGCTGAAGTTTTCCTTTTTTGGAGCTCCAGGATCCAAAAGCTCCCCAGCTTTTACCCTTCAACTGTTGCAAATATGAAGCTCAAGCCAGTCGTGGATATTTTAGCCAGTCCTGGGGAAAGAAAACTGAACCTGCCTCTCCTTTGACTCTTTCCAGAAACACATACCAGCTGTTGTGTAGGACTTTATTCCTGAGTAGCTCATTTTAGATACCTTGACTTCAGGTCTCATTCTTCAGATAATCCAGTTATCCAGAGAAGCAAACTTTCTCCTGAATTCTCAGGTCATATTCGGGGCTAATAATAGTTCCCATCATTCAGATAAGGAAGCTGAGAAGTGGGGAGGAAGTTACCAGCACCTCGCTTGTATACTCAGGCACCAAGTGGTACACCCCAGCCTGTTGTTAACAGACAGGTCATCTAAACAAGTTAAATGCCATGTAAAGTGAAAGTGAAGTGAAAGTTGCTCAGTCATGTCCAACTCTTTGTGACCCCATGGACTGTATAGTCCATGGAATTCTCCAGGCCAGAATACTGGAGTGGGTAGCCTTTCCCTTCTTCAGGGGATCTTCCCAACCCAAGGATCAAACCCAGGTCTCCCACACTGCAGGCAGATTCTTTACCAGGTGAGCCACAAGGGAAGCCCAAGTTCCATGTAAGCGGTGCCTTATTTGTTAGACTGTTGAGAAGATGAGAAATAGGAGAATGTTTTGTGAGTACCTTTGTGTTTACAGGATCGGTTGCTCGTCTGATATCCTTGGTGAAGATGATCCCATTGGCTGGTTTGAGCTGGAGGAAGAGTGGGATGAAGCAGATGTCAAGTTGCAGCAGTGCAGAGTTGCCAAAGTAAGCATCAGTGAATTGTGGCCTTCACGTACCTCCCCTCTCCTCCCCTCCTTTTGTCTGTTTTTGTTTTTCTTTCTTTAGATATTTATTCATTTGCCTGGGCCAGGTCTTAGTTGCAGCATGCAGGATCTTTGAGTTGTGGCATGTAGGATCTAGTTCCCTGATTAGGGATTGAACCTTCGCCCCCTGCATTGGGAGCACAGGGTCTTAGCCACTGGACCACCAGGAAGTCCCATCCCCTCCTTTTGTCTTATAAGTGTTTATTGAGTGGTCATTGTGTGCCAGACCTATGCCAGCACCGGTACCCTGGAGGTGAACCAGACATGATCATGACCCTCAAGGGCTTCAGAGTCTAGTGGGAGACACAGACATATGAGACACTGTGATTGGGCTGATAAAGAGACATACAGGGTGTTGTAGCCCAAAGGAAAATATTTACCCAGTCTGGAATTCACCAGGGAAGGCATCCCAGGAAAGTTGGCGTGATGCCAAGTATTGAAAGTTGATTAAGCTGCCTTCTTCAGCCAGGCTGAGAGGTGTGGAGAAGGGCATCTCAGGCTGAGAGAACAGTTAAGTCCCCAGGCATAAGTGCAAGAGAGATGTCTTCCTGTAGCTGTGAAAGAAACAGTGATTACCTGACTACTTAATTTTTTGTAACCTCCATTGTAAATCTTAGCAAGAAGCTCAAATAAAAGAAATAACTGTCTTTAGGGTTTATACATAGTAGCTGCTCAGTAAATATTTATGCAGCTGAGTAGTGGATTCTGAAAGATCCTCAACAAAGGAACTTTCACTACAATAAGCAAAGATAGAAGTTGGGCTTTGAAAATGGCTTTAGCTTTGCAAAGACAAGGCTGTGTCCTAGGCTCCCAGCATGTAGGTTTCCTGTAATTGGAGTGTTTTGAGGTGATCCGTTAGGGCAGTCGTGGACTGTTTTCACTGTATAGCTGTTTTCTGTCTCAGAATGACTGTGCTGGGACTTCTCTGGTGGTCCAGTGGTGAAGACTTCTCCTTCCAGTGCAGGGTTTGTGGGTTCAGTCCCTGGTTGGGGAGCTAAGATGCCACATGCCTCTTGGCTAAGAAAAAAAAAAAAAACAGAAGCAGTATTATAACAGTTCAATAAAGACTTTAAAAATGGCCCACATTTAAAAAAGAGAAAACTTCAAACAAGAAACCAAAATGACTGAGCCACAGAGCAGACATCTTTCCCTAATTTATCCTGTCTTATCCTGTTTTTGCCTTGAAGAGGAAGTAATGCCATTTTTCATATTGTGATCTTTCCCAGAACCTGACTCCAGCATTTGTATTGTCTCTTTCCTGTTTGCTATAGATTCTAGGCTTACACTTTGTGTCCCCAGTGCTAGGTGTCGTGAGACCTCATTAATCATGAAAGTCACAAGGAGACCTGCCCAGAATGACCTTCACCTCCCTCTCATCAGTACCTGGAGCTTCTGAGTCCTTCTCATCACGTCTTTCTTGTTCTTTCCAGTATTTGATGGTGAAGTTCCTCTGCACCCGCCAGGAGTCGGCAGAGCGCTTGGGAGTACAAGGCTTGAGCATTAGTGGGTACCTCCGGCCTGCGAGAGCAGAAGCTGAACAGAACATCGTCTGTGCTCACTGCAGAAAGGGCACGGAGGAGAGTGTTTGCGGGGCCACACTGCTCCTCAAGACCCTTCAGTTCATCCAGCAGCTCGCCCACGACCTGGTAGCGTTTACTCAGTTGTTAAACCTCGTTCCTTTGGGAAAAGTAAATGGTGTGTTTGGGGGAAGGAACACCATCCCATGAAACCTGGCCCTGCCGAGGCCATGCAGTTTGAATGAGGATGGCAGGCGTCACTGCTGTGTTGATGTTGGGATTTCAAGGGGAGTGCGGTATGGGGCATTGATGGCATCAGTAAGTGGAAGACGAAGTGGCCTGTGATCACCTTCTTGAGGTTTCCTGGAATAGACCTGCACAGAGATCTTAAAGATGCCCAGCTGTGGTTGCCAGGGGTCACTGGGGAGCCAAAGCACATTTATGGGATTTATGTCTTCTATAAGTCCTAGAAGTACTCCTGAAGTATAGGTGAGTTCTGTCTCTTTATTTGAACTCCCGAAGTAATAACAGGATTTTTTAAAAGTTGAAATATAGTTGACTTACAGTATTAGCTTTAAGTGTACAACATAGTTATTCGACATTTTTATAGATTACACTCCATGCAAAGTTATTATAAACCATTGGCTATATTCCCTGATATACATTATATTCTTATAACTTAAAATTGATGTTATACTTGATAGTTTGCACCTCTTAATCCCCTTCACCTATTTTGCCCTTCCTCTCACTCCTGTTCTCGCTGGTAACTAGTTTCGTTCTATGTATCTGTGAATCTGTTTCTGTTCTATTATATTTGTTTCATTTTTAGATTCCACATATAAGTGAAAGCTTACAGTATTTGTCTTTTTCTGTCTGACTTACTTCACTGGAGTAATACACTCCAGGTCCATCCATGTTGTTACAAAATTTTGTTCTATTTATGGCTGACTAATATTCCACGGTGTGTGTCTGTGTATATATACGTCAGATCTTCTTGGTATGTTCATCCGTTGACGAACAGTTAGGTTGGTTCCACATCTTGGCTGTTGTCAGTAATGCTGCTGTGAACGTTGTGTTTTCGATACCAGCTTTTACAGTCACTAATAAAAGTACAGTGACAACCCACTCAAAGATTTTTGCAGTTGTCACCATAGAGAATGTGGCTTATGTCTCAGGAATCTGATGGAGCCTCTCGTGTGTGGGATGCACAGTGTATCCTCTTCACCTTTCTGCTTCGTGGCACGCTCAGAGACTGATAACTCCATTTCTATGTGCATTGTTTGGTGTTTGGAGCTCTCCTGTCACAGCAGAAAACAGCAGATGAGAAGAGGCGCTTAGATGTAGCAAGAGCGTTTACAGCAGGATTGATCTTTCAGCCTGTGTTCAGGGAAGGATGAAAACAAGCTGCAGTACGATCCTGGACAGTAGTCATCACCAAGTAAAGCTTCCCTCATGTCCCAGGTGTCGTATCTGTGAAGTCAGGGAGCTTTCACAGGGGTGTGTGTGTGTGTGTGTTACATGTATATATACACACACATGCATGTATACACACACATGCATGTACACACACACACACACCCCTATTTTATAGTTTCACACCCAAAAATAGTTGTCCACAGATTGTCACTTAAGGGTCACATCAGTTAATGTTGGGATTTTCACACAAGGAGCTACCTTACCCCTAAATAATGAGAAGTAAATGAGCCGTTAACGATATTTCTCCAAATGCATTTTTCCGTTTTATTTTTTCTGGTCTTTATTATTTTTTAGGTACAACAGAAAGAAAGTGGATTAAAATACAAATCTTTTCTGGACTTTGCGGGTCTTGACTTGCAGATCTTCTGGAATTTTTACAGTAAATTAAAGCAAAAGTAAGTCGAAATCTATTACAAGAGGATAGTCATGTGGAGCTTCCCTCGTGGCTCAGATGATAAAGACGATAGCCATATAAACACAGCTGAAAACTCTTGAGTTTTGCTATTCTAAATGAACAGTTGGGGTTTTTTTTGCCCCCCAGGATTTTTTACTTCCTACTAGTTTATCTTGTTCTGATTTGAGAAATTTGGTTATTGTTGAAAATAATATCTTACATTTCTGTAAAATACATCATTTGGGCAGTGTTTTTGCAAGCATTTTGCCCTTTATATTACCTTGTAATATAAAGCCAGGTCAAGTATTATAGTGTCTTCATGTTTACCGCTGATGAAACAGAGTCAGAAATGCATTTCTTTGCCACAGAGTAGGCAGTCAGACAAGGTTTGTGTCTTCAGACTCCATACCTCGTACACTGTTCTTTCCTTTCCACCTTCCTGCCTCTCAATTGGCATTTTTACTGAGCCTGATGCCTAGTGGGGAGAGTCCTTTGTAGATAGCTATGGGACTGCGAGGGAAAAGCAGCTGGCCCTTTTGCTCTCTGATGGTCTTTGTCTTTCTGTAGCCCCAGGGAAGAGTGCATCTGTGCCCAAACTCTGCTTCTGCAGCTCCTCCAGAGCTGCTTCTCAGCGCTGCAAGGGGATGCTCCCGCCGCCACTGAGGACGCCAAGGCTCCAAGCCCGCGCCCTAGGCCAGTGGAGGCTGCCGAGGAGCTCTACGCGCACCTGTGCAGTGGTAGGATTGAGGTTCCTCTTCACTGGGACCCTGTTCTGGTGGCCTGCAGGGCCTCTTGCTGTAGAGAACTGGGGTTTCTTTGACCATGCAAACCCAGTAACAGGTTTATGTCTTTGGAGAATGAGCTTCCTCAGTCTTCTTTGAATCATTGTTTGGAGCTCAAGGTTTAGTCCTCCTCAGTGCCTTCCTCCTGATTTCTGGCTTGTAGTTGTGTTATACTGAGAGTAATTATTATCACACTCTCCAGTCCTTTTGCCTTTTCATACTGTTCATAGGGTTCTCCAGGCAAGAACACTGGCGTTGTTGCCATTTCCTTCTCCAGTGGAGAATGAGATGGTTAGACAGTGTCACGGACTCAATGGACATGAATTTGAGCAAACTCCAAGAGATGGTGGAGGACAGAGGAGTCTGGCATGCTACAGTCCATGGGGTCGCAAAGAGTCGGACACGACTTGGTGACTGAATAACAACAACATTCAGTCTTTACTTCAACTAAGACACAGGGATAAGGCTGATAGATTGAAGAAGGGAAGTGGTGATGTTGATTGAGAATAAGACGTGATTATCTGAAGTTATTTTTAAGGCTTTGCAAGTTGTGTCTCAAAAGAACAGAGAAATAATAAAAGAAAAACTGGAACATAGAGTCTTTATTTTTGTTAAATGTAAACAAAAAAATAATTTCTTTACACTGCCTAGTTTGTGCAGAGGTATTTCTTTGTTCTAGTAGTGAGTTTATGGGCTAAAGCAAATATATATATTGTAAATGAATAGATGGGCTATATTAAAGCTGATTGTTCATTTTTATCAGTGGTGGATAGGTTGGATGGAGACTCTGTGCCCATGGAAATACTAAAACAAGAAGTCAGGAATACCCTTCTCAATGGGGCTGCCATCTTCTTTCCTGATCGACTTACCCGACGGAATCATCTCTTCACCATGATGGTAATTATTTATGTTAAAAGTGGAGATTCCACTCTTGACCTATCTTGGCATGAAACTTAGTAGTTTTTGTTTTCTCTGATGTCCTCTCAGTTTCAGTTTCCCAAAGGTTTATTTAATTCTTGCTATATGCAAACTTTTGTGTGGGACACAGGTATCTAAGGACATAGCACTATACTCAAGATGGGGATGACAGATAATCCCAGCATCCGTTTCAGAACCTGTTGGATCACAAGGGGAGGGTTTAGTCTCCTTCATCTTTATGACATGCCTACAACCAAGTGTTCTTTTTAACAGTTTAACTTTTTATTATGGGAAAATCTAAATATAGAACTAGGCTAAATAATATATATCAGTCCCTCCAACCCCTCAAATGTACTCATCACCTAGATTTAGTAATTACAAACTCAAGCTAAACTTATTTCACCCATTATATACCTCACATACTCCTCTCCCCACACCATTATTATATCAAAGTAAATCCCTGACTTATTCATTAATATTTCAGTTTATATCTATAAAGAAAATACAATTAAGTTTTAATCCTCAGCTGCATCCTCTCACCCAAAATCATGATTGAGCTGGAGTTATCCTAGGAATGAAAGGATGGTTTAACATTAGAAAATGAGTCAATGAAATCAAAGAGGAAAAAATCATATTGACAACTACAGAAGATACTTTACTAGGATTTAATTCTGGTGATGACTAAAACAACAAAACCTGTACAAATGCCCCTAATCTGGTGGAGGGCATGTACCTAAAACCTACAAAAATCAACGTACTGGTCTTTGGATCACTTACTCATCCCTTTCAGAACGAGCTATGAGCCAAGGGTGCTTACTGTCATTCCTTCTCTTGATATAGTATTAGAAGGCCTAGCCACTGCTGTAGGGCAAGAAAGAAACTTTAAAATAACAGAAAGAATGAAACATGCAATCATTATTAGTCTGTTTAGACAAGCAACTAAATGGAATTACTGAGAAGAGCTGATGAAGCAAACGAGATGCAGCATTTTAAAAAGGCATTTCTGTATATAACAGCTACTTAGCACATGCAACAGAAGTGCCCTGTCAGATGTATAAAGCTCTATAGAAACAAAAAAGGGAGTAAAAGAAGCATAAAATGTGGTCCCTGTTGCCAAATGACTGCAGTACAACTGGGGACACTGCTGCAAGGAAGAACTGACCTCAAGTTACAGTAGGCATTTTAGAGGAGAGTTCTGTTAAGTGGTTGAGGAAGGTTTCAGAGAGGAGAGAGGATCTTTGGTTGTTTTCAGCTGTCTATAAAACGTGCATATCAGCTTGAGGGATCAGGTGTATTTTTTTTCTTCCAGTTTTATTGAGATATAATTGACATACAGCATTGTATAATTTTAAGATATACAACATAAAGATTTGACTTATGTACGTCATGAAATAATTATCACAATAAGTTGAATCAACATCTATCATCTCATATAGATATAAGATCAAGGAAATAGAAAAAAGTTTTCTTCTTGTGATGAGAACTCCTAGGATTTACTCTCTCATCCACTTTCATATGTAACATACGGCAGTGTTGATCACACTTGTCATATTGTACTCGACACCCCCAGTACTTATCTGTGTTATGACTGGAAGTTCACACCATTTGACTACTTTCTTCCAATTCTCCCCATCCCTGCCTCCACCCTCTTTTTCTGTGCGTCTCTTTGTTTTTGAAGTATAATCAACCTACAACACTACATTATTCCCTGTTATACAACATAGTGATTCAGTATCTCTACACATTTCAAAATGATCACCATGCTGTCTGTGACTTGTCACCATATGAGACTATTATGGAGTTATTGACTGTATTCCCCACACTGCTTTTCATACCTGTGACTAACTTGCAGCTGGAAGTCTGTAGTCTTACTCTCGATAATCTATTTCTTTCCTCCTTCCACCCCTCTCAGCTCTGGGAACCACTGGTTTGCTTTATGCATCTATAACTTTGTCTCCGTCTCATTATGTTTGTTCACTTGTTTTTTTTAGATTCCACATATAAGGGAAACCGTACAATATTTGTCTTTCTCTGTATGACTCATGTCACTTAGCATAATACCCTCTAGGTTCATCCATGTTGTCACAAATGCAAGATTTTATGGCTAATATTCATACATACATATATATATGATGTATGTAAGCAACCTAAGTGCCCATCAATGATCAGATAAAGAAGATGTGAAATATACATACATTTGGGCTCCAAAATCACTGCAGATGGTGACTGCAGCCATGAAATTAAAAGACGCTTACTCCTTGGAAGAAAAGTTATGACCAACCTAGACAGCATATTGAAAAGCAGAGACATTACTTTGCCGACTAAGGTCCGTCTAGTCAAGGCCATGGTTTTATGACTTCCCTGGTGGCTCAGATGGTAAAGCGTCTGTCTACAATGCGGGAGACCCGGGTTCGATCCCTGGGTTGGGAAGATCCCTTGGAGAAGGAAATGGCAATCCACTCCAGTACTATTGCCTGGAAAATCCCATGGACAGAGAGCCTGGTAGGCTACAGTCCATGGGGACTCGCAAAGAGTTGGACACGACTGAGCAACTTCACGTTCGTTCACATGATGTATGTATCGGTTCAGTTCAGTTCAGTCGCTCAGTCGTGTCCAACTCTTTGCAACCCCTTGAATCGCAGCATGCCAGGCCTCCCTGTCCATCACCAACTCCCGGAGTTCACCCAAATTCGCGTCCATCGAGTCAGTGATGCCATCCAGCCATCTCATCCTCGGTTGTGCCCTTCTCCTCCTGACCCCAATCCCTCCCAGCGTCAGAGTCTTTTCCAGTGAATCAACTCTTTGCATGAGGTGGCCAAAGTACTGGAGTTTCAGCTTCAGCATCATTCCCTCCAAAGAAATCCCAGGGCTGATCTCCTTCAGAATGGACTGGCTGGATCTCCTTGCAGTCCAAGGGACTCTCAAGAGTCTTCTCCAACACCACAGGTCAAAAGCATCAATTCTTCGGCACTCAGCCTTCTTCACAGTCCACCTCTCACATCCATACATGACCACTGGAAAAACCATAGCCTTGACTAGACGGACCCTAGTCAGCCAAGTAATGTCTCTGCTTTTGAATATGCTATCTAGGTTGGTCATAACTTTTCTTCCAAGGAGTAAGTGTCTTCTAATTTCATGGCTGTAGTCACCATCTGCAGTGATTTTGGAGCCCAAATGTATGTATATTTCACATCTTCTTTATCTGATCATTGATGGGCACTTAGGTTGGTTACATATCTCAGCTTTTGTGAACAATGCTGCAATGAATATTGGGATGCATATATCTTTTCTCATTAGTGTTTTTGTTTTTTCTGGATAAATACCGAGGAGTGGAATTACTGGATGACGTGGTAGTTCTGTTTTTAATTTTTTGAGAACTTTCAAAAGCTGTTACTATTTTCCATAATGGCTGCACCAGTTATATTCCTACCAATAATGCATGAGGTTCCCTTTGAATCAGTTTTCACTTTGTGAGTATAGCAGCTGACAGCATCAGCTGACGTGACCCATTGGATAGTGGGCGAGTCTCTGTCCTACTTGTTGGCTGGAAGCATTTAACAGGCAGCTGAGCAAATTTTTCTTTTTTTTGCTAGCCTGAGTCCCACACAGAGAAATAGAAAGAGGATGCACGACCTTTTGAATGACATTGTTGTCTGTTAGTAGAGAAGCTCATCAAGTTTTCCTTTGTCCATCTATCTTAAGGGCTGTATTTTTTCTCTCTTCTCATGCAGATGAATTAAACTGCTATCCTTTGTGACCATATCTTCTCTCTCCCACCCTTTAATGCCAGGCAGGGCCTTGGGTCTTAAATTCTCTGGAAATTGCCCACCACCATGCCTTGCTAGCAGTAGGTGTTCAATACATTTATTGAATTGAGAAGAGAAAAAAAAAAAAACCCTACAAAGTAACCCAGAGCCTCATCAGGGAGTGTGATTTCTGTAACTGTCACCATTGGCTATTTGGACTTACACAGAGAAAGCTTAGATCCTGTTTTTAAAAAAATAGGAAGCTCATAAAAAATGCTCTCCATCTCTGGCCCCTCTTCTCAGGATGGCACGCCCAGTGATGAAAGTATACATCTTTTGGAAGTCACCTTCCTAAACATTTGCATCAGGCTTTCCTGCAGGAAAGCTCCAGCATGTCAGCTTCAGCAGTGAACAGA
Source organism: Ovis canadensis (assembly GCF_042477335.2). Lineage (NCBI taxonomy): Eukaryota > Metazoa > Chordata > Mammalia > Artiodactyla > Bovidae > Ovis > Ovis canadensis. Next base: position 33,221,350 of record NC_091255.1, on the reverse strand, counting down.
AGTAAACCTGCCTGCCCTGTTTTGTTTAGGCAGGGAGTTCTGCTCCCTCTTAGCACTAGGCCAGGTCTCAGTCCGGCCCATGAGGTGGTCTGCCGACCCCAGCGTTCATCGTGTTTGGGAACAGTGGGCCATGGTATTTTGTTCTGCTCAGGTGCTCTGGAACATCCATGGAGCAGATTTCCTGAATGTGCAGTTTCTTGTTTTCTAGAAGCATGTCACCGAGCAGGAACGCAAGCAGTCCATGCAGCTCACTTTCCGCTCCCTCTGCACGTATTTTAGGTGAGTTTATAATTCTTCTCAACTGTCCGATACTGCAGATCTTCACAACGTTGTCTTCCTGAGCTCTCCCTTCCTTTCAGGTGCTTCTGGAGTAACCATGTGCTTCCCTCACTCAGCCAGGTTTCTAGAATGAGGTATCACTGGCCTTTGACGTGACTAAAATAGTGGTAGAAAGATAGTCTTGTCAAGAGCTTGCTCCAAGTCCCAGTCACTGTAAGACGATTTAGAGTGGAGCTCACTGGGAGTCTCCTTGAACACTTCAGTTTCTACGTAATTTTTGAAGACAAAAATAGAAACCACAGGAGTTTGGTCTAAAAACCCAACAACGTGAATGCCCAACTACAGAGGCACAGAGTGGTAGTTCAGCAAACAGTGTGCTGGGAGCGGTGACGTGGAGACTGCTACCTGTTTTGACTACCAGGGAAGCTTATGGGTCTATAGGTTGCATTATTGGAGGAATAAAGTCTTGAAGGAGGGAGGGGATTAAAGCCTGAGCTGTCTGCAGATAGACTGTGCCTTGTATGGACACCAGGCTTAGAGAATTCTATAAAATGTCTTCAGAATCAAGTATCAAGAATGATGAAAGGACCTGGGGCTCATGTGAAGAGCCTTTGAAGATGCAGGGAATATTTAGCCTGGATTGTCAAATTAGCAGTCATGAAATTAGGTGTATTTCCTGTTGGTAGCCAAGGTGATTTATTCATCATGTTTATTCCCTGGCATCTTTTCTAAGGACTCGAAGATTTATGGGCCTGTGCTTACATAAGGACTTGTGGATGGACAGTGGCACAGACCCCACTGGAACCCTGACCCTGTTCTGACTCAAACCCCTCACATGCCATAGAACTGACACTGAAAACTTGCTGGGTTCTCTTTTGAGGTAGAAAGCTTGAAAATCCCCTTCCTGACACGAGGTGTCATGACTCCTTTGTGTCCTTCCAGTGATAAGGATCCGGGCGGCCTTCTGCTGTTGCCTGAGAAAGGCGAGCTGGCGGACATGGACATCAGCGAAGTGCTGGCGGTCATGAACACCCTGCTGTCTGTTGCCGCTCGAGAGGTAACCAGCGCCGCTCCATTTCCTCGGCTTCTTTAGGAGACAGGGAGCAGCCATGGCTCCTTCCGCTTTAGCCCTCGTTTTTGGTGTGACTGTAACTCCATGCCTGTGAGCACAGAGCTTCCCCGCCTGCCTTTGCTCCAAGTCAATTAAGGGGACGATTTGCCCCGAACAAGTGAGGGGATGCTTCCCTGCCTCTTGGCAGTCGGCCAGCAATAAATACCCAAACGTGCCCATAAAGATCCCTTTGAAGAAGAAGAATGGGTGCTTACCCACCAGTGCCCTGGTGCCAGTCAGTGAACCCAGCACAGAGTCATATATTTGTGGTGTGAATTCTGTGGGAAATCACTTATAGCTTTTTTTTAAATTTATGATTACTTTGCACATCTGCAGGCTGATCAAATCTGAAAGGATGATCTCTTTTCTGTGCTAATGATTTTTAAAATACTTTTTTCCTTTTTTTTCTTTCTTAACATGAAGGGGAAAAGCTTGAGAAAGGCTTTTTGGAGGAGGTGATACTGGAGCTCCTCATGAGCCCACCAGTAGCGTCTGACCAGGCAGAGAGGGAGGGGTGTTCCTGCTAGAACAGCATGTGTAACCAGTGACAAGATGGGGAGGAGCCGGAATTTGAAGAGGAGAGTGGTAACGGCTAGACTTCGAGCACATTGGGTTTCTGGTCTGGCAGGACTTCACATGACAAAGTCTCATTGAACACTCAAGCTGAGTCAGTGCTGGGAATGGAGATTTGCCATCGTTAACCAGCTAGTGCTGGTTGAAGCCATAAATGTCGGTGACCTCTCTTCACCTGTAGGCATCTACGTAGATAGGGTGGCCGGGAGAGTAAGAAGGCCTGGCAGGAAGAAATTCAGGAGAGACAGAAGCAAAGCGAGGAGAGAGTTTAAGGACAGTAGTCAGCAGAGACTTAGGTCGAATGGGGAGGCTTCCTCTGGGCAGTGACCAATGCCTTTGAGGAACGGTATCAGCGAGTGGTAGGGCCCGAAAGGGTAGAGTGACAGGGAGGGGAAAGGCAAGGGCAGCAGGTGTGAGCAACCCTTTCAAATGGAATTCATGTACCAAAATAATGTATGTTGATGGACAATTTAAAGAAATGGTTATTTTAAGAACCAGAATGTTCCCAGTATTTTTGAAGTCCATTCTCACCCGCTGTGCCCTTCCGTGGCTCCCCTTCTTTCTTCCTGACCAAAGGGAACCACCATTTTGAAGTTTATAGTCATCATACCCTTGTTTTCGTTTCTAGTTATCCCTGGGTAGCAGGCTCGTTCTGCCTGGTTTGGGCTTTAATGGAATCATATGGTGTACAGTCTTCTGGGACAAGTTTTTTTCACTCAGCATTTTTGAGATTCATCCATGTTGATGTGTGTGCTATAGTTCGCCCTCCTCTCCCACCCTTCACTGGTTCACAATATTCCCCTTACGCATCTGCTATAATTTATCCACTTTATTTTGGAGGGATAGTTGGGTTGTTTCCAGTTTAGGGCATTTACATGGAAATAACGTATTTTGTGCTTTGTAGATAGAAGAATTTATCTCTAGAGAAACTGGAGAATAGAGATGATGGTTAGAGAGCCATAGAGGGATAAAGAATCGTTTTGTAAAATGGGTGTTTTTAAATTTTTTTGTTTCTTAGTTTGGATTGGTGTATAGCCGATTGACAATGTTGTAATAGTTTCATGTGTGCTAAGTCACTTTAGTTGTGTCCGACTCTTTGTGACCATATGGACCGGAGCCCACCAGGCTCCTCTGTCCTTGGGATTCTCCAGGCAAGAATACTGGAGTGGGTTGCCATTTTCTCCTGCAGGGGATCTTCCTGACTCAGAGATCAAACCGATGTCTCATACGTGTCCTGCATTGTCAGGCAGGTTCTTTACCACTAGCACCACCTGGGAATAGTTTCACATGAACAGCAAAAGGACTCAGCCATACATCTGCATGCATCCATTCTCCCCTAAACTCTCCTCTCATCCAGGTTGCCACATAACATTGAGCAAAGTTCCATATGCTATATAGTAGGTCCTTGTTGGTTATCTGTTTTAAATATAGCAATGTGTCCATGACCATCTAAAATGCAAGAGGTCTGATTGAAGGCTCAGAGGAAGGAGACAGAGAAAAAAGGAATTTTTGAAGATGAGAGAGAGGAGGAGAGACAGAGAAACAGAGAAAGAGAGAAAGAGAGAGAAAGGTGAGATAACTAGGGTGTAGGGTTCCTAAGGGGCAGAACGGGATGGCCCACAAAGTCAAAACTATCTGTAAAGGTTCTGAAAAGCCAGAGGGCAAGAGAGGAGTTTTCATACTACCATCTTTCTCAGTCACTTTGGGGTTGAAAGCTCTCTCATAACTATTCCCCACTTGCCTAAATCTCTTCATTCTGACAGCTGCTCTCTTAGAGAACGCCCCGCCCCAGCTGTGTTCTGCAAGTGACCTTGTAAACACTCTCCATTTGTCTCCTCTTGTGCAGTGTGAGCTGCTGATGGTTGATGGAGCTCAAAGGGAGGTGGGCTCTGTGCTGTCCTCCCTGTTCTGGTCTGTCCAAGGCAGCCTGCTCTCCTGGTGCTACCTGCAGCTGAAGAGCACGGACTCTGGAGCCAAGGATCTTGCTGCCGACCTCACTGACAGATGTAAGTGTCAGTACAGAATCCTTGAAAACAGATAGGTGTTTGGGTTTGGCTCTGTGTGTGTGCTCTCATCTTAGTACTTCATGCATATTGTAGAGTGTATGTGGTTTTCATTTCATTGTTACAAATCAGGTCTGTCTTCAGGTTGTTGTTTTGTTTTGGTTTTTTTTTTTCCCCTTTAAATAGAATTCTGTAGCATGTCTTTTTGCTCTGAGTTTCCTTTCTGAATGTGGTAGTGTGCCCAAGTGTGTTTATTGAAGGGCTGAGTCATTTCACAGCCCAAACATTGCTTCTGCAGTCACACAACACTCTGAGATGAGTGCTGTACCATCCTCTTCAGTACAGTCTGTCTTCCCTCTTTTAATCAAGTTATCCAAAAAAGGAAGTCTTGAACTTTCAAAATCTATGGTATATGTGAGCACTTCTGTGATCCTTGCTGATACTGAAATTTTTCAGATTCATGTCCCATAAATCCCCAGAAAATTATAGGAAACCCAACAAGTTCTGGGAATTTGTATGTGGAAAAAGTAGTTCCATCAAACCTGATCTCAGAGCTGTGTCAAAAATGCTTGCAGTATTGAGTCCTAACTCTCCAAGTTTGGCCTGTCGAATGGTATACCTGGAGACAGGCCCTTTGTAAACAAAGGGAAAGGCAGACCAACAACTGGCTTGGTCAGCCATGTACTTTCATATAAAAATCATACCTCCACCCCATTGAAAAGTAGCAAAGGCAAAAAAAAAAAAAAAAAATCCCCCACTTTTAAGAGTAAACTTCTACTGAGGTTCGCAGTGGTTTTCCCTCCCAGCGGAAAACACTTGTAGGACACTTGATGGTCTCATGGACTTCCCTTGTGGCTCAGCTGGTAAAGAATCCGCTTGGAATGCAGGAGATCTGGGTTCAATCCCTGGGTTGGTAAAATCCCCTGGAGTAGGAAAAGGCTACCCACTCCAGTATTCTGGCCTAGAGAATTCCGTAGACTGTATAGTCCATGGGATTGCAAAGAGTCAGACACCACTGAGTGACTTTCACTTTCACTGATGACCTCATGGTCTTTCTGATAGAGTCCCTCCACAGCTCCTGTGACCCTCTCCAGCTTTGTCCTTGATGGTGACCAAGCAAGTGATGTTTCTACCATAGAAACTATTAACTCTTCTCCTTATGTTTTGGCAGATGTGGGGCAGTTTCTGGCACGCATGAGAGTGATTTTGGAATCCCTTTTGTCACAGTATAGCGGGAAAACCATAGTAGAAAAATTATGTAACTCAGTGTTGTCGATGGCAGCTCGCCAGCTGGTAAGACAGAACAGCAGCCGTTTGTAAGAGGCGGGAGAGGGGTTGGTCATCTGCATCCCTGGCTGACTCTGAGGCGGACGCTGAGTGCGTCATTCATCTTCCTTCAGGTGATCTTTCTGCTGGACTTTTGCACACTGGACATTTCACACTGCACACTCTTGAGAGAGTTCAGTGCCCTGACAGAGCTGCTGAAGGAGCTCTGCAGTGACCCTGATGGAGGAGTGAACAAGGTACCTCGAGCTGGCATTTGAACATGCCTGTAGCCCCTCTCAAGGGCACCGTGCCCATGCGTCATGAGACATACCACTCAGTACAGGTCTACACAAATAAGTTGCCTCTAGAAGGGCTCCCTCTGTATTTTTACCAGTATTTTTTCAGTGTTTATCAACTTTATCAGTGTTGGTTTTGCCAACAAGGATAATTGCCAGTCTGAGTTGATTTGGCATGGTCAGCATTAGACAGGAGACACCGAGGAAGCTGTACATAGATTACTTTCATCATTGTGTAGCACATGATGTTATATAAAAACCTTATAAATGATTAATCAGATTGAAATCCAGAAGGGAAAATCTGTTGTTGAAAGGCAAACTAGAGGGTTTGTTATTTAAAAGCATTTTCTTCCTTTCTCAACCTGATAGGACTCAAAGTTTTTTCAATGTCTTATTTGGATCTCGCAACTCTGGGGAATTCAAAGGGCATATATTTAAAAGCCCATTTTAAAGAAAAAAAAGCAAAGACTGAAAAAAGGAGGGAGAAGACAGGATAGGCTCAGGTTTGCCAATATCCCAAATAGGGAGGTCAACTCTTTAAACCACTGGAAATTCACACTAGTACTGGTTTGTAAGAAATAGTTCTCACAGATAGTCATAATTAAAAAAATAAAAGCTAATCAGAGTTACTATAGTGCAACAGAAACCCCATGTCTACTGTGCTGAATAAATGTATAGTGTATCTTGGTCGATATGTATAGATGAGAACGTCAGGTGTAGTTTTAGCCCATGTGGTGATTTGTGTGGGCGTGTCAAAGGCTGCCATCGGGGCCGCTGATGCAGGACCCAGCTTCCTAGGTGAGGATGGATGTAGAGTGACAAAAACCCTCCTCTCTTGACTCGTTTGTCTGCCTAGCTGGATGTCGAGACTTGGCAGCAGGAACGCCCTGTGGTGTTACATACGTGGACCAAGGAGTCTGCCCACAACTATGAAAACAACTGCCATGAAGTGTCTGTCTTTGTCAGCCCAGGGGCAACCTATTTCGAGGTGGAATTTGATGAGAGATGTGAAACTGAAAAAAGGTACAGCTCGTCTGCTCTTTTCTCCCTGAGCAATAGTGGATCAAAAATGAGAGAAGGAAAGTGATAGAGGTTGTGCTTTCACAGGTATGATTATCTGGAATTTACCGACGCCAGAGGTGGGAAAACACGCTATGACACGAAAGTTGGCACTGACAAGTGGCCCAAGGTGAGCGCTGTTTCCAGAGACTCACAGGAGGCCTACTCCTGCAGCAGTTCTCCTGTTACCAGCCTCAGGGGATAACAGAGATAATGGTCCTTGACGGGAAGCACTTACATCACACTTTTGTGAAAGGAAGTGTTCGTATCAGAGTTCAGCACCTGTTTTGTGACTAATGTTTTGGGGGGTACAGCCATGGCAATTTGTTTATGTTTCGTCTGTAGCTGCATTGGTATGGTGGGGGAGCGGTTGAGTCACCAAACAGAGACTTATGACCCAGAAAGTCTAATAACTTGCTCTCTGGTTCTTCATAGGAACAATTTGCTGCCCCTGGTCTGTATCACATAGTCCAGAGTACATGGCGAATTGTTATCCTTAGTAAGAAGGGCCGATCGGTCCAGCAAGGCCCCAACCATGGTGGTGAAAGCCAGGATCCCCTCATAGTTAGGGCCACGTGGTCTCTGGGGCTGGGAAGTTAAGTGTTGCTTCACTGTCAGTGGTCTTGGTTGGCAGCAGAGGAGCAGGCAGGATGGTCTCTGGCTGAGTAGGTGGTGGGCAGATGGGCATCTGAGATTTAGGAAACCGACCAGCAGTTTTCAACTTTGCTTCGTCATAAGGTGCAGTGGTGAGTTTTCTGTTTCATTACTCCGTTGTTCATTTCTCCTTTAGTACTTTCAGAGGGGGTGATAAGACATAATGGTGAGAATATAGGCCAGTTTTAAATTTAGGCTTTTTTGAGTCAAGAAGAACACACTTCTTACTGAAATGCTGCCTTCTCTAATTGGTTTGACCACATGACTTTGTTTGTCTCTAGAAAGTGACTTTTAAGGCTGGTCCCCGGCTGCAGTTTCTCTTCCACTCCGACAGCAGCAACAATGAGTGGGGCTACAAATTCACCGTCACCGCCTACGGCTTGCCTGATGTCGCTGTGTCTTGGGGGCTGGACTTACAGCTCCTGGTGTCCCGGCTGATGGGACGCCTTGCTTCCCAGTGCATGGCACTCAAGTCTGTGCACCGTAAGTCCTCGAACTGTCCCTTCTCTCCTTGCTACAGCCACACTGAAGAGCAAAGTGGTACCCCTGTCCTGTAAGCTGTCTCCACGTGGTGGCAGAGCAAAGGGACTGATAAAATTCCCTTTCAATTTCCTTGCTGCTGCTGCTGCTGCTAAGTCGCTTCAGTCGTGCCCGACTCTGTGCGACCCCATAGACGGCAGCCCACCAGGCTCCCCCATCCCTGGGATACTCCAGGCAAGAACACTGGAGTGGGTTGCCATTTCCTTCCCCAGTGCATGAAAGTGAAAAGTGAAAGTGAAGTCGCTCAGTCGTGTTCCGACTCTTCGTGAACCCATGGACTGCAGCCTACCAGGCTCCTCTGTCCATGGGATTTTCCAGGCAAGAGTACTGGAGTGGGTTGCCATTGCCTTCTCCGTCAGTTTCCTTGAAAGCCAACCAAAGTAAAATGTCCCCTTGACACCAGTTTCGTCTAGTTGCTTGACTCAGACACTGGGGCACATCACCAGGGCCACAGTGGTTTCCCTGTCTATGGAGGACAAGTCAGGGAGGGGGCTGGTTTTGACAGCACTGTCCTCATTTTTTTTTGTTAAGTTTGATACCCTCCAACAAGAAGGTAGAAATTCAGAATAAGTTAATTGTATATTCTCTGATTATGTGACTATTTATGTGAACATGTGTAAATATGTGAACATGGATTTTACCTTAAAGTGATTTCTTCAACTTATGTGTTAAATTCATCCAAGAATGAATGAAGCAAATAGAATGAAGCTTTCTAGTGTAATCTTTTTCCTGTATCATTTCTTGAGTTTTTCTCCTTTTTAAAGTAAAATGTCATGGAAAAAATTGCATAATGGAAAAAGGCTAAGGGGAAAAAGCATTTTTAATCCTAATACCGAGACATAGCTATTATTAATATTTTAATCTATTTCTACCTAGTCTTTTTTCTTTGTTTATTCATAAACACATATATGGTGGGTATTTTTCTATTACTATTATTCTTTTCAGAAGCTTGAAAGTGAAAGTGAAGTTGCTCAGTCATGCTCTTTGCGACCCCTTGGACTATGCAGTCCATGGAATTCTCCAGGCCAGAATACTAGAGTGGGGAGCCTTTACCTTCTCCCGGGGAATCTTTCGAACCCGGATCTCCTGCATTGCAGACGGAATCTTTACCAGCTGAGCCATAGGGGAAGCCCAAGAATAGTGGCGTGGGTAGCCTATCCCTTCTCCAGTGGATCTTCCCAACCCAGGAATCGGACTGGGATCTCCTGCATTGCAGGCGAATTCTTTACCAACTGAGCTATCAGGGAAGCCCTTTTACAAGTTTAAGTTTACAAATTATGAACATGGTATTTCTAAGAGGTCTCCTGTTGTACCCAAGAGATGGTTCTCATTCTGTTTTTGGTTTGCTTCATGGCTTAGTTATTTCAGAGGGATATGTACCTGAACCTGTCATACAGAATGGCAGCATTTTGGGACTGCCTGGTGGTTTCAGTTCACCAGGGTATGTATTTATGAAGGATCACAGTTAGGTTCTGCTACATGTGGGTAACTCCCTGCAAGTCTTAATAGCCAGGTATTTTGTTTTTTTTTAAGCCTTTCCTTCATCAGTTCAAAGATTCTCAGTATATTAAGGGAAAAATAGAACTCTCATAAGCCTTCTTCTTCTCTTTGCAGAGTTAGGCAGTAACATGGCAGTACCTCAGGCAAAAATGGCATTAGTCCTAAACTCCCCCTTGTGGAAACCTGTCTTCAGGCACCAAATACATCCAGAGTTGGGATTAGAAGCAAGCTGGCCCACTCAACCACCCCAGGATATTAAGGAGGTATTTACTTTTCACTTATCTTTGTATTTGGAATGATAAATGTTTACTAATGTTTGTTACTTTAAATTATAAACATCTGTGTATATATCTTATCACCCCCCACGAAGCTATTAGCTCCTCGAGGGCAGAAACTATCCTCTGTTCATTTGGGGTCCTCACAGGGGCCAGGGTAACGGGTGTTCAGAACTATCAACTGGCAGACTCTGCTGTGGTCATATAGTAGGTGCTCAGTAAATCTCTCTTGATGGCCTTGTTTAAATGAGTCGAGTTTATTTCCTGTGCCTGCTGAGTCACACTTAAGAACAGATGGTGCATGCTGTGCTTATTTGTTCTCCATGGGACAGTAGCACATTATTTACGCTTATAATAATATAAACTAAACAAGCTTGCCCACTATGTCTTTTTCATCTCTCTGTCCCCCTCTCTCAGTTCTACTACTTTTCTCCCTTCTTCCCACTTTCCCCCACCCCAGTTCTTCAGTAATTAGTGGCTGGATCCAGGGACTCTTCTTAACTTCTCTGCTCCCTCAGACGCTTTCTTCTTGTGTTCCATGGCAGTCCACTGTCTTCTCTTACATGTCTCTACTCCCCCAGCCTCCTTTATTGACCTCTCTTTTTCCTTCTTCTATAAAAAATGGGCTTCATTCAGGCTTTCTTTGCTTTCCTGCAACCCATTAAGATGTTATCCTGTCTCCTCTCTTCTGTCACTACATATGTGTGGGAAAAACCTAGAGAATGAGTTTCCAGCCCTGGTTCTTCTCCCAGGCTCCAGTCACATATGCCTATCTTCCCGTTAGGTATTTCCATTTCAGTTTTCTGACTCCCTTTAACTCAGACGTGTAAAACCAGGCTGTCTCCCCGGACTGTTTGCTCCTGTTACTGGCATTATTGTTCTCCCAGGCATAAGCCGCTGCGACCTAGCATCACCTTTATCCCCACCTTGTTCTCCCCTTTCCTTCCAGTCAGCTGCAAGCCCTGTGGATTCTTCCTTGAGATCTCTTTCCGTCTCCTCTGTCTCCATCTTTATCCAGGCCCTCATCTCGCACTTGCATTGTTACATTGGTACCTACCAAGTTTGTTTGTTTTTTTTTTAAATCACTGCATTATCTTGTCATTCCACTGCCAAGCACCATTAATGGCTCCCCATTGCCCACAGGGTGAAGTCTAAACTCCTCAGTGTGACAGTCAAGGCTCTCTACAGTCTCCTTTCACCTTACCTATCTGACTCTAGTTCCCACCACTCCCCAGCTGAGACTTCAGGCCAGGTCAGTCTCCCCACTGGCTCTTAACTTCTGCTAACGGTTGTGTTCCTCAGGGCCAAACCTGCCCAGTCTTCAGGGTCCAGACCAAAGCCCATCCCCTCCAGAAGGCTTTTCTTAATTACTTTAACCTGCCAGGAGCTCTCTCCTGTGAATTCTCAGCATTGGTGTCCCTTCTAGGCATTTGGCACTCAATAATCTCTATGCTTTATGGTAGTGGTAGTTTAAATGCTTTTAACGTTTTATTTATGTTTACTTTTTTTTTTTTAATAACCCGTGTGTCTGTCTGATCTCCCCCAAATAGACTGAAACTTCCTGAGAGTATGCACTATGTTTTATACTTCTGCTTTGGCCTAGTAGTTGTTCAGTAAACTTATTTTTTTTAATGAATATGTTAAACATGATGGTTTTTCTTGTTTTATTGTTCCCAGGTTAAGAACATCCCTGATGATCCCTGCCATCAATTTCTTCTTGACTTTGCACAGTCAGATCCTGCCCAGAACTTCTGTGGGCCATATTCAGAACTTTTCAAAGGATTCATACAGGCATGTAGAAAACAGGCCCCAAAGACAGATATAGTTGCTGGTTCCACTATTGATCAAGCTGTGAACGCCACCTTTGCTGCTCTGGTGTATCGCACTCCAGACTTATATGAGAAGCTGCAAAAATATGGTAACTTATACTACAGGGAATATTTTTGATCTGAAGGCCAATTGCTAAGTTTTAAGAAAGCGTTTCTTAAGTGAAAGTTTTAAAATACTTTGGAACATAAACATCCTTCTACAACTATAGACTTCATCTTGTCACTCCTACTGTGCCAATCAAGAGATTCGTGACCAATTTATAGTCAGCAGATTGCAATATATAGCAAGTAGCCTTGGGTTTCCTCATCAACAGGTAACTTGTCTTTATCTGGAATTCTCATGGAAGACTGCTGAGAAGTTTAATGGAAAGAAAACTTAACTTGGGTTGTAGTTCCAGCTCACAAACTAGAAGTTGTGCGGCTTCAGATTAATCAGATAACCTTTCTGCACCCGAGTATCCTTATCTGTAAAGTTTAGAGTTGATAAGCTCTAACATGTTAAGAAATTCCAGTCAAAACCAAAGATGTTTTGATTATTGAATGTATACTAACCAAGGAGGGAAAATGCAGGTATTAACTCTTATCTTTAGACTTGAGGCTTCTTGGTAGCATGTTCCCTGCTCAGCTTCCTTTGTCAGTAGCACACTCCTTGCCATTGCTTTCCCTCACGTCCCCGAGGCATACCATCTCTGTGTATTTACAGTAAGTATAGACTAGAGCCTTAACAGGAACCACAAAGAGGGAGGGTCTCTCCCTACTCATAATCTTTCAGGGGAAAAACATTTCAAACCCAGTGTAAAGACAGGGTATGGCTGTCCCAAGCACTTTGGCAGGATGTCTGTTCGTTCCATGGTGCCAATGAAATTAGCAGAAACAAATGCTTCCTTCCTTAGAGTAAGTAGTTAATTGATTATTGTTCTAATTATTATTATTACTACTAAGGATATTATTAGCACTGCTACCTTTATTGCTTAGTTCTTTGTGTCTCACATTGCAGAGTTTATTTCCTGAGGTCTAAAATATCTCAATTACTCGCTCAAACCTTAATATTTCCTTTAAGAAGCTGCTCAAATAAATAAAATTATGCTGAAGCATGAGTGACTTAAGGAAACAGCTGTCACACAGAAGAGTGTTATCTCTGCTATGGGATGGGGGTGAACTGACATCATCATGGTTTTGGGAAAAAAAAATTCAGTATATATTCTCATAGTCAAATTGTAGTAAGAGAACTTGACAATCTTGGTTACCTGTGCAAGCTGTCAGTGGAAGGATAAAAGCCTTGTGAGTAAAAAGCTGAGATACAGAAGGTTTCCTGCTGGGGGAGAGGTCCCCCAGCTCTTTTTCCAATCGTGTTCATACCTATCTGCTCTTGAGATACATACAGTCAAGTGTGGGAACAAGAACTATTTCACCGTGTACAAGTTGTTTCTAGAATACCTGCCGCTGTTGCTTTGAAGGAGGCACAATTGGTCCCAGTCCTTTCTGTCCCTGCGTCTAAGGGACTGTTTGTGGATTCTTCAAGACAGATCTGCTTTGAGAGTGGTCCTTGTCTCGCTAACTTGCTTATCTTTGTCTAAAAAATTGTCACCTTTTTGAGTTAGAAATGTATGGGAATTTTTCAACTAGACTGTAAGCTGTTTGAGGGCAGGGGCCATGTTTGTTTTTCTCAGCATTGCATTCCCAGTACCTGATGTAGAGCCTGGCGCATTCTAGGTGTTCAGAAAATTCATTGCATCAACATTGGGTCAACAGAGAGTGTCACCCTGTTCTCATATAGTATCCTTTGCTATTTATTTGTTTTAATATTTATTTATTTGGCTGCGCCAGGCCTTAGTTGCAGCATGCAGGATCTTCAGTTGCAACGTGTGAACTCTTAGTTGCGGCATGTGGAATCTAGTTCCCCAACCAGGGCTCAAACCTGGGCTCCCTGCATTGGGAGCGTGGAGTCTTAGCCACTGGACCACCAGGGAAGTCCCTCCTTTGCTTTTAAGATGAAGAGAAGGGACAGGCTTCATAGGATTTATTACCAAAAAAAAAAAAACTTAAAAAAATTTTTTTCTAATTATAAAAATTATACCTATTCATGTAGAAACTTACAAAGTATAGAAAAGCTTAAAGTAATTATCAACTGTAATTTCACCACTTCAAGAACATTTTTCTTTGTATCTACCTGGCTTTTTAGTTATATGTATATATACGTGTATGTACATACCATGTTTTTATATATATGCTCTGTATATTTTACTTTATTTTTGAAATTGTTGGTTTATTTTATTCTGTCTGTGCTGGATCTTCATTACTTCATGCAGGCTTTCTCTAGTTGTGGCAGTCAGGGGCTGCTCTTAGTTGTGGTGCAAGGGTTTCTTATTGCAGTGGCTTTTCTTTCTGTGGAGCCACAGGCTCTAGCGCTCATGGTCTTCAGTAGCTGCAGCGCATGGGCTCAGTAGTTGTGGCTTACTGGCTCTGGAGCCGGCTTAGTCGCTCCACACCATGTGGAATCTTCCCAGACCAGGGATCAAACACATGTCTCCTGAGTTGGCAGACAGATTCTTATCCACCGCACCACCAGGGAAGTCCTGTATACTCTTTTTAAATAATATAATTTTGTATATACTGTTTCATAACTGACCTTGTTCACTTAATATATACCCTGAATTTTTTTTCATGTTAATAATTATTTCTTACTTTTAATAATTTTTATTTTGCTTTTACTATATTTTATATTTTACCTTAATAGTATATCCATTTCAGATGCTGCTCATTTGAAAAAAAGTTAATTTGAAGTAACATAGAGAACCCATTACAGGTGTTTGTAGTTTACTGATGGTTTTTCCCCCGAGTCCTCTCTTATCACAGACAGTGTGCAAGTGTCAGGGGAAGAGGTTTCCTGTGCAGAGATGGGGAAGTGACTTTGGGCTTAATGTTGCAGTGGTGAATTGTGTTAACTGAATGTAACCTCTCCTTTCCCCAGTAAACAGCGGGGGCAAGACAGCCTTGAGTGAGGAGTTTGCACAGGTGTATTCCTTGGCTGATGGAATTCGAATATGGATGGTAAGATGTTCTTTTGTGATTATTATATATTTTGAGTTTTTCTACCACATCTTTGAATTAAGGTAAGTAGCTCTCTTCTCAAGAATATAACTTTAGGAATGTTTTTCAGAACTTAAAGTTCAGTGATGCAAATGGATAAATGATAAAAAATAATTTAGGACCCTTGAAATCATAATTTGGTAAAGTTAGATTGTCACAGTACACAGGAGTCAGTTGAGCCCCCCTTACTTGCCTTCTTCTGTAACCCAAAGGCTGCTTGGTGGAACCTAACCTGGTAGATGAGGAGAAAAAGCATTGCGTTAGATTCTGGGCAACCAATGATGGTTTTAGGCAGAGAGGAGGGCTTTCTCAAAGGAGAGGGCCTTCTGCATTTTGGAAGAGTGATTCTGTAGCATTCTTTGTGACAGCAATAAACTTGGGAGAGCAAGACAGCCATCCGTAGGGGATATTATATTACCATACTGTACTATATTACAGTGAAAGTAAATGAAGCAGAGCTGCCTTTATTAACAGGGGTGGCGCTCACAAGTGTGATGATGAGCAAAACACAGCAAGCTGTAGAAGGCATAGGTAGGGCATTCCTCAGATAAAACTTAAACATAAGCCAGGTCTCTCTGTCATGTGCATAGACACACAGTAAAAGCACACAACTGCCTGGAAATGATAACAAGTAAAGGAGAATTCATTTCTTAGGTGTGGAGATGAGAAGGTAATACTATTTATATATATTTACAACCATCTTAAATATTGTGTAATAATTGAGAAAGCAATCTTAAAATGAGTAGAGGGTGGATAATAAGATTGAAAGCAAGAGGGGACTTCCCTGACGGTCCAGCGGGTTAGACTCTGTGCTTCTATTGCAAGGGGCATGGGTTCAATCCCTGGTTGGGGGACTAGAGTCTCACATGCTGTGAGGCCAAGAAATAAAAAAAGAAAAGAAAACGCTTGAATGCAGGAGACTTGTTGTGATAATTAAATGAGGATGGCTTCTGCTACTTGGGAGGTAAGATAATTAGACTGTGTGATTGACGGGTATGGTGAAAAGGCAGATAGGATTTAGGACTGTTCTCGTTTCCTGGTGGGGGTGACTTGGTGAGTGGGAAAAGTATTAACCAGAGTAGGAAGAATGGTCTTGGATCTGGGAGTGGGGAGCTAAGTTCAGTTTGGGACATGTTAAGTATGAGGACACCTAGGTTATCTAAGATATCTAGCTGGAGAATTTAATAAATATGAAAGAATATACATCTCAAGGCAGAGGTAAGAATGACTTCAAATCATTGGTAATAGTTTTTAAAATATATATTTGCATTTTTCTAGGAACAGACAGCCTTGGACAAAGTCCCCGATGATGAGAACATAGTTGGTGCTCAGTGTAGACTAGATAGATAGGTGGAGACCTGGATGAACAGGATCTCTCAAAAGAAACTTAAAGATAGCATCATCAGAATGGTGGGAAGAGAATCAGTGTACTGACAGTGTATTGACAGAGAACCCAGGGCAACTGTTCAGTCATTCAGTCATGTCCAACTCTTTGCGATCCCATGGACTACAGCCCGCTAGGCTTCCCTGTCCTTAACTCTCTCACGGATTTTGCTCAGACTCATGTCCATTGAGTCAGTGATGTCATCCAACCATCTCATCCTCTGTCGCCCCCTTCTCCTCCCGCAGTTAAAGAAACTGTGTCTGATAAAGTCAACTCCCTCCCACAGACAGGCGAAGTGAAAAGGGTTTGGGAGCTGGGACAAAGCATATCGTAGACTATGCTCCTGGTTCAGCACAGGACAGACTGCCGGTGACTGGACAAGATGCCAGCCTTCTCTCTGAAGACCCTGGTCTCCATGCATCATTGGTCTTCTTTCTGCCTGGGCTGTCAGCACTGTGGCCCACACTGTGACCGTCGCCTGTGCTGGCGCCAGAAGCACCATTCTTTGCCCAGCAGTCTTAGTGTCACTTAGAGGCAGCCTCACCTTCAGAGCAGGATAGAGATCAAGCTTTATTTCAACCTCTGCTGCAAACTGGATGTGTGATTTTTGGCCACACCACACAGCTTGTGGGATCTTAGTTCCCCAACCAGGGATCAAACCCATGCCACTTACAGTGGAAACACAGTGTCCTAAAGGCTAGTCCTAACCAAGACCTCACTTCTTTATTAGTAGGTTAGCTTTAGGTGAGGGCCCCTCCATCTCCAGCGTTCTAGAATTTTTTTTAAAGAATAGGATCATGGTTACAAATCCCTCCCATATAACACATAGTTGAAAAGGAGGTAGTTTTGCAGATAGACCTTTAAGCAGCTTCAAATTCTGGATTATTTCTAGGACAAATGAAAGCAGTTCGGTCCTGTGTCCTCACCATAGGGCTATAAAGTTCTCTGGGATCTCAACACTGTGTGCTTTTGAAGTGTTAATAGTTTGCTGTGGCTGCTCTTCCTGCCCTGTCTGGACAACGTAACAATGTGGCTCAAACCCTCCCCCAGTTAGAGATGAAGCAGAAGTCCCTGATGAACCTGGGGAGTGAGGCAGATGATCAGCGCGGGCCAGAAGCTGCTGAGGCAAACCCCGAGAGCCTGGGTGAGTGCCGGCTCCAGCTGTCGTCTATCTCTGGGCCTTCCGTTCCCATTTCATAGGAAACCAGCGACCCATCTTCTGGGTTAGTTTAGTTGAAGCTGTGTTTACCTAGAGAAGGTAACACAGGCACTAAAGGTCTTTTCCAAGAACATGTCACAAATAGGGAAGTGCCAGTTGTTAATCGTTCATTGTGTGTGTGCATCAGTTGCTCAGTTGTGTCCAACTCTTTGAGACCCCATGGACTGTAGCCCACCAGACTCCTCTGTCCATGGCATTCTCCAGGTGAGAATACTGGAGTGGGTCGCCATTCTCTTCTCCAGGGGGTTTTCCCAACCCAGGGATCGAACTGGGGGCTCCTTCATTGCAGGCAGATTCCTTACCATCTGAGCCACCAGGGAAGCCCAGTTGTTCATTAGTATGATCCGCATGGAGCCTTTTTTAAAAATACCTCTCTTAGGAGGCACCAAGTGCTTTTTGAGCTATAGCTCATTATGTTTTTCAAAAAGTGTGCGTTTCTTGGTAATGTTGTTGCTTAAAACTCTTTTTAGTGAAATACATTGAAGATTTTGCAGAGGAAATAATGTGATGCCTGGGATCTGCGTGGAAATAACCCAGGGGGTTGTGGCGGGTCAGGGGGGTGGGGGTGGTGGTATTAGGAAAGACTGTCCTTGAATTGATAGCTGTTAAATCTGGGTGAGGGGTACATGGAGGATTCCTTATACTATTCTCTCTATATTATATTAATATGTGTGAAAATATACACAATAAAACTTTAAGTGTGCTGATAGTGTTAGATTTTGACGTGTATAATGAGAGAAAATACGATTCTCTTCTCTCAGTAGACATGTACATCCCTGTATTATTGGAGGTATTTCCTGTCCTAAATTGTAGACTTTAAGTAGATTATTTTCAGTTCCAAAGTAGGCAACAAGTTTCATTTGGACTTTTTTTTTTCATTCTCCTTATTGCTTTTTTCACATTCAGCGAAAGAGTGTTATCAGAAGAGTCTTCTGCTATTGACATTTTTGCCCACGGGTGGAGGGTCAAAAGAAAGCTGTGACAAGTCGGTGGCCGTGGATGACACAGATCACCTGCAGCCACTGGACAAGCGCCAGAGAACAAGCTCTGTGGTGGAAGAGCATTTCCAAGCCTCGGCGTCACCCACCGAAGCAGCGCCCCCTACTGCGGGAGACCGGAGCCCCGGCCCGGACGTGCAGCCCACGCTGGCCCCCAGCAGTGGCCCTCCTGCCTTGGAAGTGTCCTCTGTCCCAGCAGAGGAGCCCTCGTCACCTTCCACTCCCACCCGGCGGCCTCCCTTCACCCGGGGGCGACTCCGGCTGCTCTCCTTCCGCTCGATGGAGGAAGCCAGACCGGCGCCCACTGTGAAAGAGAAGTACCCGGTGCTGAAGGACCTCATGGACTTCATTAAAGATCAGTCACTCTCCCACGAGAGGTGAGCACCTTCTCTTTTCACCTGCAGGTGTCCAGTTTCATCAAAGACTCGAAGTTCATGTTATTCATAAAAATGAGCAAATACTAACTGCTTGGAGGACAGACCAAGATTTGTCTTAGAATCTTCAAGAAAAAAGCTTTTTTAAAAAAAAAAAGAGATATTTTTTTCACTTGAGATTTGTACATTATGCTTTATGTAAATTATATCTCAGTAAGGTACTATTTGGATTAAAAAAAAAGAAACATTTGGTAGCTGCCAAAATAAATCTGTCTTATTTTAACCCTGGGAGAAATTTTGGATTTGATGTTTTCTGACAACATTACTTGTCAGTGAGCCTACACCTCTGGAAGTGTTGCATGTTTTAATTTCCTGTCTGAAGTTAGTCCTGTTTAGCACAGAGGCAAAGTTCCTTTTTAATCAATTAATTGTTTAACGTGAGTCATTGGGCTTCCAAACAGTGAGGTGATATGTAATATTGCTGAGTAATGACTAAAAGTAGCAAACAAGATACCTCACAATAGTATTTCCTTTTTACTAATATGGCCTTAGAACTCTGGGCGGGGGTCTGTTTTCTTTCTGCCCCAGCTTGCGAGTGTTCTGGATGTTCCTGACTTGAGTTCTGTCTCCAGTGTTGTAAAGGTTCTCTCCTTGAGGAAGGCCCAAGCCTGGAGCATCCTCGAGGTGCTGAGGATCATCCAGTGTTGTACGGAGTCCCTTGGGCAGCCTCACTGCTTCCACCCACCTTACATCCTTTTCCTGTTGGAACTCCTCACCTGCCAGAAAGAGTTTACCAAGTAAGTCCAAAGTACGAGGGACCGAACCCATGTCTCCTGCTTCGGCAGGCAGGTTCTCTACCACTGAGTCACCTGGAAAGCCCTGAACTGCTTCTTTCACACCCAAGTAAATATGTCAAGAAAATGGAGATAAGAGGAGAGGATTACATTTGTAAGGAATACTTCACATAGTACCAGGCACTCTGGTAGTGGTGGGAAGGGTGGTTTTTTTACTCCTAGTGGGTGGCCTTCTTGACACAAGCAGAGGAGTCATTGCTGTTCTGTCTGCTCACTTTCTGCACTTGTTATATTTACTTAAGTTTCTCCACCACTTCGTTAGCTTGCTTCTTCGCTCTTTTCGTGTAAGGAATAATGATTATTAAGTAAATGTTTTGGCCATTAAGTGACTGGTCATGTCTTCTGTTTCTAGTTATTTTGGACACCTGGAAGGCTGTGGCGCAGATCTACACAAAGAAATTCGAGACACTTACTATCAGTTTGTTCTGTTTTTGGTCAAAGCAGTCAAAGGATTCAATAGCAAAAATGACAGGTATAGAGAGTTTAATATGATTTCTAGAGAAAAATCATTCCCGTTTTTTCTGACTTTTAAAGAAATGCATGTCTAATGTTAAAAATACAGAAAAGCACAAAGAGTAAAATAAAAATAACCCCTCATCTTGCCATCTAGAGCTAGTTGCTAATGTTAACTTATCAGTATATTTTCTCCTAGCCTTTTTTCTCTATGGTATATACAGGTTTTTAAAGCAAATGGGTCTTGGTTCATCTAAGAATCTGTAACCCATTATCTCAGTTTTAAAAACTTGAAAGCCACCCCCGAGTCTCGTCCGTAGTAAGTGGTGTAGACATAAACCTTAAATCAAATGGCTCTTCTCTACGCCTGAGCGGCGTGACCCGGGCTCGTTGTGGCTGGCCCTGATCTTGCTGTTGATCAGAGCTGAGTTGTGTTACTCAGGCCTTTCCTGTAAAATGTCTCCCGTGGTAGTCCTGGCAGGGTGGAAACCTTGCTACTTGATGCTTTCAGAACTCTTTCGCTTCAGATGTTCTTTGAAGAGGGTTTGTATGGAGTCTGAGAAATTTGGAAAGATATCGTAAGGAACCCAAACCAGCAGTCTGGGGTTCCCTTCGGCTTTCCACTGATGGACATACCCCGTCTCTGACTCCCACTGTCTCTGTCATCCCCATGGGTGATGGGCAGCTTTGGTAACTCTCACCTTCACGGCCTCTTCAGGTCCTTGCTGCCTGCCCTGTCCTGCATCCAGACGGCCCTGCTGCACCTTTTGGACATGGGCTGGGAACCCAGTGATCTCACCTTCTTTGTTGACATTCAGTTACCAGATCTCCTCATGAAAATGTCGCAGGAAAACATAAGTGCCCATGACAGTGTGATCAGGTAAGGACACAATCTGCAGTCTGCCGTCTCTTCAGGCGCTCCTGGAGGTCAGGGGTCGTAGCAGTAGCACAGGGGTTAGAGCTCAGGCCTGGAGCTAGGCTCTCTGAGGGGCATCCTGGCATTGCCACGCCCTCACTGGATGGCCTCGGACAACTGTTTAAACTCCTTTGTACTTCCGTTTCTTCATCTTTAGAACTGGAGGTAATCACAGTATCTACCTTATAGGATTGCTGTGAAGAATGAAAGAGTTCTCCTCAGTGTTCAGCATGGTGTCTGGGGCATGGTGGTGTGTATAAGTTGGTAGCAGTGGTGCTGTGAACTCAGCATGAGGAACCTCCTTGTTTGTGGAGATCCTCAGAGCTTGTTGAATTGAAGAATCCTTTGCTGTAGTTTTTTGTTCTGTGTGTGTGATTTCCAGCCGCTATAACCTCTTGTACATTGTAAGAACTTAAGGTATGAGGGGGAAATATAGTAACAAAGGTTTTTTGGGTTTTTTTCCTTTCCACTTATTCTTTTATATTATTATTATTTTAAAAAATATTTTTTTGACTGTATCAGGTCTTAGTTGCAGCACACGGGATCTCCTTTGAAGCAGGCAGGATCTGTCATTGTGGCGTACAGGCTTCTCTGGTTTCAGCTTAGGCTTAGTTGCCCTGTGGGTTGTGGGATCTGTTTTGCAACCAGGGATCGAAACTGCATCCCCTGCTTTGGAAGGCGAATTCTTAACCACTGGACCGCCAGGGAAGTTCCTCCTTTCCACATCTAATGAATGTCTTTCCACCTTACTCAAGTCCACTTACACATTAATCACACATGTCTGTAGAAAGAGGAGAAAGGGGAAAGAAGAGCAAGAGGAGAGAATTAGGAGGAAATGAAAGATCTGAGTCAACACCTATTTTCCCTCTCTCAGAAGTAGGAGAAAGGAGATAGAATATGTGATCTCCTCATTTACCAAACCTCAGCCATTGCCCTGCTGCCAGAGGGCACTCTTGGCAGAGGGAGGGGACCTGCAATAGGAGGAAGGGGTGGGTGGTCAGCTTTAAGCTATCAGTCTGCTCCTTGTTTCAAGCTTCACCTGCCGCTCCATGAGCCAGTCTTGAGAGCAGGGACTGCACCTTCCCCACCAGTTCCCACGGCCCCTGGCCCAAAGCTCAGTGTGAGTAGCCCCAGAATCAGTTAGTTGGAACATGTCAACAAATGGATGTGTCTCTGTCAGTTGGTAGATGCTTTGCACTTTCTGTCGAGCATATGCTTTTGTATTTAAAATTCCAGTTGCCGAAACAAGCTATTGACTGAAATTATGAAAATCTATACTTCTGCATCTAAGAGGAATCCCTGAGATTATTTGTTAAACCTGAGGAAACTGAGGACCAGGGCTGAGTGCCATGTCCAGGTCTTATAGCAGCCCGCGAGAGAGCCGAGACCCTGGAGTCTCCTGGCTCCCTTCTCATGCTGCTGCCACTCGCGTGTGCTGAGCATGTCCAGTTCAGACCAGTTTTCTGGTGCCTGGCACATCGCAGGTTCACCACAAATGGTTGTTGAGTGGGTTTTTGCCATGAAGGTACAACCTTTCAAGCTCCAATTCCTCACCCATTGTAGTAGGCTCTGGAAGGGCCTCCTCCCTTTTTTATTGGTATGTATCTATCAAACATTTGGCAAACCCTGGAGCTTTGAAAACCAGATTGCCCTCTTGCCCTCAGAAGTCTCTAAGAGTCTTGGGTACTAGACCAGTAGGACAGAGTCTGCTAACCTGCACTTACCTTGATTTTTGGCAGAGGCATGCTTTTCTCTGTTTATGTCCTTTTTTCAGCCAATGGAGTGAAGAAGATGAGCTTGCTGATGCAAAGCAGAATTCAGAATGGATGGATGAGTGTCAGGATGGCATGTTTGAGGCGTGGTATGAAAAAATAGCCCAGGAAGATCCAGAGAAGCAGAGGAAAGTAAGATCTCTCAACGAGGGTAATCTGAAGTGATTTGCTGGGAGTTTGGAGATGAAAGTCTGCATTGGGCCGTGCCAGCAGGCTCTCTCCTGAGAGGGCTGCATGGGGCAGTCAGTACCCTAGTGAGTGGCTGTCGCTGAGCCTGGTCTTTTAACCCGAAGGTCCTAAATCCTGGCTTGGCCACATCAGGCAGTGGCTCCCTCGCCTAGAACTAGATTCACAGGAAATTGGCTCATGAGGCTGAAGTAAAATAATTAGGTGCCAGTTTATAATTTACAGTGAGAAACAGAATTGCTGAAGGCCCTGGACTCTGGTGTCCTTGGTACATACTTTTCCTGTAGGCAAGCAACACAGGAAGGCATGTTTCAGTCAGAAGGTCGCCTGGTGAGCATGGAAACCGCATATGTGCGCAGAATCAGCTACCTGATTCCCACACGTCATCAGGCTCAGCCAGCCTGCCACGTCTGTCTCCACATTGGGGTTTTATCTGTCACTACCACACTACGCCAGGTGTCTGCTGCCTCAGATGCATGCATTTTCTTAGCTTATATGCCTACTGTGTGCCAGTTACCTAGCTCATGTAGCTTCTCTGTGGTGCTCGGATCGAACACACCACCTTGGCCTTTGTGATTTTTCTCTCTTGTATGTTAACACCTTATTGGGAGCCATTCTCTAGTCCTAAGGTGGCTTGGCATATCTGCTGTATTCTGCTGCTGTATGCTGACTCGGTGATTTATGTCCCTTATTTCCAGGCCGTAAAGATAAACCGTCCTGTAGGGACCTTGCAATAAAACTGTTTGCTCATGACACAGGGCCCTTAGTCTTTCCCAGAAAAGTTTTCTCCTAAAGTGCCAGCAAACAGTGCTTCTCTTGCAGGGTTTGCTGTATCTGAACCCAACTCTTGTCCAGCCAAGTACCCAAGCCAGAAATCTGGATGTTGTTCTTGACCCTTGGCTTTCGCTGGCCCCCGTAACCAGCCAGCCCCCAAGGTTCCTCACCTGTGCCTCCTAATACCGCTCAGATCTGCCCCCCTTTCACTGTCTCACTTTCTGCCCAGTCCTGCCCTTATCAGCAGTCAGGGGGTTGCTCTAACAGCCTCTGTCAGGGTCAGTCTCTGTGGCTCCAGTCTTGCCCACTCTGATCCATTCTCACTCAGTGACCAGAGGAGCTTTCAGAATGCTCAGATCTGATCATGCTACTCATCCATCCCAGCCTCTTGCAGTTTAACCTTTCTAACTGTATCCGGTTAGCCTGGCTCCATAGTGTGCTCTACATTCGGAATTATTTCCAAGTGCACAAGCCCCCGGCTTGATCCTTTTGTGGTCTCCCATAGAACTGCCTATTGCTTTTATCCCACATGCTCATCACCTTCATCTCCACCCAGCCGATGCCTGTTTGCCCCTCAGGTCTCACCTGAGTAATTAATTCTTTTTGAGAAACCTCCACGTGCTCTCTCAGCCTCCTGAATTTGGCTGTCCATACATCATACTGTATGCTGTCATCTGTTTGTTTGAGGGAATTCCCAGCTAGACACTGAGCTCCTTAGTCTCCCAATCTGAGCACCTAGTACAATGCCTGGAGTGTTTTAAGTAGCTGTTGAAGGATGGATTGATGAATGAATAGTGGCCACATTAAAAGTCTGTTGGTTGATTGTGTTTTATTTCACCTTATAGATGCACATGTTTATTGCTCGCTATTGTGACCTGTTAAATGTGGACATCTCCTGTGATGGGTGTGATGAGATCGCCCCCTGGCATCGCTACCGTTGTCTGCAGTGCAGCGACATGGATCTCTGCAAGACTTGCTTCCTAGGTAAACTTCACAGCCTGAGTGTGCCATCCCCACGAGGAAGAAGCATTTCTATCTTCTGTGATCTTGTCATTTTTTAACCTTCCACTGTACAGTGACAACACTGCCCAGCAGTGTTCTCTGTCTTGTCGGCAAATATAACCTCACTTCCCCAGCTGAGTGACAAACTCCAGAGCTCTGTTACCTGACAAGCTTCCACCTTCCACCTCACTGTGTGTAGACACTTGATAAACTCTCAGCACCAGTGAATGTCCATCCAGTTGAGTTTTCAGAAAATGATTTTGCCCTCTGAATCAGGCTGTTTATAGAAGTAAAATACACACAAGCAAACTTCAGAAATTCTTGAATCCTCTCACTTCACAGGTGCTGAGACAAAGCAGGTTGACAGTAGTAAGCGGCTGAGTGCTGTTAGTGTGCATATCGCCTGGCTGTATAAAATACAGCCCCTGTCCCAGAAGCATTTACAGCTGTGGCAGGAGACGGGACCCGCTCATGCAAGGTGTATTCCAGGATAGGAGGGTCTCTGCTGAGTTACAGATGAGCAGTGCACATTATTCTGGGAGAGTTCAGAAGGAGGGAAGGCTGCTGTTGAAGGAAAGCTGGTGGAAGAGGTGGGATGTGAAAGTGAAATCACTCAGTCATGTCTGACTCTTTGCAACCCCATGGACTATACAGTTGATGGAATTCTCCAGGCCAGAATACTGGAGTGGGTAGCCTTTCCTTCTCCAGGGGATCTTCCCAACCCAAGGATCGAACCCAGGTCTCCAATGCTGTAGGTGGATTCTTTACCAGCTGAGCTACAAGGAAGCCCAAGAATACTGGAGTGGGTAGCCTATCACGTCTCTAGTGAATCTTCCCCATCCAGGAATCGAACCGGGGTCTCCTGTATTGCAGGCGAATTCTTTACCAGCTGAGCTATGAGGGAAGCCCCTAAGAATGTGAATCGGGCTTTAAAGAAAGTTAGCAGTGGAGAGTGTGTCATCCTAAGACTGAGCGAGTCCAGGGCCAGAGGAGTGAGCTTCTGCAGATGTCCACAGCTGAGTGATGGATTGAGACAAGCTGGGCCCAGGTTATGGGATCCAGAGATGCCAGTCTCAGGAATTTGAATGAGTCTACAAACAGAAGGGGAAGTTTTGCCAGCAGGATATTAACATGATCAGAGCTATGCTAGAGGAAGCTGTCCATGTAAGAGCTTCCTTTAGGAAATCACAGTAGTGACAAGGGAATTCGTGCCTGGACTAGGTTTCTGGCCGTGAGAACAGAAGTGGGTCAGAGGTGAGGAACATTCAGCAGAGTGTGTGATGGGGCTTGGAGACCCACCGGACTCAAAGTGAGAAGGAGACCAGAGCTGTCAGTCTCTTTCTTGACTCACATTCTTTCTCACTCAGTGGGTCTGGGGTTATGGAGTCTCTTTTCACCTATGATTCGGGAATGAAAAAGTAAAAGCAAATACCTGATAAGTTCTCAGTGCTTGTTAACAAGAATACACCAATAGATGCTTAGATATGTCTGGGGAAGATGCCTTAAAAATTGGCATGAGGACTTGTGCTGCCAAATGGAGGTCATAATGGGAATTGGTGATCTATTTGATCAGGCTCTACATTGCACTGAAAAAGGGAAGTCAGCCCATGGTACCACTGCTAAGAAGTTTCTGTGCCAAGAGTATCATTTGTATGCTGAGAACCACTGGGCAGAATGCACCAGTCTCTGAAAGATGCCTGTGGTCCCTGACATCCTGAGCGATCTGCTGGGAGCAACTCTGCTTCTGGGTTTGGTTTGGGTTTGGAAACCAGCCCTTCTCAGAGCCCTTCGCCCAGTCCACCTCACGCTGCTGTGCTTCCCCCAGGTGGAGTGAAGCCTGAGGGCCATGGAGATGACCACGAAATGGTCAACATGGAGTTCACATGTGACCACTGCCAGGGTTTGATCATAGGCCGGAGGATGCACTGCAATGTATGCGATGACTTTGACCTGTGCTATGGATGCTACGCGGCCAAGAAATACTCCTACGGGTATGTCTCACGTGACCTCCAGCCCAGCAAACTGGTTTTCATGTACTCATTTGCTTTTTTTTAAAAAAATCTTATAAAAAATTTCAAACATACCCACAAGTAAAAAGAGAAGTACAATGAATCTTCATATCCCCTTTACCCAGACTCAGCAATTAGGAAGATTTTGCTATGTGTGCTTCGATTTTTCTTTTTTTCTTCTGCTTTGTTAAAAAGTATTTTAAAGCAAATTCCAGACCTTCAGTTATTTCCTTCCTACATACTTCATATCCATCTCAAAAAATTATGGGCATTTCCTCACATTACCAAAATGCTATAAGCGTACCCTGTGAAAGCTTCACAAAAAGGAAGTCTCACTTCACTTGGTTTCCATGGACAGTCTTCTAGGGGTTGTGAAATCCTGAAGTGGATTGTGCAGTGTTTGTGTTCATTAATTTTTCTGAAGAGAGGGCTAATAATCTATCTTTAAATTTTCAGTAACAGCCTTAGAGGTAACTGATGCCCACCTGTGACCGTGCATGTCGTCCCCTGAGGCCCCATTCTCCTTTTCGGACACTCACAAGGGCCTTCAGGCCTTAAAAATATCTTGCCTTTGCAGCCACTTGCCTACCCACAGCATCACTGCCCATCCAATGGTGACCATCCGGATCAGCGACCGGCAGAGGCTCATCCAGCCCTACATCCACAACTACTCCTGGCTGCTCTTCGCTGCCCTGGCTCTCTATAGCGCCCACCTGGCCAGCGCCGAGGACGTGGACGGCGAAAAGCTGGACCCACAGGTCCGCAGCAGCGCCGCCACCCTGCGGAGCCGGTGCCTACAGCTCGTCGGGGACTGTCTGATGAAGGCTCACCAGGGAAAAGGTAGGTATTCCTTAGGCTTGGAAACCAAACCAGCCCTAAACTGCTCATGGAGGAACAGCCGCAGCAGAAGTGAAACGCAGTGCTCAGTGTGGAGATGTCAAAATCCAGTTTTCCACAAGAGATGCTCACCATGGAGTGGAACTTAATTTTATTTATTTAATTAAAAAAAATTTTTTTATATTGTTACTGATTTTTTTTTTAATCTTTTGGCAATGGCCCACTGCATGTGGGATCTAGTTCCCTAACCAGGGATTGAACCTGCACCCCCTTCGTTGGCAACTCAGAGTCTTAACCACTCGACCAACAAGGAGGTCCCCCCGGAACTTAATTTTAAATCTGCATATGCATTTGAGAGAAACATTGGCATTAAAGGAGTATTTAGTTTCTCTAAAATATTTCATGAAGGTGAGAAAAAAAATGAATAATTAAAACTCTTAATGTTTGGGGATAAATTATTTGAATACACCAGACTTAACTTTGCCAAAGCAATTCAGCCTTTTTTAAAAACAAAAAACAAAAAAAAACCTGGAGTGCAGAACCACTTCCACACAACTGTGTTCTAAATGAGAGCTATTTATAATGAAATTAGTTTGACTAATAAAATGTCTAGATGACTTGATTTTACTGAGGGGTGCCAAGGAGAAGAATAATGTGAATGTTAAATTCCTGAGACATTTAAATTCCTTCCAGAATAACAGACCAACTCCTCATTCTAGTAAACGTGAGGGAGTCAGACTCAGCTGAAGTAGCGGTGGGTGATACTGGTCCTTCAGATCTGTCTTGTTAACTGTTTGCCAGGGAGAACTTAAAAATCTAGCTGTATGGGGCTCTATAAAATTTTCATGTTTATGATTTTCTAAACAGGCAGTCCTCTTGTATCTTTTGTCCTGTGTTGTTAATAAAGCACAGGTGTCCCCTGCTATCGAAACTTCTAGTGTCTGAAGTCAGGAGCTGAGTAGATGTGTGGGATGAGGGGAGAGGACTGGACTGAGTACTCTGGTTCAGCTTGTGGAAAAGCTCAGCCATCTCTTTGCATATGGTAGTAAAGTGATTTATGGCATTTGCAGGGAATAACCCTCTTATAAAACTTTCAACCATCCTCTTTTTTGCTTCCCACATCTAGGTCTTAAAGCTCTAGCTCTGCTTGGTGTATTGCCAGATGGTGGCTCTCCTCCAGAAAACCGGGCCCTGCCAGTCACCGTGCCCACCCAGACGTCAGAGGAGCAGCCAGAGAAGAAAGCTGTGCAGGCTGCCGCGGAGCCGGCCCACGCAGGCCCTGCTGGGCACCGCAGTGTAAGTAAGAGGCCTTTCTTGTGCGCAGTCACAGGTGACCCCAGAGATGCCACGCCAGGGAGCGGAGCAGCGACGTGAAGGGTCCAGGCTTGTGACCCAGTTTGCCGCGGTGTGGGTCCCTGTTCTGTCTGACTTTGGGTACATCACCACATCTCTTCAGTTTCCTCATCAGTAAAATGAAGGGAGAATAATAATAGCTATCCCTTAGGGTTGTTGTGAGGATTTACATGCATCACACATACCGAATTAATGTCTAAAGTCCTCAGGGGAGTTTTTGGTGGTCCAGTGGTTAAGAATCCACCCGCCAATGCAGGGGACATGGATTCAGTCCCCGGCTGGAGAACTAGGATCCCACATGCCATGGGACAGCTGAGCCTGTGCACCACAACTAGAGAGAAGCCCTCACGCCACAACTGTAGAATCCATGGGCTCTGGAGCCCCGGTGCCTCAACTCAAGAGAAGCCCGCATGCCAAAACAGACACCCCCCAGTACCGCAGCTGAGACCCAGCGCAGCCAAAAGCAAGTAAATGCACAGAGTGCTTAAAGCAGCGTTCATGGTAAGCTCTATCGGTGTACACTACTCCTGTTCCCCGCCTCCTGTGGTTTTTATAAGGACTGAGTAAGATTACACACCTAAAGAGGTTGGTTTCTTCCTGGCCCGTGGTGAACACTATATACGTGAAACCACTTTTATATTCAGTTAACAAATAGGTGATCCTAAGTGCTTGGTACTTACCAAGTAGTTTACATGGTAGTTTATAAGAGTTTACCTGTGCTTGTTGAAGTGGAAGGAAAGCCTTCCTGGGTCCAGATGGAACCTGCGACAGTGACACTGAAGATCGTTTTGTGCAAGAGCAGAGCCTCCATGACGCTGCCTTCAGAGCCTGAGTCGGTGCCGTCAGCGCCCCGGCGTTGCCTCAGGAGCTGCTGCTGTTTCTGTCCCCTGTCTCTGTCATGAAGGATCCCCATTGGTGCTTATCTTTCCCTGGGATCCTATCGTCTTTTAGAGGAGGACAAAAGCAGAGATGGCAAAAGCTTGAAAATTCCATTAGCTTCGTTCAGCCAGAAAGCCAGCACAAGGACAGGCGACGTAACAACCCTCAAGCCTGTTTTGACCACAAAACCCCTTCTCCAGGCAGCATTGTTCCCATCCACAGATTGTGGTGGGACAGGGAAAACATCAGCAGGGTCAGGGTAAATCAGCAGTCTTCTCTTCGCCTTTGAGCCTGAGAATAATCATATCTTCTTGTGAGCCCCCAGCATCTTATAATGTGCCACCAGTCAGCACGGCACTCCTTATGTATCTACTTACTCACTTATTTTTATCAAAATAGACTTGAATTTTTTAATTTAGTGAATTAAAATCCTAGTTTTTACTATGGATTTTGATGCTCAGGTTGTCCCATGTTTGGCCAGTGGAAGCTCCTTCCAGCTGGCTTTTGTGTCTTTTGCTATGTCTTGATTATTCTTTGAGCATTTCTTTAATTTTTGATACAAAAAGAGGTTTCAGGCTTATCTTAGGCTTTCCCTGCCTAGGGATTGGAATCAGCCTTTTTCTAAGGAACCCCCAGGGCATTCTTCTTATTCCTGAGATATCCATACCTTTTGAGTCTTCTTAAAATCAGTAGCTGTGTGCACGCAGGGTGCCCTGCCCCTGGCTCGCTCTCTAAGGCTTCTGCGTGGCAAATTGCAGTTTCTGTATCTCCTGCCTTGGAAGGTAGATTCTTTTTTTTTTTTTTGGCTGTGCTGCGTGGGAGTGGAATCCTGCTTCTCTGACCAAGGATCAAACCCACGCCTCCTGCCCTGGGAATGTGGGAGTGTGGAGTCTTAACCACTGCACTGCCAGGGAAGCCGCTGGAAGGCAGATTCTTAACCACTGGACTACCAAGGAAGTCCTTGGCTAGTGATTTTTTAAATTGTCTGAATGTAAAAAAATTTCTTTCATATAAAAGTTTACTCACTCTCTAATTTGTTTTTAGGGGAAGAGAGATGCTCCTAAGGAATTCAGACCTTTAGATTGCAAACAGAGAAGTAAGGCCAGTGAAGGTATATCATTAAGGAAGGATCCTTCCTGCCTGACTCAAATTTCAGACTCACCTGCAGATGCCTGCACACCTACCGGACTTCCAGGTAAAAACTCTGACAATTACCTTGATTCTTTCATCTTAAAATGTATATATACCCATCTCTGAGTTATCTCTTACACACAGTTGGTAACTGATTAGCACCCAAGGGTGCATGGTTTCTCAGTTCTGCCTCAGATAGTACTGATACCACTTTGAAAGTCATCTTTGCTTCATCTTGTTTATCTAATTTCCTATCTTGTTTGTTTCCTGATTTACTGAGTACCTTCTGTGTGCCAAGCACTGTGCTAGACGCTGGGGATGAAGCAGGGACCAGGTCAGACAAATGGACGCATAGCTCCTGCCTTCATGAGGCCTGCAGCCTGGGAGGGTTTAAGACAGGGGTACATATAACTGTAATTTGAGGTGAGATGTGCTTCTGTCCAGAAGAGAGGCCTGAGTGGGTGGTAGCAGTGATGGGGATCCAGCTTGAACAGGTTGTGTCCACGTAAAGCCCTTGTAAAGAAGGCCTGCATGTGACCTCAGAAGTGCTGGGATCTGTTGGGCGGGGGGGGGGGGCACCCAGGGCAGAAAGGACAAGAGGAGCAAAGCCCCAGAGAGGAAACCCCCAAAGGAATCCAGGGAGAAGCCTGTGGGGCAGGTGTGTAGGGAGGACGGGGAGGGAGTGGGAGCCCTGAAATAGGGAAGTGGAGGGGTGCTTGCACCCTGCAGTGGAGGCCCTGGGCTGCCTGCTGGGAATGGCAGCGAGGTCAGAGCTGTGTTGCAGGGCGATTGAAGAGCCAGGAGATGGAGGTGCTATGGACCGAGTAGACTGGCAGCAAACGTCAGCCTTCTCCTTGGGGAGGCAGGGTCCTTCCCTCGTGCCCGTTCTGTGACAGAGGCAGGGATGAGCACCCAGCGTCCTGCCGTGTCCCAGAAGGGGCTGATGCTCATCTCTGCAGATCATGACTTAAGTTCAGGAAGTGGTCTGACACTCCATGTCAGTCCAGATCATCAAAACCCACTCTTGTCTGATCCCATCAGAGAATCAGCATCCTGGTCACGTACAGTTGCTTTAGCCATCAGGGATTTATTGAGTAGCTGCTGTGCTTCGGAAACATTTCTAGGTGTTTGTGATACATTACTGGGGAGAGGGGGAATCTAGAAGGGAAGTCAAACAATAACCAACCAGTAAAAAAAGGATATGGTGTTTTAAAAGGTGATTAGATGCCATGAGCACAAAAGAGCAGGGAATGGAGAGGGCAGAGGGGTTTGGGGAGATGGGAGGGCAGGCTCGACATTAAAACAGGGTGATCGGGACAGGCTTCCTTGAGTAAGACTTGTTCAGTAATAGGTTTTTAAAGTCTCGACTTGATGCTTTAGTGGCACAGGGCAGTACAGTGGTTTACCTGCCTCTTCATACATGCACGGAACCTGGCAAAATCTGATAGCTTGCTATTTTACAACTCAGATGCTGAAAATTCAGAAGCATCCTCCCAGAAGCCCATTGAGGAAAAGGCAGTTATTCCAAGCCCTGAGCAGGTGTTTGCGGAGTGCTCCCAGAAGAGGATTTTGGGATTACTAGCAGCCATGCTACCTCCCTTAAACTCGGTAAGAGACAAAACGAGAGAGAGAGAGAGAGAAAGGAAAAATAAAAGGAGAAAGAGTGCATGAGAGGGTAGTATTATGCATAAAAAAAATTTTTGGAAAGCCATATACTGAAATATTAATTGCTATCATCTGTATATCCCTGGGATAAGAATATGAATTGGAAGTAAGATTGTAAGATGATGCCTGAGAATGTTTAGTTTACAGTCAATTGTACCTAAGCCATTTGTGAAAGACACTGCATAATTCTCCTGGCACCAGGCCAGTTATAAATAATACATGAAGACAATGGAGTGTTTGGTTGGTGTGGTTACCTAGATGTCTTATTGAACAGATTTTTCTCCTCTCTTAACAGGATCCCACAGTCCCCCTGATAGACCTGGAGCACGTGCTCCCGCTCATGTTCCAGGTCGTCATCTCAAACGCAGGCCACCTGAATGAAACCTACCACCTCACCCTGGGTCTCCTCGGCCAGTTAATCATCCGCCTTTTACCAGTGGAGGTAGATGCTGCCGTGACCAAGGTCCTCTCAGCCAAACACAACTTGTTTGCAGCTGGGGACAGTTCAGTCGTGCCGGACGGCTGGAAGACCACCCACCTGCTCTTTAGCCTGGGGGCTGTGTGTCTAGACAGGTAGCCACCCCCACTCTATCCCTCCTTGGTGTTCATTTCTTTGGGTCATTGATCTGGCTGTTGATTAATTTCAGTGTGCTTCGGTGCTGTCTTTGCCCCTGTATTGTCTAGGGCTCTTCTGTGAGACTAGAATTAGTTTTATTAGCAACATTATCAACTGATATTAAAGCTGTACTTAAAACCCACCTTAGAACAGCTGTTGCCACCTGGGTTCTGTCTGCTGATTCAGCTCTCTAGTGATATATATTCTGGTTTGTTTTTTCCTGAGAGTAATAGGTGCAGGCTTTGAGACTGAACAAAATAGATCTGTTTTCATTATAAAAGCAATGCCTTGCACCTTGTCAGTGTGTCTGGCGCTATTTTATTCCCCCTACCCAGCCCTGCCCCTCACCACCCCTTGCAGATCTGTTCCCTGACCAGGGATTGAACCCAGGCCACAGTAGTGAAAGCCCAGACTTCTAACCACTAGGCCACCAGGGAACTCCCTGGTGCTTTTTATAATATATTTCCTTCCAAGTTTCTTTTCTGTGGATGCATATGAGTGTGCATAAGTGTACATGTGTGACCATTTATAGAGATTTTTAAAACCTTAACGATAGACTGAGTATATAAGTACAAATCTTGATTATTTTCCCCCCACGTATCATTTCTGAAAAGCATCATTGTGGTAGTTTTTAAACTAATCAGTGAATGGCTGGTTGGCATGTTTATGGGTCTGCCTTGGAGTGCGGTGAGCTGGTGCATTGCATTTGGAGCCTGTGCACCACCACCTGACGGCGCTCTTGCCTTCCAGCCGCGTGGGCTTGGACTGGGCGTGTTCTATGGCGGAGATCCTGCGGTCGCTCAACAGCGCCCCTCTGTGGCGAGACGTCGTTGCTACCTTCACAGACCACTGCATCAAGCAGCTGCCTTTCCAGCTGAAGCACACCAACATCTTCACACTGCTGGTGCTGGTTGGCTTCCCCCAGGTACACCTCTCTGAAGGCCTGGTCTCCTCTTCCTGTCTTCATCAGACATACCAAAGTCCCTATAGCATATATCCTGTGGAGTTTTTTCTTCCCTTACATAATTTGCTTTTACAGTACTGGTATATTCTCAAGATTTTGGGATGGTTTGTTCAACTTGCATTTTAACAGCTTAGCCATTTGACTCATTTTATTAGCCAGTAGTTGGCTTTGAATAATAGGTACCTAATACCCTATTAATAAGTTACAGAGAACTTCAAAGTATGATTGTTCTTCACTTTGGCCTTCAGC
This sequence comes from Ovis canadensis, assembly GCF_042477335.2. Classification (NCBI taxonomy): domain Eukaryota; kingdom Metazoa; phylum Chordata; class Mammalia; order Artiodactyla; family Bovidae; genus Ovis; species Ovis canadensis. The sequence continues at coordinate 33,187,240 of NC_091255.1, read as the reverse complement.
TTGATCTCATTTCTAATTTTCAACTAGTTGGAACAATGAAGACTGTGAAAACATGGCTTCATTCAGCAAGCACTTAAACCAGTTCTGTGCCAGGCCTGTGCCAACCCTGGACTTGTAGAAGGGAAGAATCCTGACCCTGACTGCCTGTTGAAGTCAGCGGCACGAGCAAAAGAGACTGTGTTCTATGTGCTGCTGAGTTTCCTCTTCTTTCTCTGTCGTGCTTAGGTCCTCTGTGTGGGGACCCGCTGTGTGTATATGGATAATGCCAATGAACCACATAATGTGATCATCTTGAAGCACTTTACTGAGAAGAACAGAGCTGTGATCGTTGATGTCAAAACCCGGAAGAGGAAAACAGGTCCCAAGCATAATTATTTTATCTAAGAATCAGAGCAAATTTTCTGTATACACTATAAGCAGTTAAAATATCTTTGTTCTTGCCCCTGCACATGGATTAAAAAAAAGACAAACAAACAAATTATAGCTCTCTGAATTTCTTTTTCCTGGAGGAGGGCATGACAACCCACTCCAGTATTCTTACCTGGAGAAACCCTTGGACAGAGGAGCCTTGTGGGCTACAGTCCATGTAGGGTTGCAAAGAGTTGGACATAACTGAAGTGACATGTAACTTCTTTTTCCTCATCTGTGAAATGATGTGGTTGAGTTGGGATCGCTTTGAAGGCTCTTTCTATGTTGTTATGACTCTTTGTTTTAGGATTGGCCAGATGTTTAGATTCTGAATATCTACTTTTTCCATTTGCGAGTATCATTTGTTTTCTAGTGGGTAATTTAAACATATGGTGGCTACAGGAATGTAGAGTAACTTCATCAATAGGACAGTGAAAGTATATCATAAAGTGCCCTTTTGATTTAATTTGCCAAATCCCCAATGATCTGGAGTGTCTTATTATTATGAGCCCTCTTCTGCTCTTGAAATAATCCGCTTTATCATTTAGCTTCAGTATTAGGCACTGTCAATGCTGTTTTTGTATACAGTTTGATGTAAAAGTCAAGGTTTATTTTATTTTTTTACATGTGAATCTCACTGTTCTAGGATCATTTGTTGAACAGACTATTCTTTCTCCATTGAGTCATCTTGGTAACTTTGTGAAAATTAATTGACCCATATATCTTGGTGTTTATTTATGGATTTTATTATGTTCCATTAATCTGTATATTGTATATTTCTCCTTACTTGAATGCCATATTGTCTGGACTGTTGTTGTTTAGTCTGATTCTTTTGTGACCCCCAGGGACTATAGCCCACCAGGCTCCTTCTGTCCACAGGATTTCCCAGGCAAGAATACTAGAGTAGGTTGTCATTTCCTTCTCCAGGAGATCTTCCTGACCCAGGGATCAAATCTGAGTCTCCTGCATTGGCAGGCGGGTTCTTTACCACTGAGCCACCAGAAGAAAGCCCTTGAGTGTTATAGATTTCTCCTGAGTGTTGAGAGAGAAATCAGGTCCTCCAACTTTGTTGTTATTCTTCAGAATTGTTTTGGCTAGTCTAGTTCCTTTGTCTTTTTGTTTAAATTTTGGGATCAGCTTATCAGTTTCTATTAAAGAACTTGCTAGGGTTTTGACTGACATAACATTGAATCTGTAGATTCATTTGGGGAGAAATGATGTCTTAACAATACTGAGTCTTTTGATTGAGGAGCATGATACATCTCTCCATTCACTTATGAAGCAAATTTAGGTCTTATAAAATGTACGTCTTTAGTTTCTCTGAACCTAGCATGGGGTATAAGCTGCCTTCCCTCATTCCTGATTTTGGTAATTTGTGTCTTTTCTTTTTCATTGCATAGATTGCTTAGCCAGAGATTTATCAATTTATTTGATATTTTCCAAGGACTGGCTTTTGGTTTCCTTGATGTTTCTCTGTTATTTCTGATTGCTGTTCCATTAATTTCTTTCTTTCCATTATTAATTTCTTTCTTTCTCTCTGCTCTGAGTTTAATTTGCTCTTTTTTTTCTTTTTCTGGTTTCTTAAGGTGGAAATCTAAATCAGTGATTTGACTTCGTCTTTGAGAGACAATTTTTCTGGGTAGAAAATTGTGGGCTGAGAGTTTTTTCTTAGCATATTTTAAAGATATTGATCCATTTTCTTCTGGCTTTCATAGTTTCTGCTGGGAAGTCAGCCATAATTCTCTGTTACTCTTCAAAATGTGTCTCTTGGGGAATTCCCTGGTGATCCAGTGGTTGGGACTTGGGGCTTTCCCTACTGTGGACTTGGGTTCAATCCCTGGTCAGAGAACTAGGATCCTATAAACGGTATAGCCAAAATATTAATAAACAAAATGTGTCTCTTTTCTCTGGCTACATTTAAGATTTTTCTCTTAATCCTTCAGTGAAGGACTACCAACTGGTCCAGAAAGGAGGAGGACAGGAAGGCAGTGACTCCCAGGCCCAGCTAAGCCAATACTCTCAGCACTTTGCCTTTATTGCCAGTCACCTTCTGCAAACCAGCATGGACAGCCATTGTCCCGAGGCAGTGGAAGCAACTTGGGTCCTATCCCTGGCCCTCAAAGGATTATATAAAACGCTAAAGGTAATGTTGAGTTTCTTCCATTTGCAAATCAGTCTGGCTGTGATCTAACACCTGCAGGGTATTAACTAGAAGGAAGTATCATCCGATTTCAATGAATAGGATCATAGGATCTTGATTATTTTTAGAAATGATTGGGGCCTTGCACAAGGATATCATTAAGGAAGAAACAGAATTTTCCCAGTAGTTGGTTCTCTGTAATTTTTCAGTCCTGCCTCATGGAACCAGGTACTACTACCTTATGGGCACATAACCTTGGAAGATGAGAAGAAAAATTGACAACAGTTTCTCGCTTCCCTCTGAACCACAGCTCCCTCTGGTTCATTACAGGGAGAAAAAAGGAGAGTAACATCTTATGGGATCTTTAAGCAGTAGCTCAGCTAGTAAAGAATCCGCCTACAATGAGAGAGGCCTAGGTTCGATCCCTGGGTTGGGAAGATCCCCTGGAGAAGGAAAAGGCTACCCACTCCAGTATTCTGGCCTGGAGAATTCTATGGACTGGATAGCCCATGGGGTCGCAGAGAGCTGGACACAACTGAGGGACTTTCACTTGCATTTATCTGTAGCCTGGCTAGCTCAGTCAGTAGAGTGCGAGACTCTTAATCTCAGGGTCGTGGGTTCAAACCCCACGTTGGGCGATGATTAGTTTGACTTCCCTGGTGGCTCAGACGGTAACGCGTCTGCCTACAATGCGGGAGACCCGGGTTCAATCCCTGGGTTGGGAAGATCTCCTGGAGAAGGAAATGGCAACCCACTCCAGTATTCTTGCCTGGAGGATCCCATGGATGGAGAAGCCTGGTAGGCTTCAGTACATGGGGTCGCAAAGAGTTGGACACGACTGAGCGACTTCACTTTGGCATTTGGGGTGAGAGAAGGCAGACAAGTTGAAGAGCTGGGCAGTAACTAACATGGAGATGGGAAGCCTTGACTTGTGGGGAACATGATTCTTCTACTACTTGAGGGGCATCGGGAGCGAGGGAGGGATCACTTTAAGGATGACCTTCCCAACAGAACTAGCCAAAGAAGAAGGATTTCGTCTGGAAGGCTTATGAGTTTTCTGAGTTGGGCAGCACTGGCAAGGAGTACATGAAAGGACCCAAGCACCACAGGGAGGCTGGTCTAGGTGGCATTTCGGCTCTGGCCCATCCCTGAGAATTTATAGTTTTAGGCTTGAGGCCACACATCTGCTGTTTGTTGACTTCATGGCATTTATCACAATCTGTTGTATTAGTGGTTTTGCATTATAGAAGGTTTGGGAAAGTAAACTCCCTGAGGGCAGAGACCATTTATGCCTTTGGATCCTTGATTCCGTAAATATTTGTTGAGCACCAGGAGCCAGTTGGAACTGATTACGTAGTGTTGAACTAGAAAGAAGGTCCCTGCTGTCATGGAGCTTTCAGCCTTAACTGTGAGGGAGACACCAAGGAACCTGCAAGGAAAACCACAAGAGTCAGAAAGAGCCTTCCTGAAGAGCTGAAATCTGAGGTGGTAGATAAGGAGTCTTGGCAGAGTATTGCATGCTGGGAGAGAGCAAACTCCAGGTGCAGAAGGAACACTTCAGGGCTTCGGGACAGTGCTAAGGAGGAGAGGAGACACAGAGGCAGGCAGGGAGCCTGCAGGGGCCTTGTCAGCCGTGAACAGGGACTCAGACTTCAGTCTGCAGGACAGTGGGAAGCTTTGGGGAGGCAGAGAGCAGGAGAGGGACATAAAACCTCTGTTCTTAGCATAGGACTCAGCACGTACAATGTACGAGGCTTCAGAAATACTTGTCAAGTGAATGAATTAGAGAGTGGACAGACTTAGGTTACGACTCAGGTTCAGAGTTTCATCTTTCCTGCTGACTCTGGAATCTTCACCAGAAGGTGGGCTTGGGCCAAGAGCTGAGACTGGGCTCCGATAGGGGCCTGCTTCTCCCTGAGTGACCCTTGACTTTCTTCACCCTGAGGCAATTGCGAATCTTTCTTTTCCTGTTTGGCAGGTTCATGGTTTTGAAGAGACGCACGCTACCTTCCTACAGACAGATTTGCTGAAGCTGCTGGTGAAAAAGTGCAGCAAAGGGACTGGCTTCAGTAAAACGTGGCTCCTCCGGGACCTGGAAGTAAGGGACGAGGGGACTCCCGCTACCGCTTCCTGCTGCAGATTTACAGGCCTGGGAGTCAGAGCAGCCAGGCAGTCACAGCTGGTTCTGCCCTGTGCACTCGCATCCGGTGCAGTTGTTAAAACAGTGTCTTACATTTGTCTTCCCTTTTGGAAATAGAGATTATGACACCTGTCCTCCCCTGTCAGGGAAAATGAATTTGATGTTTGTCCAAAGAATATTGGAAGAGAAGTAATTTGTGGAAATACACGGTTGACCATTATATCATGGTAATAAATCTGCCCTTGAATTATTATTTCCCCTTAAAGTTCCTTTGAGCTAAAATCAGTTTCTAAATTTGTCCTCCACTTATGTTTACTTTATGTAGGACTTCAGTTGATAATACTCATTTTATTGCTTTTCCCCATAAGCCTTAGATTTTTCTTAGTGGAATTAGTGTGGTTCCCTGGGGTATTTCTGTGCCAAGCACCAGCCTCAGGGCAGGGAAGGCTGCTGCTGTGTGGGAGGTGCTCAGCTGACCGTTCTCAGTCACACAGAGGCCTGAAGTCCAGGAAACAGCTCTCAGTTGTCACAAGAGGATTTAATTAGGTTTTGGGAAAATATGCTGAAACATATTCAAGGATAACCTGATGAGCATTTCCGCTCTTGCTGTTTAGGAAATAGAGCAAAAATAGAAAAAATTCTAAATTAAAATAGAAAAAATTTGTAATTAAATTTTTTTGCATTCAAAAATGTACATTTTTTTTTGTGCAGAAAATTTGAAAAGTAGAAAAGAAAGAAAAACTCCAAATTTCCCCCCACCGACACATCTGCTATTAGTATTTCATGTATTTCCCTTTCCTGATTTTTTTCCTTCTTTGTCTCTATTGCATATATAGATTTGGATTGTATAGGGGAGCACGTTACTGAAATAAATTGAAGTCTTGTGATGGCCAGTTTTCTAAGTTGTTGGGTGGTTTTCATAACCACCATTTTTAACGGCTGCATATGATCCATAAAGTTGGATTTCAATTTTTGCCATTAATAAATGCTTCACTGAGTATATCATGAGTATAACTTTTTACACATTTTACATTATTCCTAAAAGATGAGTTGCAAAATCAAAGGTTATGAACATTTGTATAGGTCTTTACATTTCACCAAAATGCATTCTAAAAGGATGATAGCAATTTACGCTGTCAGTGGCAAAGTTAATAAACACAAAGGTCCCTTGCAGTTTTAGTTAGCATGTCTTTGGTTATAAGTACAGTTGAACATGCTTGCATGTCCACTAATTAATACATTTTTTAAATTACTTTTCTCGGATGTGGTGGGCCTTTGTGGCTGTGCTCGGGCTTTTCTAGTTGTGGTGAGAGGGGGGCTACTCTGTGTTGAGTGCACAGGCTTCTCATTGCACTGGCTTCTCTTTTTGCGGAGCACAGGCCGGAGGTGCACGGGCTCTGTAGTGGTGGTGCACAGGCTTAGTTGCTCCGCAGCATGTGGGATCTTCCCGGACCAGGAATCGAACCTTTCTCCCCTGCATTGGCAGGCAGATTCCTATCCACTGTACCACCAGGAAGTCCTAATTTTACACACTTTCTGTAAATTCTGATGTCTTTTTAAAGAGTCAAGTCAAATATTTTCTACCCTTTGAGGGTTAAAGGTCTTCTCACACACTGAACACTCAGGTTCCTGCCCTGCCTGATTTTTGTTCTATCTAGATTTTGTCCATCATGCTGTACTCCTCAAAAAAGGAGATCAACACTTTGGCTGAGCATGGAGAGCTGGAGCTGGACGAGCGAGGGGACCAGGAGGAGGAGGTGGAACGGTCGGCCAGCAGCCCTGGTGACCAAGAGCAGAAAAAGCTAGACCCTCTCGAGAGCCTGGATGAGCCCACCAGGATATGTTTCTTGGTATGTTCCTAGGTCATGGTGTGGCATGAAGAAGGGACTCAGGAATGGATTCTCTTTGGCTTGGACTGAGTTTTGGCCTCCACGTGGAAATGCTTCAGGCTGATGTCCTGTGAATGCACTTCTGGGAAACTCAGTCTATATTGTACGGAACTGACCTGGAAGGAGGGAAAAGCCCTTTCAACAGTAGTTCTTAATGTTTGGGAGTTGTGGACCCAAAAACTTTAGATCATTTCTCCCATAAACTACGTGTGCAAATATTTATATGTAAAGTTTGGCATGTAATGTCAGGCCCATCCATAAGCCTCCAGTGACAGTCTGTCCTCATAATTTCTCAAGTACATCCTTACTTTCCTTAGATAATCCACTCTTCCTCAAAATGATGTGAAAATGGGCAGAGGCTTGGACTTCAAAGGCTCTAACTATGTTAAGAGTAAACAGAGACTGGGGCAGATGTAAGAAAAGCAAATACAGCTTATCAAAAACATCAAAAGAAAGTCTAGTACTTAGATTTATGTGCCAGTTGTCATACTTGAGGGCAAGGCAGCTACTGCAGGAAAGCTAGCAATGAATAAATACCATTTGGTGAGTAATTATTGACTACTAGCATTACATTTTGTTGGTATAACTTTTTTCTAAGTATCATCTTTATTTGCTTCTTTGTTCTTCCTTTTTTAAAATAGCATGCTGTACCCCCTCATCTATATAATCTTTAACAAATGCAGTGCACAATCACAGATAACTATGGCACCAATAAAAGTAAACTACCAAAAACATGGGCTTCAGAACTAGGAGATTTTCCTTTGGATTTATAATAGTAATGCAGATTTTATAATCTATATTTTGGAGCTTATAATCTTATATGCATGAAGTGTGATGTTGTTAAATTAAGTGATGTGATGTTCTTAGATTATAACTTGTAGTAACTGTAGAAAATGATTGTTTTATCACTTTTGAGTTCAGGTTATCAGTAATATGTTGAAACACTTCAAATTTTCTCTCTTCTGCTTCTTCCTCGTGGCCTCCAGATGGCTCATGATGCCCTCAATGCCCCCCTGCACATACTCCGGGCCATATACGAACTGCAGATGAAGAGGACCGACTCTTTCTTCCTGGAGGTTCAGAAGAGGTAAGGATGCAGCCAGAGTGTAAGGAGCAAGGAAACAAGTGAGGGTGGGACTCTGTCTACCTCCTGCTGACAAGATCTGAGAGGCCAGGAGCAGCTGGAGAACTGGTTTTCAGGTCTTCATAGAGTGCCACGTGGCATGGCTCGTCTTTGAGTTGTACTGTGTGTTCCTTTAGGAAGAACTTCATATTCGCAGTCTGCCTCTTAAAGTAAACTAGTTATGAATGCAGAGATTGACACAGACACCAAGGTTTCTCTCCTGTATCAATCCAGGGAGCAAGCAGTGTAGAATAGGAACTTCTGGTACATTCTGGTCAAAGTATTCTTTTTTTTTTTCACTTGTATGTATTACTTTCTTATTTTTTCCTCAAAGTATATCAATGAAAGGTATCTTAAAACAATATACCCTTCATCTTGGCCAGGAAGTTCAGAGCTAGTTCTTGAGCCTAGCTCTTAAATTTATGGAGAATTTTATGTTTCTGCATCTAATCTCCTCTTCCATTCCCCACATCCTGGTTTTGACTTCTTATTCTAATTTAGTTCCAATTCCAATTTAATTTTCTTTTGTTGTTTCATATTTCTTCTTTCCCATATGTATTTCTTATCTGCAACGTCAAATCCTTTGTGAAATGAAGCAGGATTACCTCAGTTAAGGCTCAGAAATTTGTTGTCCTGTCCCACCACAGTCCAGAGGTAGACAGCAGCCCAGGGTGGGTGGGTAGTTTGCTTCGCAGGTGACCCTGTGTCCCCATGGCACTGTCCTCCTCTGTGTCATCAGGGTAGGCTCTCCCACACCCGCTCTTAGTTCCAGCCCAGAGGAAAGGGGGAAGGAAGGGAATGGAGCGCCTCCTTAACCCAGCCACTTGAGGGCAGGCCCCGAATGTGGCACACATCTCCTCGCTGGCCTCCCATTGGCATGACCTCGGTTGCATTGCTGTATCCAACTGTTGGGAGGACTGGGAACCATGTCTCCACCCGGGTGATTGTGTTTCTTGCTAAAACTTCAGGGAACTTTGTTTCTAAATGAAAGGGAGAATGGATCCTAAAGGACAGTTTCCATCTCCATTGCAGGTGTCCGGGCATGCCTGCTCGGGTAGATTAGCACTGTGAGTCTGGTGTCGGAAGTGTGGACCATACTACCTAATTCCTTAGTAACAGGAAAATAACTCTGATCAGCATTTTTGCAAGTTTCACTGAAGGTTAAACTCTCACCTATCTGGAACACAGATGCCGAGCTTTGTGCTCCTTCCTTCTCTTCAGGTTTGACGGGGACGAGCTCACCACAGACGAAAGGATCCGGACCCTGGCTCAGCGGTGGCAGCCCAGCCGGAGTCTGAGACTGGACGAGCAGAGTGCCAAGGCCGTAGATACAGACATGATCATCCTGCCCTGCCTGGTACGTGGGCCCCACCACCGACCCCTACCCCTGGGAAGGAGGGTGTCTACTTGCCCCCGCCCCCCACCCCAGTGGTGAGATGACCAGGCCCAATGACAGTGGTCTCTGGGCTTGCAGTCCAGGCCTGTCCGCTGCGAGCAGGCCACCGTCGAGTCCAACCCTGTGACCCAGAAGCTGATCTCCAGCACAGAAAGCGAGCTGCAGCAGAGCTACGCCAAGCAGCGGCGCAGCAAGAGCGCCGCCCTGCTGCACAAGGAGCTCAACTGCAAGAGCAAGAGGGCCGTCCGGGACTACCTCTTCCGCGTGAACGAGGCCACGGCCGTCCTGTACGCCCGCCATGTGCTGGCGTCCTTGCTTGCCGAGTGGCCTGGGCACGTGCCGGTGAGCGAGGACATCCTGGAGCTGAGCGGCCCAGCCCACATGACCTACATTCTGGACATGTTCATGCAGCTGGAGGACAAGCACCAGTGGGAGAAGGTGACCAGGCAGCTGGGCTGGGCACTCACCCCGCTCCCTCTTCCTCTCTGTCCCCCTCCCCAAGACCCCTGGGGGGTGGGGGGTTTGAACAGGCTTCCTCTAGGGAGTCCCTTCCTGGAGTGAGGTTATCTGTGTGGCTGTTCAGCCCCTCGATAGGTGTGAACCCCACAAAATCTGACTCAGGTCACAGTTGAAGTCTCCCAAGTCTTGGCCTAGAGCCAAACTCACGGCCCAGGCAGACTGGATGCTCGGAGAGTATTTGAAATAACAATCTCACGAATCTCGCCCTTGCAGTCTCCTTTTTTTGTTTTTAGACTTCGAAGTCCGACTCTCCTTCCTGGCCTGTCTCTTCTCATGTCCCCTGGGGTCTCACACAGCATGAAGTCCAGGGGACAGGGTTAGTTACGACTGTGACAGCCTATTCCCATAATACAGGAAACCTTCCAGGAAGGTTTATGTCTTCTGTTTTAAACCATCATTTCTAGTGTATCTGCTCCAGGTCAGACACTCTGCCAGCACTTACACCTGGGTTACATCATGACCCAGGGAGAATTTTATTGGTGAAGAAATCAAACCCAGGAGGCTTGCCCAGGCTCCCAGCTTCTGGGCAACAGACATGGGATCTTACAGAGCCTTTGCATTCTCTTCAGTCTAGTGCTGTAATTTATACTTCAAGTTTCCAGGTGGTGACCATCTTTTGTTTGTAAAATCAAATCTTCAGCTGAGCCTTTCAAAGTGGTGCTGGCTTAGCAGACTTTCACAGGGCTAGAAGCATCTCTTCTACCTCCTGCTGTCTAGAATTGGGGGGACCCAGGGCAGAGCTCAGGAGCCCTGGGCATGGTCTCCAGCTGAACTCCATCATCTTGCCCTGTTCTATGCCTGTTTCCCACCAGATCCTGCAGAAGGTGCTTCAGGGCTGCCGGGAGAACATGCTGGGAACCATGGCCCTGGCTGCCTGCCAGTTCATGGAGGAACCAGGAATGGAGGTGCAAGTGCGGGAGTCGAAACACCCATATAACAACAACACCAACTTTGAGGTATGAGCCAGGGTCGGCCAGCCTCGCCCAGTGTCAGGGCATGAGACTGGCAGGACCCACAAGGGTTGCCGAGTGACGCGAATCTCATCACCGCCCCCTGCGGTTCTTTCCCCCCGCCCGACAGACGTGGCCTAGAAAGTGCTCTCTTAGTCTCAGCAGCCATCTACCTCCCTGAAGCCAATCCCAGGATTCTGTACAAACAAGTCCTCTCTTCTCCTGACCTTGTTGTGATAGAAAACCTGAGAGCCCCCAACGCTGGAGGAGAGATTACGTGTCCTGCAGTGAGCTCCTTGGACTGAGACCTCCTTGTCTCTGGCAGAGACTTTGAGTGTGGGTCTGGGTTCCATCCTCACTCTATCCTTCCCCTGATGACCCAGCCACACCTAGGGGACTCCCTCCCCTTTGTTTGATTACCCAGAACTGAAAGGCTTCATCTGTTTTATCCTTAACTCTGTACCTGGACAGAGAGAGGTAGGGCTTTGCCCCCTTTGGAGGCAGAAGTGGGGGTGGCCCAGTGGTCCTCATAGGCTTGGTGCTGCTTGTGTCTCTTCAGCTCCTTTCAAAATATGGGAGCTGTCGTTCTGAGTAGTTGGGTGACAGAGAGACTCATCCAGAATGTGCTTGTTGACAGCTGAGAGTTTGTTTTACAGAATAGAAAGCTCCTCACTCTCTGCCTTCTTAGCCTCTTCTCCCCCAGTTCCTGGCCTCTGTCCTCACCCTCACCTCCCCAACCCCCGCCCTGTAAACACACCTAGTGAGCCACTGCATTCTGCCTCAGAGGGATCGCCTTACCTTCTCCACCGCCCCAACCCCTCCCCTTCTCTGGGTCCCTCTGGCTGCTCCTGTCTCCTCCCCCCAGTGCTGGCCTGCCCCAGTCCTGGCCTTGCCGCACCCTAGCTGGCAGTGATCCTGGTACAGCACAAACCTAATCCAGGCTTTCTCCTGCTTACTGCCTTCCTGGGCACCCCTTGCTGTCCAAACAAGTCTCGGCACTTCATTTTAGCACACACGGCCTTCCTTTTCCATCTGTTCCTCCCAGCCTCTGCAGGGTCACGTCACCCCCTCCCCATCTCCTTAGCATGTGTGCATGCGAAGCTCACCCATTACCTCAGACACCCCAAGCTCATTGCTGTCCCCTAGACACATTAGGCTTTCTGGTGCTGTTTCCTTTGCCTGAAACACATCCCCACATGCTCATGTCTCACTGCGGCCTCCATTCCTTCCTCCCTGACAGTCCTCTCCCGTCCTCCTCAGTCTGCCCAGCAACCGGGGCATCCCTTCCCTGGGACATTTTTCTGCCCTTGCCTCCCTTGCCTCCCCTCCTTCGAGCTGTGCCCAGGCTGCACAGTGTCCTTCCTGCCGTGTTGGCAGCCTGCGTGCATCCTCCCCGCCCAGCCGGGCCGAGAGCTCCTGGAGGCAGAGGCCCTGACTCAGTGCTTCTTCAGGCACAGTTCTGCCTGCAGGACATGGCATGAGGAAGCCCTCAGGAACTGTCCAGTGACCAATGACGACGGCGTGTCCTTGTTTCCCCTCCTAGGACAAAGTTCACATTCCTGGTGCCATCTACCTCTCAATCAAATTCGACCCTCAGTGCAACACAGAGGAAGGCTGTGATGAGCTAGCCATGTCCAGCAGCAGTGACTTCCAGCAGGACCGACACAATTTCAGTGGGTCTCAACAGAAGTGGAAAGATTTTGAGCTTCCAGGTAGTAAAGAAGTACCAAATAATACAGACTCTTAATGCTAAGTACTGAGAAGGGGCATTGTTGAAGGATTTGGAACTGGGCTTTATCTGTTCAGTGGGAAGTCCTCACGGGCCTTTCCCTGTCTGCAGTGTCCTGACCTGTCTGTGCTTCTTGTGTGCCCAGGAGACACTCTGTATTACCGCTTCACCTCTGACATGAGCAACACTGAGTGGGGCTACAGATTCACCGTGACGGCCGGACACCTGGGGCGATTCCAGACAGGTGTGTGCACTGGAACCTCCATTCTCATGCTCTCCCTTCACAGGACACTCCGTGGGTGTCAGTACCGTTAAGTCACTGGTCTTCGCTAAAATCAAAGCAGATACCTTTCTGTGAGACTTCAAAGAATTTTTCTCACAAGCGCCACACGCATCACTTGTGAATGTACTAGAATTAGGAGGTGGTAACTTCTCTACGGCCAGAAAGAGGAGCTACCTGTCAGGACCAAGGAAAGATGCTGGTTCTCTTAGAATTCACCAGGATATTTTGCAAAAAAGGAAGAACTGAAAATGTTCCCATGTTGCTTTTCCATAAGGCATAATTTTAGGCAAAATTTAAATGATCATAGTGATTTCATCCTATTTATTAAAACTTGAGCAGTTTATGTCTTTTTTAAAATATCTGTTTTGTGGGGGTTGCCAGGATTCGAGATCTTGAAGCAGATGCTGTCAGAAGAAAGAGTTGTGCCACACCTCCCCTTGGCCAAAATTTGGGAATGGCTGGTGGGTGTGGCCTGTCGCCAGACTGGTCATCAACGGTTGAAAGCCATCCACCTGCTCCTGAGGATCGTGCGATGCTGTACGCACAGGTAAGCTGCCCTCCAGCTTCGATTCCTTGGCTGGGTATTTGTATTGCAAATATCTCCCCCACTTTGAGGCTTGCCATTCACTCTGTTAGTGGTGTCTTTAATGAAAAGAAGTTTCTGGTTTTAGTGTCTTCCAGTTCACCTGTTTCCTTTATGACAGAGCTTTCATTGTCCTGTTTAGGAAATTTTTGCCTCACTTGACCTTGGGGTCATGAAGGTGAAGCTTAATTATTTTTTCTTCTATATTGAGATCAACAATCCGCATGGAATGAATTTTAGTGCATGATTTGAAGGATAGAGTTAAGCTTCTCTTACACACATTTTTTTACTGGTTTTTTTTTTCTCTTATGGATCTCCATTTGACTCTAAAGCCCATCTTTCCCCTCGCACACGCCAGTGCCATCTTTGTCACAGAAAAGTGTCCTTGTACACATGGATCCATCCCTGATTGCTTGTGTTCCAATGGTCTTTTTGGTTATCTTTGTGCCAGTACCACACTGTCTTATATATAATAGTTTTACAGCAAATTGACATATCTGGCAGTATAAAGCCTTCAACCTGGTTCTTCATCTTCAAGATTGTCTTGAAGATGCTATTTGACCCTGTATGTCCATGTAAATTTTAGACTGAGTTTAGTTTTTCCTCCCACCCCCCAGCTTTACTGAAGTGTAATTGATAAATTAAATTGTAGTGTATTAAAAGTATAGAATATATCAATACATTATGAAAGGATTCCCACAGTCAAGTTAGCTAACATCCATCACCTCGTGTGTTTACCTTCTTTGTGGTCTGTGAGAACACTTAAATTTTACCCTCTGTCTGCAATGTGCTTTTCAGCCACTTTCTCTCCTGTGTTACGGTGTTATACACTATTCTCAACTGTAGTCACCAGGTTGTATAATAGATCCCCAGACTTTATTCGTCTCACAACTAAAAGTTTCTACCAGCCTTTCCCCGTTTCCCACAGTTCCCAGCCACTGGCAACCACCACTCTAACTCTCTGTTTCTACAGGTTTGCCTGTTTCTGGATTCCACATAAAAGCGATACCGTGCGGTATTTGTCTCCCTTTATCTCGCTTACTTCACTTGGCGTAATGCCCTCCAGGGTCATCTCTGTTGCTGGAGAGGACAGGATTTCCTTCTTTCTCATAGCTCAATTATATTTCATTGTGTACATACACACCACATCTTCTTTACCCATTCATCCATCAGGAGACATTATTTCCAGACATGGGGCTGTTAGGAATAATGCTGCAGTGAACGCTGGCGTACCGATAATGTCTCTGAGACAGTGATTTCATTTATTTTGGAGATACTCAGAGGTGGTATTGCTGGATCATCTGGTAGTCCTTGAGTTTCTTGAGGGAGCTCCATGCTGTTTTTCTAATTGTGCCGGTTTGCATCCCCACCACCAGTGTACAGGGCTCTCCTTTTGCTCTGCCTCCTCGCTGGCTTTGGTTCTCTCTCATCTTTTGCATGGAAGCCATCCTAACACAGGGGAGGTGACTCCGCACTGTGGTTTTGATTTGCATTTTCCCCGATGGTTAGTGATATCGAGCACCTTCTCATGCTCCTGCTGGCCATCTGTATGCTTCTTTGGAAAGACGTCTCTTTAGGTCCTTTGCCTATTTTTTTCTTTTTTCTCTTTTGCTATTGAGTTGAATGAGTTCCTTGTGTATTTTGGATATTAACTGCTTGTCAGATATATGACTTGCAAATACTTTCTCCTGGCCCACAGGATGCCTTTTCACTCTGTTGATTGTTTTCCTTGCTGTGAAGAAGCCCTTTTAGTTTGATGTAGTCCCACTTGTTTATTTTTGATTTTGATGTCAAATCAAAAAAAAAAAAAAAATCATTGCCAAAACCAATATCAAGGAGCTTACCCACAGCCTATGATTTCTTCTAGGAGTTTTACAGTTTCAGGTCTTACCTCCAAGGCTTTAATGCATTTTTGAGTTGATTTTTTAGTACGGTGTGATGTGTATGAAGCATGTGTCCCATCTCTCCTGTCATCAGACGGGAGGGCCCTTCCCGGCTGCATCATGGGTGCATTTCTGCAGTGCTGGCCATCGCCAACCCTCCTCCCTGTAAGGACACTCCCTCAGCCCCTTGATCCCAGGGGCCGAGACTGGAGCGGGCAGAGGGGAAAGGCAGCCCGAGGGGCCGGGTGGCTACAGAATGACGGCCTGAGTCCTGCCGCAGGCATGAGTTTGCAGGCGCCTTTTCCTTCCTGCTCCAGTGCTGTCCTGAAAATTCAACCATGACGCCGTCTCTTTAAATCAACCCATGTTTTCTCATTGGTTTACTTTATGAAGTCTTATTCCTCTGGGAGAAAGTGATTCGCTCCAGGATCACACTTAAATGTATAATCAGGAGTCTTTTAAAAATCATATATTAAAAAGAAAAGGCAACATTGTAGATTATAAATGTATAAAATCATGTCCAAGAAATCATAATGTGTCTCCTCGGAAGGACTTTGAACTGGAGTTAAAGTACAACCTTCCTCTGAGTAAAAAACATCAGTGCAATCTCAAGAGGCTTCTGTCTAGTGAGGAGGACTCTGCTTTATATAGAAAGATTTCTGTCCTGAGCAACTTTATAGGCATATTTCTTGTTTTATGAGCTTAAGATCGTAACAATTGCCATTATCTTTTAAATCAGATATTTTTTTCCTTTCTGATTATTTAAAATGATGAGCATTATAGAAAATCTAGAAAACTGTGGGGACAGCCACTGATAAGATTTTTGGTGTGTTTATTTATGATTTTTTTAATATGGTCACAGAATACTACACATGCATTTTTAAATTTTTTTGCGATTTTATATTGCGTATCTTGGCCTTTTCTGCTTAATGTTTATCTGGAGGTTTTTTCCTGCTGTCATTGGAAGTTCTTAACAGCCATATTTAAAGATCCACAAAGTTGATTGGTGTGAATGTGCTGGAGGGTCTCCTTGTCCCCAGAGTTCTGCTTTGAAGTTGAGATTCTGCCCCTTTTCTTATTTGCCATTGGCAACTATTTGGGGCTGTTTAGGGGGTGTTGGGGGGGTGGTGATTGGGACTGGCTTGGCCTGACTTTACTAGATGTCAGGGTGGCAAGGAGCCTCAGAGCTGCAGTTCTGTCTGCGGGCATGACCCCAGGAAGCTGCGCCCCTCCTCCCACAGCGACCTCTGTGACCTCACGCTGTTGAAGCCCCTGTGGCAGCTCTTCACCCAGATGGAGTACAGCCTGTTTGAGGACGTGACCCAGGCCGGCATCCTCCTGCCCCTGCATCGCGCGCTCACCGAGCTCTTCTTTGTCACCGAGAACCGCGCCCAGGTGAGGGTCTGTGCTTCTGCCCCCCGCCAGGAGCCCTGGGGTGTCACTGGGGTCCCAGCAGAACTGCGCAGGGAGATGGGCCTGGCCTGGGGCCCGGGGTTCCCTTCTGCCCCACCCCAGGGAGCCGGGTCCGCCCTGAGATTGTCTGTTTGCTCAGGCCTGATGCCAAAGAGGGAAACAGCCCTTGACAGCAATGAGTTTGGGAAAACAAACCGACAGGCTGTTTCTTCCTCCTTTCTTCCCCGCCTCAGCACAATAGACTCATTGACCAGGAGAGCTGAAAGGGCCTTGCAGAGCTCGCTAGCCTATCCCCTAGGTTTATAGTGAGGAGCCTATAGTGAGGAGGGTGAGTCCGGACACGTGGCTCCGCCCATCCCACTCCTTCAGAGGCACCCAAGGAAGGTGGGCGGTGAAGTTCCCCACAGAGCGAGCAGCCATGTCCCACCAAGGCTCCTGTGGTCCTGGGTCATCCCTGGGAGGTGGGCGTCATCCCCGGGAGGTGGCCTCTGACCGCTGCACCCTGCTCTCTCCACAGGAGCTCGGCCTGCTGCAGGACTACCTGCTGGCCTTAACCACTGATGACCACCTTCTCCGCTGCGCCGCGCAGGTACCGCCTCCTCCCCGCCCCGCTCCCTGCGCCCCGGTGCAGGCTCCACCCCGGGTTTACACGGAGCTCTGTTCCCAGTCAGCCACTTCCTGCCGGTGTCACAGACAGCAGCGAGCCCCATTTATCAGCGTCGTTCATGGTAAACCTTAGGGTCAGGAGACACCAGCAAGAATTTGTGTCTTTGAAACCAAAACAACCAGTGCCTTAAATTTATAGTTTGGCTAATCCCTAAAGTTTCCATAGAGTTAGGCTCCTCTGACAGCTGTTGGGCCTCAGGGCCCCTTTCCACTTTCGCATTCCTGAGGATCCCCAAGAGCTTGTGTTTATGTGCATTATAGAGATTGATACATACTGTTAGAGAGTATATTATAAATTTAGACATTAAGTTAGAAGTTGAAATATTAAACACTTATTTGTCGATTTATTTTTAAAAATAATCATCTCATTATATTTAGCACCACAGTTGTGAAAACCGACTGTGTTTCAAAACAAAACAGTTTTTGAGAAGGGCGGCGCTGGGTTCCGTTTCTGCAGCTCTCTTTCCTGTCTGCCTTCATGGGAGACAGCGGGCTTCGCGGAGCTGCTTCTGCTTCCGGTTGTTGTGACGTCACACAGTAACCTGCGGAGCGCACCGCCGATGCTCGCGAGAGTATGAAAGAGAAAAGCAGTGGTATTGTTGTGAGAAGGGTTTTCACAGTGCAGAGCCTCTGGAAGGGTCTCGGGAGCTCCTAGGCCCCAGACTCCATGGTGAGACCCTCAGGCTCAGAGTCCTTGGATATGGTAGAGCATGCGGTCTGCATCCACAGTGGACAGATGGGGATGCTGAGGCTCCAGGAGGGGAGAGGTGTGCCCGGGGTCTCGAGGAGGCCTCCATCCAGCTGGGACTCCCAGCCAGAGCCCTGCACTCCCTTCCTGGCAGGTTTTCTCAAACCGTAGGTTCATCCTCCTACACAAAAGGGTCAGTGTGCAGCTTAGAAAAGTGGGCACCCCTAGTCCACTACAGAGGGGTTTGTGTGAATTGTCTTGAGACCTGTAGGCCGAGTGAAGACTCTCCCCGCCCCAGCTCCCGTCAGTTGCCTGCCGGCGCTGCCACTGCAACCCGTGGGGTCCCAGCACACAGTCCTGACGTCTGACAGTCGTGACTCCGAAAGCTTAACATCGCTTGCGCTCCTCCCCCTTGCCTTTCCTGGTGTTCCGTCTCTAACCCTCATTCTCTCCTGACTTCCCCCAGCCAGTCCACTGTGGACCAGTGCTCTGCTGCTTCTCCTGGCCTCCGCCCCTCCTTCCCCATCCGCGCCCTCCTCTTCTGCTGCCTTGGCTTGGAGACCAACCTTGGCCTGGCACCAGGGCGGCTGCCCTCCCAGCGCTGCTGTTGGGGCCCCACCACTGGCTGTTTCTCCCTGTCCACACTTTTGTGCAGCTGTCCCCCTCCCTGGAGCTTTCCCAGCTCCCCCACCCCCAAGGTGTCCTCTGAGCCCCAGCGCTGCCCCTGCTCCCCTCTCAGGGCAGTGAGGACTCTGCCTGCCCGTGGAGTTTCCATGTGTCTTGATCGCTGCTTCTTTCCCTCTAGACTGTGGCCCCCCGGGTGAGGGGTACCACCTGGCCTGCATCTGCCTCTCCCCTGCACCCCTCCAGTGCTCAGCTGCCAGTCTTGTTCTATCAGCACTTAATGACCCAGAAGGTGACGAGTTCCTGACCATGGTAATGACTCTTTCCCTCCACAGGCTCTGCAGAACATTGCTGCTATCAGCCTGGCCATCAACTACCCGAACAAGGCCACCCGCCTCTGGAACGTTGAGTGTTAGCCCTTGATGTGGCGTGCATGGAACTCGCTAATCTGTCCACGAGGATCTTAGAGCAGATGCCTGCACTCATTCGGGAAGATTCCCGTGGCATTGGTGCCCGGCTCTCCTTGAGCTCCCCCCTTCCACCCCGACTAGAATGCCAAGCAGCCACGTCTCCGAGAACGTCCTGTGTCACAGCGAGGCACCTGCACGTCCCATAGCATGTAAGAATAAGCAGAGTGATGCAAAATCATTCAGAAAGCGCCAGCTGCAGGCCTTTAGGAATGTTGTTCAGAGGCTGCAGCCCCTGAAGACCCAGCTGCAGCCTCTCTGGGAAGGGCTCTGTCTCCGTTGAACTGGTACTGCCTGCACTTGCCCTTCAGGGGATGACAAGAGTCTGCCCGGACTCACATTTCTCAGCAGGACCTTCAGCAGCAGCCTGGCCGGGAGCTCTTCTTTCGCTTTTGCTTCTTGAGACCGGGTCGTCTAAACCAAAACCAGTGAGAGCCCGGCCACCACCCAGTCCCAACCATTCAATATAGGACCTGCTGCCATGCTGGCCTCTGCGTAGCCTTGGCCGTCCCAGAGAACTCCTTGGTGAGAACAAGTGCCCTTGGGAACAGTCAGCAGGCCGCCACGCACATCCACTGTGCACGGCTCCCAGCTCAGCCGCGTTGTTTTAGTTGTTGTTTTAACACATATTTCAGTTTCCACCTCATGTTTTTAGAGAGAACCACACTGACTCCCTTGAGAGGCCTCGGGGGGCAAGACTGGCAGATTGGTCATTCAGGGGGACACACTGGTTTGTGTGAAAGGAGCAGATCTTGAAGAATACTCTCCAGTGTCTGTACCCAAAGACTCAAAAGTGTTATCAGAGGAGATCTTATTTTAGAAGGCAAACAAACAAAAAACCACATGGTTGTATTTCTGCTCCACGGTCGTGGTAATCCATCACGTCCGCCTCTGGGACTTTCCATGGTTATCTGGCTGTCACCTGTCTCTAGCAATAACTACATCAGTTCCAATGAATGCTGTTTTCCACTTTCCTTTCTGTGGTGGTAGTCTTGCCCTGAAGTGCTTATGATTGTCCTCTTTCCAAAGCCATGCTTTGGAGTGTGAGGCTGGGTTGGCAAGTGGGCCATGGACAAAGCCTCAGTGGGACTCATCACTTGAAGAAGCTTAGAGCCAGCTGCCACTTAAGGGCGGGGATCTGGGCCCAAGCATGTCGCCCCCCATACAGGGCCAAACCCACGGAAGGCTCATCACAGCCAGGTGGGGTTGAGCAGATCCACATGCCACAGCCCCGCAAGCCCCCCCTCTGCAGAACCCAAGGCTGCGGGTCCTGGAGTCTCCTTATTGCTGGGACACTTCTGCCTTCTGGGCCAGGAAGCGGAGGTGCTGCAACCTTCTGCAGCCCTAGATTGGATTCTCAGCCCAGCCCCAAGCACGTGGAGCTGTTATGGAAGGGAGAATTCACAAGACAGAAACAGAACAGGACCCGAGGCTTAGTGACCTAAAGCCCAAGGCCCTGACGTGGGCGCAGCCCAGGCCTGGCCCAGTCTCCCGTGGAGTTGGGGTCTGAGTAGACGAGCGCTGGCTTGGTAGAAACCCCTTCTCACCTTTTGCTCTGCTGGCATCCCCAAAGAAGGCCCCAGGCTCCATACCGCCCAGCCCCAGGTGGTTGTCTCCCAGTGACGAGGAAAATCACAGAAATCACTGTGCTTGCGAGGAGAGGTCTCTGCCAGAGGCTTGGGCTCACTGATGCAGAGATGGTGTACTTGCTGCTTGCCCTCACCATGCCCCCCCTAAACCCCCAGACTGGCAGCAGCTGCAGGGGTCATACCCCTCATGGCAGCAGCCATTGGCTTTGCCCTCCATCCTCCCACTAGGGAGATAAAAGTGTAAATAAAACGCTGGACTCCTCAGAGCTTCTCTCTGTACACCGCCCCTGGTCTCTCTCTATTCAGTTTGCATAGAATAAGCCTTGGTTTTCCCTTCACCCACAACTGCTGCTCTCCTGCCGGCGCCCTGCTCGGCCCAGCGCCCTGCCTCCCATCGCCTCGCCTCCCATCGCCTCTGCTACCAGCCACTGGGTGGCGCTGCTGAGCCAGGCCCACGCCCCTGGTTCCCAGCCGGGCCCTCAGCATCTGAAAGTGATTTCCATCTAGACCGACATCCCTCTGATCCTTCTTAGGAGGTGGGACTGCCTGGAGTGAGGTGGGACTGGCAGGAATGAAGGTGTTGTGGAAACATGTGCCTAATCTATAAAGAAATCTGTTCCAAACCATGTATATTGTACAGACAGACGCTGTTCTTTACGGGGAGTGACTTATTTTCATCATCGTTTTTAATTTGTTTTCTTACGGGTTTACGATTTTGAATTTTTCTTATTTGGTTGAAAGAAAGAATTTTGATTATATCAGCTGAGTAAGTTCAGCCTGTAAAAAGGATGTTAAGTTGTGGGTAAAATATGCAAATGAAGAGAAATATATTGTACAAATTCTATATAAAAAGGTATACTTGTGTGTGGGCTTTTCTTCTTTTCCCTTTCTTCTCCTCCTTCTGCCTTGCTTATGAATATGATGCTTGGAGTTTCTACCAAGTCCGTACTGATGGAATTCTAGAATCCCACGGCCTTGGGGTGGGAAGGAATCAGAAAGTTTCTTAGCTCCCACCCCCCCTTCCAGTAGCTCCTCCTGCCCCTCCCTGGGTCTGTGCTCTGGGATCTTATCCTCAGACCTTGCTCCCTGGGCCTGTCCCTCCTATGCACAGTCACTCAGAGGTTTGCGCACGTGTGCATACACACACACACACACACACACACACACCCCAGTCACCTCCTCTCCAGACACACACCCCAAACCCATCCTGGGCTTCCTTCACCTCTTAACAGCTCACAGGGCGTGTGTGCTGCCGGCCAAGGGGAGGATGGCAGAGGTGGTCTGATCACAGGGCTGCTACCTTTCCGGGGCCTGGCTTCCTCCTTGCCTGCTTCTGGACCTGCTTCTGACTCCACACCAGGCCAATGTCTGCCTGTCCTGGGGTCTCAAGCTTCTTCCTCCTTCAGGTCGCTGGTCTGCCCCCTCCTCAGCCACTTTCCTAGTGTTGAGGGCTGTCTCGTGAATTAGAGAGGAGAAACTGGTGGGGGATGGACTTAACCGACCTTCCAGGCCCATCTGTTTTGGTCTGAAAGCACCTGACATGTCTCCTGAAAGCCCCCAGCCTGCCTTCTGAGGAATCCAGGGACAGGACCCAAGACCCAACCTTGACCCTCATCAACCCTGAGGCCAGAGAGAACTGGATCCGCGTGAGGCTCAGCAGAACTGGTGCTCCCAAGGTCTTCGCAGCCCCCGAGCCCCCCCTCTAGGGCCTGTTGGTGACACCTTGGCCCTCTCACATCCTGCAGTGTTGCCTCAGTTCAGTTGCTCAGTTGTGTCCGACTCTTTGCGACCCCATGGACTGCAGCAGGCCAGGCTTCCCTGTCCATCACCAACCCCGGAGCTTGTTCAAACTCACGTCCATTGAGCTGGTGATGCCATCCAACCATCTCATCCTCTGTCATCCCTTTCTCCTTCACTGCCTTCAGTCTTTCCCAGCATCAGGGTCTTTTCCAAGGAGGCAGTTCTTCGCACCAGGTGGCCAAAGTACTGGAGTTTCAGCTTCAGTATCAGTCCTTCGATGAATATTCAGGCCTGATACTCAGGCAGTGTTGCCTGAGCAACATTTATTCATTGAGTCTTTAAATTTGGCCCCGAGAGCCTGTGTTGTGCTCAATCTGTCTGAGCCTCAGCTAGGCTAGAGAGGCTGCAGAGGAGATTAGCTTATGAGCACAAAACAGGGCTTCCCGGGGAGCTCAGCTGGTAAATATTCCGCCTGCAATGCATGAGACCCCGGTTCAATTCCTGGGCGGGAAGTCCCCCTGGAGAAGGTATAGGCTGCCCTCTCCGGTATTCTTGGGCTTCCCTGGTGGCTCAGATGGTAAAGAATCCGCCTGCAGTGAGGGAGACCTGGCTGGGTTCAATCCCTGGGTTGGAAAGATTCCCTGGAGGCGGGCATGGCAACCCACTCCAGTATTCTGGCCTGGAGAATCCCATGGACAGAGGAGCCTGGCGGGCTACAATCCATGGGGTTGTAAAGAGTCGGACACGACTGAGTGACAAAGCGCGAACAATAGAAGGTCACAGAGGTCAAAAGCAATTCAAAGTCAAGCCTTTCAGAACGGAAGAGAAACAGTCCAACCAGCCGAGCCTCTTCATTTGAGAAAGAACGAGAAGCTCTGAGAGGTCATCTTGAAATTGCACAGGAAGTAGTGGCAGGGCCAGACCAGCCTAGTTCTCCTAACGCCCAGCCCCCAAGCTGTCACCATGGCAGGCGCTTGCTCCTTCATTCAATGAATAAGTTCACTCAACCAGTCAGAAGCATGCTAGGTATCAGTGCTTTAAATAAACCACTGGTGAAAAACCCAAGCTCCTGCTTTAAATTCTGTTATTTTCAAGAATTTTAAGTCCCCAGTGTTTTGTTTTCATATAATAGATTCTCCAGACTATGTTTTATTTAAAATGGTAAATTTCTATTAAAAATAAATAACCCAGCCTCCAGATTGAGGCCATACGTAAACATGGCCCTGAGCACCCCTTCTGGTGATGCCTTGTCTGCCACTCACGACCTTGTCTCACCCACTTCCCTTCCCTGCTAACAGAATCCAGTTTTGTTGCAGGTGATGACTGGTGATGCTTTAATCTCAAGAAAGGCAGGACCTTCCACTGGCTCCCGAGGAAAGTCATGATTGGTTTGAGTCCCTCTCGGTAACCTCATTTCTATTTGCTGAACATTCACTTTCCCAGCCCCTCCTGCAGCCAAGGTGGCTGTGTGACCCAGTCAGGCTGAAGAGAATTCAGCTGAAGCCTGCAGGGAGGGGAAGGGATTTTGCCCCGGCCCCTATTTGTTCCCTTTGTGGAGACAGGGCACCATGCTTGGCACTCAGGCAGCAGCCCTGCTGCCATGGACAAAAACAAGGGGCAGAAGGAAAAACCTGACCTCTTAGTTACACTGGGCATGAGCCCTAGAATCACTAGCCTCCAGCCATGTGTGTGTGTGTGAGAGAGAGAATGAGAGAGAGAAAATGTTTGTTTTGGAGCTGAAAAATTCTGACCCAAATTTAGGCAACAATTTGGCTCCAATAGTTGGAAAAAATGTCATTCTGTCTCATCATATACCTTATGAACGATATATGGAAAAGCAAATACATAAAAATTCCTGACATAAAATTGGAGAGACCCCTGACAGTGTCCAGTCAAGCCACGGATGGCATTAAGCTGCAAAAATTGACAAGTTACTCTTTTCTAGGGATTCTTGGTACTGAACAGAGCCTTGCTCCTACTCAGTGAGGTTGCAAACTCAGTTTGGAGGCACTGCCCTGGATTTACTGGGATTTCTTCAGTTGCAAGTTAAACCCTCTCCAAACTAACTTAATTTTAAAAAGAGAATTTATTGACTTAACAAACCTGAAAAAGTCCAAGAGTTGCACCTGGCTCTGGGCAAAACTAGATTCCAGGTCAGTCTGTCTGTCTCTCCCTACCCTCCCTCTCCCTCCCCTCTTCTGCTTCCCTCTTGGGCTTTTACGAAGATAAAGGTGAAGAACCAAGTGAAGATTCTCCTCTCCTTTCCAACCTGCCCGCTGCCTGCCACTGACTGCCCAGTGCTGAGAGCCTGTCACTGTCTCTTCATGGGACTCTTCCCTGTGTTATTAACTGGTGTTTTCTAGCCATGATCTGACTTCATGTTTACAAAGCTACCTGGGAGACCCTGAATTCGCAGCTGTGGGCCCAGCACCGCGTCCATGGCTCCTGGGCAGGAGACGTGCCGGGAGAACCCCCCACAGGCGCTCCAGGGGTCGCACCAGCACATGCTCGACCGCTCAGCTGCCTGGTCAGGCAGTGTGCCCCTCCTCCATTAGCGAGTGTAGACACCCCACGCAGAAGTGAAGAGAAACACCCCCAAACAACCGATCTGAAAACAAAAAGGTTACACAGAAAAGAATGGGCACAAGTATATGAAGCAGATGCAGACAGCAAATCAGGGTCACTTCGTTCCAGGCAGTGCAACTCAAGACAAAAAAAAAAGTAAGCTGGACCAAATGCCACTTTATGGATCAATATTTTCTGTGGATAAAGAGTGTAATCTGCAATTAAAACAGGCTTCTGTACCAAATCCCACCAGAAATTACACAAGGCAAACATGGATAGAAATGTGTGGAGAACTGAGCAAACTCAGTTGTAATAGGAGGTGGGTGACATCTTTCTAATTTACCAGCAAGTTATTTGAAAAAGTGACTTGTAGGGAAGCTTTCATGACAAAATTCTCCCTTGCTGAGACAGGCCATGGAGAGAGACCCTCCTGAGAGGGTGGCCAGTTGACCTTCCCAAGCCTGCCTCCTGACCCTGAGAGTCCCCTTCCAGGTGGACCCTGTCATGCTGGCCTGGGGGCCTTGTGCTCCCTTTGCCCGGCAGGCTGCGTATGGACATGGGCCCTCCCCATCCTCCCCATGACAGCCAGGGCCGGGCTGGCCAGCTCATCAAGGCTTGTCAGCTGGACAAGGCGGAACTGGCAGAAGCCAGAGCACAGCCAAGCCTCCCACAGATGGCTGATTAGCTCTTGTCACCAGCCAGAGGGGATCTCCCCTGGGAGGAGGTGCCCTTTGGGATTCAGAAGGGGCAGGAACTACCTTTCCCCGTCTAAAAAACCTTACACCAGGAGGGATGGGGGTTTGGAGTTAGCAGATGCAAACTATTGTACATAGAATGGATCTGCAGCAAGCTCCTGCTGCAGAGCATGGGGAACTATATTCAATATCCTGTTCATGGATAAACCATGATGGAAAAATGCGAAAAAGAGTGTGTATATGTGTGTATATGTGTGTGTGCACTCAGTCACATCCGACTCTTTGTGACCCCATGGACAGCAGACCACCAGACTCCTCTGTCCATAAGATTTTCCAGGCAAGAATACTGAAGTGGGTTGCCCTCTTCTCCTCCAGGGGATCTTCCCAACCCAGGGATTGAACCCACGTCTCCTGCGTCTCCTATATTGGCAGGTGGATTCTTTATCACTGAGCTACCTGGGAAGCCTACACACACACACACACACACACACACACACATATATAGGCTTATAATATATATAATATATGTAATTTATATATATCTGCCATACAGTAGAAATAAACACAATATTTTAAATCAACTGTACTTCAATACAGTAAGTTTTAAATAAAGCACCTTGCACCAGCCCCTGCTCCAAGTCCTCACTGTCTCTCAGAGGTCCAGTTCTTCCCACACTGATAGGCAGTGGTGGTGTCCAGTTCCTGCAGGGGCCCTGCCAGCCAACCTCACTAGATGGCACTTACAGGCTGGCTAGGCCACAGCACAGTCAGCCGCATCTCTGCGCCCAGGAGGGCCTTACAGCAGTTAATAGCCCAGGTCTGTTATTCAGTGAGTGCAGGTGTACCCCTGGGTTCGTATACAGATCATGCCCAAGAGAAAGCCTTCTTTTCCGGGGCTCATGGATGATTCCTAAAAATGGGCCCTCTTTCAGGCCACTGTATTAGCTAGGCCGGACTTTGCATCTCTTCCCCTACAATCTTTCTGTGTCAGTGGTCTCCTTTTCGCAGGCTGCAGGGGTCTTCCTCTTGCTTCTGGTGTCTGCCCCCTGGTGGATTAATTTGATCCAGGGGCTTGTGTAGACTTCCCGGTGGGAGGGACTGGTGTCTGGCGGATGGTGCTGAGTCTTCTGGGCTGCAGTTCCAGTACAGATGGCGGATCTGAAAAGCCTGTTTTTTTTTTTTTTTTTTGGCCATACCACATGGCCTATGGGATCCCAGTTCTCCGACCAGTGATCGAACCCATGCCACCTGCATAGTAAAGTTTGATTCCTACTTCACATCAACATAAATTCCAGAGAAAGAAATACAGTTGGCCAAAAAACACTTGAAAAAATGTGCAGACTCATTTATAATTGAAATGTAATTCAAAACAATTGTTTTGTCCCGGAGGTTCACGAAAACTAGAAAATTCTACCTTATACTGATCTCTCACACATTGCCGGAGGGTGTGCAAACTGATGCAACATTTCTGTGAGATCTAAGCAAATGCTGAATATATTTACCCTTAGCCCAGCACTTTCACACCCGGGAATGTATCCTTAGAACATGAACACAAATTTCTCTTTTTTTCTGCACCAAGTGGGATGCAGGATCTTAGTTCCCAGATCAAGGATCAAACCTGCACCCTTTGCAGTAGAATCACGAGTCTTAACCACTGGACCATCAAGGAAATCCCACAAATATGTCTCTTAGTTATTCTGTTGAAAGAAATTTGGGAAACTCATAAATATATGAAAATAGTCCTAAATAAGCAATGGGTCAAAGAAGAAATCAAAAGGAAAATTAGAATATGAATTGAATAAAAATGAAGGTAATAGAACACCAAAGAGCATACTTACAAGAAATTTTGAGCTTGAATTAAAAGAAGAATGATTTCAAATCTGCAACCTAACTTCTCCCTTAAGACAATGGTCAAATAAGCGCAAACTAAGCCTCAAGAAAGCAGAATAAAGACTGGAGTGGAAATAAATGAAACAGAGATAGAAAAGCAGAGAGAAAAAAAAAAATCAAACCCTAGGTCTTTGAAAAGATCAACAATATTGATAAACTTTAGCTGAACTGACCATGAAAATAAAAAAGAACCCTCAAATTACTAGAATCAGAAATGAAAGAAAGAACAATATTACCAACTTTACAGAAATAAAATGGATTATAAAGGAAGACTGAACAATTGTAGGCCAATCAATTAGATAATTTGGAAGAAACAAATAAATTCCTATAAAGATATAGACTACCTTTAGGAAGAAATAGAAAAACAAAAATTTTTGGTACTGCTGTGGCTTACAGGATCTTAGTTCCCCAAACAAGGATTGAACTTGGGCCCACGGCAATGAGAGTGCCAAGTCTTAACCACTGGACCGCCAGGGTATTTCCAGAAATAGAAAGTCTTTAACAAAACATTGAATTAGTAATCAAAACACTACTTACAAAGAAAAGCACAGGGCCAGATGGCTTCACTGCGGAATTATACCGAAATTTAAAGAAGAATTAAAACCAAATAATTCTTCACAAACTATTCCAAAAATGGAAGAGGAAGGAATACTTCCCAACTCATTCTATGAGGCCAGTATCACCAGCACCAAAATTGTGATGATAGCACCAGAGAAGAAAACTATAGGCTAAAAAAAGAAGACAAAACTATAGGCTAATATCACTGATGAACACAGATTCAGAAGCCCTCCACAAAATACTAGCAGACCAAATCCATACCATATAAAAGAATTATACACTATGAGCAAGTGAAACCCATCACAGGGACACAAGGCTGTTTTAACATCTGAAAACATCTGAAGATCAGTTAATGCTGTACATCATATCAGCTGTGTGAGTGGTGAAGACCCGGCCTGCCAAGGCGAGAGACGCAAGAGACGTAGGTTTGATCCCTCGGTTGGGAAGATCCCTTGGAGGAGGGCATGGCAATCCACTCCAGTATCCTTGCCTGGACAGTCCCATGGACAGAGGAGCCTGGCAGCCTTCAGTCCATGAGGTCACAGAGTCGGACACAACTGAAGGGTCTTAGCATAGCACATATCAATAGAATTTTAAAAAAAAACCCACAGGATCATTAAAAGACACAGAAAAAGTATCTGACAAAATCCAACACTCTTTCTTTTGAACTGTGGTGTTGGAGAAAACTTTTGAGAGTCCGTTGGACTGCAAGGAGATCAAACCAGTCAATCCTAAAGGAAATCAGTCCTGAATATTAATTGGAAGGACTGATGCTAAAGCTGAAAGTTCAATACTTTGGCCACCTGATACAAAGAACTGACTCCTTGGAAAAGACTCTGATGCTGGGAAAGATTGAAGGCAGGAGGAGAAGGGGACGACAGAGGTTGAGGTGGTTGGATGGCATCACCCAACTCAATGGACATGAGTTTGAGAAAGCTCTGGGAGTTTGTGATGGACAGGGAAGCCTGGTATGCTGCAGTCCATGGGGTCGCAAAGAGTCGGACACGACTGAGCGACTGAACTGAACTGAACAGTTTCATTTAAACACTCAACAAACTGGGAATAGAAGAAATCTTCTAGGGGCATGTATGAAAAACCCACTAACATCATACTTCCTGGCGGAAGACTGGATGGGTTCAACTCGGTATCAGGAGGAACACAAGGATGTCTCAACACTGGCCTGGAGGCTCTAGACGAGGCAACTAGGGCAAGAAAATAAAGGACTGCAGACGGGAAAAGAGGTAAAACTTTCCCTATCTGCAGATGACATGGGCTTCTATCTGGAAAATCCGATACAATTCACTAAAAAACTGCTAACACTAACAAATGACTTCGGGAAGGTTGCAGAATATAAGATCAACATAGAAATTCAATTAAATTAATTAATTTAATTCAATAATACTTACCTTAAAGTGAATCAGTTTGGGGACTATTGCCATCTTAATAGCAATGTCTTCTGATCTATGAATATGCAATGTTTTAAAGTCTGTTTAGATCTTTAATTTCTTTCAACATTTCATGGTTTTCACATGATAAATTTTGCACTCCTTTTGTTGAATTTACTAAGTATTATATTATTCTTGATTCTGTAGACTTTTTTATTGGCTTCTTAATTTCATTTTCAGATTTTTCATTACAAATATATAGTAATATTATTTATTATATACATATAATAAATGTATGCAAATAATCCATCATATTAATTATAGATTGAATATGTAATTGATTTTATATATTGAATATAATCAATTATATATATATGTTAATCACACTCTCAGTTTCAAAATTTAATGCAAAGCGACAGAATTTCGAGATAATCGGATACTGGCATAAAGACAGACATATTACTGAATGAAAAAAATGAGTTATAAATAATGTCAACAATCCCATTTATATAAGAAAAATATTTTTTACCCTTAAGGAAAAGTCTCACAACGTTAACTGTGTGAGTAACAGCTCATGCAGATAAGGGTAAAATTAAATATAGAAGCTTGAGGCCTGGTGGGTGGGATTCAGCATCCAGGGTGGCATGGTGACCCAGGTGTAGGCACTGCCCAGGGTCAGGGCTCCATGAGAAACGGGCAACTCCTGTTTATTCCAAACTCCCAGTGCCTCTCAGGCAACCTGGAAAAACACAATTCCCCAAGCAGGAAACCCGCCGCATATTCCAGCTTGGAGCCCAGAAAGCCAAACCCTGTGACAAATTTAAAAACAAAACTTGAAAAAGCAAGCTCTCACAATAGACAGAGTTTTTTTTATGTTTGTTTAAAAAAAAAAAACCTTTATTTTCCTTTCTTATTAATAAGTGCTACACATTTTTTGTAAAAAAATATTTTCAAAATACAGATAAGCAAAAAGATAAAATTTCCCATAATCTCACCACCAGAGATGACCAATGTTTTCTACTGCAAATGTGATATTTTCCCTATAGGCAAAAACATTGTTGACACTCTGATTTGTTTTCTCATTGAGCAATACGTTGTAAACGTTTTCATGCCAGTAAGTATACATGCATCGATATAATACTATGTAAAACACCTGTTCTTGCTATTTTTCCTCCTCTTGCAGTTTTTTTAAGCATTACTTTAAAAAAAAAACAAACACTATTTATTTATGGCTGTGCTGGATCTTTGCTGCTGTGTGCAGGCTTTCTCTAGCTGTGAGACCGGGGGCCACTCTCTGTTATGGCGCGCGGGCTTCTCATCGCGGTGGCTCCTCTTGTGGGGCACAGGCTCTAGGCGGGCAGGCTCAGTAGTGGCTGCACACGGGCCTAGTTGCTCCGTGGCATGTGGGGTCTTTCCAGGCCAGGAATCGAACCTGTGTCCCCTGCATTGGCAGGTGGATTCTTTACCTCTGAACCTCCAGGGAAGTCCTCACAAAAGTTTTTCTTTCCCTGTGACTCAGCCAGCAGGATGCCTGCTCCTGGCCTGGACCCAGACCTGGCCAATCAGAGCCTTCTGTTCTCCTGCTACCACGATTCATCCAGGGCTGGGTATGTGACCCACATCATTCCAGTGAGCCAGGTTCTGTGCCAGGCCCAGCGACGGTGTGACAGGTCCAGTAAGGTCCAGGCTTCCTCCCGGTGGCTGACCATACCCGTGGCATTCCCACCCAGTCTGCCCACTAAGGCTGTCCTCTGCATCCTTCCATCCACAGAGCCCTGCAGATCTTGTGAACTCTCCTACATGAGCCCCTTGTCGGCAGGAGAGCAAGAAGCTGAACTCACATTCCCCCTGCACGCTTGACATCACGTTCCAAATTTCTTAAGGTCTCCCACAGTAGCTAGAACTTTGTGTAAGTTCTGCATTCTCTACTAATATGTCTTAACATTTAAAGAATGTGGTCTCCAAAAAATCTTGGAGTAAAAGTAAGATACTTCCTGCTTCTCCTGTGTCTTTTGGAAACTAGACTCTTATCAGATATATGATTTGTAAATATTTTCTCCCATTCAATGGGTTGTCCTTTTACTCTAATAGTTTCTTTGATGCATTAAAGTCTTTAATTTTTAATACTGAAGTATGGTTAATTTACAATGTGTTAGTTTCAGGTTATACCAAAGCAATTTATATATATATATATATTCTTTTTCAGATTCTTTTCCATTATAGGTTACTACAAGATACTGAATATAGTTCTCTGTGCTATATAGTGAGACTTCCGTGGTGGCTCAGACGGTAAAGCGTCTATCTACAATGCAGGAGACCAGGGTTCGATCCCTATATATACAGTAGGTCCTTGCTGTTTATCCGTTTTGTATATAGTAGTGTGTATCTGTTAATCCCAAACTCCTGATTTATCCATCCCCTCTCCTTTCCCCTTTGGTAACTATTAATATGTTTGTTTTCTATGTCTGTGAGTCTGTTTCGGTTTTATAAATAAGTTCATGTGTATCGTTTTTTTAGATTTCACGTGTAAGTGATTGTATGCGATAAAAGTGATATCACATGTAAGTGATGGCATTTCTCTGTCTGACTTACTTCACTTCGTGTGATAATCTCTAGGTCCATCCCCGTGCGGCAAGTGGCATTGTTTCATTCCTTTTTATGGTTGAGTAGTATTCCATTTATGTATGCATATATGGACATCTTCTTTATCCATTCATCTGCTGATGGACACTTAGGCTGTCTCTATACCTTGGCTATTAAAAACAGTGCTTCCGTAAACATTGTGGTGCATGCATCTTTTTTGAATTAGAGTTTTCATTGTTTCTGGAAGTGGGATTGCTGGATCATATGACAACTCTATTTTCTTTTAAGGACACTCCATGCTATTTTCCATAGCGATTGCACCAACTGACATCCCCACCAACAGTGTGTAAGTGTTCCGTCTCTCCACATGCTCTCCAGCACTTGTTATTTGTAGATTTTTTTTTGGCTTCGTCGCACGCTTCCATTATCTTCGTTTCCTGACCAGGGACTGACCTCAGGCCCTCAGCAGTGAAAGCACCAAGTCCTAACCACTGGACGACCAGGAAATTCCCATTTGTAGACTTTTTGATGATGTCCGTTCTGACTTGTATGAGATGATACCCCATTATAATTTTGATTTTCATTTCTCTAATAACTAGTGATGTTGAGCATTTTTTCATGTGTCTGCTGGTCATCTGTATGTCTTTGGAGAAATGCCTATTTAGGTCTTCTGCCCATTTTTTTTTTTTTTTGAGTGGGTTGTTTTGTTGTTGTTTTTTACCTCAGGTTGTATGAACTTTTGAATATTTTGGAAATGAAACCTTTGTCAGTCATGTCATTTGCAAATATTTTCTCCCATCCCATAGGTTGTCTTTTTGTTTTGTTTATGGTTTCCTTTGCTGTGCGAAAGCTGATAGGTTTGCTTAGGTCCCATTTGCTTACTCGTGCTTATATTTCTTTTGCCTGGGGGCCTAAAACACTGCTGTGATTTATGTCAGAGGATATTTCCCCTATGTTCTCTTCCAGGCGTTCTGTGGTGTCACGTCTCAACGTCTTTAAGCCATTTTGCGTTCTCTTCTGTGTGTGCTGTGAGGGCATGGTCTAACTCCATCATTTCCCCTGCAGCTGTCCTGCTCTCCCAGCACCACTTGCTGAAGACGCCGTCTTTTCTCCATCACATATTCTTGCCTCCTGTGTAAAAACGTTTAATTTTGATGAAATAAAATTTATCTATTTGCCTTTTGTTGCTCGTGCTTTTAGAGTCACCTCTAAGAAATCATTACAAATTTCAAGGTTATGAAGATTTACTCCTACGTTTGCATTCGATCCTGGCATCGGGAAGATCCCCTGGAGCAGGCTACGGCAACCCACTCCAATATACTTGCCTGGAGAATCCGATGGCCAGAGGAGCCTGGCGGGCTACAGTCCACGGGATCTCAAGAGTTGGACACGACTGAGCATGCATGCACAGCTTCTTTTAGGAATTTATATTTTTAGCTGTTTGATTCATTTTGAGTTAATTTTTGTATATGGTGTGACGTAAGGGTCCAATTTCAGTCTATTGCATGTGAATATCCAGTTGTCCCAGCCACACAGACCCCTGGGCAGGGTGTCTCCCAAGCTGCCTGAGAACCTTGAAGAAAGGGCACAGTCACACCATTTCAGAAAGGACAGGTCTGCTAAATGCCAGACTCAGTTCAGGCCAAGATAGTCTGAGTCTGGGAAGATGAAGAAAGACGGACTAGGAGAAATGAATATGATGAGTAAAGATAGGACAAGAAGACAAAGCTGGCAAGGAAATGAGCTGGGGGAGGCGGGTGGGCATTGAAGTGTGGGGACCAGAGGCAGGCTGGCTGGGAAGGATGGGGAGCCCAACAATGACCGAGAGTCTGGAGTTGGGGTGAGGTTGAGGCAGAAGACAGGAGGAGACTTGGAGCCAAGGGTCCCTCACTCACCCAGCCTGGCTGGCCCTGAGGATAAGGACCCTTAGAAGATGCTACGCTAAGACTGCCTGGCAGACTGTTCTCAGCTCCTGGAAAAAACTGGTCCCACCCCCGCACACCTCAAAACAATAGATGTCATCGTTTCCAGGCAGCCGCGCCGGTTGGGCTCTGGGACCATCATCAGGGTTCAACTCCTGAGCCTACCATAAACAAGTATGTGCCCTTGGGCAAGTCACTTAGCCTCTGTGAGCCCGGATAAACAGTCGAAGGAGGAAAACCTCAGTGGAGATAAAGGGAGTCAAGTCAGGCAAAAAGTGCTCAGATTACTCCAGCACAGGCTGCCGGCCAAGTGTAACTTTCTTATGCCAGAAACCCAAGATGTTTAAGGATACTTGTTTTCTGATTCTTTCCATATTTAGGTTTTTTAGGATTATGGTATATACACTTATGAGCACCAAACCCAGTGACACTTAGGATCTATGTCTTGGCATTTTAACATGGGGCTGCTCCCGGTTGGGGATGGGAGGCCGAGGGCGAGGGTCAGCCTATTGCTTTGACCTGAGCACGGCCAGGCTGCACTTGGCTGGGAGCCAGCTGCGGCAGGAAGCATTTGCTGCCAGGAATCCCCGTGCCTGGGGATGCCTGGCATGGGCTGCCCCTCTGGGAGGAGCCGAGGCAGACCTTCCACAGGGGGAATGCGGGGGGTGCAGGGGGTGGGTTCATGGGGCCTCACAGAGGCCACCAGGCTAGCACATGACCCACACTACAGCTTGGGAGTCATCTCAGAGGGTGGGCGACCTGCTGCAGATTTCACACAGGTTTCTGGGGATGGAGCCCCCACCTAACCGGGCTCTCTGCACCCCTCTCAGAAAGCTGAGCTCCAGGCCTGGGGACCGTGGGAGTCTGAGAGCATCTCCCTAGTGGGGACTCACATCCACTGTTTGGCTGCGGGCGTGGGCTCTCAGCACCTCCTTGGGAGGAAGCTGGCATTGTGTTCTCAATGGCCGGTTGTGGAAAAATCGCACACACAGAGCAGAGTAAACACAGCGCCGGAGCCGCCGCCATGGGAACCGCCGGGCGGAGGTGGCAGCTGGAGGCCAGAGGAGGGAGGCTGTGGCTTGGCCCAGGCTCACCTTGGAGCCAGGAGTCTGCCAGCACAGATCCAGAGGGCCTGAAGGGGACTTGAGGGGGTCTGACTCAAGGAATTCCCCAAGGTCACCCGTGAGCCAGGGCACGCGCAGCACCCAGGCTCTAGCCCTTCTGCTCCCTGCTCTCCCAGCCAGAAAGGCTGGCAGAGGAACAGCAGGAATTTCTTCCTGAGCTATTATGTTGAGGACACTTCGGGGACAGCCCTCATCCTTGGTCTTCTAGACTTTGACCTTGACGGCTGCTCAGAGCAAGGAGTCGTCAATACCCAGGTGACACTGAGTATAGTTCCAAGTACTGCTTTCTATACTTTCATTAAAGCCCTTCGCAGTTCGATACAGGATACAGGATGCTTGGGGCTGGTACACTGGGATGACCCAGAGAGATGATATGGGGAGGGTGGTGGGAGGGGGGTTCAGGGCTGGGAACTCATGTACACCTGTGGTGGATTCATGTCAGTGTATGGCAAAACCAATACAGTATTGTAAAGTAAAAAGATAAAATTTAAATTTAAAAATCAATATAAAAAATTAATAAATAAAGCCCTTTGCAACCCCCAGAAAGATGCTACTACCTGGAAGACACTGGCACACAGAATGTGTGAGCCCATGAGAGATAATTAGCACGTGGAGGTATTAGCATATGGCGGTATTAGCACTTGGATGACAGTCCCACTCGGACGGTATTAGAAACAGAAGGATTCGGTGGGATGGGTCAAACTCATGACACCACCTGTGCTCCCTTACTCAGGGCCTGATCAGGGATCCCTTTATTTAAGTGGATGATGAATCAGCTGGAGGCTAGAAGCAGCTCTATTAATCAGGCTTCCTCGTGTGACTTGTAACACATGTCTCTGGAAGTGGCTGGACCCCTGAGCCATCTTGGGACCTCGGGATAAGGTTGGTTTGCTCCTAGGAAGCTATCACTTCCTGTTTCAAAAAATAAGGATCAAACAGCACGTCCCTCAAGAGTCTCGCAGGAGAGAGACTTGTCCGCCGAGGCCACCAGCCCTGCTCGGACCTCTGTCACCCACGAGGCTTCATCTCTGGGCTGCTCTGTGCTCAACACTCACTCTGTGTCCTTATGCTTCCTCTCCAAGGAATGTGCAGCTGCTGAGGCTCTGCAGAGCCTGGGGCCGGCCAGGAGCCCCCTCCTCTTCTCTCTGGGACCATCACAGTGGCTTACACAGAGCCGGCCCCTCTGGTGTCCATGGAGGAGGTCCCTGACCTGGCATTCTCCCACAGCCATGGTGGCCTTTCATGTTCCTGCCTGCTCAGCATCTCTTCCTCCAGCCTCAGTATCTCGACTGTCCTTTAGGGATCCCCTTCAGCCCTTGTGTGGACCTTGCCACCCTTCCCACTCCCCCCGATCTCCCTGATTCAGAGCATATGACTCCATATAGCCAACTGGAGCATGACAAGCATTGGTTCAGGAATGGACACAGGACCCCTGTCCCACGGGAGCACAGGATATGAGACTCAAATCAGGGCTTTTGGTGAAACTGTTGGCAGAGAGAATCTCCTTCCTCTGGGGTGACCACACAAGTGAGATGTTGTGTAGAGCTCCTGGCAGCCATTTTACCACCAAGAGGAGAGAACCCCCTTGAAAATGGAGCCACCACAGAGAAAACCCAGAGGAAGAGAGAGGCAAATTCTTTGATTCATAATTTGAGAACCCTCAATGCAGCCATTTCTGAAGCCATCTCATCCCCTAAGCTATTCAGAGAAACGAGCCAATAAATTTCCCACTTGTGCTTTGGCCCATTTAAATCAGGCTGGTGTCCCTTGAAATTGAAAGGGACAGGACTTGTCCACCACGTCCAGTGCAGACTGCTGGACTTGGGAGCCTCCCGATGCCCCTTCCTTTCCTCTGGAAGATCCTAGGCATGTGACTGGCTTCCTGGTGGCCTACATCACTCACTCTTTACTTAGACTAAGAGGACTGAGGCGATCCAGAAGGCTGGGCTAGAGGGGTAAGAGGTGAACCAGGAGAGACCCTGCTGGGCAATAGTTGGTGCAGGTGTCGGGGGGCCAGGGCAGGGCAGGTGCCTGGTCCCAAGGCATGAGTAGGTCCAAGGTGCAGCTGGAGAGGCTTCTCCAGGCCATGAAGTAAGTGAGATTCAAAGGGCTGGTGAGGGGCTTCCGTGGAGATCCAGTGGTTAAGAATCCACCTTCCAATGCTGGTTTGATCTCTGGTCAGAAAATGAAGATTCCATATGCCACATGGCACCGCCAAAAATAAATGAATAAATAACCAAAAATTTTTAAAAAATTAGAAAAAAACAAAAGACTGGGGAATCCATCCTGTCCAGACCCCATTGTGTCCAGGCCAGCAAGGTGACTGCAGCTAGAGGGGCAGGGACTGCCCAGGACCCAGTCTCTGGGCAGGGCTCTGTCCACTCCGGGACTGTAGCGGGGCAACTGAGGCTCCACGGGCACCCGGCCCCATCTCCGCCCCCACCCCTATTCCTCCTACCGATTCTCTGTGCAAGGTTTCCTTTGAGCACACATGTCTGCCCCAGACAGTGTGAAACATCACAGCCTGGAACTGAAGGGGGAGAGCCTTAGAGACACCCGATCCCTCCTATACATCCCCAACCCCAGCCACTGTGCAAGGGGGGAACTGGGTCCAGAGAGGGGCTGGGATCTGCCAGAATTTGCATGGCAGGTGCGGAGTGGAATGAGGCTATCCCAGCTCCCAGGCCAGGTGCATCCAGGCATATTCACTCTCTAAGTCTCAGGAGGGAGCAGGCAATGGGGGAAGTGAAGAGGAGGGGCCTGAGGGCAGGCCGGGGAGCTGCTGGATCTCCTGTCTGCATTTCTGTCCCTGGGGCCGGGTGGAGGTGTGAACATGCCCAGTGCCCCTAGTTCCCTTGGAGAAGGGAAGGCCTCAAAACAGTCCGGAAGGCTGAAGACAGGCAAGATTTGCCAAAGGTCCCCCAACAAATGGGAAGCTGGCTGAGACTTGAGCCTGATGGCCTGCAGCTGTGTTCAGGGAGCCCCAGCTTCCGCTTCCCCTTCCCCCCTCCTCCTTCCCCCACATCTCCTCCTCTCTTCTGATCTCTGTTGGGGGCGGGAGGGACCTTGTTTAACCTCTCCTCCCATGGGGTGCACTCTTATAGAGGAAGCCCCGGAGGTTGATTCACGGTCACTGGCAGGCTGCATACTTTCAGCTTGGGGCAAGGTCACCACTGTCCCTGTTCAGAACCATAGTAGAATTTGCTCCTGAGAAGGCCAGGTGTCTTCTCCAGCAGCTGGGAGAAGCTTCTGCAACCACTTACCTGCTGGTCCAAGCCCTGCTGAGTTCTGGAGAAGCCACATACCTGCCCTGCAGCCTGCAGGGGGCTCCCTTCCAGAGGGCAGACCGGCCCTTCTCTCCCAGGAGGGGTGGGCAGTGCAAGTTCCCAGGCAGGGATGCTCTGTGATGATCTAGTTCACCAAAGAGGCAGCTGAAGCACCTGGTGGTGTTCCAAGCACCTGGAGTGCCCCCCATCCCCAGGGACCCTGTGTCCAGGCTGGCTGGGGGATGACTGGACATGTGGTTCCTCAGGCTGGGCCCATGGGCTGAACTGGCTGGCAGGGCCCATGGTGTCGGGTCGGCATCTTACTGGTCAACCCTGGGGCTGCCATCAGGGCATCACAACGAGAATCTCCTGAGATCTGGGCTGAGCCCTGGGTCAGAGGGAAAGATCCAGAGCCGACTCAGTTCAGGAAGACAAAGGAGGGCGCATGATGCACGCTTACGCGTGCACACACACACGCACACACACACACAACCTGGCACCGGGGCTGTGAACCTGTTTCAACATCCTCCTGGGCAGGGGACAGGGGAGTGGTGGGTGGAGAGGGGAGGCAGGGAGAGCGTACACTCTCAGGTTAGAAAGACCAGATCAAAGGGAACAGTCCAGGCTACATGGGGCTAGCTTGCCTCCCAGAAAGAGAAGATCATGTTGTTGTTTTTAGTGAATGTATTAATTTTACTTTCGGCAGCACTGGGTCTTCGTTGCTGCATGTGAGTTTCCTCTAGCTGCGGCGAGCAGGGGCTACTCTCTGTCGCGATGCACGGGCTTCTCATTGCAGTGGCTTCTCTTATGGAGCATGGGTTCTAGGGTGCCCAGGCTTCAGTAGCTGTGGTGTTCAGGCTTAGTCGCCAGGCAGCACGTGGAATCTTCCCGGACCAGGGATGGAACCCGTGTCCCCTGCATTGGCAGGTGGATTCTTAACCACTTGACCACCTGGGAAGTCCAAGACCCTGTTTTAATGAGCACATCCTAGAGCCTGCCAGAGCCTGTGTTTTCTCTGGCCCCTGACAGGACTGGGCTTTAGTCTTCCATCTAATTTATGTTAGTCTAGTAGGCATATGAGTTACCTCGGGCTGCATAATTTACAGTTCTTTCACTAGAAGGGAGATTCTATGCCCTCCCCAGACACAGCCTGCCGTGGGTGCTCCTGGGGGGGACGGGTTTTCCCTCCACTGTGGGCTCAGGTCCAGCTGGTGCCAGCTCCCAGCATTGCCATCCATGAGTAAGAATGTGAGGTCACTGCCACCAGCATTGCTATCCCGCAGGGTTCCTGTTCTGTGGCTCTGCCGTGGTTCCCATTCTGTGGCTGTTCTCTTGACATTTATGATAGCAAATGTCATCACACAAACGTGTATCGTTCTCATCAGCCCCCATGAATCTTCTTGCTGACAGCAGGCCCTGTTTCTTCAGGACTCTGACCCCTTTTCCCTCTATGTGGCCTTGCTGTTTCTCCTTGGGACACTCCCTGGCCTCTCTGGGCTTCAAGTCTGACCTGTACGAGGAG